>NC_064255.1:58275277-59477152 GCF_003254725.2 Canis lupus dingo
AAACTATTTCCAAATGGGCAAGGCAAGAACTTTCTAAACATTCTGGTCCAAAGCTTACCATATTATCATGATGACTTTTCCTGTGAAAAAAGCAAATGAGGGCCTGCCTTGGACCCACTAACCTTTTGATGGTTTTCAACAAATGTTGTTTTCCATTCAAGAGCACCAAGTTATCCCTTGAAAAATAGAGTCCTAGAGTCATACTCAAATTTGATGATAAAAATCAACATTTAGTCATACATACCTAGGCTGTCCCTACATTTCTTATGTTTTTTTTTCTCACTATATTTTATTTAATTTTTCCTGTATCTGTGACTGAAGTCAAGAGCTGTATCCAGGCATAGTAACTGACATATTAAGTATTAGTCAAATGAAAAAGTTAAAAAAAAAAAAAAAACCCTCATTCATTTATAGAAATTACAATTGTAGGCATTGACAAGATTTTAGATAACCAGTGTGATGGAAATATTAGTCTAAGCTGGGACCATGATTCCTATCTTCCTTGATATAAGTGGAATCTGTGACTTACGTCTAACCAAGTGGATACAGCAAAGGTGATGGGATATATTTGTTTACAAGTATATATTACATAATATTGTAATGTCCACCTTGTGAGAAGACTCCCCCTTTCTTGGTTGTTTTAAGGAAGTAAGAAATCATATGGGGTAGACCTACATAGCAAGAAACTGAGGGCAGCTCCTAATCAATGGTCAGCAATAAACTGAGGTCCTCAAGCCAGTAAGCCACAAAAAATTCAATGCTGTCAATGTCATGTAAGCTTGGAAGCAAATCCTTCCCCAATCAAACCTCAAATGAGATCCCACCAATTGGCCCCTTGACTTACATCTTAGAAGTGACTCAGCTAAACTGTGTTTTGATTTTTAAGCCAGAGAAACTATACATCCAAATCATCCAGGAAGCTTGGTATTTATATACATGTACCAACCTCAGCCTTCAGAGTACTTAGGAAAGAGCCCCCAAGGGATTCCGATGCTTACCAATGGTGGAGAACCCCTGACCTAAACTAACAACCAATTTATTTATTTATTTATAAAAATTAAAAATAAAATTATGTAAGAGTAGTGCCTTTCTTTTCATCACGGTGCTAATGACTAGCAGTCAGGACTAACCTTTCCCCTTTCACACTAATGCCTTTATACATACCCTACGTACTGACTACTCTATTCTGAAACACATGAAGGATCTCATACCTTTAAAAAAAAAGAAAGAGTGGGGAAGACTTTGTCACATCTTCCTTGTAATTCTATTCTTTTCATTCTTTTCAAAGTTCTAGCCCTGTAACTGCCTTTTTACCACTCAATCCCATGATCTATGACTTTTGATCTTACTAAATCCATTCACTAAGATATCCATAACCTCTTTATGATCCATAGGATACCATGCCCACCCTGCTCTTTCTCTTCTAGTATGGTGGCACAATCCTAAGTGGTAATAAAGAAAGGACAGAAGCAATGATAAAGAACAAAGATTATTGCCCTAGACCTTCCTTGGTTTTGGTCAGTTTGTGCAATAAAATACCATTGAAAGAGGCAGGAACTACCATCAATTCTAGGGTTTATTTAATAGTTGACTTTACCACCCAGCCTCCTTGCCTTCTAGTGATCAGAGAAAACTTTGTTTTACATTCTCAGACTTACCAAAGACTAAGTGGGCCAGAAGCTATTTCTTAAGAAACCATAAATACTATAGAAACAAGATTTTGGAAGGGTTGGGCTAGAAACAAGTAATCTGGAAGTCTCTTCTCCAATAGGCCAGGCCTCTTTTTTTTCCTATCTTGAAGCGTCCTTGTGGTCTGAGGTAGGTAGCAGCAAGAGGTAAAGGATGGTTCAGACCTGCTGGCCGTCTACAGAACCCATGGAAATACAGTATTCCTGTTGGTACAATTTCTCTCTTTGGCTAAAAAGATAATGTCCTCTCATTTAAGTAGTAAGTGGTAGAAATTGTTAATTTGGGTTTGGTAAAACTACATTAATTAGAAGGGAGGGAGTCAATCAAATCGAAGATGATAACTGGATCCCTCCTACAGTCAGGCAGAAACCAAGAGAAAAAACATCGCTCTAATGAATAAGGTGCTCTAAATGAATATAAAGGGCAGGAGAGATTGCGATTCCAGTAATGTCCAAGCAGAGTATTCAAGGTATGCTTTATTCTTAACCAATTGTGCATTCAGTCTTTGCTTTTCCCTGAAGATTCTGCAAGTTGTGTTGAAGTATGCCCATCAGTATTCCTCTAACAGACACACGTCTCCACATTTTTGCTATTTTGCTCACATTTATCATAAGAATCTTGGTCTCCTAGGCCCATCTGTGACCTCTCAGTCTTGATTCCAGAACCACCTTTCTTATCTGAGATTATAGATTTTGAGTGCATCTAGGTCATCCCTGCTTATCATATAATATCCTTGCCTCTGGCATGCATTTGCCTTTCTTGTAAAACAATCTTTTCTTTAACTTCCTTAGGTCCCTTTTACATGCCCCCTTTTTAAACAATTCATGCCATGCATGTTAACTCCATCTTACTGACTCAACTCATACTCTTCTGTAAAAGCTCCTTTCTTATCCTGAAGCAAAAGGCTCAGAAGTTACACTGACAAGTTTCCAGTCTATCAGTGTCTAGCTGCAGTGATCCGTTCTTCACCTAATCTATCTGATATCTGTTCTCTCAGCTATTCTGAAAGAGATAAGCTATTCTATTAGCAAACAGGGCAGGCTGTGTCCTCTTGACTATCCCCAGATTGAACTATATTTCCACTAATTAAATTGTGCTCCCT
This sequence comes from Canis lupus dingo, assembly GCF_003254725.2. Classification (NCBI taxonomy): domain Eukaryota; kingdom Metazoa; phylum Chordata; class Mammalia; order Carnivora; family Canidae; genus Canis; species Canis lupus. Next base: position 58,278,069 of record NC_064255.1, read on the forward strand.
CATTTGGAGAACCAGAACTTGAACTTGAGAGATTTCCTTTTAAACTTATAATCACTCCTTCCCTCTAAATCTACTCAGAGCTGACCTCAAAACTATAATTTCCCTCTCAGGTCTCTGGATTCTCTCTTTCCTAAATCCATTTGGTTGTTCAATTTGTCCCCAGATTTGTATGTGTCCCAAAGTCTTGATGGGACCCAAGTTTGTCTCTAAAAGGATCCCTCCAGTGTAACATCAACTTTTTCCAGATATTTCTGATTTTTCCTTCATACAGTCACTTGAAAAGATTCCCAACTCGCTCTGTTTCTTTCCATTGTTACTAGGAAAAGAGAATTGCTTTCTACCACTGGTAGCTTAAGAAACAATTTCTTTTTAAAACTGCCACATATAACCATTTGCAACATATTTTCAGAATAGCATACCATATTAAATGTGTTTTTTCCGATTAAATACATTAAAATAATCTTCTTCCAATGAATGAAAAGTAAGTAACATATGATTTCCATTTCAAATTAAGTCATTAAACAAGTTAGAGCCTTCTAATCCAAGATCATGGTTACTGTTAAGAATAAACAACTTAGAGATGAAGCCAACACACAATAGTGATGAGTATTGTCCATTGACCCAGAATCTGGTGAAAAAAACAAGCACACAGGAGAATTTGAGGGAACAGAAGGGGCTGCCTCCCCTGATTCTCCTTCTGTACCCTTCAGGTGATCCCAGGAGTCACATCACTGATAGCATTTCCATCAAGATGAGACTCTCCTATTCATGAATGTGGCATACAGGGGAACAAGTTAGAGAGCTGCACCTAATAGCAAAACAAATCCAATTATGTACCAGCGATTTTAATGCCTTTCCAAGATTGAAGTGGCTCACTAAACCTCAGACTGTAAAGATCCAGGGAGCATGTTTATTTATTTATACCATGCCTCCCTCCAAATAGGATTTGAGGCAGCTCAGTGAGCATGTTAATAATGCTTATTCTCAAGACCCTATTTACCGTGGTGTGCCGCAGTAGATATCATTACCCCTGTTTGCTCTTAGAAAAGCTGACTTTTTGGAGGGATTTTTTTGTGGAACTTTCTGAAATTCAGAAGGGACCCAGAGGACTGACTTCCTCTACTCCTGCAGGACTGTGAGCATTTGGAGGAAAGAACCCAAATGTTGGGACGGAGCCACTATAGGAGGCAGGGTGAAAATGAGCATACAGGGTTTGAGGATCCCCAGGTAAGTGTTGATGGAAAAAGGGCAGTGCCCACAGGAGGCCCCCCTCTCAAAATGGAACCCTGAGAATTATTGAATGTGTTCCTAACAGCAGAGGATAATGTTTGTCATGGTTATTAAAAATTTTCTTCTTGGTCTAGGGGTGAGAGCACTGTCCAGTTTTGAAGTCTCTGCTGTCTAGAAATGAATGTTTCTCACATTTCTGGATAGGAAAATCAGTCAAGAGAGAAAAAGCATTGACTGGGAGCTCATTGGGTATCTGGTACTGTGCTTGGCATCTTTCATATAAAGTTTCAACTGATCCCTATAAGAAATCTGCTGGCTGAAGCTATTGTTCCCCTTTTGGAGTTGACTTGCTGAGAGGGGGAGCTGCTTTGTAAGAGAGGCAGCTGATAAGTGATGATGCTAGAAGTAAGGCTTGAATCTACTTGTGACCTATAGGCATCTTATCTTTGTGCTAAACTGATTAACTTCTGTCTCTCTCTTTCTGTCTCTCATGAATAAATAAATAAATAAAATCTTTAAACTGATTGACACCCAGCACTGCACCTAGAGTACGGTAGGCACGACTTACGTTTGCTTGCAAAAATGACACATTATAAAAACAACTCATTCCCTTGATATTGAGTGAGCGCCTACTATGTGCCAGACACAATGAGTCAAAATAGAATAAATTCAACACTAAAATTGCAATTCAAATGTAAATCAGCTTTAATCTATGAAAATGAAATTAGGCCAGCAGGGAGGCCATAAATGAGCCTATTATAATACATCCCATAAGAGGAAGAGCAGCCAGGAAAAATGAGGTGAAGGGATGATGAGATAACGTAATTTTAAAATTGGCTTCTGTTCTCCTGAAATACTTTTAAGATTTTACTGCAAAATTACACAGTCATCAGGAATATGCCATTTTTTAAAGACTTTCTCACTTGGGTCAGTGCATAAATAATAATACATGTTTAAAAATGCATGACTATTCATTAAACCATTGACCACTTCCAGCCTATTGAGTACATAAGTATTTTAAAAATTACTTTAATACATATTTACCCAATAGACCAGAAAAGTTCCTTTGGTACATGATGTGCATTTTAAAAGCTGCCTGCATAAGGAGTTATCGGATCTAAACCAGAGTCTGCTGCCAGCTACATAATATGCATTTTAAAGAACAACCTAATTATGTGCTTACCCAAGAGAACAAAGTTAATACTGAGGGTCAATAATTATTACCTTCCTTTACTACCTTTTATTCTTTTCAGTCAAATAAAATAGAGAAAAAGGAGTTTATATCCACCCTCTTGTCCATTTTATCTTGACAACGGTCTCAATGCCTCTCTCACCCCTCCTTCAAAAACCAGGGAGAGAGAGAGAACAGAACAGAAGGGAAGAAAAGAGAAGAAAAAAAAATTTTTTTCTTTTTTAAGAAAGCAATGTGTAATTAAAAGTAAGTGCCTGGCTGTTAGCAGATGCAGAAGGTCAAAAATCCATCTTTTAATGTGTATTATTTTCTCCCTTTCCGTAATAACAGGTTAAACTATTAACCAAAATTTTTCCTTTCTGTAATAACAGGTTAAACTATTAACCAAAATTTTCTAGACTCTCCTTTGTCTTTGGTAAAACATAGCGATATAGATTTCTTTCTCACCTTGCACAAAAACATGAAGGTCCTTTGTTATTTAACTGTGGAATCTGTTTCCACTGGCATGATACAGGAGAGATTCTCAGCAGAAAATCTATTCCTGTTCACAAAAATATAGAATTAAGAGGTATTTTTTCGACAAATGCACTAATTCACTAGTTTCTCTGCTCACTGTCCTTATTATACCACACTGTTACTAGTGATATCACCCCACAGTGAGAGGTGCTGACAGATGAGATCGTAACCTTCACAACCTCTTCCTCAAAATGACTTTACCCCTGAATTTCTAGTAATGCATAATCACCCACTTATTCTAAAGAACACGCCCAACATGGAAATACCACCTTGTATTTAGGTATTAGATGCCAACTGGTTATAGAACAGTGGGTCACATGTCTATGAATACAGATGGTTTCTGTACATAGTACTCCCAAGCATTATTCTCTATCACTCAATGGTTTTTGTTTTTATTTATTTTTTTAAGATTTTATTTATTCATGATAGACACAGAGAGAGAAAGAGAGAGGCAGAGACACAGGCAAAGGGAGAAGCAAGCTCCATGCAAGGAGCCTGATGTGGGACTCGATCCTGGGACTCCAGGATCATGCCCCGGGCTGAAGGTCAGGCGCTAAATGGCTGAGCCACCCAGGGATCCCCAGTGTTATTTTTTTTTTAAATCTATTTTGAGCAGAGGTTTACTTCTTCTCTTTACCACTACTCCCCCATTGCTAAATCAATTACATTCTATTCACTAAAATTAATAGAGAAATATTTCACACAGTCTTTTTGAGTCTTAAGAATTATCTACCTTCTATTCTAGATATGTTTATTTCAATCAGTCTAGAGAGATGAATTCAAGTTTGGTAAAGGCACACAAAAAGACCAGTCAAGTTATTTTTAAAAAATTTATCTCAATGATTTATTACTTATTTTGCCTTCTTTTCATTTTTTAATCATTACTTCATACCTGAGGAATACCCTAGAAACTTAAAGGCTGGTGGGAGTTTCATAAATATGCTTGGTAATTTTATAGAGGAGGGGGGAAGTCTTAGAAGAGACTAAGTGGATTATAATTAAAACAAAGTTTTTTTCATATCAGCACATTAATTAAAATATAATTACTATTTAAAGAAACAACTCTAATACCAAAAACATATATCTAAACTCCCAGGTAACTATATTAATGAGCTGAATGATTCAACTTCATATAACTATGTTTCTTACTCTTCGGTTGACAAGAATAACAAGTATAATTGGAAACATTTTGTAAATATAAAGTCATTATTGTATTGCAGGTATGGATATAGATAAATAGCAAAGTATTAAATAAAATTTAAAAATAAGACCAACATCATAAAGCTAAACCATCAATGTTCTGACATAGCTACCTCTTGTTACTTAGATTGGTTTGTTTTCGACACGTCACTCTCTATGAGTGGTAAACTCTACTCAAAGGTCAGGTTCATTTTCTCATCTATAACAGCTGTAAAATACAAACTAAAAATTAGAACAAACTGGAAGGAGACTTTAGAGCCTCTAGGCTGTTTGATGTGTGTACTATTTTTATAAGCCTCTGAGAAAGACATCAATACTTGGTTCTCTGAGAATATGCTCTCCTTTTGTTCTAATAATTTTTTAAATAAATTTTGCATTTTTACCAAACTAATTTTAGCCACAGTTAGATTCACTGTGACAAAACAAAACACACCTGAGTCTAATGGAATGAATTTTCTCTTTTACCTTCAGGGTTAACTTGTGGTATTGGAGAAATCAGTTTTAATTCACTTTAAGCAATCTTTTTCCTTGTTCTTTCTCCTGCACTTTTCTTCCCAAAGTTGCACTTTCTGTGTATGGCCTCATCTCTCCCTCAGACATAATATGGGGTTCTCTCTTTGCAGGACAAGAAAAGCATAACTCCAAAAGGCAACTAAACTTCTTTTAAACAGTAAGGCTCCACCAAACTTTGTTTCCAAAACCTAGTGAGCAAGTGAGTGAGTGTGTATAAGTGAGAAAGACAGGAAAGAGAAAGAACATGGATGCTCAAGATAGTCTTAAACAGCTTCCCTATTTATTACGAGTTGGATTCCCAGATTTAGAAAATAAAAATATAAGACTACCAACTACATTTGAATTTCAAATAAATAATGTTGGTTTTTTTTTTTTTAAGATTCTATTGATTTATTCATGAGAGGCACACAGAGAGAAGCAGAGACATAGGCAGAGGGAGAAGCAGGCTCCCTGCAGAGACCCCAATGTTCGATTCCATCCCAGGACCCCAGGATCATGACCTGAGCTAAAGGAAGAAACTCAACCGCTGAGACACCCAGACATCCCAATAATGAAGATTTTCGTGTAAATATGTCCCATGAAGTATTCAGATATACTTTATATGCACTAAAAAAAAAAAAAAAAAAAAAGTTTTTTTTGTTTACCTAAAACTCAAATTTAAGTGGGTTACCTGTATTTTACCTGGCAATCCTATCTCCAAGGCTCTCCTTAGTGTAATATTCAACTGATTTTATCACAAAAAAAAGTAACTTGGGGATGAACTCAAGCTAAGTACTCCCTTAAAATTGGCCCAAGTTTAGCAACTTTTTTCTTTCAACTGGAAAGAAATTGATATCAGGTACAGAAACAGAATCATGATGAGTGATTCTGAGGGGGCAAGAGTTATCACTCAAATCATTCTCTTTCAGGTATCCAAGTTCTGTCTCCTTTTCTAGCACATTGACTCAAAAGAAAGTTCTTGGGGGCTTTCTTTGTCCTGCTGTCCTGTGGGTGACTTTTTTCTTTTCTAGAATCTTGTTTTGATTTACTTATAGTTTGCTTTAGTAAATCCCTTTGTATAGATTTTTTAGTGGTTGCTCTGGGTATTACATTATACACGTATAACATCATTTCCTATAGGTACTGAGATTTTACCAATGTCAACTTACCTCCTATTAATCCCCTTTACCCTCCCCCATTTACAATATAATTGGCTTAAATATTGCTTCTGCATACTTTCAGAACCATATGAAACATGTATGATTTTCCCTTCAATTGTCAAACAAAATTTAGAACACTCAAGAAGAGAAAGAAAGTTGACTATATTTACCTATATTTTTGGTCTTTTCATTGTTCTTTCTTCCTTCCTTATGTTCCCAGATTCCTTCTTTTTATAATTTCCATTCTTTTTCAAACTTTCCTTAGCCATTCATTCAAAGTGGGTAACAGCAGATCTATTAGCAACAAATTCTTTTTGTTTCCCTTCATCTGAGAATATCTTGATTTCTCCTTCATCCCTGAAGGATATTTTCAATGGATACAGAATCCTAGGTTGACAGTACTTTGCTTGCAGCACTTGAAATATGCTTGTGCTACTTCCTTCTGACCTCCATGGTTTCTGATGAAAAATCTACTGTCATTCAAATTCTTTTTCCCTTGTAGGTATGATAACATCATTTCTTTCTCATTGCCTTCAAGATATTTTGTTTGTTTGTTTCAGGAGTTTGTTTATGAGGTATCTGGCCTATATTTCTTTGGGTTTATCCTGTCTGAGATTTGCTCAGCTTCTGAATCTGTAAGTTTATTTCCAAATGTGGAAATTTTTCAGCCATCATTTCTTCAAATAACTTCTAAGCCCCATACTTATTATCTTCTCCTTTTAGGACTCTAATGACACAAATGTTAAATCTGTATAGTTATAGTTCTCCACATCCCTGAGCTCTTTGCATTTTTTTCTGAACTTTCTGATGTTCAGAATTGATCACTCTATTGTTCTATCTTCAAGTTTACTGATTTTTACTACCAGCCCACAGGAATAAAAGTCCCAGTCCCCTTCAGCCTCCTTTAACACCACTCTGGAGGGAATCAGGGCCACCCATTACAATCCGGAAGAACAGAAGTCTGGGCTCTGCACTTGGCCTTAGCTCAGTGGTAGAGTGGGACCAGTTTCTTTTAGTGTTGTTTGCTGAGGTAGAGCAGTTATTATCTAAAAGCCTTCTGTCATGCTAGGATGACCTTCTACTGGTCCTTTGACAAGAGAACACAGGCTTCTGAGGGCTTTTTTGTCTGCTTTTACTGAAATTTCTGGGTTGCAGGCTTTCCCAACTCCAATTTTGGAATCTAGGAGTCAAAAAGAAAACCCAGAAGATTCACCATTCTATTGTTCTTTAGATCTTGAAATCCTAGCCAGTCTGCCTTCTCTTCACCATTCATAGTTTCCTTATTTGAGAGTGAATGAGACAGAGTGACAGAAACAAACAGGGAGAAATCATTATGTCCAGGATTTTTAACTGTATTTAACAGGAACAATAGAGAAAAATTCATCTACTTCCATCTAATGCCAATACCAAGGACTAGTCAAACATTATTAAAGGGGTTCTTAGTTCTTCTCTTTCTGCATTCTAGATGACAGCTTTTCCAAACTTGGGCATTCTCATCAAGCCTTTTAGATTACCCAAACGCTCATTATTTTCTCAGAGTGGATGTTGTCTTCTATTTCCATAGAAAAATTAAGAGAATGAGATGTGAATCAACTTAGTTTCTTTTTTTTTTTAACTTTTATACTTTATTTAATTTTTTTTAATTTTTATTTATTTATGATAGTCACAGAGAGAGAGAGAGAGGCAGAGACACAGGCAGAGGGAGAAGCAGGCTCCATGCACCGGGAGCCCGACGTGGGATTCCATCTAGGGTCTGCAGGATCGCGCCCTGGGCCAAAGGCAGGCGCCAAACTGCTGCGCCACCCAGGGATCCCTCAACTCAGTTTCTTATCCTCCATCTACAAATTATCTATATTTATGTCCATTCTTATCTACTTGCCTTCAGTCTTAGAAACATCACTCTTTCTATGTGTCCTTTAGATCTTATTCTAACCCACCTCTTTTGATGTTGTATCAAATGTCCCTCTCTCCTCTAAACTCTCAAACTGGACTTTCATGTACTTCTATCTTCATCCTATGTCTACATTCACCTCACATTCAGACCTACATCTCCACTAGCTGCATCTTCATTAATCACCACCTTTTCACAGCCAAGAGTAGGCAATAGTGTTGACTCCTCTCCCTCTTCCTATCATTCTTCATTAAGCATTGAGCCAGGGAAATAAAAGCGAGCCCATATACCCTTTATATGCCAAAATAACATTCCTAAATTTCACTATAATGCTCCAACATAAGCACCAATCAAAATATCATATTTAATTGTTGGAAACAAGATAAAACATCAACAAGACATGAAATTTACTATATAAAATTTGTTATATTCTATTTGTTCTGCAACTAAAAACACCACATTTTCCATCCAAACACAAAAAGAAAGACTTTCATCACCATGTAATGAAAAGATCTACATTTATGACATCCAACTTTTCTGAGCTTCATCTTACAAATTTCTTTTTCATACCTGTCTACACTTCAACTCACTTCATACTTATTTCCACCCTCACCACCCCATTGAAGCTATTCTCAGTTGAGTCCATCAATCTCTTCTTGTTCTTATATGAAAGGAATACCTTTCAGCCCTTATTTTATAGACTCTGATATGATTGAACACTGTATTTCCTGATTCATGAAATCTCCTTCTCCACTTGTATATTTTAAAGACACACTTTCCTCTCATTCTCCTACCAATTCAACACTTTTTCATAGTCATCAATGCCCACTCCTTCAATATGTGTGCTCCTTCACATTCTATATATTTTCCTGGACAAGCCCTAAATACTATGATTGCACCTATAAATAAAATCTTTTAAAAAAATAATTTGATGACTTTTGATGTTTATCTCAAATCCAAAGCTCACTCTTAAATTCCATCTTGATATGTCCACCTTTACCTAGATATCCCCCAAATTCAAACAAATTGAAAAGTAAACTCACCTTCTTTAAACTTAAATATGCTCTTCCTCTTTTACTTAATCTTTCATAAATAACATTTATTTAATCACAGAAGTCAAGAACACCTAACAGAGTGTCATAACAGATTAAGGACCTCTTACTTATAATGGTATTTGTCTTACTATAACTTGTGGGCTAATTTTTTTTTCTCAGACGATATATAAAGTGTATCATTGATTTCCTAGAAATAGCATCCAAGAAAGGTTTGGTGAATTAATAATGAAAAATGTAATTTATCTAGAAAAACACTGATGACCAGTATTATCAGTTGGGATTACATAGATCATGCCTAAAAAAAAAAAAAAAAAAAAAAAAAAAAAAACATAGATCATGCCTACTGTGCAGATATTTGTGTATGTGTCCACTGGTGCATCCCATCACCCAAAACTGCCTGGCACATAATAGATGCTCAATAAATGTTTGTTGAATGAACCAATAAAAATCTGTTTTGATAGAGACTGTACTTCCACATTTTTAATAAGAAGTCTACAACTATAGGAGCATCCTACTCACAGTGAGCATTAGTTATCTATTACTAGATAGTAAATTACCCCAAAAAACTTTGTGGCTCAAAGTAACATTTATTACCTCACAGATTCTGTGATTCAAGAATCTGGGTGACAGCTGAATTGTCTGGCTCTGAGTTTTCCACAAGGCTGTAGCCATCTTAATGCTCAACTGAGTAGAACTTCTTCCTCACTCTCTCGCATGGTTGTTAGCAAGATTTAGTTTCTTTCAGCTTGTTTGCCTGAGACCTTATTTTTTTAATGAGCTCTTGGCCAAAGACCTCCTTCATTGTTATTTTACATATGGCCAAAATGGCAGTTTGCTTCATCAAACCATGTGAGAGAGCAAGAAAGGGCCAGTAAGATTAAAGTCACAACCTGTTGTAATCTAAACCAAATATGATAGGCATAACTTTTGTCACCTTTTATTCAATAGAAGCAAGTCATGAGGAACCAAACACATTCAAAGGAAAGGGATTTCAGGAAAGCATGACCACTACGGAGATATAGTGGAAGAGTTGACATCATTGAGAGTGATGTCACAAGCTGCCTACCACATCATACATAAATACTTTTCTAGGAAATAGAAAGTCACTGTGAGCATAAATACCAGGGCTTATGGCCACAACTGGAACTACACTTATCTAACTATCTCAACCAAGTGAAGTAATAGATACCCCTTTCCAACATTATTAGTAAATAAGCAGAATTTTTCCCTACAAACAATGAAGAAACCTTCCTTGTCTCTTCTCAATACTTAACAATTTCCTCAAGAATGAGATTAGATTAAGTTACAAGCATATTTTTAAACCCTGTAGTCCACATCCAGACTTTTCCCTTCCTTCTCTGCACAGGTCAACCACCACTCATATAAAATGGTAGTGAAAAGCTAGACTCCCTTGTCAATTTGGTCAGTCTGACTTGAGCTGGACTCAAAGTTGAGGGCCAAAGGAAGTAGCAAAGGTCAGTATTTGTCTGGCTGTAACTTCTCCCAGACACATGACCTATTGACCAACTCATAGGTAAATTCCCATCAATAGTTTCAAATTCCCCATAACCTCAAAGGACATTAAATATATTCATTTCTGTGTTTCTTAGTATCCATAGTGGATGAAGAGGGATTTAGAAATGATTAGATGAATGGTGGCTGGTTGTAGGAGTCAATTCTATTTGTTTGGTGGAATTTGAACAACAGATTAAGTTTCAAAGTTAAGAGAATCATGTGTGAGAATTTAGAGTGTTAAGAGGTTTCCTTTGGACCTGGATGGTTAAAACTGCCTGGTTAAAAAATTTCATAGACTTTCGTGTATAGCTTCTAAAGAACAACCAGATTCTCTGTAGACTTAACACCTACTACTGTCTATTTATTTTCCATTCATACTCTAAAATCAAAACCCCGCCAGAAATTGAGAACAAAGAAGATTTTTGAATTTTTATTGGAAGACAATGAATTTGAGATGACTGATTGTGAGTTAATTACCTCTGAGCATTTCTGAAATTGCTGCTTGTGCATTTTCTTACTGCTGACAAGTTCCCTAATACTGACAGTGGGAACTGTTTCAAGCAAGATCATCCAATTTAGTCTTGCATCCTTTTTTCTAGACCTGTATATGTGGCAGTAATTGAGTCTCTTTTGCACAGCTCTTGGGATAAAATTTATATATTAATGGCCTTGGGTTTGGGGACACACAGAAGTGGGAGAATTGGGAACTAAAGAGCAGTGCAGTGCTTTTTATGTCAAAGAAACCTTGAAGGAAATGAAGAAAAAGAGGTACACGGCTCAGACTCCAAAAGAGGGAAGGAGGGTGAGTACATTAAGATTCAAAGGCTATACCTTGACAACAACCTAGTATGGCAGCCTTATAATGGGAAGGACTCTGATCTGTGATTGTAATCCTACCTCTGCCTCCATTCCTGCTGTGTGATCCTGGGGCAGGCGAGGCTTTGTAATCTACAAAATAAGAGTATTGAAGTGCTTGATCTGTAAGAACCATTCAAGCTGTAAATTTCTCTACTGTGACCTGATAGAGGAAACTCGATCAATTTCTGGCCTCCAACCTCCCTATCAGTTTATATTTCTTTCCTCTTGGCATATTTCCCCCAGCATTCTCTCCAACCTCCAGATCTTACCCTGGGTGGGTGAATATTTTCACTCTTCAGCAGTCAAACTCTCTGGTAATTAATGCTGCGTAGTTGACTAGTAATAAAGATGTTAGTTGATAATGGCTGAATGAATGACCCACAAGTAATAGCGTTTTAAACATAAATGGACTCTCAAAGACTAATATATCATGACCCAAAAGATTGAAATTATAATGATGAACTGAGAGAAAGTAGAATTAATATTTTGAGCTTAAGCAATCATCTACCCTGATTACTCATAAAGCTGCCGTGGCTGATTTGTCTAGAGAGAGTAGTTCAGGGTAGAAGAGTTGAAAGAATTCAATGTTAGCACAGACTTTGAAAGCAGACAGATTTGGATTTAGGTCCCTCCTCTACAATTTGTTAGCTATTTGACTTTGAGCTATTTACTCATCTGCCCAATCTTAAATTTTCTCCTATAAAATGGAATTAATAATGCCTATGTCCCAGAATTCTTTTAAAGAATAAAAAAGATAACATATCTGGGACATAGTACTCATGTAACAACTGCTAACTACCATTATTATTACCTCTTCCCTGGGAATATAATGATAAACCCAATTTTAAAAATCAAATAATGTTATTTTCACTCTCAAATGGAGAGTACGAAAGCTTTGCTGTTTTACAAAATGAATATACAATATAATACCTCTGCCTATAAAGTAATGACTGGTTCAACATAAGAAAAGCAATCTGATTATTTTATACTTACTTGTAAATAATTAATTGTTTGAATACTGCTTTACCTCATGAAATCAAACCTATCTTTCAATAGATAACTTGAAGTCCTTCATTAATGATAGATAATTTCCCTAAGTTTTCAAAATTCACTGTCCTCCTTAGATAATATTTAAATGTGGAAATCAACTTAATTGAAATAGAAAAGGACTGACCCCATGCTATGGATCAAATAGGTACAAATGAGAAACTAATCCAAAACAGAAGCTCCCTGGATCTGCATACTTCCTTAGCCCTTGGACACTGACTACTCAATATTATTATCATAGCATTACTTCACTACTTAAATCCCTTTATGTTTTATTCAGATCTAAAGCTTTTGCCTTTAAAACCAACTATTGAGGAACTGTGGAACAATGGGCTGAGAGATCCCTCCACCAACAGAGGCCAAGAGGAAGGCTCACACAGACAGGCCTGCATGTTCAAAGTAAGATCACCCTCTGGCCTCCCCCAGCTTTTTATATGCAGGGTGCAGAGGGATCCCCCAAGTGCTAACAGTAAGCCTAACACTCTTGGTCCTTCACACCCTCACTTCCCAGTGTCAGGTGAAAGAAAATACCAAAACTTTACATCTCCAGGTAAGATTACCATTTTTTTTGTCCTGCCCCAACACTCATGGTCCGTTCTAGCCTTGGGACCATCAGGACTAATTTCAAAATATCTTTTATCGTTGTCTATGTTTTTTTAAGTTTATTTATTTATTCATGAAAGATAGAGAGAGAGAGATGGAGACATAGGCAGAGGGAGAAGCAGGCTCCCTGTAGGAAGCCTGATGCAGCAGTACTCAATCTCAGGACCCCGGGATCATGACCTGAGCCAAAGGCATAAAATCAACCACTGAGCCACCGAGGCACCCCAATTACTGTTTATGTCTTCATCACAGGAAACCCAAGACTCTCTGGTCACTTTTCTTCCTTGACCTTTTTCTTATTTTCCTCTAAGAAAAAGGAAATAATCAGATGAATTTCACAAGTTTTACTACTCTACCCACCCATCTCTCTCTTATTTCTCTCTCATCACTATGAGCTAACTGCCCATGTCCCTATCCAAGCTTAACTCCTCTATTTTGCATTGAATATCATCAGATCTTGCCTGCTTGAGAATATTGGTCTGGCTGGTTTCTTATCTCTCTTGCATTATGAAGGCTTCTTTTTCTGGTGCTTCCCTTCTATCACCACACAGGCATGGTATTATTTCTGTCCATCTCTATTAGGATAGACGCTTCTTGAGAACAAGAATTTATAGTTTCATTTTATTCTCTGCTATCTCAAATACCTAAAGCAGAGCAATTGTTAAAAAATGAAAATTTTTTAGATGTTCAGGAAATAGATAACATGGTCTATTATAGTTTTGTTAATAGTAATAATAATAACAAGCATTGTATAATGCTTATATGTCAAGCACTGTATTAAGGGCTTTACATATGTCTGTCTATTCATATAATTAACTCATTTCATCTATACAATGAATCTACAAATAGATAATACTTTTGTCTATATTTTAGAGATGAAGAAATTATGGCCCAAAGAAGTTAAGAAACCTCCTCAAGATTATACTGAGAGGGGCAGCCCAAGTGGCTCAGCGGTTTAGCACTGCTTTCTGCCTAGGGTGTGATCCTGGAGACCCAGGATCGAATCCCATGTCAGGTTCCCTGCATGGAGCCTGCTTTCTCCCTCTGCCTGTGTCTGTGCCTCTCTCTCTCTCTTTGTGTGTCTCTCATGAATAAATAAATAAAATCTTTAAAAAAGGAAAGAAAGATTATACCAAGAGTATGTAGGAAATCAGGATCTGAGCCTGGAATTTGTACTTAACTTCTATAGGGAACTTCTGTTTCCTCTATTAAAATCAGGAAAATAAGATCTTCCTTGTGAGAATTACAGATAATATATACAAAATATAAAGACAATAGCACAGTGCCTAACTCTGGCAAGTCAGTACATGGAAGCAATAATTATGCTGCAACTCTTCATACAGAGTAAACTTTAGTACAAGGAATCTGAAAATATCTTTCTAAATGGAAGTGCTATGTTATTCAATCTCCCAATTTATATTTTGATCAGCAGCACCATACTAGACAATCCTTCAAAATCACACAAATGAAAATTAGCCTTTTCTGTCTATGGAAAAAATAAATTGGGGTTTCATTTTTATTTTTGTTTTCTTAGCTTACCAGCTGTATTATGCAAGCCTATGTCAATGTACACACAGTCTAACAATGCAAGCATATTTGTTTTTCAAGTCAAAGGGGGAAGACTTTATAAGCCACTCAGTATTCATTTTATTTGCCTAAGACTCTAATCTGCTCTTCATTTAAGCTTACAGAGCTCCAGTATGAAGAAATCTTTAAACCCCAGGCCTACTGATTAGCACGAGCTCTGTTCAAGTACCACAGAGGAGTCAGAAATAAAGCTCATACAGGGGCTCTGAAATGAAGTGGGTAGATTGGATGAACCCATTTGTGTTTCAGTGCCCCAAAAATACCTTCGCAGCATGTGCAATAGTATGGGGGCTCTACTGAATTTGTATTATGGAAAACAAACTAAAAGGTCAATGTGCATGTATATTCATAATGGAATTGGTATTTGTTAATCAATGAAGGGAAACATTTCTTCTTTTGTAGCAACTTCTCAAACTTTTCTGGGGAGAGCCTGCAGTTAGCCTTAGAAAGCTCTTACAAATTACACATCAATATTTTCTAAGATACTTGGAACAAAGGGTTGTTAAACTAATAGTCTATTGACTTTATAATTTCAATACCAAGACTAAGATGCAATATTAAAGTGGTACATTTTTCATGCTCTCTAATGGGGGACAATATACTAGGATAGAATTAGAGTAGAAAATTTCAAAAACAGAATACTTATGTTGAAACCACACTGTAGCATAAATTCCTTAGATCGGCAAATATTCTTTAGCTGAAAACTATGGGTGAAGCATGTCAATGTCACAGGCAACAATAATTGTCAGCCACCTTTATCGAAATAGAGATCATACCTTAATATAAGTGTTCTAGGGAGAATGGGTAGAGCAGTATTCCACTCCAAACTCCCAATTTATAGACTAATAATTGGTTAATCATTTTATTCCAGGTTGATTACTTCTGAAAGCATTTATTTGTATGACTCATAGAGATATCTAGAAAAATAACTAATAATGAAAACATCACTATGGGAATATAAAATCAGAGTTTCTCCATATACCTCCATTTGGTTTATCAGATTAAGTTGTCTGATAAGACTACTTCTCCTAAATCCATATCTTTTATATCAAGAGATTCCTGTTATGGAACACAGCACCTGTACCAGATGGTGTGATGGGAATGCTGGACCACTAGTTCTCCATCTCTATTTCCCTTATTTTTTGCTGTGGTGATTACATCATCTCTCTTTCTCAGTCAATCCACTTCATAATCCTTTACAATTTCACCTTTGGAGATCACTCTGTACACTTACAGTTCTAATTTTCTGAATCCTACCAACATAGAAGAGAATCCCTTATTATCATTAGTCAAATAATCCAAACCACACTCCTCACTTCTAGGAACAACTGGTGACCTTCATGATTTATAGCTTCTTATAAAGCTTAATCATAACTGAAGTCAACACTTCCTCACCTGACCTCAGCACCCTGCTCATTTATTTATCCTTTTTCAGGTAGTACTTAGCGTATGCTACTTTACATATGATACTAACAAATATCAATCAGATTACATTGAGATTTATCCTTTTCTTTATTATTGTTCCAATAACTTTGTATTATTAGAGAACTTCTGAGTTGTAAATAGGTTTCATTTCAGACATGAGTAGTTTGGAAATTAGTTGACAGAATAATTAAGCAGCAAATTTGGGTTAGTGGAGAGAAACTAGAGTAGGTGAATAGGAGGCAAAGATTAAAAGGTGATAGGAAAAGCACCCAGAGAAGACAAAGCTCATATTGAGACTATGGGCAAAAGAGAACTTGGAAAGGGGGATTGTTATGAGGTTATGGTTGCAATGAACATGTGTTATCCAGGCACAGTGACATTCTGTCATAAGGGACACATAAGTTTAAAAATTTCTTCCCAATAAGAAGTTTTTGTTTATTAACAAAGCACAAATGTTTGATTGTTCCAAATAAGGAGAGCAGATATAATTACTTGATAATGTGTCAATATATGTTGACTGCCTTCATCCTGTAAGTTCTATCAAGTTACTATTGGGTAGAATGGAAGAACCAATTATCACATCTCTTAAATTGATAAATAATACAAGAAAAAAAGCTTCCTAAAATTTGTGCAACCAAAATTTAAATGAAAGTTAGCCAATTTGTGTACATTATTATAATAATCCTATCGGGAGGCAGCTTCATATAAGATTTTAAAGCATGGGCTTTGGTGCCTGACAAACCTGGGCCAATCATTGATCCACTATTCATTAGCTGTGTGCCTTTGGAAGATTCTTAGGATCTCTCCAGGTCTCAATTTCCTCATCTGTAAAATGAGTATAATCCCTATGTCACAGGGTTACTTTGGAAATTAAATGGTGTCATGAATGTAAGATAACAGCTACATAAGTTGCACCTTTTATGACAATAACAGCGATGGTGATAATATCATATTTTGAATATCAGAGGGGGCGACATCAGAATCAAAGCAGCAGGAGCCCTTCCTGTTTTTCTCTCTCCTTTTGATATGCAACTACCAACATTCATAACTGAAAAAAGAAAAGTACTTCTGCACAGCATACCAGGACGCCCCAAAGATCCATTCATCTATGCACTGAAAGTGGGTGGATAAGACTACTGAGAAACAGCAGAGCAAGGGAGGTGGTGGCAGAGGAGGTGGATGGCAAAGGAGGCTGCAGCCCATCTGGCAGCAAGTAAGCATGACCTTTCTGGCAAAGAAGGTAGAAAGTGAAGGCAGTGAATAAGGACCTGCCCTACCATACACGCTACAGCTGGAAAGACCATTTACTGTCTCTAAGGAGAGGCCACAGTGATGGAGGGAGGGAAAGGAAAGGAAAATAGGCAAAGACAACTGAAAAAGAAAGATCTCCTACTGGAGACAAGTATCTCCTTCTGGAGGCAAGAGGGCTGCCCCTAGATCTCTGGGCCCTCTCCCACTTCAGGATATCCATAGCAGGCAGGGGGCACACCCAGAGCCCCAAGTGCTAAGTACATGCCTCCTTGCACACCTCCCTTCCAAAGGGTGCCCTTTGCCCCTTTGTGATGTGTGTGTGTGTGTGTGTTTTGTTCTAACGTGTGGCTTCCAATCTTACCAGTGAGTCACACTGTGAAAGAAACAAAAAAACTTGTGCTGTAGTGCCACCTTCTGGAAACAAAAGTAAGGCTTCTACTTACCAACCTGGTAAATTGATTCTGGAATCAAAGAACAGAAAAATCTTGCCTAAATAGTAAAAGTGTTTGTTACTTCAAATTCAGTGTCAGAGGCATTTTTCATCAACTCCACACAAAAGCACAGAATATGGTATCACAAAAATAAGGTGGTAATTTTCCAGTAACTGAACCCAAAGATATGGATTATAATCTAACTGATAAAGACTTGAAAATAGCTGTTATGAAGAAATTTAGTGAGCACAGAGAAACTCAGAAAGGCAATACAAATGCTTGCAGGTATAAAATAAATGAACAAGAGGAGTACTTTATCAGATTTAAATTCTAAAAAAGAACCAAACAAATACTGGAGCTGAAGACCTTAATAATGAAATGAATAATGCACTAGATGCATTGGAAATAGAGAAGATAATATGGAAGAGAGAATTAGTAGGCTTGAAGGTAGAAATATAGAAATAATTTAGATGGGAGAGGGGAACCAACATTTTTAAGAAGTAAAGAAACCCTATAAGAACTATCTGACTTCATTTAAAAAGTCAATATAAAGGGATCCCTGGGTGGCGCAGCGGTTTGGCGCCTGCCTTTGGCCCAGGGCGCGATCCTGGAGACCCGGGATCGAATCCCACATCGGGCTCCCGGTGCATGGAGCCTGCTTCTCCCTCGGCCTGTGTCTCTGCCTCTCTCTCTCTCTGTAACTATCATGAATAAATAAAAATTAAAAAAAAAATTTAAAAAAAAAGTCAATATAAAAATAATGGGGATTCCAGAAGGAGAAGTAAGGGAGAAGGGGAAAGAGTTATTTAAAAAAGAATAGGTGAGAACTTCCCAAACCTGAAGAAAGAACTATATATACAAGTCCACAAAATTAATAGAACATCTTATTATTTCAACATAAAAAGACCTTCTCTAAGACACATTATGTTAAAATTTTTGAAGACACAAACAAATGGAAAAACATCCTGTGTTCATGGATCACAACAATAAATATTGTTAAAATATCCATGCTACCCAAAGCCATCTATAGATTCAATGCAATCCTATCAAAATGTACTATAAAGCCACAATAATAAAAACAATATGGTACAAACACAAAAATAGACACATCAACCAATGAAACAGAATAGAGAGGGGATGCCTGGTGGCTCAGCGGTTGAGCATCTGCCTTCAGCCCAGGGCATGATCCTGGAGTCCTGGGATTGAGTCCCACATCAGACTCCCTGCATGGAGCCTGCTTCTCCTTCTGCCTCTGTCTCTGTCTCTGTCTCTGTCTCTCTCTCTCTCTCTGTGTGTGTTTCTTATGAATAAATAAATAAAATCTTTAAAAAAAAAAAAAAGAATAGAGAGGCCAGAATT
The DNA here is from genome assembly GCF_003254725.2 of Canis lupus dingo. Taxonomy (NCBI): domain Eukaryota; kingdom Metazoa; phylum Chordata; class Mammalia; order Carnivora; family Canidae; genus Canis; species Canis lupus. Next base: position 58,296,881 of record NC_064255.1, read on the forward strand.
AAATCCTAGCATATATGGTCAACTAATATTGGACAGAGAAGCCAAAAATACCCAATTGGGAAAAGATAGTCTCTTAAACAAATGGCACTGGGAAAACTGGAGAAACGCATGCAGAATGATGAAATTGGCTCCCTTTCTTACACCACTCACAAAAAATAACTCAAAATGGATCAAAGACTCAAACATAACACCTGATACCAAAAAGCCCCCAAAAGAAAGCATAGGGAAAAAGCTTCTCAATACTGGTCTTGGCAATAATTTGGGGGGCATGACACCAAACCATGAATCACAAAAGAAAAAATCAACAATTGTGACTACATCAAATTCAAAACTTCTCCACAGCAAAGGAAAAAATTAAAGAAATGAAAGAGAATCTATAGAAAAGAAGAAAATTTTTAAACTATATATCAAATAAGGGGTTAATATCCAAAATATATAAAGAATTCAGTCGACTTAGTAACAAAAAAAATCTAATTTAAAAATAGACAGAATAACTAAATAGACATTTACACAAAAGGAATCTAATGGCCAATTGAAAAGATTGAAAAGATCTTGAAAACATGAAATGATACTCAGCATCACTAGTCATCAGAAAAATGCAAATCAAAACCACATCTAGGGATCCCTGGGTGGCGCAGTGGTTTGACGCCTGCCTTTGGCCCTGGGCGCAATCCTGGAGACCCGGGATCGAATCCCACATCAGGCTCCCAGTGCATGGAGCCTGCTTCTCCCTCTGCCTGTGTCTCTGCCTCTCTCTCTTTCTCTCTCTGTGACTATAATAAATAAATAAATAAATAAATAAATAAATAAATAAATAAATAAAATTTAAAAAAAAGACAAAACCACATCTATTAGAATGGTTATTATCTAGAGATAATAGATGTTAGTGCAGATGTAGTGAAAAGGGTCCCTTGGTACACTATTGGTGGGAATGTAAATTGGTCCAACCACTATGGAAAACATTGTGAAATTTTCTCAAAAAAATGAAAATTAGATCTACCATATAATCCAACAATTCTACTTCTGAGAAACCCAAAGGAAATGAAAACAGGATCTTGACAAAATCCATGCATTTCTATGATTTCTATGTCTATCTCATCATTATTTACAATAACCAAGATATGGAAACAACCCAAAAGCCTACCCAGGGTAAATAGATTTTTTTTTTAATTAGAGGTGGTACATATTCACTATAAAATATTATTCAGCCATGAAAAAGGAGAATATCTCCCCATTTGTGACCACATGGATGGACCTTGAATTCATAATGCTAAGTAAGATAAGCTAAAGAAAGACAAGAACCACATGATATCACTCATATTTGGACTCAAAAAAGCTAAGTCCTGTGAAAAACAGAGTAAAATGGTGGTTCACAGAGATTTAGCAGTGGTAAGGAGGAATAAGATTGATGGTGTTTAAAGGTGTAAATTTTTAGTGAGTAGTAAATAATCCATAGAGATCTAATGCACAATATAATGAATATAGACAATAATATTAGACTATAATTATGTAATGTGATAAATATTGCTACACTGGCAATCATATTTCAATATATAAGTTTATCAAAGTAACACATTGTACACAAAGTGCACACACATTCTACTGACACAATATTACATGTCAAATTTACTCAATTTAATTTAGATTGTAAGCAAATGAAATTTTTTTAAAGATTTTAACACATATTTCAAGAATTAAAATATCTAAGTACACAGACCCAAAAAGGAATGTTTGTTTATATTTATAAATTATACACTTATCTTACTAACATATGAGTATTATATAACAGATACAAAACTAGAAAATTTTAAAGGAAAAAATAAGTTAAAAAATAAAAGGAGTAGGGGCACCAGGGTGACTCAGTGGTTGAGCATCTGCTTTCAGCTCAAGTCATGATCCTGGGGTCCTAGGATCAAGTTCTGCATCGGCTCCCACAGGGAGCCTACTTCTGCCTCTGTTTATGTCTCTGCTTCTCTCTGTGTCTCTCATGAATAATTAAATACAATCTTTTAAAAGAACAAAAATAAAAATAAATGAAAGGAGTATCTGAAATTTAAGTCTATTTAACCCCCAGGTGACAGATTTGTCTTCTAGGCTACACATAGGGAAAGTACCCGGAGGAAGAGCAGTACAGGGCTTGGCATATAGGCTTTCAGGTAGTTGACTAAGCTATTATCTCCCTACATTTTAGATTTTTACTAACTTATATGAGTGTGGAAGAAGACTGAAATAGAGATCCCAAGGCTTCCAAAGGAGTATTGGAAAGAGGAAAAAGAAACCCTCCTACATAAGCACTGGCCCTTAAGTTTGCACATATGATCTCACATACATGCTCAAATACATACACACACTACACATATACACACACATGTATACATACATGCATACATATACACACATGCACATGGCTAAGCCCTGGACAGTGCTCACCTGACCGAAGGTCTCAGAACCCAGTTCTTGACTTCCAAAGGAGGCTGGAAAGTGGGTGGCAGAGCAGGTGTTAAGAATGTCATGCAGGCTCTCTCTCTCTCTCTCTCTCTTTCTGTAAAATAAATAAATCTTCTTTCTATAAAATACATTTTTAAAAAGTGGGGGAGAAGGTGCCTGTGTGGCTCAGTCAGTTGAGCAACTGACTCTTGATTTTGGCTCAGGTCATGGTCTCAGGGTCATGAGATCAAGCCCCGCATGGGGCTCTGTGCCCAGCAGTGAGTCTGCTTGAGCTTCTCTCTCTCTCTCTCTCTCTCCTTATGACCCTCCCCTACTCTATTTCTTTCTTTCAAATAAATAAATTTTTTTTTTAAATGTGTGCAGTGCTTGTGGCAAGAGAGTAAGTGCGTGCACGCAATCAGCACCACTGCCACAGAGGGCTCTGCAAATTATATGATAATATAAAGAAATCTGACTTTAAAAAGAGAATCTCTTCTAATTCAAACAAAGGTGTTAAATGAGTGAGAGGGGGTCCTGATTCTGAAGCCAGACCCAGAAATAGGACACAACACAAGAAGGAAGGAGTGTGATAACACATGACAAAAGAAGCAGGCAAATAAAATATCAGTTCACAACCAACCAGCAGGACAACAGCAGGCAGCAGACAAGGAGCCGAGATGGGATATTTGGACGCCTCCGAAGAATGTTGTATCCAGCTCTTGCTTTCCCTGAGTGCCTCTGTTCAAACCCTGCGCAGCCACTCACTAAGTTGTGACTACGGACAAGTTGTTTCAACTCTGAGTGCCTCAATTTCCTCACCTGCAAAGATAGAGGTGAAGGTACTACAATTGTCATAAGGTTTGTGTACGCATGGCAATGAGTGTGTTGAATAAGTTGATACATGTAAAGCACACAGAAATAATATTCAAGAAATGATATCATCATCAGGATCATTACTATTTACAAACGGTTTGTTGGCAAGTTCTCAAAGCTATGGATTGCCTTGTACCAAAGCCAGCCCTCCTGCCTGGCTCATGCCCATGCCATGAGAAATCAGTAAGCACCACTCATTCGTCCAAACCTGTGTGTCCTAAGTGATCTTCAAGCAGGACCAGAGAGCACTGGAGAGGGACAGGCCCTGACAGACAACTGGAGCCCAAAATAAAACTCTTCTGTTTTTCATCTCTGTTTTCCAAGTCAGCAGGCAAAGGATGATACCCAGAACCATGAAGCCACTCACCTAGGAACTTGGCCAGGTATGCAAAAGTGAGCCCATGATGTGCAATTAATCATGCACAATTTTACAGAGTTGAATACAGTGTTACGAACTGTGAATTAGATATTTAATACCATAACGTATTAAGGGAGTTGTCCATAGAAGCTAACATTTTCATTAAAACACAATGCAAAACACCATCCCTAAATTCTGCTTTGGGGGCAAAACACTTCCCAGTGATATGATAGTAAGAAAAAAATTTAAACTAAAGGCCCTTGTTAAGAAGAGAATCAGGTAGAATCAATATATCCCAAACTAAATCTAAAACAATGTTTCCTGTGTAGGCGATCCGATCAACCATAAATAACACAAGAAACTTCTAGAACTCCTCCAAGTCATAATGAACCTAAAGTGGAAGCACGAGATTATAAGTAATAAACAAGCTTACCAGGACAAATGTGATACACACCATAGCAAAACCCCCATGGCATCAAAAAAAAATAATGAAGCACCACCTATGTGGGCAGGGTGCTGCAGCAGCTGTCAGAGCACCCTGGTGTGCAGATAGATATAAGCCACGGAGTAATTGTGTTTAAGTATAGTCACCGGGGACGTATGCATGTAGGAATTGTGGCAGGCACCTCAGATCACTTCTTTAATGACTATTCAAATGAAGACAGAATGATTAATGATATACTTTCTTGGTTTTTTCAGTACCAAATATGAAGCCAGTCCAACATAAATTCCCTTACCTTGCAGACCAAGCAAGAATCTCTCATTATAATATACTCCCATAAATCACACAGGATTGCATGGTAGGAACAGCATAGCTCTCCCTTTAATTCTGTTTCTGTGTTGGTGGAGGGTGCAGTCTCACACACATACAAGGGAAAAAAAAGAAAAAGAGAAATGGGGCTGCCATCCACCTTATCAAGTCCTTTTAACTAAAGGGACTTGTGTTATAAGTGCTCAGTGTTTATGTTTTTCTTCAGAAATAAATGCAGTATTTATAGGCTAGCACAATGCCTACCACAGGGTACTTTCCCTACAAATATTTGTATAAGAAAAAGAGAGAGAATAAAAGGGTAAAGAAAGAAAACATAACCAAGAAGAAAAAGAAAAAGAAAAGGAAAATGACCAGAAAGGTTTTCAAATCACCCTGACCAACTGAAAGGCCAGCTCTGTGTGCATTTCACAGGAAGTAGAGCTCAGTGTTGGTGGAAAACCTATAGCTATTATCACACAGTTTCCTGGTGAATTATATAAACTATGTTTAGATCCAAATGGTTCCCTAACCGGTCAGTAGCAGAGATAGAACTAAATTTCAAGTATCTTAGCCCCTAAATGCTTCGAGATACTTAGGTGAAAGTTTATGTATTACACTTCTAACCCTTCCCAAGAGCCTCCCCCCAACCTGATGTGGTATCAGAGGGCAAGACATCAAATATCAATTCTAATTGTTTCCGTTGGGCAGCTATCTTGAGTTGGTTTCAAACGTAAAAAACAACTGAACTACTTCTGTCCCTTCAATTGATTTCCACCATTTTTTTTCTCCTGTAATTTAGGAGACTTTCTGAATTCACAGACTTCAGTTCTCTTGGGTAGGAAACACTTCTGTACTTCCATTAGGTACTTCACAAATCTGCCTTGCAACCTTTCAGCTTCACTGTTTCCTGCTAACCACAGTGTTCTCCCCAAACAGCCGGTCTCTGTAATGTATCGAACCATTAGGGTGACTGATATGGGTTACAGAGTGATGAACTAAAGTAGATACAGAAAAAAAAATTAGTGTCACAAGTCATTTGCATCCATTATTCTAATGGATTTTAAAACAATGAAATTATTTTCTATCAAAGCGTATTGAAAATGTGTGCAGTTAGAAGCCATTTGATTTTCATATACTCTATATTTTAACATTTAACAATTTGACAGTCTAAAAATGGCACGTTGTCACAGCTGAAAATCACTTTAGAAATCCTGAGGTACCAAATTAAGTGTGGGGTAGGGTAGGCCACATACAATTATCTTTGGAATTGTAGGGTAGTATTGGTTCTCAAGGACTTTGATGACAGTATCATGATCATATGACCCACATAACTGTTCTTTTTCTTATGTTACTTTTCTTTAAGTGTAAACTTCTCATAAATGTATTTTCAAGCCAAAAGCTTCCAATTGAGACTACATTGATTAAAGGCAGTTAAATCCCAGATTCTAATTCTCTAGTGTTTAGCCAACCTATCGCTTTAGAGTTATTTATGATCCTATGTCTGTTTATGCCCTCTGAGTGAGACTTACAAAAATACTTCACTCTTCATGAATCAAGAAATTTCCCCAGGGTCATTGAGAAGGGGAGAAAATAAGTTCTTCTAGAAAGCAGGACCAAGTGATACAAGGAAACTCAATAAAGAAAAAGATTAAATTAGAGAATGATAGAAAATAAAGAATAAAAATGATGAAAGTGAAAGACTGAATTTGAAAATAATAAGTTAAAATACATGAACATTGATATGATATCTATCTATCTATCTATCTATGCTAGATATATAAAGAAACAAATTAGAAAACAACAGAATAGGAATAAAAACATGGAGGAAATCATGAGAACAAACCACTGCTGAGCTACCAGTTGCATCACTCCTGTGAACCATATTGAAAATTCCCACCTCACCCCTATGCATTACAGCATTTGCAATGGATCTGTCCATCCCTTAAAGCTCCTGACACCAGTATCAGTGCACACCCCTTGAAGCCAGAACATTTGCTCTTTGACTAACATAACCAGCTGATCCTTCCTTGCTTATAATTACTGTATTTCTAATCCAGTGCATTAATATAAGCACCCCCCTCAGCCATTTACATTCACCATACATTCATCCTAATTCTGAGAGGCACTTATCTTCCATAACCATTTTTCACTACTTTTCTTCAATCCCATCTACTGTGCACCCTGGAACTTGCATTTCATGATTAACAAACTTCCCAAAATCTTTCATTTCCTTGATGAATTTTCCTTTTATTACATGGTTATAACTGAAATCTTTTTTTGCCAATTGAAGTAGACATTCTAATGATCATCGACATTTTTTTATTTTCTTCTTCCTGAATGTTTACATATGGGTACCCTTTTGAATTTAGGTATAACCATATAACTTTCATGTCCCAATGAAATGTGAGAGGAAAGGACATTGTATCACCATGGAGTATTTAAAAGCCAGTATATTACTCTTTTTACTCTCTTCCTTTAATGTGGTATTTGTGGAAGTTTATTTTGCTGTGCATGTGACATAATATGAAAACATGTAGGAACACTGAGCCACTCCATGAAAGATAGCAAGCCTAGAGATTCACTTAAATAACTATACTGGAAAAATGATATAATTAATATATAAAACTGAATAATCAAGAAATATCAATATAGGGACTCCTGGGTGGCCCAGTTGGTTAAGTTTCTGACTTTTGGTTTGGGTAATGATCTCAGGGTCATGATCTCATGGGTTGTGAGATTGAGCCCCACATTAGGCACTGTGCTCAGTGGGGAATCTGCTTGAGATCCTCTCCCTCTGCCCCTTCCCCTACTCTCACATGCTCTCTCTCAAATAAATTAATTAATAAATCTTTACAAGAAAAGAAATATCAATACAAGTAGAGGTCAGTCATTTGTCAGAATAATCAATCAACTAAAAAGATATGGATGTGGTTATGCAAGGTAGTAGAAACCAGGACTGCAGAGAATAAGGTGGGTGACTATTATTAAATATTAGCCTACTGGTTTTACTTGTTAAATAATGTACATGTACTATTTTGATTAAAAAATTTTAAAAACTAATAAAAATTTTAAAAAATATGTCTTGCTTTTGTCTAGATGCAGTTGGTGTGAGGTACAAATCACGCCTAAATAAGAAAAACTAAAATACTAGAAAAAGAGCAAAGAAGTTGAGAAATAACTAGCATATTAGTGCATGTAAAGTGAAGGAGTTCGTTGGTTAGTTGGGTAGTTTGGAAAACCAGGAAACAAGAAACAAAATAAGAGTCTGTATAGGAAATGGTTTCTAAGCACCTTAAGGGTAGATAATTTGTACAATTTGCTTTATTTACAGTAAGCAATCTGAAGCTATTATAGAAAGACTTTAGTAAAATATATGAAAAGTAGCTGAAAAGACATCTGGAGCAAACATCAATAATGTGATGAAACCCCTATGATGGTAACTGAAAACATATTTTCTGAATGCTTTGGAAGTGTTGGGATAGAGAATAAACTACCATTGCAATATAAAATGCAAAATGCCTAGTTAAGTTTTAATTTCAGATAAGAAACAGACTTTTATATCTGAGTGCCCCAAACATTGCATGAACTTACTTAGCCAGTCAGACAAGAAAAAGAAATAAGAGGCATGTATGTTGGTAAAGAAGTTAAACTCTCACTATTCACAGATGACATGATACTGTGCATAGAAAGTCCCAAAGTTTCGACTAAAAAAACCACTAGAATAATAAACAAATTCAATAAAATGGAAGGATTTTATGTGGCAGGATAAAATTAATACCCAGAAATCAGTAGTACTTCTATACACTAACAAAGAAGTCACAGAAAGAGAATTTCTTTTTAAAGAGAAATTTTTAAAACCATCATTTACAATTACACCAAAAAGAATAAAATATCTAGGAATAAACTTAACCAAAGAGGCAAAAGACCTGTACTCTGAAACCTAGAAAACACTGATAAAAGAAATTGAAGATGACACAAACAAATGGAAAGATATTCCGTGCTTACAAATTAATGTTGTCCAAATATCCACATGACCTAAAGCAATCCATAGATTCAATGCAATCACTATCAATGGATCAGGGTAGAGACCCCAGAAACAAACCTACAAATATATGGTGAGTTAATCTATGACAAAGAAGGCAATAATATACAATGGGGGAAAATATGGTTGTTTAATAAATGGTCCTGTGAAAACTGGACAACTACATGTACAAGAATGTAATGAAGTCCTTTCTAACACCATACACAAAAATAAATGTAAAACCTAAACATGAGACTTGAATCCACAAAAATCCTAGCCGGGAACAGAGACAGCAATCTCTGATGTCAGCCATAACACTTTTCTAAATATATCTCCTAAGGCAAGGGAAACAAAAGCAACAAAAGACATCCCCTCCTAAAGCAAGGGAAACTATTGGGACTAACTCAAAATAAAAAGATTTTGTGTAGCAAAGGAAAACATTGACAAAACAAAAAGACAATGTACTGACTGGGAAATGATATATCCAATAAGGAGTTAATATCCAAAATATATAATACATACAACTCAACAACAACAAAAAAAATCTGATTAGAAAATGGGCAGAGGACCTGAATAGACATTTTTCCAAAGAAGACATACAGATGGCCAACAGACACACAAAAAGATGTTCAACATCACTCATCATCAGGGAAATACGAATCAAAACTATAACGAGATATCACCTCACACCTGTTAGAATGGCTAAAATCAAAAAGACAAGAAATAACAAGTGTTGCTTAGGATGTAGAGAAAAAAGAACCATTGTGCACTGTTGGTGGAAATGTAAAGCAGTGCAACCACTGTGGAAAACAGTATAGAGACTTCTCAAAAAAATTAAAAATAGAAATACCATATGATTCAATAATTCCACTATTGGTATTTACCCAGGTAAATAAAAACACTAACTGGAAAAGGTGTATGCATCCCTGTGCTTACTGCAGCATTATTTACAACAGCCAAGATATGGAAGCAACCCAAGTGTCCATCAGTAAATGAATGGATAAGAAAAATGTGGCATTTATATACACAATGGAATGTTTTACAGTCATAAGAAAGGATGAGATCTTGCCATCTCAGACAACATGAATTAGACCTAGAGGGTTTTATGCTAAGTAAAACAAGTCGGACTGAGAAAGACAAATACCACATAGTTCTACTCATAAATGGAATCTAAAAAAAAAAAAAAGAATAAACATGGGATATCTGGCTGTCTCCGTTGGTAGAACATGTGACTCTTGATCTCAGAGTTGTAAGTTGGAGCAATACATTGGGTGTAGAGATTACTTTAAAAAATAAAATAAATAAGTAAATAAATAAATAAACAAAAAGCAGAATTAGAACTATAAATACAGAAAACTGATAGTTGCCATAGGGAAGGGTGGTGGAAGGTAGACAAAACAGGTGAAGAGGAGAGGAAGATACAGGCCTCCAGTTATGGAATGAATAAGTCACAGGAATTAAAAAACTCAGCATAATGGATACAGTCAGTGATATTATAATAACAATGTAATGAGACAGATGGTAGCTATACTTGTGGTGAACACAGCATAATGTGCATAACTTGTCAAATCATTAAGCTGCACACCTCAAAGTAATGTAACTGTGGCTCAACTATACTAAAAATTAATCTGAAAGTACCAAAAAAATTATTTGTTGTTTATCTAAAATTAAAATTTAACTGAGAATCTTATATTTTTGTTTGCCAAATATGGCAACCCAGGTATAAACCAATTGTTAAAGACCCGAAGGATAAATACAAATACAAACATTTCGGTCAGTAGTAAGAAATTATTGAAGAGTAGAGTAACAAACATTCTAAAGGAAAAACAGTGACATAAGAGTCTCCCGTACTCTTGATGAACACCAAAAAAGTGTTTGTTTTCTATAGTGATGGTAGTTTTCCTGACTAGATGAAATCGTCATGAGACTACCCTCCTGTCCCATAATCAAAGGAATCAACCCTCCCCCATTAGACATATCTAAGTTTCCAGCAAAGAGTAACTTAGAACAGGGAGAAATTCATGAGTTCCAAGAAATTTAAAGTCTAAAACAGGTAGGAAAACTATGGTCCACTGATCTGTTTTTGAAAATAAGATTTTATTAGAACACAGCCATGCCCACCCATATACTATCTATGGCTGTTTTTACACTGAAGGAGTTGAGTAGTTGTCACAAAGCTAAAAAAATTTTCTACTTGATCCTTTATAGAAAAAAGTTTGCCAACTATTACTCTAAAGGCTATCTTGACCAGCATTTTCTCTTATTTTTAATATCTACTACTTTATTTTATTTAATAAATAAATAAAGTATTAATATCTACTATTTATTTTATTAAAATGTAACCAACTAAATCACATATATTTTTTTCAACTCTTCAGTTGGTCTTTTTTGACAAAGAAAATTCATACTCAAAACACTTTTACTTGGCAGCAGTAAGACATCTTACAGACACAAAAATATAGGTAATATGGTCTTGGAATGGAAATGACAGTAAGATTTAAATATATCAACTTTATAAATTCAACCTTTTTCAATAGTAGCAAGTATATCAAAATTATAATTCATATTTTCATTCTTAACTGTTTAGTCAGTTTGAGCTTTTATGAAAGCATAACCTTGGTACTAAAAATTATAAAGCTGTTTATATGGTGAAAGCTACTCATTTGCTCAAAAAAAGTTTAAGAAGTCTGTTCACTGAAATGTCATAAGGAAAAAATCTATACCAAGTTGTACAGATGTAGCTGCATCTTTAAAGATCCCAATACAATAAAAAATGGATTTCTTTTCTTCCATACATTTACCATGAACTTACTCCCTCATTAAAATGTGAACTACACCAAACAAGAGAACAGCTGTTAGGTTTTTAATTAACTTCTTTAAGTCAAATAGTATAATAACTTAAAATCACTTTATGGAGACAAAAATTGTTTTTGAAAGAAAAATGGCTTTGCCTTGTCTCCTTGTAAGATAACCATAATTATCAAAAAGTGCATCAATATTAAAAGCTTAAGTGTTTTTACCTAAGTGGTTTTTTTAATGCTAATCTTTTTACTTATTTGAAAAGTTTTCTTGAGATAAAATTAACAAACATATAATTTGTCCATTTAAAGTGTACAATTCAATATTTTTTACTATAGTATTCACATTGTTATATAACCATCAACAATCTGATTTTTAGATGTTTGTCTTCTCAAAAAAAAAAAAAAAAAAACCAAAACAAAAAAGCCCATACTTTTATTCACCTCTGCCCCACTCCACCCCAGCCTTAGGCAACTACTTACCTATTTCTAATCTCTACAGATTTGCCTATTGTGGACATTTTATATAAATAGGATCATACAATATGAGATCTTTTGTGATTTTTTTTCACTTAGCATGTTTTCGAGTTTTATTTATTTTGTAGCATGTATCAGTATTTCATTTCTTTTTATTACTAAATAATATTCCATTGTATGGTTATACAAATTTTACTTCTCCATTCATCATGTGGCTTATTTCTACCTTTTGGCTATTATGAGTAATTCTGTTCTGAACTTTCATTTACAAGTTTTTTGTGTAGATATATGTTTTTATCTATCTTTGGTAAATACTTTAAAGTAGAACTGCTGGGTTATATGGGAACTCTGTGCTTAATATTTTGAGGAAATGTCAAACTGTTCTCCAAAGAGTTTCAACATTTCACATTCCCACTAGCAACATAAAAAGAGTTCCAGTTTCTCCATATTCTCATTAATATTTGCAGCTATCTGGCTTTTTTTTTTTTTTTACAATATCCATCAAATGAATATGAAGTATGATCTCATTGGAGTTTTGATTTTCAGTTCTCTAATGACTAATGGTGTTGTGCATCATTTCAAGGGCTTACTGGCCATGAATCTTCTTTGAAGAAATAACTATTCAGATCCTATGTCTTTCTTTTAAATTGAGTTATTGGGTGTTTTTATTATTAAATTATAATACAGATAGATGATACATTAGATACAAGTGCCTTATCAGATATATGACTTACAAAAAAAATGTTTTTATTCTGTGGATTGTCTTCTCACTTTCTTGGTAACATTCTTTTCAGCACTAAAGTTTTAAATTTTGGTGTATCCAATTTATCTGTTTTTTTCCTTTTGTAGCTTACACTCTTGGTGTTGTATTTAAGAAAGCATTGCCCAAACCAAGATCATGAAGATTTTTTTCTTCTAAGAGTTTTATAGCTTTCTTGCATATAGGTTTATAATCCATTTTGTGTTATTTTTGTAAATAGGATGAGGTAGGGATCCAGCTTCATTGTTCTGCATGTGGATATTCACTTTCCCAGCACTATTCACTGAAAGATTAATCTTTCCTTGATTAAATTGTCTTAGCATTCCTGTCAAAAATCAAGTGATTGTAAATGTGAATTTCTCTCTGGACTCTCAATTCTATCCCATTGATCTATATGTCTATCCGTATACCAGTACCACATTGTCTTGATTACTATAGGTTTGCGGTAAGTTTTAAAATCATTAGCTGTAAATATTCCCATACTCTCAAAATTGTTTTGTCTGTTCAGGTTCTCTTGCATTTTCATAATAATATTAGGATCAGGTTAGAATGGAGTTCTTGGCCTTTGAGTAGTGGCTAGGTAGGAGAGGAGAGATCCAGTTCTTTCCATGCCCCTACCTTCAACATGGTGCTGTGAGGGATAAGAAATGGCAACCTGACCCTTCAGAAATGAAACTTTAACCCTAGAAGAGCTGGAGAAAGAGGGAGCCCCTGTCTTCTTGGGTGTATACACCTGTAATATAGCTTCTTTAACATGGAGCAGGGATGCTGGTAGGGGGTAGTGTCAGGAAACAAATCAGGACTCCAATGCTACTACTCTTTTTGTTCACACATAGATTTAATAGATTTTCTTCAACTAATGTTTTTTTTCTCCAGTCTCTGTATTCTTTAGAACATCTTTAAAATCTTAAGTTTTTCAACATTTTCATCATTAAATTGTTGCTTCTTAAGGAGGGAGCCTACCAAGCTCCATACTCTGCCATTCTAAATGTCCCTGCCCTCTTTGCATAAACTTTTAAAAATCTACTTGATTATAACATTGCTTTAGTTGAGGAGTAGCAGATATTACTTCTATTTTTCAAATAAGGCAAAATAGGTTAAATGTAGAAATGGAAATTGTACACCAAGAAATAGAATACATGTCTCCCAACCAACAGGTTTTATCAGTTCAAGCTGCTGCTGTGATAGAGTAAGCCTACAGAAGAAGTTCAATGAATTTAATTTACTTCTCAAGATACATGTGATTCCTCAATCTTATGTTTTTAGTCTGCCATGAAAATGTTCAAGAACTTTACAAAAATAGCCAGAACTGGCCAGGTAGCAAGTCTGTCAAATATTAATAAGGTGTAACACTTTATGTGTTTAGAAAGGCTCCTCCTTAATAGAAAACGTGTCAGAAACAGATAAATCCGTGATAATCAATTAAGCTGATTGGCAAGTTTTCTAATGGTTTTTCTATTGGTTCCATGTTACACAATTTAAAGAAAACAAGGACAGAAAGTCACAAATGCATATAGACAGCTAAACTCATAAGGCAACCTACTACTTGGAGAAAAATTATAGGGTCAATTCAAGACAAAATTGTGATGTAAGAAATTTATTCTCCTTCACTGCCCTTTATCCTTTGTTCTGATAACAATTCCATTTTCTCCAGCAACAAGTGTTTGATGAGTTTGTATTCTTCTCCATTATCTCAAAATTTGCATCATGGTCTTGATTTGATCTTAACATGTCACCCATTTAAGCCATTTGTATCCTCACTTAAGCTTGAATTAAAGACTGTAGTTTCACCAGTGTAATTTTGGACATCCTCAAGGGAGTAAGAGAGAGATTTTTGGAACACCCTGAAGCTGTCTTCCTTTACAGCTGAAACCACTCACATGTGGGTGGTTTCCACTCTACTTACGCACAAGGATTGCTCTACAAGAAAGACACCATTTCTGCTTATATAACAGAATCATTCCCCTGAATTTACAGCTTCAATCCCCCTATCAGTCATTGTGACAGCACTTCACAGCAATACAACAGGAGAGATTGAAGACTAAGACAACTGGTCTGCCTACCAGTCAGATCTGATTACAGCTCTGTACATCAATGTTTAGACTACAAGGCAGTATGTATCATCTTTATCACAATGTAAGATCAGATAAACTATCTGCTGTTCTTCATTATCTGGGGAAAGCCTGGAAGAGAACATATAGTGCCAGTCATATTATGCGTTACCTTTCTTCCACTGAAAAGTAAAATTGAAAGACAGCAATAAAAATTTATCAATTCAGGGAATCAGAACTCCACTTCATTCTGCAATTAAACATCAGAGACCTACCCATTTCTATTTTAGTTCTTTGAATATAAAACATATCTAAGAAGATGGGGAAAAGACACTTACAATGCCTCTAAGTTTGTTTCCATCTCTGGTCAAGTTCAGGATCAGATAGGAAATATTGAAATGCATTAGGAAGTTGTCTTCACTTAGCATTTTATTATTCTCTTTCTGAAAATTCAACCTAAACAGATTCCTGTTTTGAAACCTACCTGGCCTAATAATGTAAGAATCCCACAAAGAAGAGTATAAAGCTAATGGACAATAGAAATTTGAGTCAATCCTCTTACCCATCTATCCAGGAGTCTACCATAACTGTGTCACAAACAGAAGTGTTATAAGAAAACATGGTGGTCTTTTACTACTTAAATAATCTTTTATCTTCAAATTTTTAATGATACACCTTCAATGTCAATGCAGGATAATTAGTTGACCATACATTACACACCTTTCTGGCTTTGAAAAGTAATGGTATTAAGTGAACAATGTGTTATTTTGCATGTTTTAATAATTTTAACCCAATTAAATTTTTAGTCTGCTTTATAATTGATAATTAGTCCACACTCCACATATTTGCTCAAACTGAAACCCAAGAGTCATTGTTTGTCCTCATGCCTATACACCCCACATCTAATCCATCTGTAAGTCTTGAGAGTTCTACCTTTGAAAGATATGCCAAATCCAGCATGTTTGCCACAGAGACACCTTCATAACTTGGGCTATTTCAGGAGCATCCTATTGCTTCTGCTTTTGTTCCATTTCAGGCAATTTTCTCCAAAAACATTTTAAAATAAACATTTAAACATTTTTAAATAAAAATCAAATAATTTCACTCCCTTGCTCAAAACCTTCCAGTGTCTTTACTGTTTTAAACTTATGCAGAAGATAATTCAAACTCCTAGTCATGGCCTAAGTGCCTTATATATTCCAACCTCTAC
This sequence comes from Canis lupus dingo, assembly GCF_003254725.2. NCBI lineage: Eukaryota > Metazoa > Chordata > Mammalia > Carnivora > Canidae > Canis > Canis lupus. Next base: position 58,312,607 of record NC_064255.1, read on the forward strand.
CACTTCTATTCAAGCTACACTAGCTTCTTGCTCCTCTTTGAACATAGCTGCATTAATGAAATGGGATTTGCATTTTACAGGCTAAATACCACAATGATTTTCTATGAGGTCTTACGGGTTATAGAATTCTTCTGTATGATATTCCCTTTGAAAAACCACATCAAGAAACACCTCTTAAGGAATAAGTAGTGCATAAAAAGAGTGGTAAGTCCTCTTATTAAGTGACAGAAATATGAATGAGAATCTCCTACACATAAACAAAATCACCAAATAGAAAAAATATTGTAAAATAACATTCAATGCACAATTTTTCATACCCACTGGCATCCAGTTAGATCATAGATGCTGTGTTTCAGAATCATCAACTTATATCTGATCTGTTGGCTAGCATAATCCAATTTAAACAAAAAAATTTTTTTAGAGAAGCCATACAAATCTGACAATCATATGGTTAACCTTTGCTTAATAAGCAATAAAATGTTGAACAGAAAATATTTGCAATATTTGCAGATGACATGGTATTACATAGAGAAAACCCTAAAGATACTACCAAAAAAATGTTGGAACTAATGAAAGAATTCAATAAAGTTGTAAAATACAAAAGCAATATACAAAAATATGATGCATTTCTATACACTATCTAGAAAGAGAAATTAAGAAAACAACCTCATTTACAATTTTATGAAAAAGAATAAAATACCTAAGAATAAATTTAACCAATGCAGTGAAATTCCTCTATGCTCTGAAAACTATCAGACATTGATAAAAGAAATTAAAGAAGACACACCAAAAAATGGAAAGATATTTCGAGCTAATGGATTGAAAGAATATTGTTAAAATATCATACTACCCAAAAATCAGATAAATTCCAATGGCATTTTTCACATAAATAGAACCAACAATCCTAAAACTTGTATGAACCCACAAAAGACCCCAAATAGCCAATGCAATCTTGATAAAGAAGAATAAAGCTGAAGACATCACACTGCCTGATTTCAAACTATATTACAAAGCTACCCTAATCTGAAATAATATGGTATTGGCATAAAATCAGACATGTTGATCAATGGAACAATAGAGAGCCCAGAAATGAAACCATATACTTATGATCAACTAATTTATGACAAAGGAGGCAAGAATATACAATGGGGAAATAACAGCCTCTGTAAGAAATAATATTGGGACAATTGGATTGCCACATGTAAAAGCATGCAATTGGACCACTATCATACCCCGTACAGAAAAATTAACTTAAAATGGATTAAAGACTTGAATGTAAGATATGAAATCATAAAGCTCCTAGAAGAAAACACAGGCAGCATGTTCCTTGACATTACTCTTGGCAATGAGTTTTTGGAACTGACTCTAAAACCAAAATAAATAAGTGAGACTACATCATCTGCACAGCAAAAGAAACAATCAACAAAATGAAAAGTCACCTACTGAATAAGAGCAAGTATTTGTGAATCATGTATCTGGAAAGGGGTAAATATCCAAAATAGATAAAGAACTTTTACAACTCAATAGCAAAAGAACAAATAATCCCACAAAAAAAAAAAAAATGAGCAGAGGATCTGAATAGACATTTTTCCAAAAAAAAAAAAAAAAAGACATACAGATAGTCAACAACTTTCTCAAAAATTGAAAGCAGAATTACCATTGATCCAGCAATTCCAATTCTGAGTTTTTATCTGAAGAAAATGAAAACACTAACTTGAAAAGATATATGCACCCGTATGTCCATTGTAGAATTATTTACCGTAGCCAAGACATGGAAATAACCTACGTTTCCACAAAAGGTGACAAAACAAAATGTGATATACATTTTATTCAGTCATAGAAAAGAATGGAATCTTACCATTTGTGACAACATGGATGCACTTTGAGGGCACTATGCTAAGTGAAATAAGTCAGAGAAAGCAAATACTATACAATCTCCCTTATATGTGGAATCTAAAAACAAAAAAAAAAACAAGCCCATAGATACAGTTAACAGAGAAAAAAAAATGGTGATTGCCAGAGGTGGTGGATGGGCAGGGGAATGAAATGGGTGAAAGAAGTCAAAAGACACAAACTTTCAGTTATAAAATAAACAAGTCATGGGGATGTGATATGCAGCATGATGCGTACAGTTAATAATGTTGTATTATATATTTGAAAGTTGCTAAGAGACTAGATCTCAAAAGTTTTTATCACAAGAAAAAATTGTATATGTATGAGGACAAATGCTAACTAGATTTATTTGTGGTAATCATTTTGCATTGAATGCAAATATTGAATCATTATGGCTTTTGTTTGCTTTTGAAACAGGAAATTTTATTACCAGAGACAGCTAGGATGTTAACAGGGTTCAAGGAGGTAACTGTGGCCCTGCTTGAAAAATCAGTGACACACTCCCCATAAATACTGTGAGAGAGAGCTGGATGGGGAAGCCATCCTCCATTTGAGGGAAGTGCCCCCCCAAAAAATGGATCCTCACCAGAATCCCACACTGAAAATTGGAGAAAATGTGCTTCACTTCCAGAAGGGGAGGGGACAAGTAACTATTTGGAAACAGGCCCAAGGCATTCTGGTCTTTTTTAATGAGGCTTGCCCACAAGAGAAACTATTTTACCAAACTCTCAAATCGTTATGTTGTATACCTGAAACTAACATAATGTTGTATGTCAATTATGTCTCAATTTTTTAAAAAAAGAAAAAAAGGAAAAACACTAATACCAGTATTAAAATCCCTAAAAAGAGAAAAAAGAAAATACGAACATCCATCTTAATCTTACATCAGAGGAAGAAATTAGGCATTTAAATATACTTTTATCACACATCATCTATTTGGGTAAATACTTTGAAGTACAATTGGATTTCCATATATAGAGAAAGGATCCCCTTAGAAGTATTAAACAGAAGTTGCTTAAAGTCTACTTCATATTACATGTAAATACAATGTCTATCACATATTTCACTCCTTACACATGTTCAGAAGTTTTTTGTGTTTTTTTTTAATATTTTATTTATTTATTCATCAGAGACACAGGGAGAGAACGAGGCAGAGAGAGAAGCAGGCTCCATGCAGGGAGCCCGACATGGGACTCAACCTCTGGTCTCTAGGATCATGCCCTGGACCAAAGGCGGCGCTAAACCGTGAGCCCCCCGGGCTGCCAGCTCAGAAGTTTTTCATCTGTAGACTTTCCTACCATAACAGTATGCCCTTTTTGTATACATATATAAAATGTTTCCTAATTATTATAGCTCTATCCTCACTCTAACATTTTAAGAGTAAAATGGCTACTTTACAACTCAAAAGTTAAACTTAAAAAAACCTTAAGTATATAATATTTCTTAGAGAGAAGAACTATAATTCTCAAGCTGATAGGAATTGGAGAGATTTACTGATACTCAATCCAGCTTAAAATAAAGTTGCTGTCCTGTCCTTTCCTACGGCTTATGTCTCTGACAGCAAACATAATTAAAGCTATAGAGAGAGAAATCACCAGTTGTTCTGAATCAGTGAAACGTGACAACCAAGAAAATAATGCTAAAGCGTTTTTAAAAAAAAATCTCAAGTACTGATTCTACCCACAGACCCCTTTTCTTCTGTGTCATCCTTAACAGCAGATATAAATACAGAACGAACATGAATCAATAGAAAAGACTGGGGAGAGAGAGAACAATTTAGGGAATTTTTTGATGTATTATGGTTCACACACACGCAATCATCCAGCAAGCATGACATTCTCCCCAGCTCTGATCTGCTGGCACCTGCTCACTCTTCTAGTCAGCCCCATGGTTTCTCTATCTCACTTCCCTCCTGTAAACCGAATGTCAGCTCAGGTGCCAGAAAAAGTAGGGTTAAAACTTCAACATCTGTTTCCTACTAAAGTCACAGAAATCTTTTGTCAGTTGCCTACTCCTTGGCCTCGCGAGGAAAAGGTGGCTACAAGGAGGAAGACTGCTAAAGTGAAAAGAGACTATTTTAAATTTCTGTCATCATGATTAAATACGATTTTCTCCAAAATGCCCTAGGGTCTCATTTTGAACCAAATCTTCTCCTGCTGGCATGTTTCTGATTCACTGGCACTTACCCACCTGCATACCAGGGATATGCCATCTTTAAAGGAATTAAAAAGAGTTATCACCCTGAACTCAGACTGTGTTGTATTCAACTTATATATAATATGTATATTTGAAACCACTCTGAAGAGTGTGGTTTTTCCTGAAACTGGTTTTAGCAGGCTGCATGATGGCTTGGCAGTCTCTTAGAAGCAACACAGAAGCCATCAGCATGATTCTCCCACTGGCTCTTAAACTCAGAAGTGGGCAATTGGTTAGTACTTATTTTAGAAAGCCTGGCAGGTCGTTTGCTCACAACTGTGCACCTCTTCTAAGTCTCATGCTAGTGAGCTCTATTATTATAAAAAGTCATACATATAATTAATCCACAACATCATGCCACCTTGTCACCTTTGGACCAACCATGCTTCACATACTACAGAAAGCCTAAATTTTACTCCATGATATTGCCATTACACTTACGATAAGAACTGAAATTATGTCAATTATTTTTATTTTCATTTCTTAAAAATATGCAAGGTTACAGACATTTTTCCCTAAAAGCAGATGATACAAATCCAAAATTCCAAGAATGATTTGTTTATTCATTTTTGTTTGTTTTGCTATATATATATGCCTGTGGTGGATAAAAGAAGTGAGGATTGGGCTTCTGGACTTGAGCCTCTCACTTTCTTACTATGTAACCTTGTATAAGTCATCTTAGTTTCATTCCTTTTTTTTTTTTTTTTTAAACATTTTTTTTTAAATTTATTTATGATAGTCATACAGAGAGAGAGAGAGAGAGGCAGAGACACAACAGGCAGAGGGAGAAGCAGGCTCCATGCACCGGGAGCCTGATGTGGGATTCGATCCCGGGTCTCCAGGATCGCGCCCTGGGCCAAAGGCAGGCGCCAAACCGCTGCGCCACCCAGGGATCCCAGTTTCATTCCTTTAACAGTAAAATGGAAATAACAATACACATCCTCTCTATCACACATTATATAAAATCGTGCTAGATAAATGTAAGGTTTTTGCACTGAGTTAAAATGTGAATAAACATGTGTTTATAAAATATGCATTTCCATTGAAAACATATATATTAGTAAAAAGAGTGTTTTGGCAAGAAAATTGGCTGGCAACCAAAGACTTGTGTTGTGAATTGCCAATTCCAAGTAGTTTGGCAGAAAAATCCAGACAGAAATCATATACCTCCCTGTGATGATTAATTTTATGTGTCAGTTTGTCTGGACCCTGGTGCCTAGATATTTGGTCAAACACTTTTTCTAGATGTTTCTGTGGAGGTTTTTTTCGGATGAGATTGACATTTGTATCAGCGGACTTCAAGTAAATCATATTGTCCTCCATAGTGTGGGTGGGCCTCATCCAATCCATTGAAGGCCTGAATAGAACAAAGGCTGACCTTCCCCAGAACAGGAAGGGAAGTCTGCCAGCAGACAGCCTGCAGACTTCAAATGAAACGTCAGATCCTCCCTGGGTATCCTGCCTGTTGGACCTACCCTGCAGATTTTGGACCTGCCAGTCTCTATCATCATGTGAGCCAATTCCTTAAAATAAAGTCTTCTCTCTCCCTCAATCTCTCTCTACACACACCCTCAGCTCTGTTTTGTTTCCCTGGAGAACCCTAACTAATATACCCCCTAAAATCTATGTGGGAAGATTGACTAATCTTGGCCAAAGGAATATAAGGAAAGTGAAGTGTGTCACCTCTGCAGGAAGCTATTTAATTATCCGTGTGCTTTCTCCACTTTCTCTTCTCCTCCTGTGACATATTTGGAAGCCACATGTGGAGTATAGTTACATGTGGTACACAAGATGGATGAGGCCTGAAGATTGGCCCAAGAAGGAATGTGTGTATTGGATTTTGTGTGCATGAGAAAAATATTATTGTGTTAGGCCACTGAGATTTGGGGATTATCTGCTACAGCAGCTGGAACTAGTTACCCTGACTAATGCGGGTATATTTTATTGTGTACAAATTGAACAAAAAGGGGAAAATTCTGCTTTTGTTGAAATGCAAAAGAAAAAAGCAACTCCTGACACCTGGAAACTATCCCGAACACTTTTCACAGAACACCAACAGCAGACAAAGCACTCTCTGACTATAAGAAACAAGACTGGAATGAGTGAGTCATGGGAATCAAAGGCACAGCATAGGGAACATGGTCAACGGTACTAGAATAGTGTTGTACAGCAACAGATGGTGGCTACGCTTGTGGTGAGCATAGCTAACCTATGGAGACGTTGCATCACTACATTGTATACCAAAAACTAATGTAACATTGTGTCAACTATATTCAAATTTTTAAAAAAGACAGAAACAAGACTGCTCTATAATCATGTTTAAACACAGAGAAAAATGTAAACATCGTCCAAACCAGAAAAATAATCCAACATCTCCCTATCTAGAGTCATATGAGTGAATGCTGCCTAGTTTTAGCTTCCCTCTAGTCTTCCCTCCTTCTAAGGAAGATATATTAAATACCCAATCACAATTAGCCCTGCTTCCTGACAGCATCCAATCCAGAACAAGGCCTCAGAACAAAGATTGAAGATTCCTGAAGTCTTCCCCCAAATCACCCAAGCAACACTGAAATTCTATTTTAACAGTCCTTTCCAACACTCTACTGAGACACTCTGCAATTTCCCATGACCAGTTGTGTGGTCTCCCTCAATGGCTCATTACAATAAGCATAAACCCAAACTGTCTAACTACAGGTGTGTTCTTCATGGTCTTTAGCTGGAGAGCATCAATATGGGTAATAATTGTACCCTTAGAAAATACAGAAATTGGACAAAATTATTTCTAAGACTATTTATTTGATTCTAACTGCCTGTGGTCATGCTGATTTTCAGAGTGGGTAAATGAAAACAGCTTTTCTCTATACCACATAGTGAGACTCTATAATCAGCAACAACATTACATTTGGATTAAATTGCTATTTTTAAAAAAACGTGTTTTTTTCTGAATTTTTAGCTTGGAACATGTCCAAATACTTATTAAAGGCTTGTTACTTTATATTTGATCTTCTTTTATTGAAAAGTCTTTAATGAATACACAGAGAATTAATATTTATATTTTAACAAACCAATTTTTATTTTTCTTTAATAAGACTTAGAGAATATTACTCTCCAGAAAACTTTAAATTGTCAAACTTGGAATCAAAAGTATGGGAGAAAGTTTAAAAAGACCTGAAAGATAATGAGTTTAAGCTACAGGTTAAGTATGTGTTAACATTTATTTCAATAATATCATTCTTGAGTTTTTGTATGCAAATTTATTTTCCACCTAAGGAAACTTTTTGTGTGTGTGTGTGTGTGTAGCAAAGTGTTTCACTCCTCTTTTAAAAAGTCTTTTAAATTCTTAAAATCTGTATTCTCAAACTCTACTGTGACTAAAAATTACTAGGTAAACTTTTTAATAATTGGTTTTAGGACAACTGGAAAGACTTTTAGCTAATGCAAAATTAGGTCTGTACCTCACACCATGCACTAAGAATAACTTCAAAAAGATCGTATATTTAAAGTTTAAAAAAAGTTAAAATTTTCTGGGGCACCTGGCTAGCTCAGTTGGTAGAGTATGCAACTTTTGATCTCAAGATCCTAAGTTTGAGCCATGTTGGGTATATAGATTACTTTAAAATAAAATCTTGAAAAAAATAATTAAAATTTTATGTGAATTGAAAGATATAGATGAGTGCCTTTTCAGCCTGAGAACAGGGAAAACTTCCTATCTTGATACTCAGTAACAATTCAAGAAAGAAGAATGAATAATTAACTAATAATTTTAAAGTATTCTGCAGACCAGAAACACTATACACAAAGTTAAATGTGCATAAAAACTTGGAGAAGTTATTTATAACTGATAAGGGGGTGGGATGGAAAGCCAGTATAAATGATATAATAAGAGTCCCCCCCCAAAAAAAGAGTTCCCCAAAACCTTAGATAAAAAGACCAACAATCCAATAGAAGAATGATCAAAGATCAATGATCAATCTTTTCAAAGATTATGAATAGGTAGTTCACAGAACAAGAACACAGAAATGACCCTTAAAGAAAAAAATAGCAAAACTCACTTAAAAAGAGAAATTCTAAATACCACCATAGTGAGAAAATATTGTTCAACTATCAAACTGGTAAAATCTAAAGTTTTGACAAAAAGCTGTTAGGGAAAATGTTAGGGATAGGAATATTTATCAATTTTTGGCAGAAATGCAAACTGGAACTGGCCTTAAGATAATAACTTTGCAATATATAGAAAACATGTGGAATTAATAAGTGATTATAGCAAGGTTTCAGAGTAGAAAGTTATAAAGTCAATCAACCAACCATGAACAAGTTACATTTGAAATTACAAACACATTATCATTTACATTAGCATCTCCAAAAAATGAAATACTTAGTATAAGTCTAACAAAATATGTACAAGATCTATATTAGAAAAACTGCAAAGCTCTGATGAGTGAAATCAAATAAACACTAAGTAAATGGAGATTATATATATTCCATGTTCATGAATAGAAAGACTCAAATATTGTCAAAATGTCAGTTCTTCCCAACTTGATCTACAGATTCAATACAATCCTAATAAGGTTCCATCCAGTTATTTTGTAGATATCAACAAACTGATTCTAAAGTTTAAATGGAGAGGTAAAAGACTCAAAATAGCCAACACAATATTAAAAGAACAGAGTCTAAAGATTGACACTATGTGACTTCATGATTACTATAAAACTATGTGAAAGAGCAGACAAATAGATCAATGAAGCAGAATAGAGAGCTGAAAAATAAGCCCACATAAATACAGTCAACTGATCTTTGACAAAGGAGCAAAGACAATACAATAAAGAAAAGATTGTCTTTTAAATAAATGGTGCTGAAACAACTGGACATCCAAAACTAAATAAATAAATAAATAAATAAATAAATAAATAAATAAATAAAACAAGCAACCTATACACAGGCTTGCACCTTTACAGTAAGAAATTAACTCAAAAAGGACCACAGAGCTAAATATAAACCGCAAACCTATAAAACTCCTAGGAGATTACATAGGAGAAAATCTAGTTGACCTTGGGTTTGGAAATTATTTTTCAAATACAATAGCAAAGGCATGATCCCTGAAAGAAATAATTGATAAACTGGACTTCATTAAAATTAAAAACTTGATGCCTGCAAAATGTAATATCAAGAGAATGAAAAGACAAGCAGATGGAGAGAAAATATTTGCAAAAAATACATAATAAACACTGTTACACAAAATAGACAAAGAACCCTTAAAACTCAACAATACGAAAACAAACAACCCAATTAAAAAGTGAGCCAAAGACTTTAACCCGCACATCACCAAGTAGGATATATAAACAGCAAGTCAGCATATAAAAAAGAGCTTCACGTCATATGTCATCAGAGAAATGCCAAATGAAATGAAGACACCACTCACACTTCTTAGAATAATGAAAATCCAAAACTGACAACAGCAAGTGTTGGCAAGGATGAGGAGCCACAGAGACTCTCATTCCTTCCCAGTGGAAATGCAAAAGGGAACAACCACTTTGGAAGACACTTTGGCAGTTTCTTAGAAAAGTTAATATACCTTTACCATACTATTCAGCAATCTCACTCTTTAGTATTTACTCAGAGGAGTTGAAAATGTATGTTTACACAAAAAATGTTTGTAGCAACTTCATTAACAATTGCCAAAACCCGGGGCACCTGGGTGGCTCAGTCGGTTAAGCATCTGCCTTTGGCTCAGGTCATGATCCCAGAGTCCTGGGATTGAGTCCCATATCTGGCTCCTCGGTCAGTGGGGAGTCTGCTTCTCCCTGTCGTTCTATTTATCCCTCTGTGGGCTCCCTCTCTTTCTCTCTCTGTCAAATAAATAAATAAACTCTTTAAAAATGATAATAATAATTGCCAAAACTCTGAAGCAATCAAGATGATCTTCAGAAGGTGAATGGATAAACTGTGATACATTGAAATACTATTCAGCATTAAAAAAATTATCAGTTAAGCCAGGAAAAAACATGAAGGAAACTTAAATTTATCTGACTAGGTAAAAAAAGCCAATCTAAAAAGGCTACATACTATACGATTCCAATCATATGACATTCTGGAAAGGGCAAAACTATGAAGACAATAAAAAGATCAGCAGTTTGAGGGGTTTGGGATTAATAGGTGAAGCACAGAAAACTATTAGGGCAGGGAAAATGCTCTGTATGCCATAATGATAAATACATGTCTATATATATTTGTCCAACCCCACAGAATGCACAACACAGATTAGACTGGACCCTAATATAAACTTTGGACTTTGACTCACAACATGTGTCAATGGAGTTTCATCACTGGCAACAAACGCACCATGCTAGTGGGGGATTTTGACAATAGGGGGGATTGTGGATATGTGCAGGCAGGGGGTATATTGGAAATCTATACACAGTTTTTAAAAAGATTTTGTTTATTTATTTATTTATTTATTTATTTATTTATTTATTTATTTAAAAGAGAGCATGCAGGAGCAGAGGGGAGGGACAGAGGGAGACAGAGAATTTCAAGCAGACTCCCTGCTGAGCATAGAGTCCTACATGGGGCTGGATCTCACAACTCTGAGATCATGACCTAAGCTGAAATCAAGAATTCCACATTTATCCAACTAAACCACCCATGTGTCCTTGTATCTTCTGCTCAATATTGTTGTGAACATAACAGTTATGTTCTAAAAATTAAAGTCTGTTAAAAGTTACCAAAAAACATGATTTTACCCTTTGATGTTTCCACCTTTAAGAATTTATCCCAAATATACACTGGAAAAGTATGAAGTTATTTATAAACATTATTGTGAACGTATTTGTAAAATTAGTTACTAGAACCAACCAAAATATCATCAACAATTTCACTAAAGTGGCAGGATACAAAGTCAACCTACAGAAATCAATTGTATTTCTTTATACTAATGATAAAAAGCATCTGAAAATAAATAAATAAAACCATCTCAGTCACAATAACATCAAAAAAAAATAAAGTACTTAGGAATAAATTGAACACAAGGAAGTAAAAGATCTATACAATAAAAACTACAGAATGTAGCGGAAAGAAATCAAAGACACAAAAAGTGGAAAGATACTGCGTTCGTGGATCAGAAGAATTAATGTTAAGATGTCCGTACCCCCCCCCAAAGCCTTCTACACATTCAACACCATCCCAGTCAAAATACCAATAGCATTCCTCATAGAAATAGAAGAAAGAGTACTAAAATTTGTGTGGAACCACAAAAGACCCAAAATAGAGAAAATAATCTTGAGAAAAAAAACAAAGCTGAGGTACCATGCTTCTGGATTTCAAGCTATACTACAAAGCCATGGTAATAAAAACAGTACGGGCACAAAGATAGACACGCCAACCAGCAGAACAGAGTAGAAAGCCCAGAAGCAAATCCCAGTATATTAAGTCAACTAATATTTGCCAAGGAAGCCAAAAATCAGCCAATAAGGAAAAGATAGTCTCGTCAATTATTAGTGCTAGGCAAACTGGAGCTACACATGCAGACCAGTGAAATTAGAACCCTATCTCACACCACTCTGAAAAATAACCTCAAAATGAGTTCCACCTGCAGCAGAAAATAGGCCCCAGAGAGCCCTGAGTGCCCCCAGCACCTCCACAGGGAGCCCAGCTGCTGCAGCGGGCCCAGCCATCATCACCACAGCCCTGAACACGGAGGCTGAAGCCCAGCAGCACCTGCCACCCTGCCCTCAGCGCTGCCCACCAAGGCCCGCACCATGGCCAGCGCCCGGCGGCCTCACCTCAGGGCACCCTGCCAGGACAAGATCATCGCAAGGGAAGACTTTGGGAATAGTGAAATGCATCAATGTATGAAATGGATATGATTTCATCAGCAGAATCACACAGAGGAAGATGTATTTGTATGTCAGACTGCCATAAAGAAGAACCCCAGAAAGTACCTTCGCAATGTAGGAGATGGAAATCCTGAAATTTGCTTTTGTTGGTGCAGAGGCAGCAAATGTGACAAGCCATGCAAGGCGGTAAGTAGGCAGCCAACCCTAACCATTACAGGCACTATCCATGTGGTAGGGGTTCTCCAAACACAGAATTCTTTTTTTTTTTTTTAAGATTTATTTATTTATGAGAGAGAGAGAGAGAGAGAAAGAGAGAGACAGGCAGAGACACAGGTAGAGGGAGAAGCAGGCTCCATGCACCGGGAGCCCGACGTGGGACTCCATCCTGAGACACCAGGATCGCGCCCTGGGCCAAAGGCAGGCGCTAAACCTCTGAGCCACCCAGGGATTTCCTCCAACCACAGAACTATCAGAGTAGTGAGAGCGGGAAAAAGAAGGGATCAGAGAGTGCTCCCCAAGGCCAGGCCCAAGACCGTAGGCACAGCACAGGTGGGGGTTCCCACCTTACCATCTGCAGACCCTATGGGAGTGAACCACAGTCTTCCAACCCTTCTGTGCAAGGAGAAGTGATGGAAGCTGCTGACCACCAGGGTGCAGGAGAACAAGTTAGACCAGTGAGACACCATGTGTATGGGAGTTATAGATTAGGGTTCCACAGGGGGCCTCCTGGCCGAAGATAGTCCAAAGAGGCCGGCAATGAAGAAGATAAGGAAAATCATGGAGATGAAACCCAAAGTCAGAAGTCACCTCCGCGTGGGTACCCCTGCAACTTTAGTCACTGAGGCAGATGCCCAGAAAACCCTAAACCACCAGATGGCAAAGAGACCAGAGCAGCAGCTCCACTAGCTGAGAATTCATCCACCTGGGAGGCACAGTGGGGCCAGGCTGAGTAAATACCAGTTTATCATCTCTCCCACCATCTGGTTTAGTCATCCAACAAGAAGAAACAAGTATGAAAAAAAAAAAAAAAAAAGTATGAAATTCCAGCAATAAGCAACAAACAAAAGATTGGAGCTAAAGACCTTAAATGCTTGCCTTTTTTCCCATTGACCAGATAGGTAGAACTATCTGCATTATCTATGCAGCATGGGGCTTTTATTATTTTTACCTAAAAACATTTATTTTTGATAATGAAAAATCCATTTTTTTTAAAAGCCTCAACACATTTATAGAGGCTTTTAAGTTGTTTCAAGTTTTTAAGTTCCGGTTAAGTGAGTTTTTTAAGAACTTCATTTTTAATTTGTAATAAAAGTTTACAGCTTGATTTTTTTCAAAAAAGTCAACAAATGGCAAGCACCTATTAGTAAAGGTCTTAAATAATTATAAAAAAAAAAGAGAGAAGTAACTCAAAATGGATCAAAGAATTAAATATAGACCTGATACCATAATACTCCCAGGAGAAAAGGTAGGGAAGAAGCTCTTTGATACTGGTCTTGGCAATGATTTTTTTAGACATAATACCAGAAGGACAAACGACGGAAGCAAAAATCAACAAATGAGACTACATGAAACTCAAAACCTTTTGTACTGCGAAAGAAACAATTAACAAAATTAAAAGACAACCTATAGAATGGGAGTAAGTTTTCACAAACCATATATTGGATAAGGTGTTAATATCCAAAATATTTAAAGAACTCAGTCCACTTAATAACAAAAAACATTCTGATTTAAAAATGGGAAGAATAACTAGAGATTTTTGCAAAGAGGACATCCAAATGGCCAGACATATGAAAAGACGTTTGTGACTAACCATCAGGGAAATGCAAGTCAAAATCACAATGAAACATGATTAGAATGTTAGCCTCACACCTGTTGGAATGACTATCATCAAGAAAAGATAACAGGTGCTGGCGAGGATATATTGAAAACGGACCCCTTGTACTCAGTTGGAATGTAAATTGGTCCAGCAACTATGGAAAAGAATATTGAAGTTCCTTAAAAAACTTAAAATAGAGCTCACATAAAATCCAGCAATTTCACTTCTGGATATATAGATAAATGTAAATGTTTTTATTTACATAAAGTTCAAAACCAACCTACAGTGTTTGAAGTGATGGCTAATAGGAGGACTGAAGACATATAAGTAAATGTGATGAGTGATCTTTGGATCTTAATTTTAACAAACCAGAAAAAAGACATTTTTTAGACAGAAAAATTTATATGTGAACCATTAAGTGAATTATTAATTTTGTTAGATGTAATAATGTCGTGGGTTACATAAGAAGTTGACTTTTTTTAGGAATTCATTTGATGCATGTTATGATAAAATGACATAATACCTGGTATTTATTTTAAAATGATTTTGCTTTTGAGAACATGTGTTTTAAAATTCTTCAGCAAAATAAAAGGAGCTATAGACAAAGCTAAGTTGGCAAAATATTGGTCATTCTGAGTCTTGATGGCATATATGGAAGTTTGTTATAATACTCTACTTTAGTGTATGTTTGAAATATTTCTTAATAAAAAAAACTTCTTAAAAAATTAATTGAATATGGGATACTCATGAATAAATTTAACCAAAAGAACATGAAAGAAGGAAGAGAAAGAGAGAAGGGGGAGGAGGAGGAGAGGGACAGAGGGAAGGACTCCAAATGAAATCTTTGGGGCCATTAGTAAGGCCAGAATGTCCAGATTCTGCAGAGTATGGAGACAAGGATGATCCAAAGGCAATGGCCAGGAGATAAAGCAAAGCCAATGTAGTCCACAAAACTGGGTCATCCATCTCAAGAGGTTAGGCAAAGTAGCAGAATTTAGGCAAGCAAGAACAAAATGTAAGGCCAGGAACACAAAACAGAACAAAAGGTTTAAAATGAAAGAATACCAGTCTGGAGTTGCACACATGCGTAAAGCCCGTGATTCTGGTTATAAGTAGGGAAGAATCCTTCTAAGGTGTGGTCAAACTGGATCAGAAAAATAAAGAAATAGAAAAAAAATAGAAAAAAAATTTTATTTCAACAGAATATTCAGTATTCAAATTAACTAATTATTTATCCAAGGTCAGAATTAAGTCTATATCTGAAAATTCAGTTCGTTGTTATTGTAGTTGTTGTTGTTTAATGAATTCCTGCTACTTCCATTGTACAGTTTTAGTGACGGAGACTACACAAATTAGTCCAAGGATAACCGCCACCTGAGAGAAACTGCAATTTCATCCAGGAGATTACCAGTCAATCAATAAAACCGTACGGTATGCATATGAGGAGCCTATGAGATTACCACTCCACAAAAGTCAGGTATAAGAAATGTCATAGTTCTTCACTTTTCCTAAATTGCATAGGTATATTCTAAGCCCACATCTGCCTATATGACAAGAAATGTAAGGAACCACCCCTTCAGATAGTCATGCAAAAATGGAGAGTCTTGTGGAACCAAAAATATTCAAGAAAGGGTACTCAAGTCTTCAGTCCACACTGATCACCATTGGTATGTGTGCTGAACCGTCCTGAAGAGGCCTTAATGCATGTGGTACCATTGGTTCTGGGCAAAATGTGGACAAGGAGATTTTCCCTAGGTGTGTAGCATTAACATTGGCTACTGGGGTCCAGCCTGTGCTTCAGGGAGCCCCAGAGGAGAAGAAACTGGTCCTCACTACTAATGGAACATGGAAGATTCCTTCTAAACTGGCTAATACTCCTTTCCAACTTTACCCACCTCTGCCTCTCTTAATATTTGGACCCAATTTTCCTCTGACAAAGTCCTGCTGCAAAGCTTCTGTGCTTTTTGAAAACCTACTGAAGCTATATTCTGGAGACCTGGTAAATTTTCCTTCCAAAGCTAAAAAATATCATTACTATTAAATTTTTTTTCTTCCAAACCTAAAATACCAATGCTCTTAGGAGAATCCTAAGAAAAAGAACTGAAAAGACTACATCTTTGGGATAAAGAAGGCAAAATCTCTACAGCAGCAAGCAAGAAGCCCAAATCAATACTCTGATACACTTAATTTATCTAAGTGACATAGCACTAAGTGCCTTTTGAGAAAGCAGCACTATGTAAGTGGCAAAAACACTCAGTATGGAATTATCATACACATACTTGAACCCCAGCTCTATTATGTGCCAGTTTTGTGACCTGAAGCAAGTCACTCATTTTTTTTACCCTTGGCCTTCTCTACTGTAAAGTAGGAATAATGACACTTGTTTTCACCAAATTATGGAGTTTTGAGGATCTAATCAGAGAAGGTGTGTAAAGATAGTGTGTGAACTGCAACTGGTCATAGTACAAGGGCTTCTTACAGGGACAGGTCAAGAACTAAGGCAAGAAAGCATTCTTTTCCTAGACAGGAAAATCTGCACATCTACCTTTTTCTATAAAATTGTTCTTGGTAGCCATCACATTTCTACTTTTTGACAGATATAGTTGTGAGCCATGAGCCTTCAGGGAATTGGGGGATCTGGGTGGCCAGTGTTGCACCAACTCAGGCACATTTCTAGTGAGAGGCACCATTGGACTTAGAACTCTGGTATCCTGAATGCTAGAAAATGTTCTGTTTTCAGGTGTGTGTGTGTGTGTGTGTGTGTGTGTGCACGCGCATGTTTTAAGGCACTCACGCAATATCAACAATCAGTAACAAGAAACACTTTTTTCTCCACTACAAAAGGAAAGAAAAAAAGAAATTCTACATTACCAAGAAATAAATAAGCACTCCTTTAAATTTTATTACTGATATATACTTTATTAATATTAAAAAGTAACAGAAATAATATCAATAATATAAAACAGAAGAAAAATTTTGAAGGCTATAGTTCAAGATAGCCACATAGGAGGATCCTGAACTTCCCTCTTTTCATGGACACAACAAACCCGCAACTACATGGCAACAATTCCCTCTGAAAAAAATAGTTTAACTAGCTGAACAGATCTTTCACAACAAAAAATTAAAGGGACACATCCAGACAGGTGGAAGACACAGAGACAGTCTCACCAAAAACCTCACCTCCAGCTCAATTCACAATCAGAAGGACTCAGGAAGGAAGGATCTCACAAATGTGGAGCTTCTCCCTAGGGAGGAAGGGGTTTGTGACCCACTGAAGGCACCCCAACCCTGCAGTAAAGAAATGAGCCCCCAAAACATCTGGCTTTGCCAACCAATGGGGCTTATATCCAGAAGAAACATAAGGCTACAGAAAACAGAAATTCTGTTCTTAGAGGGCTCATGCACAGACTCCTGAACCCAGCACCAAAGCAACAGATCGAAAAGTGCCTAGACCATATGTAAAGGAGATTGCTCTAACAGTGGTAAATGTGAACATCCCTGTCTTATTCAGTTCTTCCCTATGCAGGATGATATTAGCTGTGGGTTTTTCATAGATGACCTTTATTAGAATGAGGTATATTCTCTCTAAACCTATTTGTTGATGGTTTTTATCATGAGTGGATGTCGGACTTTGTCAAATGCTTTTTCTGTCCTATTAAGAGGATTATATAGTTCTTATCCTTTGTTTTATTAATATGGTGTATCACATTAATTGATTTAAAAATATTGAACTACCTTTGTAACTCAGGAATAAATCCCACATGATCGTGGTGAATGTCTTTTTTAATGTATTGTTGGATTAGGTTTGCCAGTATTTTGAAAATTTTCATATTTATGTTCATCAGAGATGTTGGTCTGTATTGCTTTTTTAAGTGGGGTCTTTATCTGGTCTTGGTATCAGGCTAATGCTAACCTCATAGAATGAATTTGGAAGTTTTTTCTATTTTTTTTTCTTTTTCTTTGTCTCTCCCTCCCCAACCATGTCTGTTTCTCTCTCTCTCTCTCTCTCTCTCTCTCTCTCTCTCCTTACCCAAATCCACCCTTCTAAGCCCAGCAATTAGCCAGGGAAGAGAAAAGGCATCCAAATTAGGAGGAAAAAATTAAAACTCACCATTTGCAGATGATATGATTTTATATATAGAAAACTCTAAAGACTACACACACACACACACACACACACACACCTGTTAGTATTGATAAATACAGTAAAGTTGCAGGATACAAAGTAAGTTACAAAAAAAAACTAAGATACAGAAATATATTGCATTTTTACACACTAATAACAAAGTAGCATAAAGTGAAATTAAGAAAACAATTCATTTAAAATTGGATCACAAGAATAAATACCAAGGAATAAATACAACCAAGGACATGAAAACACCTGTACTCTGAAAATTATAAGACCCTGATAAATGAAATTGAAAAAGATTTAATTAAGTGGAAAGATACACCATGTTCATGGACTAGAAGAATTAGCATTATTAAAATGTTTGTACTATCCAAAGCAATCTACAAATTCAATGCAATATCTATCAAAATTCCAATGGAATTTTTTGCAGAACTAAACAAAAATCCTAAAATTTGTATAGAACCACAAAAGATCCCAAATAATAAAAGCAATCTTGAGAAAAAAAAAAAAAAACAGGGATCCCTGGGTGGCGCAGCGGTTTGGCGCCTGCCTTTGGCCCAGGGCGCGATCCTGGAGACCCGGGATCGAATCCCACGTCGGGCTCCCGGTGCATGGAGCCTGCTTCTCCTTCTGCCTATGTCTCTGCCTCTCTCTCTCTCTCTCTCTCTGTGTGACTATCATAAATAAATAAAAATTAAAAAAAAAAAAAAAAAAAAAACAAAGCTGAAAGTATCACAATCCCTGATGTAAAATTACACTACTAAGTGATAGTAATCAAAACATTTTGGTACTGGCACAAAAATAGACACAAATCAATAGACTAGAATAGAGAGCCCATACACATATGGTCAATTCATTTATGTCAAAGAGACAGGAATATACAATTGGGTAAAAAACAATCTCTTCAGTAAATGGTGTTGGGAAACTGGACAGAAGAAGAAAGAGAGAAAGAAAGAAAGAAAGAAAGAAAGAAAAGAAGAAAGAAAGAAAGAAAGAAAGAAAGAAAGAAAGAAGAAAGAAAGAAAGAAGAAGAAAGAAAGAAAGAAAGAAAGAAAGAAAGAAAGAAAGAAAGAAAGAGAAGAAAAAGAAAAAGAAAGAAGAAGAAAGAAAGAAAGAAGAAGAAGAAGAAGAAGAAGAAGAAGAAGAAGAAGAAGAAGAAGAAAGAAAGAAAGAGAAGAAAAAGAAAAAGAAAAAGAAAAAGAAAAAGAAAAAGAAAAAGAAAGAAAGAAAGAGAAAAAGGAAATTGGATCAGTTTCACCATGGACAAATATTAACTAAAAATGTATAAAGATCTTAATGTGAGACCAGAAACCAAAAAATTCCTAAAAGAAAATATAGGCAGTAATTCCTCTGATATCAGTGATATCAGTTTTGGTGATTTTTTTGTATATTTTTTAATTGGAGTTCGATTTGCCAACATAGAGTATAACATGGTGATTTTGGCGGGGGCGTGGGTGGGATCTGACACCAAAGACATTGGCAACAAATGCAAAAAAAAACAGATAAGACTACATCAAACTCAGAAGCTTCTGTAAGTGAAGAAATCAATAACAAAATAAAAAGACAACCTACTGAATAGGAGAATACATTTGCAAATCATATCTGACAAGGGGTTAATATCTAAAATATTCAACTCAATAATAAAGAGAACCCAAAAAATCCAACTTAAAAATGAACAGAGGAGGGATCCCTGGGTGGCTCAGCGGTTTAGCGCCTGCCTTTGGCCCAGGGCTTGATCCTGGAGACCCGGGATCCAGTCCCTCGTCGGGCTCCCGGCATGGAGCCCGCTTCTCCCTCTGCCTGCATCTCTGCCTCTCTCTCTCTATGTCTATCATAAATAAATAAATCTTAAAAAAAAATGGACAGAGGACCTGAACATTTTTCCAAAGACAGCACAGAGATGACCAACATTCACATAAAAAGACACTCAACGTGTCTTTTTGACACATGAATAAATCAATAAAACATCAGGGAAATGCAAATCAAAACCACCATAAGATATCACCTCAGACCTATCAGAATGGCTTATTACCAAAAGGACAAGAAATGGTAAATGTTGGCAAGGATGTGGGGAAAAAAGAACCTTTATGTACTGCTGCTCGGCATGTAAATTAGCATGGCCAAAATATTAGGAGGTTCCTCAAAAAACCAGCAATAGAACTACCATATAATCCAGCAATTCCACTTCTGGGTATTTACTTGTAGAAAACAAGAAACAGGGATGCCTGGGTGGCTCAGTGGTTGAGCCTCTGCTTTTGGCTCAGGGTGTGATCCCAGAGTCTTGGGATGGAGACCCACATCAGGCTCCCCAGTGGGAGCCTGCTTCTCCCTCTGCCTATGTCTCTGCCTCTCTGTGTCTCTTATGAATAAATAAATACAGTCTTTTTAAAAAGAGAAACACTAATTTGAAAACATACATGCACCCCCAGGTTCATTGTAGCATTATTTATAATAGCTGAGGTACAGAAATGACTTAGGTAGCCATAGATAGTTATATAGACAAAGAAGGGGTACTATAAATATCCAATAGAATACTATTTAGCCATAAAAGAATGAAATCTTGTCATTTGCTACCACATAGCTGAAACTTGAGGGCATTATGCTAAATGAAATAAGTCAGAGAAACACAAATACCACATGATTCCACTTACATGTGGAATCTAAAAACAAAACAAACAAAATAAAACTCGCAGATGCAGAAAACAAATTGGTGATTGCCAGAAAGATGGGGTGTTCTGGGACGGGCAAAAGAGGAGAGAGGGTAAAGAGGTACAAGCTTCCAGTCATAAATAAGTAATACACAGCATGGTGACTCTGGCCAATAATATCATATGGTATGGTATGTAAGTTAACAGGGAAACTGGACATTGTGGATGATCATTTTATAGTGTAGACAAATATTGAATCATGGGACACCTGGGTGGCTCAGTGGTTGAGCATCTGCCTTCGGCTCAGGGCATGATCCCAGGGTACAGGGATCCAGTCACACATCGGGCTCCCCACAGGGAGCCTGCTTCCCCCTCTGCCTATGTCTCTGCTTCTCTCTCTGTGTCTCTCATGAATAAATAAATAAAATATTTCAAATAAATAAATAAATATTGAATCATGAGGTATATACCCAAAAATAATATGTCAATTATACTTCCATAAAAAGAATTGACAGTACTAGTAGAAGAGTAAATGAAGAGAGAAAATGTGTGATTTCTTTCCTTCCCTCGGGATTTTCATAAATCAGAAGTGGGGTTGGCATCAGCTTGTTGTCTGATTGCCACAGGAAATTTAAAAGCATGAATGGGTTTTGTTCTTGCTTTTACAGTCTGTTTCCTGACATGCTGTTTATTTGTTTCACATGGAAACAGCAACAGCTTATGCATCAACTTAAGACTACTGTTTGTCCAATTTTAAAAATAAATGTCATCTAGCAGTCTGAATCTCCTTGCCAGGACTAATAAAGCCCAGAAATTAGCTTTTATCAGGGAAATGCTACTCAAATCTTCTTCACGTTGGCTCACTGGCTAGGCATCTATCTTGATATCTCCCTCACATATCCCACTGTTCTTTAAACCTAAAGTGAGGACCAGTGGTCATATAAGCATTGAAGAGGGGGGAAAGAATGTCACTGATAAAGGTCCCTCTAAAACTTCAGAGAAGAAACTTGTCAAAGTCACTGTTTCAACATTTGTGAGGATATCTGTAGTTAATAGAAGTTGAACAACAGATTTGTTTTAAGGCATATCTATATTATTCTCTATCAGGTAGCCTTATTTGAGATGGTTTAATAAGTAAAAAAAGTAAGCTAACAGTCTAAGTTAAGAAGAAAGCTCTGAGTTGTAGGCATAGAACATTAAAACATCATCAACAATTAGCTAAACTATCCCACAGACATTTACCTATCATTGCTTTCACTATATAAAGTATTTAAGGTCTTATTTTAGTCTCTGACAAACCTCACAATCACTACACATTCAGTGTTATACTACTGCATTATATGAGCCTCAATTCATATATGTTCATATAACAGATGTTATCTATTAGTCCCTTCTAAAAATGATCATTCCTGAATCTGGGACCAAAAAAAAAAATTGAACTTAATAAGCAAAGGGAGAAAAACATGTTGACATTTTTAAGGCATTTTTCATTTCATTCTGAAGATATTTCTTAATTTAGCAATTTGCCGGCGAGCACTTATACACACATACATGTGAAGAATATACTTAGATGTACATGCAGCTTACACCTGTTCCCTTTGGATTAGTAGCTAATCAAACTTGCCCCATGGAGTAAGCAAATCAGCAAATGACTCAAGCTCTACTGATATTCTTAATATGACATTAAAAAAGCAAACATTAATAAATGATTTAGGGGATCCCTGAGTGGCTCAGTTGATTAAGTGTCCGACTATGGATCTCAGCTCAGGTCTTGATCTCGAGGTCATGAGTTCAAGGAGCCCATGCTGGATGTGGAGCCTACATATAAACAAACAAACAAATAGATGATTTGGGAATATTAGTACTTAAAATAAAGAAACTGCACTAGCAAGTTTACCACAGATTGTCTCTTAGAGGTAATCATGTTGCAGATGAGGTAATGAGACCAAATGAAATTAAGTGATTTGTCTTGAGCCATCTGCCTACCAAATTCCTTCCATCAGGGATGCCTGGGAGGCTCAGCAGTTGAGCATCTGCCTTTGGTTCAGGGCATGATCCTGGAGTCCCGGGATCGAGTCCCACATTGGACTCCCTGCATGGAGCCTGCTTCTCCCTCTGCCTGTGTCTCTGCCTCTTTCCTCTCTGTGTCTCTCCTGAATAAATCAATAAAATCTTTAAAACAAAACAAAACAAATTCCTTACATCAGAACAAGAACCCAGCTTTTCTGAATCCCTATCACACTAAAACCATCTCCCTATGGATCAGGCAAGCAGTAGTCATAAACATTTGGCTCCACTCCTGGATGAAAGCTGTTCAACCTCCCAACCCCTCCCAATGAGAAAGGCCTACGTGAGTCCCTAAATTTAAGTAGGCAAAATATTTTAGATAGTTGGGCATACAGCACCAGTTCTAGAAAATGATGTATTTTACCAGGATATGGAAAACCACAGCTATAAATAAGATTCTTCCTACCACCAATAACAATACTGCTGCCACAATATAGCAAAATATATTGAGATTTTTGAGGTCCCTGATATTTTAAGGCTACCTGACTGCAAGAAGACCAATAATAGAATATAATCTCTATGTAGTACTTAACTATTTATAAGTTATTTCATATACATTGTCTTATGAAACCATCTGATGTGGAATTTAACTCCTACTTCATCCTTTAGTTATTAGTTAGAAGCTGCTTCATCCGGGAAGCCCTTCCTAACCTCTATAGACCAAATCAGGTGGCTCTGCCATTTGCTTCTTGAGCAATTCACTCCCTTGTCTCATATTTCATCTCTCCATTAGAGTTTTCTGGACACAGAAACTATTTCTATCTCATTCACCACTGTATACTCAAATTCTAGTAGAATCCCTGGTATATATTAAAAATTAAATAAGTGTTTGTTGATGAAGGAATAAATGAGCAAAAGAAATAGTCTAACAACTTGGGAGTAAAGGGGGAAAAAAGAAGTTTGAAATGCCAAGAGTTTACTATAGAAGACAGCTATACAAGCTGAGAGTCAGGTCCTGTAAGTGGGTCTTTCCTCCATCTCTGCACCAACAAATTTCCTAAAACCTCCGGACATTATCATAATGGCTTCAGTAGCTGCAGCTCTAATAGAGCAATGAGAACAGAGCAAGCATGTTGATGTCTTTATATATATTCCATCTACAAAATGTTTTTCAGTCAGAAAACTGCCTGAGAGCTTCCTTTCTAGCAAATGGTACTACTGCTATTCAACAGGAACAATTTGCTTTGGGTACATTTTGTACCATAGTCATATACATTAGCTCCCTTTTATCAAACATATAGAACACACAAGAAGAAAGATGGCAGGGATTATCTCCTCCCTATGACTTTGTAAACCTCACATAAGGGCTTGACGTTCTGGGAAGTGACAGATAGGGGATTTTATCTTCAACAAAATAATCACAAATGTAGTTAAACCAACTACACTCTGGAGGCCCATACTGATTTGTAATGGGAAGTAAAAGTCACATGGCTCCGGTCAGAATGTGGCTTTTTCAATCCCAGGATAGCTGATCAATAAAATAATTTTGGCACCACTTAGGCTAGGATAAAATGGCTAACAGAAATGTGGACTATAACTAACATCCAAATTTCTACATCAAATAAATGATACTATTTTCTCCACTTTCTTCCCTCCTCTACTCCATCCCTCTCCCTGTTTAAGCCCTCCCAGGAATCATTTGTCATCCCTGCAAACTCAAATGGCTGACTTTAAAAATACATGTTTATAAAATACTCACACTACGTTCTGCCTCTTAGACTCCCTTGAAATAAAGCAGCCATAATCTCTGTGACAGTTGCCACCATTAATGCCGATCATAAAAGCTGGTAAAGAGGCAGAAATGCTGATTTACCATTCATTGCTATGCTCATATATCCTCTTCCTAATAAAAATCAGTGAAATTATTACTTTCTGAGAGCTTAGCACTTCAACATTTGTATTTTGAACCTCCTCTACTGTAAGATTTCCATGTTCCCCGTGCTATTTTTTTTCTTCCCAAGGAGCTGCCAGTGTAAATGTGCCACACTTGGGCTCTACAGCATACTGAGCTGAAAGAGCATATGCCCCACATCTATAGTGGAAAATTTGGTGTTGAGGGAGCAATGAAGCAAGCTATAACTCAGACTCAGAGATAAATGCTCTTTGAAACTCTAGTTATGTTTATAGATATAATTTGAAAAGCTTAGATATCTTTCCTGTAAGAATTTTTACTTCCAAGATTTGGGTAAAAATAGTGGTGCTACAATGTTTGATATGAATAATACCTAATTCTTAATTTCTCCTTTATTTAAGTTTTATCTAACACATTAATGTAAATGAAGTCAAACAGCACCAAAAGTATATAGCAATAAGGTGTAACAAATGCTGAAATCATTGGCATATGTTTCTGGGTAAGATGTAGGACTCTCAACACACATGGTATTAATTTGATTTAGCTTAATGCTTTATGTGGTACTTTCACTTAACTCAGAATTATATCGTAGAAACGCTGAGAGTTTTTAAATGAGCTTTGACCTAGCCATACTACCAGTTGTGAAACTGTATCCCCTCCGGAAAACCAGAATCATTCAGTGGGAAGTGATCACCTCCACCCTTCTACACCCATCCGTCTCCACATACACATTGAGCTATGCCTATACCCTCTTGCCTTAAAGAAACCGAAAAGGTAAAGGTCCAAAATAGGACATTGTTTCATATTACTTCAATATAATCATATCCCCTCAAAATACCAAGTCATAGGTCAATTCCACAACTTGTGTATTTCATTTTCTCTTTCCTTTAGCAAATGTACATTGAGTGCTTACTGGGTAGAAGTCCATCTGCTAGATGTTAGAGATACAATGAAGAACAAAACAGATACAACGTATTTTATCTTTTAAGAGTAGAAATTTAGGTAAGAGATAAACTAAAAAGCAAAGTTACTTGAGATTCTCTTCAGTGTCATAAAGAAAAGTACAGGTGATGAGCACATTGTTACACTCGGAGGTAGCTCGTCTCACATCATATTAACGTTGTGTGTCATTTGTCTCCCTGGCAAATTTACCATCGCTGCCCCTTCCTAGTGATCAGAGCAGGATTAGGCTATTCTAGTAAAGCTTTTTCTCACCTCTGTCTGAAATACTCTAGAAGGGAGTTAGGAAGATTAAAGAGTTATCAGTGTAGACTCAGAAGACAAGACCATGAGATCTTTGGAGGGAATAGGATTGAGTGTCAGGCACATAGCAGATAATCTGAATGCAGAGATGGATGGATGGATGGATGGATGGATGGATGGATGGATGGATGGAGAAGAAACTCAGAAAAGGAAGGGTCCTTAATTTCGACACAAACAACAAACAAGTACTAAGTTCCCACTGTGATACAGGCATAGATTTAGAGCTCAACCGTGTATAATAATACTAGGAATAGCTAACATTTACTGAGCGTTAACCAAGTGTCAAGCACTGTGCCAAGAGCTTTTACATACATTTCCTTGCTTGATATTCGTAACAACCTACCGTGGTAGTTATTGTTATTCTCATTTTGCAGATGGGAAGTTATAAAGATTTTTTTTTATTTCCTTGCTTGAGTTCACACAGTTAACAAATAAGGGATTAATGTCTGGACGTTCCCTCCATTCTTCTACATTTTATTTTGATAGATGTCCTATTTATATAGATCTGCTTACAATCTATTGAGGAGGAAGGTTCTAGATAAACATGATAGGATAACGTAAATGCTAAGAAACACTATAAATGAAATTTTCTGTTGTCTCAAAGAAGTAAATATCACATCCAGTTGATGCTGTAAAAATCTGTGGCCCAAGGACTTGATAACTCAGTAACACGTTCCAGGTCTTACCAAAGCATCTTCTTTGAAGCAACTTATTCTAACTTCTGTCACTTTTTCAACTGAAATACACTATTTTACTTTCTTCACTTAAAATTTAGCTAGTCTTTCCTTTACCTGTCTGTGGAATGTTTTATGCATATTTTATATTATTATCATTTGTTTATGGATCTACTTCCCCCGATAGATGAAGTTCCACGCAGGTAAGGACTCTCTCCATCCTTTCTCCCTAACTCACTGCCTAGAACGGGTATGTAGCAAATAGCCAATAAATGTTCATTCAATAAACAATCAGGTGACTTAGTGGCTGGACAGGTAGGTATAAGGCAATAGTATGGGTTCAATTTAAATGCAACAATTGTAGCTCAACCCTAGATTAAATGACTTCTTAATGCAAAAACTTTTGAGATGACAGGGATTCAGCCATTATTTCAGTAAAGTTCCAAACAGACTATTACTGTACTATAATTAATAGACTGCTAGAACACTTACAACTGCTAATATTTTCTCGAACATTATGCCCGTATCTACAACTCCTTGTAGATTTTTGTTTTTGCCAAACAAAAAATGGCAAATACATGCCGCATGCGCCACAATGCTCCTCTACCCGACACAAAACACTGCTAATCAATCACAACATTCACTTCTTCGGAGCTCGAGCTGAGCCTTAGCATCCTTTTCAGTGTGACATTCTAACCATCGGTGCCAATCGACGGGCACCTCATTATCACTTAACACTCACTTGTCATGCTTGACCTGGATCAGGCCACATAATTTTCTTTTCTCTAACATTTTACCATTTAGTACTTCTTCTTCCAGTGAGGAAAGAAAGCATTTGGGTATCTCAAGGAAATCTTAGATAACCTGGGCTCCAGATTTTATTTGAGCCAGCTGGGTCCCAAGAGCTGGGCTATAGACATTGCTGGTCTGCAATTGATTTTTCACCACTTCATGGGGGGAAACGTAGAAGAGAAAATAGTGTACATACTAATCTGGCTGGCTGCATTAGAATCACCTGGGGAGCTTTTTAAGTATATAGATCACTCCCCTTGAGTCAACATCTCTAAGGATTAAGTCTGGAAGCTATGTAAATGTGTGTATATTGTGAAGTGCATTCAGGGTTGGGTACTGTTGAATATTTGTGTCTGTGGGCATATTTTTAATTGTATATTTTTGAAACAAAACACATTTTTTCTAAAACTATGTCATTTTTATCATCCTGAAATTTTACATCTTTCATTTATGAAATAATGGATAAATACGGTAGTGAGCGTACTTTGGGTTACTTTTTTAATGCCATACTAAGCAAAATAGAGCTGCAACTCCTACATAAGTCCCTTTTTTTTTTCCAAAATTTTGCTGATCTTTTACACCCAAGGCTCTGAAACCCACAGACTCTAGTGATACCCACTTCTCAGATTAGTCAAGTTTTCACGTTCAGAGTGAAATGGTGGGTGGAAGAAGCCTGCCAGAAATCAATTTTCATTCAAAACTGAAGAATCTCGGGCGGGCCGGGTGGCTCAGTGGTTTAGCGCCACCTTCAGCCCAGGGTGTGATCCTGGAGACCCAGGATGGAGTCCCACATCGGGCTCCCTGCATGGAGCCTGCTTCTCCCTCTGCCTGTGTCCCTGCCTCTCTCTGTGTGTGTCTCTCCTGAATAAATAAAATCTTTAAAAAAAAAAAAAAAAAAAAAAAACTGAAGAATCTCGTGGGAGATAACAGCACAACAGAAAAAAAAAAAAAATGTCAAGAGGACAAGCTGGCTAAACAGCAGATCCTTCTTCCAGGAAATGGGGAAGATGATTCTGTGATTCTGGTGTACATCCACTCCTGGCCCCAGCACACCTTCTGGCATGGTCTTTAGGTGCTAAGAGTAAAGGAAAAAGGGGGTGGTCATAGGTTAAGAAAGAAGAGCCAGGTTCTCATTAAAACCTCTGTAGGAGGGATGCCTGGATGGCTCAGTCACTGGGGCAGCCAACTCTTGATTTGGGCTTGGATCACGATCTTGGGTCATGAGATCCAGCCCTGCTTCGGGTTCCACACTTAGGGGGAGTCTGCTTGGGATGCTTTCTCTCTGCCTCCCTCTGCCCCCCTCTGCCCCTGCT
Source organism: Canis lupus dingo (assembly GCF_003254725.2). NCBI lineage: Eukaryota > Metazoa > Chordata > Mammalia > Carnivora > Canidae > Canis > Canis lupus. Next base: position 58,341,082 of record NC_064255.1, read on the forward strand.
CATACTCTCTCAAATAAATAAATGAATCTTAAAAAAAAAAAAAAAAAAAAAAAAGACTGGATTTATTTAAAAAACAAAACCTCTGTCAGATATTGACATGTGGAAATACCTTTAACGGTGTAGCATGTAAAGGGGCAGAGGCATTTCTCCCCACCTTTTCCCATGCCACTGGGTAACCTGGGCATCTCAGAGCCTTCCTCACACCTGTGGCAGCGGCAGCTTCGAGAGGCACAAAGGGACTGCCATGAGCATGGAGAAACCACAGTGCTTCACCAAACAGGACAGCAGAGCCCAGATCAGGGATCAACAATGTCTGAGAAGCAGCTGTTTTAGGGGGTGACAGCAGTGTCCATCATCAATAGTGAGGCCTAGCAGGCACTGTGAAGCCCAGTGGCTGGATCTCCTGTTGAGTAGCGCTGAGGGAACACCACGTGGTTTTCTATGAGCGTTTAGGAGAGACTTCCTAAAAACACTTGAGATAAGAGGGAGAGGTCTTTGTAGGGTGCTCAGGACTGACATTAGCATCTCTGGCAAGAACCCAAGAAGTTTTGATACATAATCTGCTACCCCATTTTAAATCCCAATATAGCCTGGGGTATCCCATTTCAAATCCCAGGTAGTGCAGCCCACCGAGCAATAGCCTCTGTGAAATGAGAATATAAGACACATTAGCAAATTCCCCAGGAGCATTCCCTCACAGCCCTCCAGGTTCTGATTTTCTCATTTGGTCACATATACCTAGAGTCTAATGAGTCCAGGGAAATTAGAAATGACTCTTGTAAAAAAGAAACATCAAAATTAATTCAAACCATAACCCAAATGACCCCAGGGAAAGTATTTTTCACAACTACTAAATTTTTATACCAGAAATAAATAAGGGTGACTGTCTTTCCCACAGTAATTCTCTGTCCAACGTATGTGTATTATCCCAGTCTATTAGAAGGAGACCTCATAATCTAATCAAAACTGTGGATGATATAACCCTTCCCTGGCTATAGCAATTGGTGCAAAAACCAAATTAGCATTATTTTCTAGCTTTTATCCAAACAGGAGCTAAGAGAGAGGACTCTGTTTTTATTGCTTTTTTTTTTTCTTGATGGAATGCACACGCCATCAGAAAAAAAAAAAGGCTTATCTACAATCAGAACAAATGAGGTTGACGCAGGAAGAAGCAAAGGGGAAAAATGGAGAGGAAGTGTACACAGGTGTTCAAGGTCCTAGTTTCCATCTCTGAGTCCCTTAGAACTACCACAGTTCTTATAGAAATTCATTTAACTTCATAAACAGTGCCTGGATAAATTCCCTAGTTTAAATTGTATTTCTGTCACTTGAACCCAAAAAAATTCATGGCTGAAGTATTAGTTAATATTATAAGATATTTTCATCTGCAAGTAAAGAAAATTTACTTAAACTTTAAGAATATTTGTTGAGGGCACGTGGGTGGCTCAGTCAGTTAAGCATCCTGACTCTTGATTTCAGCTCAGGTCATGATCTCAGGGTCATGATCTCAGGATCATGAGATCAAGCCTCATGCTAAGCATGGAGCCTATTTAAGATTTTCTGTCTCTTTGCCCCTTCCCCCCCTCCTCTCTCTCTATGTCTCTCAAAAAAAATTATATTTATTGTTAACAGGAGCACCTGGTTAATTCAGTTGGTGGAGCATGCAACTCTTGATCTTAGGGTTGTGATTTTGAACCCCACACTGGGTATAGAGATTACTTAAAAATTGTTTTTTTTTTTTTTTAAGAATATCTACTGTAAAGCCTAGAGGTGATCCCATTTTCAAAAATGCCACCAAAGATCAAGCTTCCTTTGCTCCTCCTCTCCTTTCTCTTTCCTATTCAAAGTCTGGGATTTTGCCTCAAGTTTGTATCCTTATGGTCACAAGATGGTTGCCAAACCACTAGGCATCATGTCATCACAGCACCCAAAACAAGGAAAAAAGAGAAGCATACATATAGGCAATTTTACTTAACAGGGAAAAAAATATTTCCCAGAAAATCCCCAGGAAATTTCTTCTTACATTTCATTGGTCAGAAGTGCAAGAGCCATAATGGCTTATGCCTCATGATTTATACCCATGACTGGGTACCCTGCTAGCAAATTCTATTAGCAAGGAGAAAAGGGGAGATTGATGTTGAGTAAGCAACCAACAGTGTGTATCCCAAATCTATAGGGATTTGAGGTTCCAGAGCACAATAGTGGTCATATCTCAATCTAGATTCCTGAATGATGGTTGTGATGATGATGAGGGTCATAATGATGATGGTGGTGATGATAATTAATATTTCTAACTCTGGACCAAGATGTATTCTAAGAAATTTGCTTAATTATTAAAATCCACTGCAATCTTACAATACCGTGAGATAGAGTTATTATTATTACTACCATCATATAAGCTATGAGGAAAGATGTATCTTGGAACTAAGTGAATCATGCAAAGCCACTTGACTGTAAGGCATGGCGTTGAGATTTGAACTCAGGAAGCCAAGTCCTGGAGATGAAGTTATGTTACAGTATATTGCACCAGTCTATTCTCTCCAAAATCAAATGTAGTAACAGTAAAGAGGAAATATGAGGTTTTGTGCACAGGAAAAGTACTATTGTTAAAGTCTGATTTCTCCATAGGCTGACCTTGAAACTATAGATGTTATATTTCCAAAAAGAATAAATTAATTCAAAATGTAGATCACTTCCACTAACCTCTTTTCTGATCCTTTCTATGCACACAAATAACAGGGTATAGGATCAGAAAATCCTTTGTACAGGGAAATACAGAACAATTCAATTAATAATTTCAATTTCATTTGGCATTAAAGGTGTTTTAAAAATAGATATCTTTATCTCAATGAAAGCAAGACCATTAAATGAAAAGAAGTCCCTCTGAAGATTGAAAACTCAATGACACTAAATTAGTCAATGGATTTAAAATTACAAAGACTTAAAACCCAAGGAAGATTTTATAGGGTCTTTTATCCAGTGACTTTGGATAGTGGGCCTTGAGAGAAAGACAAAATTCATTCTAAAGAGGCATGAGAAGCTAAAACTGGAGGGAAAAAAAAAAAAAAAAAGTGCTCTTACAACTGTAAAAAGACAGATGACATTGAACAGTGTAATATCATTTTCCAGGCAGAGTGCATTAAAAACAGAGGGGAAGAAAGTAAATTTAGATTAAGCCAATCTAAAAGTTAGGTAAACAGAATTCATTAGAATTTAAGAATCTAACTTTCTGTTCTTATTCTTAATGATTTCGGCTGTTAGTCATACAGGCAAACTTTTTAAAAATGAGCATAATTCTTATCTCAACAGTTTCCCTTTAATTAACTCTCGGTCTAATGTCAGCCAATTGTTTTCAAAGGGTGATTAACTTCTGCTCCACTGTGTGAACAGTGACCAAGCTGTGTCTCTATAGCAGCTGCCATTTCATACCTGAAGAGGCAAAGGAGATGACTGCCTGCTGGATTGGTATAATAACTGGGGAACATAAAAATGAAAATGACCTTGAAATCTTCAATAGACAATAACTTAATAACTTCTACTCAGCCACATAGATTACTTTTTCCCTTACATCTAATAGAAAATGATAAGAGAACAAGACTATCAATATAATCCAATACATTAAATAAAATAAATTTGAAACCTAATGTTCAACAACCAGCGTTGTTCAAGCCACTCTTACTACAGACAACAAATAATTCAGTTCAGCTCAGTTCTTAGAGAGCTAGGGAGAGAAAAGAAGTTTGTTTCAAGTATCAATTTATTCATTCATATTAACCACCTTTCTCTGTCCGAGCACTGAACCAGAACCAGGGGTAGAAGACAGACCTGGACCTTGACATCAAGTTAGCCATACAATCCAGAGATCAAGAAACCAGAAAACCACCCATCCCCTGAAACATACAAAATTTTACCCTAAATTCAACAATCTGTGCATCCTATAGACCATGCATATGATTTTTTTCTTGATTTTTCTTGGGTTTGACAAAAGACATTTTCATACAACTATGAGATTTCAAAAAAAAAATTTTTTTAATCACTAAAATCATCTCCCTAACATTTTCAGCAGAAACCTCCAAAGTAAGATCCATTTATTTATTTTTCTGTTTGTTACCTTGGATCTATTGAACACTTCAAAAAATGCATATGTTTAATCTACTAACCAATCATTCGGATGTCAATGTCACAGTCTACCTATTATTTACTATTCTCTAAGTATCTGGAGGTAGCCAAATCCCTGGCATCAGATCACTAAAGTATTTAAACAACTCACTAACTCTTAATTGCCATCCCAAAATTTTAGTTTAAAGTAGAAACTAAATATCAAGAAATCCTTTTGAGTCAAATCTCTCACGCTTTGTTTTTTAAATATTTTATTTAAATTCAATTTGCCAACATAAAGTATAACATCCAGTGCTCATCCCATCAGGAGCCCTCCTTACCCAGTTACCCCGTCCCCTCACACTCCCCCCATTCGGCAGCCATTTGTTTGTTTTCCAGAGTTAGGAGTCTCATGGTTTGTCTTCCTCTCTAATTTTTCCCCACTCAGTTTCCCTCCTTTCCCTTATAGTCCCTTTCACTATTTCTTACATTTCACATATAAGTGAAGCTATATGATGATTGTCTTTCTCCAATTGATTTATTTCACTCAGCATAATTGCCTCATGCTTTAACTTGATCCCCTTTTTCTTATTTTGCAGTGACACAAAGAGAATATGCTTATAATGTTCTATATCCTGGTCTTGAGAGAAGACAGTGGTTCTATTGATTGACATTTATAATGTTTTAAAATTTATAACAGATGGTAAATCCACCATATTATTGAGGCTAACATAATTATTTATCCAATAATTTTTTCAGAACTTATCCAATAATTTTTTCAGAACCTATATGGACTAAGATACTATATTTCATACCAGGGATGTAATGGTGAGATATAGTCCTATTCTCTTGAAACTTCTAGTCATGTGGGAGAGAAACATAATCATATAGACCTATGTAGAATCATGACAACGTATTTTAAACTGGAAGTAGCTAGCATTATAAAAGCCTAAAGTAACAAAATATGACCTTTTGGAGGAAATGAGAGAAGGCTTCCTAAGGCAAATGATCTTCAAGGCAAGAAAAGTGGAAGAATTGATAGAAGAGAATATCAGAGTCCCAGTCAGAGGTAAGAGTATATGCAAAGGCCCTATGGCAAGGGAGCGCATGATATAAGGCAGCAGTTCTCACATTGTTGTCAAGTACCCCTATGAAAATAGTCAAAAGTATTTTCATAATAATATGTTACTTGTATGTTTTACTATGATTCTCTCATGGATGTGCTATGAAACTTTCCAGCATCAATACGACATGTGATATTGCAACAAATTAAATGGAGGAGCAGATATGCAGTTGCAGCTATCTTTGTTCAACCAGGTATTGCAGAAGTTTATAGAAATGTAACACAAAGCTACTCTTCTTGTTTTTTACTTGAAAAAAAATGAAGTTATTTCTTATTTTAAAAGGGAACATGTAATAGCCAATTAACATTATTTTTAATGGATTAATAGGCACTTTTAAATTATGATAAATGCCAATAAATATAATACACAAAGAAAAGTGCACTGCCAACCCCAATACAGCTTAAGATATTAAAGGGAAGGGGCCCAGAAATCAAAAAAAAAAAAAAATTTGAAACCTGCTGATATGAAGAAATTAAAAAAAAAAAAAAGACTGTCTGACAGAAGCAGAGAGAGAAGGTCCCTCAGAAGAGTACTGCTTCCTCTTGCTTTGCCCCTCTTGCCACTGTCCCATTTATTTCCTCTCAATTTAGAGAAAACAACTCACCTTGTCTGTCACAAATACATAGACACACATGCACACTTGTGCACATATGTGTGAATGTCTACGTGGACGCATCTGTGAAATATGGAAGGTGAACGGTCGTTCTTTGGTCCCTGGAATCAGGGCCAGCCACACATTTTGCAGGACACTGCAAACTGAAAGCAAGAAAATAAATAAATAAATAAATAAATAAATAAATAAATAAATAGGAACTAAACTGCAATGTTTTTTCATCCTTCAATGATCTCTCTCATCCAGTATTTGTTACTTGCTATTTAATTCGATTCTAAGAAAATTAAAAATTTTAATTATTAACGTGACTTTTACTCTGCATTTTATGTATTTTACAGCGCCGGTTTTAAATGCAAACGCAAGAGCACTCCCCTCATATGCAAAGTCACCGAATTATACAATGTATTTCATAGCTCATACATGCATAAGTATGCCATTCCACCAGAATAGTGGAATCACTGCCACTATTTTTATTTCAGCTCTTGATACACACTCACCCTACCAATATGCCCACTCTTCATTTATTGGTGAATAAGGAAGGACTGAAAAAAAAAGAAACTGTAGGATACTCTTTTGCTTTTTTCTTCTATGGCATCATTTTGAGCACAAACAGTTGGCTAATGCGGGGAAGTGCCACAAGCAAGAAATAATAGGATTGCTTGGTCATCCGTGTTTCTAGAAACTCCACTGGCTTTTTTCTGCATTTGAAGCAAGTTCTGGTTCACATAGAAAGTGTGGTGTCCTCACTCAGCGTGGTAGTTAAATAATACCCCCCAGAGATAATCCATTTCCTAATCCCCCAAACCTGAGAGTATGTTACTTTACACGACAAGAGGGACTTTGTGGATAGGATTGAGTTAAGGATATTATGACCAGCCAAGAAACAAAGAATGCAGGCAGCCCCTAGAAGCTAGAGAAGGCAAGAGAATAGATTCTCCCCTACAGCTTCCAGAAAGAAGACAGTCTTTGATTTTAGCTACCTAACACACATTTCAGACTTCTGACCTCTCGAACTGTAAGAAAATAAATTCATAATGCTTAAGCCACTAAGTTCATGGTAGTTTGTTACAGCAGCAAAAAAGGAAATTAATACACTAAGTCACACAGGTCCTTGCTTTGAGTCTTTCAGAATCCCACGCAGGGTTCTCGGCTCATGGGGCATCATGGAGGCCACACACATACCCTGCCCATTCACACCTGGGTCCATGGTTCCCCTGGACTTCACTCACACAAGTTCAAAGATAAAGTGAAGAGTTTCCAGACAGAGATAGGAGAAAATTAAACCAAGCATGGGCCCTCCAAGTACCAGCCTCTGTGCCAATGCACAGGTTGCTCGCCTGTGAAGCTAGTGTCACCAGAAGGCAGAGTCTCCAAAAGTAAAGCAAATTGGTGGGAACTGAGAAAAATATAGTACCAATTGCAGTCCTTGCCAGTACTCAAATCTGTTGTGTTTTTTTCATTCGAATTTTAGATTCTTGTTGGAATGAAATAGGTTCCTCACTGTTTACAAGGCTATTTCGGAGTTGCAAAAATTCTCTCCCCATGTTTCCCTCTTTCTACCATGTTTTTCCCTGGTACACCCCCGCCCATTCGGGCTTGGCTGCCACAACCAGACAGACACAAACACGTGGACTCTTTTTTTGCATCTGTAGTGGGAAACTTAGCCACAGCCAGTAACTGATCCAAGACTGTCAAACCAAAGCTGGTTCTTGCAATACAGGCTTCCAAACCTTGGCTCCATTACTCTTCCAAACACACACATATACGCACAGAACTTCCACATGTAAAGTGCAGATATCCGTGCTTTTTAAAGCTCTATGGTGATCACTGCTGCTGAGAACCACTGAGAAATGACACGAATTTAACATTTCAGGGAACAAAGACTGAGAAGCAGGAAAGGGGCCAAGATCAGTAGCTTTGCGAAGCGTTTTCAACAGCCATCCAAAGAGGTAGTGAAGCCAACGGAAGCCACGTATAAGTCAGCATGCTAAGGTCTCAATATTTCTTTCTTCATAAGAAATGGAATGTTCAGGGGAGAGGAGGTGAAGGTGGTTTTAAAAATATCAACTAAATCTGAAGAAAAGGGAAAAATCACTTTTGAAGACTCAGAATGAGGGTGAATGAGGTTGAAGAACCAAAAGAAAAGCTTCAGGAAACTTTAAGGAACCTTCAATAGAATGCAATAAAAGGTGGCAGGCAAGGCTGGGGAATCTAAAGAAAATAAAACAATAAAATGGAAGGACAGTTAAAAGAGAAAACATGGGCAGCCCAGGTGGCTCAGTGGTTTGGCGCCGCCTTCAGCCCAGGGTGTGATCCTGGAGTCCTGGAATTGAATCCTGCGTCGGGCTCCCTGCATGGAGCCTGCTTCTCCCTCTGCCTGTGTCTCTGCCTCTCTTTCAGTCTGTTTCTCTCACGAACAAATAAATAAATAAAACTTTTTTAAAAAGAGAGAGAGAAAACACAAAGACTACAAAGTAAAACTTAAAGGAATTGAAATAAAACCAAAAGATGTTTCAAGAAAACCAAAATTACAGGAGCCAAACCAAAACTCTGCATGCTCTTTTTAAAGAGCATAACTGAGCCTGAAGAAACAAAATGAAAATGATGAGAAAACATTACAGGTAGAAACAAGAGAATTAGAATCAACCCAACCATTATGGGTCTTTTTGAGAAACTAGGTTATTCATGATCAAAGTAACCACCAAGACGTTGAAAAAATAAGGTAAACCAAGAAAAATAATTGTAAAAGACCAGTTTTTAAAACGATTCTGGCTATAAATAATATTGAAAGGGAATATAAGGGAAGGGGGAAGAAATGTGTGGGAAATATCAGAAAGGGAGACAGAACGTAAAGACTGCTAACTCTGGGAAACGAACTAGGGGTGGTAGAAGGGGAGGAGGGCGGGGGGTGGGAGTGAATGGGTGACGGGCACTGGGGGTTATTCTGTATGTTAGTAAATTGAACACCAATAAAAAATAAATTTAAAAAAAAAAGAGAGAAAAAAAAAAAAGAAAAAAATAAATAAATAAAACGATTCTGGCAAGCTTTTTAAACTGAATACAGTCAAGGAAAACTAAGCAGATTAACCAGTAAGGATTAAAAACCAGGTGGACCCTGACATCTCTTAAATTACATAACAGAAAAATAATAAAGCAATATACCTATGATTATCAGAGAAAAGAACTATGACCTAATAATTAGGACAAATCAAATCTGACTCATTGATGAAAACAACAGAAAGATTGAGATGTACAGAAGCTCAAAAACAACCTCTCTGTGCCCTTCTCAAAAATTTCCTAAAGTTACCAAATAAGAGTTCAAGAATAGGAAAGTTAGGATAGAAAGACAAATTGTGCACTTTGAGAATAGCTTAATATAAAAGTTAAATTTAAATAATTGTTGTTAAGTTGCAGTAAAAAGTTGAAGACAAATGTCAAAACAATCATTGAAAGGAGACATAAACGGTAGCACGTATTCAGTTAATGGCTGAGATTCAGATTATGTTAACACAGAGGAGGACTCCAGTTTTGAGTTACTACAGAAGATAAGACTAAAGGAAACAGCCACAATTTCTAAGACTAACAAAAAAAGATGAAGGACTTCAGATAAAATATTTGAGTGTAGTACAAAAAGCATGTGTTTCTCTATTACTATATATAAAGATTCTCCAATTGAGACATAATCTAAATATAAGCTGCTTCCAAGAGACATACCTAAAATAAAATGGCACATTTGTTTTTAAAAGATAGGCAAAGATTTATCAAATGGAGAACAAACTGCCTGTAACCACAAATTTAATAGGATCAAGGACGGACTTTCCTACATTAACATGATTTTACTATTCCAGTAAATTCTTGCCAAGGAAAATAAAGTTTCAAATAACATTACTGTTTGTTTCAGGAACTCTTTAAAATCCATTTATCCAAACAATAGATTGATCAACTCCCTTCCTCCTTGAGCCTTAGGGTGAATAGGCTCTTTCTCAGAAAGAGAGATTTCTCAGATAAGCATACTTCTTTGTAATCAAACAGCTGTTTACTCACCAAGACTTCCTTCAAAGCTTTCATCTTGCTGTGCCACTAATCTTAAAGAACAATATCAAAAGCTGCAGTAATTCCACTCAGATCCCTGCACTGAAAACCCACCTTACACGAAACCATATCCACCCATAGGTGGTTTCCTTTCTTTCTACAGTTAGAAATTCCTCTTCTCCTGAACAATGTGTCATTCATGTGGGTTTTTTTCCTGAGTTGGCGGTCAACAAAGTAACATCAAAAAAGTGAGCACCAATTATCAGATGAACTAAATGATAAATAAAAATGAAGCTGTGTGGGGAAGCCTAGGTGGCTCAGTCAGTTAGGCGTCTGCCTTCGGATCAGGTCATGATCCCAGGGTCCCGGGATGGAGCCCGGTTGGCTTCCTGCCCAGCAGGGAGTCTGCTTCTCACTCTCCCTCAACCCCTCCTCATCCCTGCTCATTCTCTCTTTCTCTCTCTCTCTCTCTCTCTTTTTCTCTCAAATAAATAAATAAAATATTTTTAAAAATGAAGCTGGATGTTAGATTCTGTTGCTAAAAAGATATAATCCATATCAAAATATATCACAAACGTTGAGTGCTAAATAACATACCATCAAAATATAAATAAAATTCAAACTTAAAAGAAAAACTAACAGAAACAAAACTGCACTGGGAGAAAACTTTTCACAGATCAAGTAATCAAAGAAGAAAAAATGACAAATAGACAAGTGTAAGAAAAAAGGTCAAAATGGTAATAATTTCAGACAAAATCCATTTTTAGGCAAAACCCAGTAAACTCTTAAGTACCATTTCTTATTAAGCATTAGAATAATTCAACTAATAATTTTAAATCTGTAACTATAAAAGAAATTGTAGGCTACAAAAGAAATTATCTTTCCAAATGTATTTGGAACAAGGACTTTTTTTTTTAATGATAAATATATCACTCCCTAATAGAGAAATCTCAAATTCCTAAAGCAAATACTATTCAAACCACAGTCCAGTCAAAGTGCCACAGAGCAAGAAATTAATAATTTATTTTAACTAATCTAAATGAAAATGTAAAATATAGCCTACATATCTATACTCACTTACTTGACCACAAAGCAGTTGTTACAAATATCACCTATTAATATTCTACTGAGCACTTTGGGAAAGACATTCCATTAAACTAGGAAACCAAACAAGGATGACTATAATCATCACATTAAACAATATTCTAGATCTGTGGCTCACAAAACAAAATAAAAAGAAACAAATCAGGTCATACACAATGAATACTCTTGTTAAATATGCACATGAAATGACTGGGAAAAAATACACCAAAATGATAAAAATAGTTATCTCTGTGTGATCAAATGATAACTGATCTTATTTTCTCCTTTGTGTTTTCTGAGTATTCTCTACATTAAACATGGATTATTTCCTAATAAAAATATTATTTTACTAAAGCAGCTTATTGAGACTTTGTTCAAATATAGACAGGAAGGTTTCCCAAAACAAATCGTGAAAACTAAAAATAGGTATAGCCTGCAAAATATTGGCAAAACTAAGGTTAATGAGGCTTTCACCTGAAATCCATTCAACTGGCCTCTTATTCCAAGCTCATTTTGTGTAAAAGTGAGAACAACAAACTCTCAGAAACAGAAGTTAATTACAAATAGAAAAAAGCCTGACACAAATAATCGAGAATTAACCCAAGTAGAAAAACAAAGCCAAATCCACCTAAAAGAGCTAATATTTTCTCAAAGAACAAATCTAGATTAGCCAAATCATTTGAAATTTCCCAAAAAAGGAGAAAACATAAAGATGTAATATCTGAAAATATAAAAACCCAAAAGATACTCCAAATCATGTTTCTATGTAATGTGGTTTTTTTTTTTTTTTTGTATATTTTTTTATTGGAGTTCGATTTGCCAATATATAGCATAACACCCGGTGCTCATCGCGTCAAGTGCCGGTCACCCAGTCGCCCCCCCCCCACCCACCTCCCCTTCCACCACCCCTTGTTCATTTCCCAGAGTTAGGAGTCTCTCATGTTCTGTCTCCCTCACTGATATTTCCCACTCACTCATTTTCTCTCCTTTCCCCTTTATTCCCAATATTTCACTATTTTTTATATCCCCCAAATGAATGAGACCATATAATGTTTGTCCTTCTCCGATTGACTTACTTCACTCAGCATAATACCCTCCAGTTCCATCCACGTTGAAGCAAATGGTGGGTATTTGTCGCTTCTAATGGCTGAGGAATATCCCATTGTATACATAGACCACAGCTGCTTTATCCATTCTTCTATGAAATGTTTCTATCCTCATTCTATCCTCTTCATTTTGGCATTTTTGTTTTTATTGCCAAATGGATCTTTGTTGGCATTGCAACTGTAGAAATATGCACGGATTCCTTTTCTCTATATCAGTCCCATGGTAAAATCCAGTAGATAATTCCCTTTCTGGGTGTGATGGGACTTGTTCTCAGCAGCACAGTACGCTGATCCCTGGTGAGAGTCAGGGCAGTGGCTCTCCTCTGACTTCCATACCTCCCTGGTGTTGGGTGTCCAGGCAGGGGTCCCCAGCCTTACACATGGGGCAATAGGCCCTGCTGATTCAACATGTAAATGTGTTAAAGTCCAGGACAGAGTTCTAGTCCACCCAGCCAAGGTGGTTTTACCTGTTAACAGTTTAATTTGCTGCCTACTTAATAGTCCTTTTTTCCTTTCTACCAACTTTGCCACATGCGGGTTAAGGGGAAATGGGACTTCCATTTCATATCACATTCTCTTGCAGTCTTGCATATCATGACTTGTGTTTGAAATTTGACTCTTGATCACTATTTCTTGCACAAGGGTAGCCATACATGGTACTCAGTTCTAATACCCTAATGGTGGCCACCTGGCTTGCACATAGGCAAGGGAAAGCTTGGGTTATGCCAGATGCAGTGTCGATACAAACCAAGTGAGAAGGGGCCAATATAAACAGTTTGCGAATCACTCACCAGGTGGAAACTCCGATGGATGGCCGCAGACTCTTGGCAATTACCTTGGGTATTATTTAGGATTTACAGGACAGGCTGTTACTTAATTAACCAAGTCACCATACTTCAAGGGCAAGCCAGCATCTTTGGCAATATGCCATCTTCCTCAGACACTGCCATGGTCACTGTTTCTGTGCACCCAGTCTACTGCATCTACTCAAGGGTAGTAGTTAGGGCTCATACCCTAGCTAGGGCACCAGCTTCCTGATTCACAAAGCATTGGCAGTTCTTTATGAGCTAGAACATGAAAAACAATGAGGCACCTCAGGCTCTTGCAGATGAACCCAAATGTCTTTCCATATACATTTTGACCCCACAAGGACTTATTTATGATTATCTACCCCTCAGCTTCCCATGGTCTGGGCCAGAGGGTTAATTGATTTAGAAAAGCCCGACTGGCAGTTCAAAGGGTTAAGAGCCAGGGTTCATGAGTGGCCACCTGCCAGACCAGACCACTCTGAGCTCAACCCACCGGCTGCTGTGTGAGAGGCTCTATCTGGAGAAGCACTGTGTACACTGCGAGGAGCTGTTGCTGTCCAGGGGTATACAGGCCTTTTTCCACCTTCCAGACCTGGGACAGAAATCCCAGATATTCTTCCTTTTTGTTGTCTCTGTCACAGAGTCTGATGCTTGCCTTCCACGGTCACATTCCCATCTGACTCAAACGGCAGCTCTGCTTGGGAGATTCCCAGAGCTTTCATCTACTTCACTAGTAGTTTGCTTTCTCAGGGGTGACTTGCTGCTCTGATCCTCACTCCCACATGTGTCCTTTCTTTACCAGGTGGCACAACAGCTGGGGGCACATAAAAGTCTTCCAAAACCCCCAAGTTTCTACAAAGGCTTTCACCCCTTTCACAGACTTAGGGGTTGGATAGGCTTGTACCTTATCACTTACAGATTTTGAGACAACATCCGTCTCAGTAGACCAACCAATACCCAAAACCTTACTGTGGTACCTGGGCCTTCAATTTTCTCTGGGTTCATTGTTCATCCTTTCCCTCACAGACTGGGGCAAATCTTGACATGCTAACATTATATCATCAATGTAATTGGCCCATTTTACTGATGTGGGGAAGGAGAACAGAGAGAGGCCCCAGCTACCACCCCAGACGTTTGCTGGTGCTATGCAGGTAGCCTTGGGGAAGCACTTGAAAGGATTTTTATTGTCCCTCCCACATGAAGGCAAATTGCTCTTAATCATCAGAAATCTGTCAGCTTTTTCCATGAATTCTTGAAGATGAAGCACTTTTGCAGGAACTCCTTTTCATCAAAGCATCAGAGTAAAACAATAACTGTCTACAAATGACAATGGGCTTAAAAATGGCCATGGTTAAAGATCTGATGAGACTCATTATAATGCAACGGACAAGGGAATTTCTAGAGCAGTCTGTATTTTAAAAAGACTTTTCACTTTATTTTTTCCCTTCAGTCTCTGTGGGCAATGTTTTGGTTATCTCCTGAGATGTTTACATTTCAAAGACTTAAGACCCACAACTTCTAGGGACAGAGAGAGAATGCAAGTTTTCCTCCTAGGAGTTTTAGCCTAATTGCTATTTAAAATTTTCCTTTGTATTACAGGTCAGAAGACAGGGGGCATTTTGTTTATCTCCTTTATCAACTACCACATCTCCCTCTTCATTTTCATCACTTTCTCAAAGAATCCGTGCCTTAGTGTCCTAATCAGGCTTTGTCACAAGTGCCCAGATCTTAATCTGAGGCGTTATATGCCCTCCTAGGCTTTGCAAAGCAGCCTGGAAAGGCCTCTCACTTATTATCCTGCTCTCCCACCTTGTCTGCCAGCCCCAGAGCTAGCAGAGTCATGGCCACTCCTACACCTTCTTCAACCTCAGCTCTCCTTCTGACTTGCTGACCCAAACTTCAGTTGGGCACTGGTGGCCAGCAGAACCACCCAGAGGAGGGGCCGGCCCTCTGAGGCAGACATTTGTTTCCTTTCTTGGCCACACAGTGTGCTGTGTGCATTTCCTCTAATAAGCACATCAAGATTGGCTGGCATTTTCCCGGTGTCCCCAAACTCACCAGGTGATCCCAAGCATCTAACATAAGCCCCACCCCACCCCCAATAGAGGTTGCTGGCCATCTTGAAATTTCTCCTTTGGAGGCCTTATTCCCAAGGTCCATTTCTATGGTTTCCTGACTGGCTGGCTGGTCAATTGTTGGTTTGTAACCTTCTCAGGAGCTTCCTGGGTATAATCTGAAACTGGTCTCTGTACTTTCTTAGGAAAGAGGCAGGCCACTCCAGGTTAGCAGGTGGCAGTTTTAATAAGCAAAAGAGAATTTACATACAAGGCTTGTCTTGTGCAACAGCAAGATGAGTGCATCCTTGCACCTTATCCTACCCTCACCCCTGTCAAATATTACAAGTTCTTAAAGAGGCCTCACTTAACAGGGTTTAGCCACATATACCACGCAGGGGTTCTCACTACAACATCACTACCTCAAGCAGATGTCCTTGGAGCAGCTTCCAGCAGTGGGAAAAGCATGCAGAACCAACATTCCAAGAATAGAGAAGAGGGAGAGCCTTTGCTTCCCCGGGTGCAGCTCGCAGGTCAATCAGTGGTTATGGCTCTTTGCAATCTTCCCCAACATACTCCCATATTCTAAGTTAGGTACTAGATCAACTACATGAAAATTACAAGAGATAGATGAAAAACAACTTTTCAAACCTTAGCACTGAGTCTCCTAAATTCATAAAAAAATATGCAAGTTAAAGCAGGAAGAAAGACAAATTCTATCATTTTCCTTCCATCATCCCTCACCCTCACTCAGAAATACAGCCAAGTATTTGAGCAGCTCTCAGAGAACTTGATACTTATCCTCTGAATTTCAAGAAGACACAATGGTTTAACATGAGTCACACCTCTGAGGAATATTAGGTGAAAGACACTGCAATAACCCAGGTATGCGATGTTCCGGGAATTAGCTACTCTTATTTTACAAAGAGAGAAAAACTTATTTTAATAATTTCATTCAACGGCTCTATCTCCATATTTATTCATCAGTTGGTCTTGACCTGTCCTATCCTCCTGTTTACCTAGTCCAGCTTTCCCAAATCCAAGTTTTTGCCCCAAGCTATTTCATTTGAACAGTACACTTCTTTTATCCTCTATGCCAATTCCTGGCTGCCATTTTGCCTGCCCATCCAATAAAGCTTAAACTTGATTTCTATCATTGCAAAGCTGAAGGATATCATTTACATTCATTAAGCAGTTCTCCCTAAGCTTCTAGCTGATACAAACAACTTTTCTATCGAAGAGTATGAATGTTGTCCCCGCACACAAAATATGAAAATGGCTCTATGCCCATGCTCACTTCAAGATCTACATCTTCATTGCATCATAGTGCAAACAAGAGTGGACCCAATGTTAAAGAAAAAAACTTGGAGTGCCTTACCGTATTCTCTTTCTACATTTCAATTTCTCAGATAACCTTGTCCGTAAATTCACAGGCTAACACTCAGAAGAGTGATAATAAGTGCCCCCAATTCCAAAGATAAGTAACTGGGCTGTGTAAAACAGATCCTTTCATCCCTGTGGTTTTATTTTGTCCAGTGTCGTGCCAAGGATGAATCAGAAAAGAATTCATTCTAACAAAATTTTACTTTAACCAGTTTGCATTAAGGGAGTAAATTAAAGAATCAATGAGAACTGTAGCTCTATTAAAACAATACATATAAATTAGGGATAGATGTGCCAAAAACAGATTGAGATGGCACACAGGTTTGCTTGTGGAATTTTGGTGGGGTTTTTTTGTGAAGAGAGAGGGGGCATATTGTTTGGGGGTTTTTTGTTGTTGGTTTTAACCATCAAATTTTCATAATCTGGATTTCAGATGCCAAATCAGTAATATGATTGCAAAAAACAACTGCCAGAAACCTTTTATGACTGAATTTTGGCATCACACAGACTGTCATATAGACAATTGAAGCTTCAGAAACTTCTGTTTTTCCACAAACCTATAAACTGTGCCATCCATTCTCCAGTATAAGCCCAAAAGCCATGAATTTGATGCATTAGCCATTCCAGAAACACAAACACCACACTTCACAGAAAGAGGGCATACGCCAGAACAGGTAAACATTTAACACTACAACAGAACAGCCTACCATACTCCTTTTGTCAAAGGCTCAGAACAATTTAGAAGCACTCTATAGGCGGGAGAGCAAAAGGATTTTTTAAAAATCAGTTTTGCATTTACAATGAGAGTTTACCAGGACAAGTTTATTCAAAAACAAAAATATTTCAAATATTAAAATTTAAAATAAATAAGATTGTATAATACTTTAACCTCTAAGGAGGGATCCCTGGGTGGCGCAGCGGTTTGATGCCTGCCTTTGGCCCTGGGCGCAATCCTGGAGACCCCGGATCGAATCCCACATCGGGCTCCCGGTGCATGGAGCCTGCTTCTCCCTCTGCCTCTCTCTCTCTCTCTCTCTCTCTCTCTCTGTGACTATCATAAATAAATAAAAATTTAAAAAAAAAAAAGGAGATATAGCAAACCATAAAATAAAATGTTGAGAACAAAGGAGGACCAGAAGCACATGAATAGTCAGAATAACGTGGTGTGAATAGAATGGGGCCAAATGCCACAGGGACACAAGTTTCTCTTAGGAAGGGCTATAAACGGCTCTCCCCCAAAAAACCTTGCTTCGGCTCTCCACCAAACACCTGGTTTGCGTTAATGCTAATTCAGAGTTAGTTAGAGAGCTATCCGTTGAGCCCCTACCCAGATGGAAACAGGAGGAGGACAGAAAAGGAAAGAGGTAGTAGGTGCTTCAGGGCAGCAGCTCTAGCTCCAGGCTGGGGGTTTGCAGGCCACCTGCCTGCCTTATAAATTTCAGACTTGCCAGCCTCAACAATCACTTAAGCCAATTTACCTACACACCTACCTATCCATCCTACTGGTTCCATTTCTCTTGAGAACCCTGACTGAGACAGAGGCCATGATTTTCTCCAAAATCCTAGGGGATTGTAATAGAGTCTCTAACAGAATCCCCTTCTGCCATTCAGGATCCTTGGGCTGCAAATTACAAGGTCAAGTAAAGACATTCTGGGAGAGCTGATTGCTTTATTGTCTAGAGTTGCCGAGGAACAGTTTCTTGCTTTGGATCACACTCAAAACTGGCAACCTACTGGGATTATTGGGTAACAGCAAAGGAGCAAAATATGTATGTGTTGCCTCCAAAAATCTATAAAGTCTATTGAGATTTGTGGTCATAAGTGCATGCTTGTGCGCATGTATGTGTAGGGTAGGGTTTACAAGGCACGTCAAGTTGTCCTTTGCTTTGAATGGGGTTATCTTGACATCCCCCATTCCACTGGATTCCCAAAAAACTTCACTGAAGTTTTCACTCTAAATTTACATAGAGTTCACACCCCATCCTGTGGTAAACATAAGTTTTATAAAGACATGTAGGTCTACACTCATCAAGGTGTGGTCTGGATTGGGGCACCTGGGTGCTCAGTCAATTAAACGTCTGCCTTAGGCTCAGGTCATGATCTCAGGGTCCCGGGAATGAGCCCCACATGGAGCCCTGCATCATCGCATCATCATGGGGCTCCCTACTCAGCAGGGAGTCTGCTCCTCTCTCCACCACCTGCCCCTACTCCTGCACTCCTCTCTCTCTCTCTCTCTCTCTCTCTCTCTATCTCCTCTCTCTCTCAAATAGATTTTTTTTTAAAGTGTGGTCTGGATTGTAAACCGTTACTGATCCTTGATGAGTATAGAAATTAAAAGTACTTAGAAATGTTTATTTTTGAAAAAGAGAAAGGTTCACAGTAATTTGCCAGAACCTAAGTTTTAAAATGGGATTTTTATTGTCCTGCTTTTTAATTTTTTTAGTAATTTATGTTTATTGTATTTGACAAAAGTATTGGTCTGAACAGATCAGAAATTTTTTTAAAAATGGTCCATCGTAAAAAAAACACAAAGACAAAAACAAATAAACGGTCCATCGTCTTTGATTGTTTAAGAAACACTGAATACCTGCTATTTTCTACCCATCAGATTCTATCAGCTTGATGTCATCCATATGGTGGACCAATATGATAGCCTATGGAGTAATACAATCATCCTATGCCCTGTGGAGTAGATTGTGACAGAGTGAGAGAGACGACCTAGCCCCGAAATAAGATGTGTGCTCCTGTTCTTGCCAGGTTAAGAGCAAACTGCTTCTGATGCGCCTTGTTTTGGGATAAAGAGGTAAAAGACTCCCCAGCATTATAGCTCCACATCAGGAACTGTTGATTATAGCAAAGAAACTAATTGGAATTACTACTTGATTAAAATAATCTGCTTTCCTTCTCGGAGGCCAGCCCCATCCATCCCATCGTTGGTGGTAGCACTAATCTCTGTGATTCTCTCCCCCAGAGATACAGCACTGATTCTGATTTACTACTCTGAAAAGGAAGAGCAGTTCGAATAGTTTTTACTTGGCTCTTAATACCAAAATAGCCCTTAATCCATTCATCACCTGATCCTCAATAAGACCCACTCTGACTTGAGGCCCACAGTGTTTTCTAGATCTCCAGGGATTATCATTATTTGAAAGTCACTGGTCAATAATCCTTAAAAGAACTACTTTTTTTTTTCCTTTTCCCAGTATTCAAGTGTCAAATGGCAAATCACTTGGGGAAGGCTAGGAGAAAGAGCTAGTGAACACACTTGCAGAAGTGTTGCAGGTATTTTAACCATGTGTCAACCAGCTGTGGGTGTGAGGATTGAGATTTGGATAAGGGGCCTTGATGCATCGACTCAAGTCAATTTCCATTTACCAGATCTTAAGGGTTTGTTTTACTTCTTTAGTTATGAAGGCCAAAAAGAACTCAACAACCTGCCCATTTGATTCAATGTAGAAACCATCATCAGGTTTTTCCCCCCAGAAAAGTCCCAGCAGTCTAATCATTCTAATAATTATCCTTACTCTAGCCCCTATTGAAATGGCTGAATTTTGCCCTCTCTCCCAATTCCAATGATGAACCTCAGAATGTGACTGTATCTGGAGGCAGGGCCTGTAAGGAGTGATTTAGTTAAAATGTGGCCATTCGAATGGGTCCTAATCAAATCTGACTAGGGTTCTTATAAGAGGAAAGTCGGACACAGAGAAACTCTAGGGATCCACTTTAACAATTCTGTATCCGGTCCAATATGTGGGCTTTTCCCCCACACTACTCAGCAATTCTCTGAGCTGACACTACGTACCCAAAGACAGCATCAGATTCCACAGGTTCAGAGTTCAGTCCTGTAAGACTGTGCCCCACCACACACACTTTAGATACCAATTCCAAGTCTAGGATGTCACCTGTGCTTCTGAGTGACTTGCTATAAATCAGAGGTTTCAATGACCCCCTCTTTGGGTTTAATTAATTTGCTACGTCTGCTTATGCAACTCAGAGGAAAATTTTACCTACTGGATTACCAGTTTACTATAAAAAGATATAATTCAGGAACATCCTGATGGAAGAGATTCATGGGGCAAGGTATGTGGGAAGGAGCACAGAGCTCTCATGCTCTCTGAGCATTCCATCTCCCTAGTCTCCACATGTACCCCAACCTGGAAGCTCTTCAAACCCCATCCTTCTGGGTTTTTAGGGAGATATCATGACATAGGTATAATTGATTAATTCATTGGCCTTTGGCAGCTGATTCAAACTATAACTCTTCTCCCCTCCCCAGAGTTCTGAGGTGGGGCTGAAAGTCCCAACCCTCCAACCACATGGCAACCAGCCCCCATTCTTAGGTGCTTTCTAAAAGTCACCCAACATAAACTCAGGTGTGGTGAAAGAGGTTTGTTATGATTAAGATACCTTAATGCAAGTGTTTTAGGAGCTTTATGCCAGAAACATATAATAATATAACCCCTTACAGCGCACTGATTTTAATCCAAGATAAATATAAAAATCATTCTTAAAAAGACACTGATCAATTGCAAATATGGACATCCAAAAAGATCAGATATTATTTATTATATATTTTATATAGACCTTTTTTAAATTTCCTAGCTTCCAAATCCAACCTCCATTTGACCTAGTAACAAAGGTGCAAAGTGTGTGATTCATATAATCATTAACAAATATTTACTGAACATCTACTATGTACCAGGTGTTGGATGCTAGGGTTTCAAGGTTATTTAAAGCATGGTCTCAGCTCCCAAGATACCTCCTGACAGTCTAATAGGAAGAAAATGTGAGTCAACACACAATTCAAGTGCCACATTATAAGCGCTACAAAGATATTAAGTACAGGGTGTTGTGGGATCAAGAGAACAACTAAGTAACCTATACTAGGGGTGGGGTAGCCAGGAAAATCTTCACACCCAGAGTCAACAATACTAGAACTGAATTATAAAGAGTGCCAAAGAGAGGGTGGAGGTGTTTTCGGCAAAGGAAAGCATGTAAGTACACACAACAGTGTGAGAGACAGCCCAGCACGATCTGGGAACTGCAAGAGGTTCAGTTACTGCATCTAAATGAGAAGTAAGGGTGGCGGGGGAAGGGAGGAAGGCAGAGGGTTGTTATAGCTGAGGCAAGGAGCAAATGATGAAAAACAACCACGACAAGTGCAATGAAGAATGCAGTCAACCTACCCAGTGCTCCACAACATCTGTTCTCTCCTCTGGGCACATGAAACACCACGCTTCCCAAATGGTGAAGTCAAAGGGATGGAAGGGCCAGTTCTGGCCAACAGGCTGGGACAGAAGTGATACATGTCACTTCTGGCTCAAAGCACAAGAAAAGCCATGTGGCATCTTCACGTGCTAGATCTCTAGCCTTGCTACAGCCACGGGCAACATGCAGATGGCATAGCCTCCACCAGCCTGGGTCCCTGATATCTGTGTGAGGCAGACAACCCCCCCACCCCCACTCCTGTACAATGGGGGACACAGAGGATGAATAAGACCTAAAACACTGGCTTTGCAAAGCCACTGAGACTTTCAGTTCATTTGCCACCACAGCATAACTTCACTTTCACCTAACACGGGGGGCAACTATGAGAACATTTCGTCAGGACAGTTATTGAACAAGACTTGTATTTTAGGGGCACCTGGTGACTCAGTCAGTTAAGCATCTGACTCTTGGTCTCAGCTTAAGTCATGATCTTATGGGTCTTGAGATCAAGGCCCGCCTCCTCCCAGCTCCCCATCAGATTCCACATTCAGCGGGGAGTTTGCTTGAAGATTCTCTCGCTCTGCCCCTCCCCACTGTGCTCACTCTCATTCTCTTTTTCTCATGCTTTCATTCACTAAAATAAACAAATAAATCTTAAAAAAAAAAAAAACACACAAGACTTGTATTTTAGAAAGCTCACATTGGCTGTGAGGTAGAATACAGACTAGTAGTGCCAAGGATGGATATAGGGAAACAAATTAAAGGCTATACTAATAATTCAGTTAATTGGTGTTGTCTTCCATGTTAGCCAAACTTACGTCGTTCCAACTAGACCTTACAATACCAAGTATTGGGTCATCCTGGGCCACACCATGACACATGAGGCTTCCTTAGGCCCAGCCCTCTTCCAAACTCAAACTCTTGTAGGCAAAAAGCCTACAACTAGTAAAAGAGCCCAGATCTCTAGTTAAGGTAAGAAAAACCTGTGCTAGTAGAGAAAGTACATATAACAACTTGCCCTAAATTACTCTGAAAACTTCTTTTGTGTAGGACTTACTCTGAGCATGTAGCATTCCGAAATTCAGAACAGAGGAATCAGAGGGAGGAAAGCCCTCGGGTACCATTCACTGTCTGCCTACCCATAAATTGTTCAAAAATCTGGCCGAGATTTCCCTGAGCATCACATAAAACATAAAGAAGTTACTGAGATTAAGGTACTTTAGAAGCCAATATAAAACGATCAATATGTTGGGATGTTTGGTGCTAACAGATAAAGTGCACCACAGTGACACCCCACATAGTTACTAAACCAGTTGGAAGTCGAACATACTTGGAGATAACTCTAGTCTGGGATTTGGATCCCTGGACTACTCAGCTAGTGTGATGATAAGTCTCTAAGTGACCTTGGACAAGCCACCCACCTTCAATGTCTCCATTTCCCTTCACTGGCTTAACAATGAGAAGATTACTTTTCCCCTCAGAGAGATCATGTAAGAAGTTGTAACAGAAGCGTTTATTAAGCATTTTGGATGTCTTTCATACATAGAGTCTGAAGTTCAAAGCAGTTCCACATATGCCTAGACAGGGACCCATAAATGCATTTGGTCTACACCAAGGGATGACTCTGCCATGTGTTACTGTTGAGAAATAAAGGACTTGTATTAAAAATGCATAATTTAATCAAGAGAAAACCACTAATCAGTAGGAACTATGCAACCTTGATGTTATGGGTTTTTTTTTTTTTTTTTTTTTTAATGTTCATGTTATTAGAGCTGCCACAATTTCTCAGGGATCTGTTGGAATGAAAGTTCGTGTGAAGGAGAAGTTTTGAAAGATAAAATGAGATCAATCCATAAGGCCCTCAGGAGAGCCTAGCACGCCTCTGGGGCAAATACGGAGAAGCTAAAGCAGCATGACAGCCAGGCTGACATTGGTTCTTCCTCCAGTTCAAAGCTACAAACCTGCAAGCTGAGTTTTACAGTCCTTCAGAGGTTAACAAACCATGTGGTCATTCTACGAGTGCCCAAACACTATAGGATACAGAGGCCCTCTATGCCACAGCATCAGTTTGTCGGAGACTCTCCAACTCCTGTGTAGAGCTCGCAAAATCTCCGAAAATTCTAAGTGATCTTATCGAGCCTTCCTATGGGTTAATAATTAGATATAATCTTCCAAACAAGACTTCATGAAATGCAGCGGGGAGTCCTGTTTGAATCCTCTTCAGTCACAAACAAGCACATTTGACAATTTTTCATTAGCACTTAACTGTTATGAGAGTTGTTTAGAGGCTTAGGGCTGAGGCAAGGAGTGTGTGTGTGCGCGCGTGTGTGTGTGTGCATGTGTGTGTGTGTGTGTAGCTCTTTCTCTTTTGTATTGTGTTGGCTGAGAGAAAATCTGGCTCAATGGAAAAGGAGGAAAACAGTAAGGACAAAAGGGTGGCCAGCCAGCTCTAGTACACCCTCAGCTGGAACCATGCCAGCAACCACTGCAGATTCTGAGCCCAGGGAATCGGGGCTGGAGAAATCCCACATCGGCAGCGTCAGCAGGACTGATTGGGTGGGTGACCCTTTTTATCCACAGCAATTCTCCTATATTTGAAGAACGTAACTTCAGAGCTGAATGAAAAAGCGAACTTACCAATAACTTCACTGTAAGTGGGCAGCACAGGTGAAATAGTCGCATGAACTTCCCTTAGCCGCATGGATTAAGCGCCTGCATGTGTGAATTCCAAGCACTAAGAAAATAGCTAAAACTGAGCTGAAAGCAGCCCTTCAAACTGAGAAACTGTTCTTCATCACTAAAGCCTTTGCTTTTAGGTAAGCCTGTCTAAGAGAATGTAAAAAGCGAAGGCAGGAGGTGGGCAAAAGAAGTGTGTTTGCTACCCCAGGAAGGATGAAACATGAAGGTAACAAGGAGGTACTTGATAGGAAAGTGGGGTCCTAAGTGGAAAAGGATCCATTTTCACAGTTTGCTAACTGGTGATCCCAATACTAATAATTCCTCTTAAGTGTTGCTACCCACCCCTGCTTTGTAAGATGATGAAAATCATATAAAAGAGTTTGCTTTCTTAAAAATCTCAGCGCTCCCAGGACTAAAGTAGAACTTGACTTTCTCAGGTGTCAAGTGTGTCTTATATGCATTGGTGCACGGGGCCATACTCTTCCTAAAGCTACAGGTGACTTTCCAGGTGTGGCTGAGGTTCTCTGCCTTCTGTCTTTCTATTATGGATACTTTATGAGTGAGGTTTTAGGTAACTGTGTTGGTTTCTTGGCAGAAGCAGAAATTATTCCAGGAATCATGAGTCTATTGCCCCTCGATAATCTTTCTGTTTCCAAGACACAAGTTCTTAGAATTATGATTCCTAAGTGGTCCCAATTCATTCCAACTCTTCTGACAGAGGCAAGACTGTATATCTCTGGCCTGAATTCCAGAATTAGGATAACAATCGACTTTCTCCACGTAAGTGCATGGTAAATGAGACAATGCTAATGACTATTTAATGATTTTTTTTAATGTATTACACTAACAATGTATAACTCGGAAAGAAATTGGTGTAACATTTTTGCCTATATTGCACTTTGTAAACAGGTAATAGAAAAGAAAATAATCTTACCGTATCCTACTAAAAATTTTTTATATTTCTTGTTCGTTTTAAACTTTTGTGTATTTTTGTTTTGTTTTCCCAATCTTAAGGTCCTAGAGCACAGAAATAAAGACTCATAGTATAGAATTATACACATTCTAGCTGCATAAAAATAATATTGATTCTTTTCTAATCAAAGAAAATACAACCTATATTGGCTAAATCTAAAATAGAATATGGTAATCTTTTTTCAGCCTGAAAATAAGGCCAATATCTACTGCAACCTACTCTTCACTTTCTAAATATTTTTTCACTTCCCACCAAGGTTACTCTATCATTTCTCATGGCATTTAATGCCTTATGCAGAACTTTGCCAAATAATCTCAGGGGAGAGAAATTTTTCCCCCTTCTAGATGAGGTTCCTAGGATATAGAGGTGTTAAATAATACGGTCAAGGTAAGAGAACAGTGGAATAGTAGAATGGGAACAGAATCCAATGTGACTAAATCCTACCATGTTGTCCTAGACTCCCTTCCTCCATCCCTCCCTCTTTCTCTCTTCTTCCTTCTTCCAATTGTTTAAAGCCTTCTCTCTTTCAATATTTAGAAGCTGTCAGGATTCTAGAGAACTTAAACTTATTTTTCCTTTAATATCTTATCAGAAAATTAGTGAGGGAGAAGGAGGGGAAAGAAGGGAAGGAGAGGAGAGGGTCCTTTCCTTTATAGTAAGACTCCTTGAAAGTGTTCTCTATACTCAGTATTTTCTTTAAAAAAAAAAAAAAAGATTTTATTTATTTATTCATGAGAGACATAGAGCGAGAGGCAGAGACACAGACAGAGGGACAAGCAGACTCCCTGTGGGGAGTGATGTGGGACTCGATCCCGGGACCCTGGGATCATGACCTGAGCCAAAGCCAGACACTCAACCACTGAGCCACCCAGGCGTCCCTATATTCAGGATTTTCAATCTTTTCCTCCTTTCCTCTCTACTTCTCTCTAACCAAGCATGTCCTCTGCCACACCACTGATACTAAAGCCAGTATCCAGGCCCGTCCTGTCAGTTCAGAACATTAGCGGTCATGTCATCCCCAGACACATCAGACCAACCAAGGATCACATAGACCTAGGCTCAAGTAATGAGAATGCTTCTTATCATTCAAGGGAACCTGTAGGACAGGTAATTCATCAGCACTACCCTAGAGATATAATCACCAAATATACCAAATGAAATCTCTAACATAAAGAATAAAGATATTTTATAGATTTCAAGTCTCTTGAGTTGGAAAAGACCTCTGGGGACCAGACTAAGTGGCACCATGGCACCTGCTAGCATGACCTCCTGGGCCTCCAAACAACAGTGTCCACCTTCACAGGAGACCAGACTAAGTGGCAACATGGCACCTGCTAGCATGACCTCCTGGACCTCCAAACAACAGTGTCCACCTTCGCAGGAGACCTCTGCCCCTAGTACCTAGGATGTAATGGGGAGTTACTTAGATCAGAGGGCAGAAAGCTGTAGGCAGAAGGGAGGAGGAAGGGATAAAGGCTGGGAAGGAATGTGTTTTGTTTTGCAGAACAGGCAATTCCTGCCAAGGAGATGCCCAGCAAGGTGATTTACCTGGTACCCATTACATGAGCCAGTTTAAGCCAGTTTGGAGCTGAGAACCTGTGCAGAAGCCCTTCTGATTGCCCTAAAGTTATCTGTAGCTTATTATAATACTAAGAGCTCTCCTATTGGGAGAGGGGCTTGCTACACATGCACAGTTGAACCCAAGTGCCTAAGTAATAGAATATGTTTAAGTTCCTTAATGTATATGGAAGCTCCCTGCCCCCAGCCTCTAATACAGTGAATAAAAGCTTCCCGTACTAGCCCCACGGAGACAGTGCTTGGAAGCTATCTCCCTGTCTCCTTACTTATAACAAGAAATAAAAAGTTCTTTGCTTTCAGCACTCCCCTGGGTTGTGTTCAATCTAATGCACCTCAAGTGGCACATTCAGTTATAATACCGCTCTGGTTAAGGCCACCAAGGCCCTCCACATGAACAATTCTCAGACCTGTTGGCAGCATTTAACTGACCCATAAGCAGCATTTGATACTATTAGTCATCCTCTCTGCTTTAAAACGCTTTTTTCACTCAGAGCCTCTGACCTATCAAACTCACCTGGCTTCCTTCTTCCCTCCTGGGCTGCTTTCCCTCCATTTTCCTTGGAACTTTCTCATCATTTCCCCGACTTTCAAATTTGAAGTATCCAGCAGCTTGGTTTGGGAACATTTTTGCTTTCTTGTGATTTCACCCGATCTCATGATTGTAAATGCTTTCCATGTGCTGATAAATTCCTGTCTCCATCCACGATGCTTCCCCGAACACCGGGTCCAGTATATCCAACTGCCTACTGACATCTGTACTTGGATGTCTAACAGACATCTTAAAGTTAACTTTTGCCATTTCTAACCATTTCAATT
The DNA here is from genome assembly GCF_003254725.2 of Canis lupus dingo. Classification (NCBI taxonomy): domain Eukaryota; kingdom Metazoa; phylum Chordata; class Mammalia; order Carnivora; family Canidae; genus Canis; species Canis lupus. The sequence goes on from NC_064255.1 coordinate 58,368,638, forward strand.
CCCCAAATTGAACTTTTGCCATTTCTAATCAAACTCTGCTTGCCCCAAAATCCTTCCCATCTCTCTATTAAGCCAAAACCCTTGCATCATCCTTGATTTTTTTTCTTCCTCTCACACTATACACACAATCCAGTAGCATGTCTTGTTAGCTTTACTTTCAAAATATATGCAGAATCCAACTCTTTCTTACAACATTCTCTGATGCCAGCCTGGTCTACACTGCCATCACACCTTGCTTAGGCTGCTATTACAGCCTCTTAACTGGAATTCATGCTTTCACCTTTGCCCATTTTCAGTCTATTGTCAAAACAGCAACCAAAGGGATCCCTTTAAAATGGGCCAGTTCATGTCTCTTCTCTGCTCCAAACCCCCGAACAACTTCCTATCTTACTCAAAGTAAAGCCCAAAGGCCTTACAGAGACCTCAAGGCCCCACACAGTGTGGTCCTCCACTCCTTCTCTGGCCAGGTGTCACCAAACCCTTCCTTACATTTGTCTGTCTGCTACATTTCTCAAAGACACAGGCACATTCCTTCCTCAGGGCCTTTGGCCTTGCTGGCCATTCTTCCTAAAATGCTTTTCCCACAAAAATCCACACGACTTGCTTCCCTACCTCTTTAGATCCTTCCTAAAATGCCGTCTTCTGAGTGAGGGCTTCCTGACCGTTCTGGCTGAAATTAACAACCATGCACATAATCTTCGTTCTCTGCTTAGTTTCCTCCTTAGTGCTTGTCACTATCTACCATATTATATATTTTCAAATTTGCCTTGTTTAAGATCTGTCTTCCCAATTAGACCATACCAAATGCGATGATTTTTGTCTGTTTTATTCACTGTTCTATCTCTCACACCAAGAGTAAAAAGCAGACATTCTGTAAATACTGTAGAAGGAGGTATAAAAGAGGAGGAAGGATGCAGGAAGGGAAGGAGGGGAGGAAGGAACAAACAAAGGAAAGATGGCAAGAATTATTAAAGCCCTAGTTGCTCTCAGTGTGAAAACAACCTCTAACTCGTTTATGACATTTAAGTCACGGGTGGCATAAGCCTACTCCATTGCTTCCTGAGTAGATCTCGATAAATAGAAACCATCAGCCTCTAAAGAACAGTGGCATCCTCTTAACAAAATGCATTTTTTAAATGCCCATGTGAACCAATTAAAATATGAAGTGGTTCCAGCTTCCAAACGCTTTTTTCTTAGACCACAAACTAGGAACAGAGGCCAATGCCCAAGCTGCTCCTCTACCTCACACCATGTTAAGTGTGATGTTGGCTCTGGATAAGTATTAAATTGCAGCTATACCCTTTTTATTTCCCAAAACTAGGTTTTGATTTATCTTACTGCAGGTCTTGAGCGTCTGGAATTTTCCCAAAAGAGCTAAAATTCCTCCATCAGTAAAACTACTGCTCATTACCTGTGCTAATTTCATCTCTTTCTCTGCATTCGATAACCCCATCTGTTGCAATTCCAGCTGTGAGAAGGGAGGAGAGCAAGAGACTGAGCAGACCCAATGCAGAGACACTGTGGGTTAGCAATAGCTCTTTCACAGAGAAAAAGGAAATGTGTAACTAGCAGTGGACACAGCAAAAATAACCTGGCAAAATGGAGCCTTAGTGTAAATCACTCACACTTTACAAGTTCATAGTTCATTATTTTAAAACTTTATATTTATGCTTCAAAATGTCCAGTCCATTTGCTGATAAATTTATTGTTATAGATACACGTATTATGTAACGCCCCATATTATAAAAGCAGACTTCACTTCAAAGTTTCATGGCCTAATTCTCAACCAAAAGCTGCCGGACCCCCATGGGACACCAAAGTTCTGAATATGGGTCTGCCAAACTTTAAGGAAATGCTAGGCATATGTCATTCAGTAGATGCCCAAGAAATAGAAGTTCCCTCTTCTTCCCCTTCAAAGAAACAGCCAAACCCTGTCAAGCTCCTCTGTACTCTCCTAACAAAGTTTCTCAGCAATTCCATTGTTGGGAAACCACACCTGGCGCTGCATTCCTGCCCCCTGCTGCCTTCTGAAAGCCCTCCTGAGGCTCTGGGGAACTGCTGAAGCATTTCCTTCCTCTTCAGAATAGAATGATGAACCAGGTTGTAGTGATTCAGGATGACACTTCAACAAGCTCAATTAATATCCAGTAGGCCAGGATATGATTTATTTCAAATTCGCCCCTATTCTAAAGGGGAGAGCTGTGCATGTAGAAGTGATGGCTCTCGTGAACTTTGCTCCCTTGCTGTGCTCTCATGCTGTACCTCTCTCCCTCCTTCAAGGAGTGGCTCTGCAGGTAAGGATGAGGGCAGTGATATTTAAAACTGATCAATTCTTTACTATCAATTATTTTCGTAAGTGAGGCCAGAAAGAGAACTAGGCAAAAATAAGAAGTATGCTAATTTGTCTTCAATATGAGGTTGCTGGATAAAATATAGGATGCCCAGAGAAGTTTAAATTTTAAACAATCGACATATCTTTTTAGTATAGCTATGTGCCAAATATTGTATGGGACATATTTACACTTAAAAATGATTAAATTTTTATCTGAAATTCAAATTTAACTGGACATCCTGTATTTTTGTATGCTAACTTTGGTGATCCTACTTCAGAATCCCCTTCTTCCTCTTCCTTCATTCCCCACCCCCAGATCTCTACACGGAAAATTGGTCTGGGGCAGGGGGGCCACCCACTCCAGTCAGGTGGGAATGGCAGTCCAGGAAGGCTTCACAGAGAAGACTGGACCCAATTAGGTCAGGAAAAATATGCATCATACAAAAGAATGACTGGAGGGGAAGAGAGGAGAGTCCTAGGTATGAGCAATAGCATAGGAGCTTGAAAATCCATGCATGTTATAGAAACTACAAATTGCAGTATTACTGGAGTATGAAATATAGGATGGAGAGTAGCAGTGAAGAAAATTATCAAATAAGTAGGAGCAGATCATGGCCCTGTGTGCCAAGATCAAGGGCTTGTTGCTGCAGAGCTCTTGGAATGTTTTAAGCAGGAGACGATGTGATCCAATTTGCTTTTTAAACACATCCTTTTTGACATGTGTAAAAACTAGTTGTGCAGAGGATTGAATTAAAGGCCGAATCACCTTTCAAGTGTACCCAGGACAGGCTGGAGATGATGAGAAGCTGAACTGGGACAGTGTCAGAGGGACGGAGAGTGAAGAGACAAACTTAGTAAATATTTATGAGGAGAAAAGCACTAGAAAGGTCTGACGACTGATTAAAATGATGGGAGAGGAAGCAGAGAGATCCAGGACTGCCCCGTGGGTTCTCCTTGGATGCCGCAACTGTGGTAAAATGCCAAGCACAGTGGGGGTGGGTTAGGGAAGGTACCGGAGGTACATTAGGAGCTCAGTCTGGAGAAGATAATGTTAAGGTACTTAACAGTAAGTACCATATCAGTAAGGAAATGTTCAGCACATGAATCTAAAACTCAGAAGGATGAGGTTAGAGATAAAGATACAGTAGGTATCTACATAAAAATTCATGTTTACCAATTAAGGTCATGTTGCCTGGATATAACATGGTTTTCACAGAATTAAAAGCAATTTCTCTGGATCCAGAGGGGCAGAGTCCAGGGCTGATATGGTGACAACTCGTCATCAGGGCGCCATGCTTCCAGCTTTCTGCATCACCATCCGCAGTATATGGTTTCCATCCTCAAGGTCACCTCCTGGGCTAGTATAGCTCTTCAAGTTCGGCCCATTATGTCTGTATTACAGACAACTGAAAGACGGTGAGAAGGGTGGGAGAGAACATTTCTAGCACCTTTTAGGAGCCTCCCCTGAAATCTTGCACACTACTTCTGTTCACAACTTCTTAACCTGATCTCAGCCATATGGCCCCACATAGGTATAATAGAAGTTAGGAAGCATATTTTTTAGCTGAGCCCATTAACTCCCTGCATGAAATCAGGGTTCTGCTAACTAAGGAAGAGGGATGAATAGATATTGATTCAACAAAGAGTAATCTCTGTCAGATGATGGGAATGTATACGATTAAGGAAAAGTTTGAAGAGTAAAAATATAGTAGGTCAAGGCAGACCAAAAGTTTTAAGGATTTAAGGAAATAATTTAAAGGGCAAGCAAAGAAAAGACTGAGAAGGGAAAATAGTAAGGGGAAGGGAAGAACCCAGGGAAGAAAGTACCTTTTTATAGTTTTCCAAATAGTGATTCATTAAGCCTTCTACAGCGGAATCCATATTGCATCCTTAAGATTTATACGGATGCTTCTGGGTTTTTTAATTGATTATTCACATCCCCAGCTAGAGTTTTGTATTACACACTTGCTTATGCCTGATGTCTGTGGTCATTTAGCTTTTTCCAAGCAGGCACCTTTGGAAGCCTCATTAGCCCCTTGAAGCCATCAGAATATGCTGGAGCAGCAACTTACTAGATAATATCTTCACTTTCACATACTGAAATAATTTAACTCTATGGCTCATTCAAAAGCATTGGGTTAATGAGAACATTAAAAGTAACAAACAATAGATGTCACATTGGAATGCTTAGCACAGAGCAGAAACAAAGTTATACTGATATCTCTCAATAAAATAAACAGAGTTCATTATTAAAAGTTGTCTTTCAAGCAAAATTCTGATATTGAAACCATATTTTTCTTATTCTCTTGTGCTTTCTATGGAAAAAAATCAGCCCCAAGACATATAAAACAGAACTGTACTCCAGAGCCAACTATCCCCTCCACTGGTGGGAACGAGGAAATGAAACAGGAAAGAGGAAAAGATATCATTAGCCATAGTATATAGGCTTATGCTCTCTAGATAGAAAAAGAAATTAGCAAGCCTGTCAAGGAAAGGCAAAGCAGGGCTAAATGTAGGCCAAATAGGAGAAAAGAGACTCACTATCATTGTTGCCTCCCAAAAGCCAATGCGAGTGAGTTTTCAAAATATGGTAATGTTACCTACATGACCATTTCTCTATGATCCAGCACCGTGAAGAACAGTGTCTGCTGGCTAATTAAGTATCCCAGGTGTAAACCTTACACATCTGTAGTAGACTAAGGTGACAAAGTATTTTAAACACAATATGTAATTTGAAGCCCCTGAAGGATCTTAAACCTCTTGAAGTTTGTAGAAAGATGATATTACATAATCCCATTTTACAGATAGAAAAGCACATGCAAAGGAGCTATCCCCATCCTAAGATGAAAGAGGGAGAGTTGACTTTTTCACTCCCAAAGTCCTATAAGCTTGTGAGAACTACACAGGTACTGAGAAATAACTTTAGAACTCGGGATTTATGCCTCCAAGATCTCCGTTCCCTCAGAGCATCACGACAGCACTTAACATACATGGCTCTTGTGGATTGTTGGTATTCACATGATCAGTAAAATGCCCCAAGCAATAATATACATCATATTGATGATGATAATAAAGCATGTTGCCATGTCACAGTGCCTGAGAAGCATCCTTTAAGAATCAGGTGCAGGTTAAAAAAAAAAAAAAAAAAGAATCAGGTGCAGGTAGAGGTGTGTACAGGGAAAACCTCTGTCTTCCTCCCGGGAGACTCCTCCATGCTCACACAATTACCATATTCATAACTCTTCTGACACCAGATATGGGAGGCACTGCCACCCCAGAAAGCAATTCTTTCTGGACGCTAGCCAGGTGTCCTACCATTCAATTCAGTCCTGACACTATCTACCTGGAGGCAACATTGGATCTCACAGGTTGATGGCTTCCCCAAGGCTCCCCCTCACCACCTCCCCAACTTTAGAGTCAATCATGAGTCCAGATTATCACACATGGGAGGTTCCCACAACCCCCTTCCTGGGTTTGATTAGTTTTCTGGAGCAGTTCATAGAATTCAGGAAAACAGTTTGCTCATCAGTTTATTATAAAAGGATATGATAAAGGAGACAAATGACCATCCAGATGGAAGAGATGTGTAGGGCAAGATATGAACAAGGGAGTGATGCCTGCCCCTACCCTCTCTAGGAGCCCCTCTCTCCTAGCACCTTCACAGTTTCACTAACTCAGAAGCTCTTCAAACCCCATATTTTTGGGATATTGATGGAGGCTTTATCACATAGGCATGCTCAATTATTAATTCTACTTCCAGCCCATCTCTCCACCCTGGGGAATATGGCATAAGGCTGAAAATTCCAAGCTTCTAATCATGGCTTCATCTTTCTTTCTGGTGATCAGCCCCCACCCTGGGGCTCATCCAGCGACCCCTCAACATTAGAACAAAGACTCTGCTATCACCCAGGAAATTTCAAAGGATTTAAGAACTGGGGTCAACAACAAAATAATAGATCAAAAGAGGCTCCTACTGCTCTTATTACTTAGAAAATTATAAGACTTTTTAGAAGTTCTATGCCAGGAATTGGGGCAGAGATCAATACATATATTTTTATACTATCTCACAAGGTATATGCAGAAACACAGAAAAAGCTCTGATTAAAACTATCTCTGGTAACAAAGGAGCCATTATTCTTAAATTTTCACATTTAGGTATTGTTATGTAATTAGAGGTCCCAGGAAACTAATATTTAAGAACTTAGATCTTGCATATGACTGATTTTAACTTTATCCTCCTAGAAAAAAACTTACATCCTTTCTTCCTCTTCCCTTCTCCTCCCCACCTGAAGGTATTTCAGTTGTGACACAGTTTCGGTTGTGACACAGTTTCGGTTGTGACACAGTTACAAAAACCACTCTTCCAGGTGGTTTACCAACCCCAGACTTTTTAAGGTAGATGTAGAAATATAACAATCACAAGGGCAATGTTCTCCAAACTGACATTTTTTCTAATTTCAGCACCAATAAGATCATTCACACACATTGGATTACTTCCTAGCACCTTCCTCCTATACTGATTCCAGTTATAGTTTTATTTTTTTTAATATTTAATTTATTTATTCATGAGAGAAGATAGAGAGAGAGAGAGGCAAAGGCACAGGCAGAGGGAGAAGCAGGTTCCATGCAGGGGCCGGATGTGGGACTCGATCCTGGGACTCCAGGATCACGCCCTGGGCTGAAGGCGGCTAAACCGCTGAGCCACCCGGGCTGCCCCCAGTTATAGTTTTAATGTCTATTCCATAGCCATTGTTGCAGTCCATGGAAAGTACTAATTTCCTATTGTTTTTATGACAAATTACCACAAATTTAATAGCTTGGAACAACTGCTATATTTCTGTTCTAAGGTCAGAAGTTTAAAATGGGTCTTAATGGATTTCTTAGTCTGCTTAGGCTACTATAACAAAATACCACAGACTAGTTAGGTTATAAGCAACAGAAATATATTTCTCACATTCTGGAGGCTGGAATGGAAGTCAAAGATCTATATGCCAGTATTGTCAAGCGAGCATGCAGATTTCCCGCTGTATCTTTACAGGACAAAGAGGCTAGGGAGCTTTGCAGGGTCTCTTTTATGTAAGCACTATTCCCACTCTTGAGGGCTTCACCCTCAACACCTAATGACCTCCCAAAGTCCTCACCTCCTAGTACTATTACAGTGGGTGTGGGGATTTTAATATGTGGATTTGGGGAGCCATAAATATTCAGACCATAGATAGCAGTGGGCTCAAGTCCATATATCAGCAGGATTGTGTTCTTTTTGAAGGCTCCAGGGGAAAATCCATTTCCTTACCTTTTCCAGCATTCAGAGGTTGCCTCCATTCCCCAGCTCATGGTTCCTTTCTCTATCTTCAAATCCAGTGCTGGAGTATCTTCCAATGTCCACCTCTAACCCACACTGTCTCCTGCCTCCCTCTTTCACACATAAGGAGCATTAGGATCATACAGGCCCAGTTAGATAATCCAGGATAATCTCCTTATCCCTGGACCCTTAACTTAATCACATCAGCAAAATCCTTCTTCCCACATAAACTAACAGTCACAGTTCCGGGGACCATTGTTCTACCTCTCACAATAGCAAAGAAATACAGATGAGGGTTTACCGTATCATCTATGCTATTTGAAAGAGAAATGAGAGGGATCCCTGGGTGGCGCAGCGGTTTGGCGCCTGCCTTTGGCCCAGGGCGCGATCCTGGAGACCCGGGATCGAATCCCACGTCGGGCTCCCGGTGCATGGAGCCTGCTTCTCCTTCTGCCTATGTCTCTGCCTCTCTCTCTCTCTCTCTCTCTGTGTGTGTGACTATCATAAATAAATAAAATAAAAGGCCACCTTTAAAAAAAAAAAAAAGAAAGAGAAATGAGATCATTATATGTTTAGTAAGGACAACTTCCTATTTTCCTAGGCACTTCAAACTGTTAGCCATTTTCTACAAAGTCTTAGCTTATTCCCAAAGAAATAACTTGAACCATAAAGGAAACACGATTTTATGTGGTTCTTAAAATGTGCGGCCTTAACCCAGCAAACCTTAACTTTTGTTTTTCAAATGTGAAAGGCATGACTAAGATCATTGCTTTGCCATATTATCAAAGGTCTTAGGACAGAAACTAAAGTCTTTTATTGTGATTCTATGCATTGTCCACAGAACTGGACAGTAACCTCTACAGAGGAAAAAATCAGAGTTCTAAGAGAACAAAGATTATCTGCTTTACTTTCTATGTTTAGGCAGGTGAGAGAATCTATTCCGGCCTTAAACTTCTCCAGAGGTTTCTAATTTTTCTGGAATGAAACTGTGTGTGTGTGTGTGTGTGTGTGTGTGTGTGTGTGTGTAGTTTGTTTAAAAGAGCTCCAGAAGAGAAAAAATAATTTACCTCAGTAACCTTTTCAAATAGAAAATAGCTTTGATTTTTCTTACACTGACTAATCTCTATCTGGCTGTCAGAGGATACTATTTAAGTAGAAAGCAAGAAAAAGAGGTCAGAAACCCATCTCGCTCTTGCTCAGAATAGCAATAGCAAAAGAGGAAAAAATACCAGGACAGTTCTTACCGGCCTCTTCTTCCTGATACAGGAGAAAAATCTCAGTTTAAGGTAGAATAGATTTTAGCCCTTCTACTAATTTTATTCATGTCCCCAAAACATGAACAAAACCTTGAAAAATGTACATGTTATGGTTAATGAGATACACCTAGACATAGATATTACTCTTTTTTTTAAAGATTTTATTTATTTATTTGAGAGAGAGAGAGCACAAGCAGGGGCAGCAGCAGAGGGAGAGGGAGAAGCAGGCACCCTGTGGGGCAGGGAAACCAATGCAAGGCTCAATCCCCGGACCCCGGGATCATGACCTGAGCCCAAGGCTGACGCTTAACCAACAAGCAGATGCTTAATCAGCTGAGCCACCCGGGCGCCCCTAGATTTTACTCTTATTCTAAATTCTTATGCCCAATTCTCTACATTCTTAGAATCACAGAGAAGATGTAGTGTATTGCAGAGGGTGGGGCTTTGGGCTTCTAAAACAGGTCTCATTACCTACTACCTGTATGAGCATGGGAAAATAACTTGGCCTTTCTCAACTTTGTTTTCCCATCCCTAAAGTGTTGATAGTAACAGTACCTACTTCACTTCAGGGTCATTGTGAAGTATTCCGTGCAATGCCGGGCACCCAGCAAGAGCTCAATAAATGTTAGTCGTTATTATAGTCTAAAAGGCACTCCAGGGGTGCCTGGGTGGCTCAGTTAAGCAACTGTCTTCAGCTCAGGTCATGATCCCAGGGTCCTGAGATTGAGCCCCACAGCGGGCTCCCTGCTCCATGGGGAGCCTGCTTCTCCCTTTCCCTCTGCCTGCCACTCCCCTACTTGTGCTCTCTCTCTCTGTCAAATAAATAAAATCTTTTAAAAAATAACAGTAACAATAAAATAAATAAAAGGCACTCCAGAATCAAAAAGAAATAGATCAAAAACAAACAATAATAACAAAAAATACACATCCGAATCCCAAACTCAATCTTAGGCTATGGAAGAACATTAAAAACATGCAATACGGATTGGTGAATAATTAGTCAAATTTTTGCTCAAGTCCTATTTTGCTGCCTCTTCTCAATTTAGTCTTCTCATTGAGAAACCTACGGAAAAGAATCTTCATCAAAGATTTCATTGCTTTGATACCCTGAGTAGAAGGACAAGTCTTACTTGATAAGGCATAAAAGAACTGAGAATTCCTTCTTCATTATTATTAAGGAATTAACCTATTAACACCTAGGATTACAAAACAACCACCAACCACTGAGGATTGGTTAATTATAGGAAAATCAAGCAAAACTGAGGTCTTAGTGACTCCAAATGGTATGCCCTCAGAACATAATATCCAAATGCAACAAAATGTAGGAAAGAGGCCAGCCACACAGAAGGAAGGTGACCCATAAATATTGTTACATGAAGGGTAGGAAAGATGGAGGCAGAAAAGGAGCAGGGTGGGGGGAAGGCAGGAAAGAAGGGCTGACTTTTTCTCCAAAGACAGAGGACGATCCATGGCCAATCTTGTATGTATCTTTTTGTGCATCCCAAACTGCACTCTTTCCAGCCTCCCCCTTCACACACACACACCCATCACTCCAATCCAGACAAAGTCTAGTCTTAAATTCCCGGGGGTCATCCAGAGATTGATCTTAGATGTGTGAAGCATCCCTACACAAGCCATTCAAGTTTCTACATTTGAACTTGAACTGCTCTGCCAAAACCAACATCCTCCATAACAAAGACCTAAATCTATCTCTCGGGCAAACGGTCTCTGACTTAGAAATGGCCCATCCATACAAAGGGCTGTCATCACTCTAGTCCTATGCTCTACTTTACTGGAACATAAAAGCAGTCCAGAAAACATTTATGTGCTCATAGAGAACCTACTGGTTCGGAAGAGAAGGTAAAAAGACATTTTAAAAGGTAGAGGCAGCTTTAATGACTCTCACCCTGGAAGCAAACAGATTCCCAGGTAAGGTTAATCTGCCCTAATCAGTTCTCTTCAGCCCAATATCGTTACTAAACCTGCCTGTTTTTTTGTAGTCTCACCTTGTTCCTCTGCCTAAAATTCCATGAGTTAGGTATTCATTTGGATTATCAAGCACTCTCCTTAGCAATGCAAATGCTTCACAAAAGATTAATAGGCTTTCAATCATGAACATTTTCATACTGCATCAATTCAATCAGATTGCCTTCCTCCTAACTCCTGGAAAGTGTTTGAATTAACGAATTTTAATTCTAGAGAAAATATGAAGACAATTAGAGGCATAGGGAACTTTTTGTTTTCATTTATTCATATATTCTTTCACTCATTCATTTAGACATAATGAATGCTTTTAGGTGCCAGGCCCAGTTCTAGTCACTGGAGCACTTAGTGGCCAAGGGTGGCCCTTGGGGAAGTAGGGGGTGATGTGGAGGGGAGGTGTTGACGTGCCATAGTCAGGGGCTTAGTGCAGAATGACGGCATAGAATCTGTAATGAGAATCCCTTCAAGGTCAAAAATATTAAATTGAGGCCGAGTACCTGGTGGCTCAGATGGTTAAGCATCTGACTCTTGATTTCGGCTCAAGTCATGATCCCAGGGTCAGGAGACTGAGCCTTTCATTGGGCTCCTTGCTGGGTGTGGAGCCTGCTTGAGATTCTCTCTTTCCCCTCTGAGCCCTCTGCTCCTCCGCCTCCTCCTTTCCCTTCTCCTTGCACTTGCTTGTGCACTCTCGCTCTCTTTCTTTCTCTCTCTCTCCCTCTCTCTAAAAATAAAAATAAAAATAAAACATTAAGTTGAAGCAAGGAAAGGAAATAGAAATGTGATGGACAATTTTTATCTACTTGAGAAATTTGTCTCATCCAGAGAAGAGAGAAAAAATATTTTTTCCTTCCTTCACTGTTTCCAGGACACAAAGCATAATAGATATAATATAATTTACTCATCTTCTGAGTCTTTTGATAAAAATTCATTCTGAGTGGGAGAGAGACTTGCTATTGATTTTATACCTTAAAATACCTAAAAAGTGTTTTAACACTTTACTTGCTTCCATTTTAAACAACCCTACAGTTACACTATTCCAGAACCATTACGATCATGAATTCCTATTCTGATACTTGTATTGGTCATGACCTCAGAAATTATTAAAGGATATGGAGCTGAATGTCAGCTCCATATCCTCAAGACTCAAGAGTCCCATTCATGTGGCATTACACTTATTTCTACATTGCTTTTCCTTGCTGACTTATTCTCATCAATCCCTTATACTCTCAATACACCTGCCTCTAGCTTGCTTCCTATCTCATCTGCGGCCCTACTCCAGACAATCCAGCCTGTGCAAACCATGTGCGAAAAAGGAGTGAAAGGGAAGCCAGAAATTCTCCTGTAAGAAAAGTACATGAGTTTTACTGCATGAATTTTGTGACATTCATTTTAATGTTCAGATATTTTCCTACATCATTTCTCTGCTTTGTTTTGGGTAATGAGGATGTCAGATAAATGACCACCAGTTAGAAATAATAATGTTATAATTTACCATAATGAAATCAGAAGGGAAGTTGACAGTGGTAAAATTAACTTATTTGTACAATGATCAAGATATATTTTGTGTTCTTAAAAAAATTTTTTTTTTTTTTTTACTTTCATCAACCTTTGCTGCATTCCTATTGTCACATTCATGACAACTGGCCTAAAGGAATAGTCAACTTCAGTAGGTCTAAGGACAAAAGCCAGTTGGCGATTCAGAGGCAGGCATAAGAGGTGGTAACACCAGAACCTGGTGTTATATTTGAGGTGATCAGAGAAAGTTTTTATTCCCCAAATATGTGTCTTATCTAACAGCTGATTCTCTTTTAAAGCTCTACCTGGCTTAGAACTTTTACCTCTTATTATTAGGCAAATGTTCTTGGGGATACTTTTGTTTTCTAAATTAAAAGTCTCAATATTCTCTCTAGCACTCTCCTTAAATAAGGCAAATATTTCCCAAAAGGTGATGGGCTTCCAATAAGGAACATATTCGTTTTGAATTCGCTCAATCAGATTGCTTTCCTCCTAACTCCGGAAAAGCATTTAAATTGAAGAGATATTTGATTTGGAGAATATATATTTCTCAACTTATCCTTGATCCCTTACTCTTATGAGAAGACTGTAAATTGCAACACCCACCCCCCAACATCCTTCTCACACGGAAATAAAATTGTAGGGAAACCATGTGACTTGCTAGATAGCCGTTTCCTACCTCCCTTGCAGGTAGGTGTGGTCACCTGACATAGTTGGCAGACGTGATATGTATCTCCTGGCCAGCATCTTAAGACAACAAGGATACCTCCTCTGTACTGTTTCTCTTTCCCTCAGACAGAAAAGGACTCCGTGGAGACCCACCATCCACAAAACAATGCCCTGGGGGAGCAAGAAAACACAGGTTCAAAAAAACTTAGATCCTTGAATGTCCTTGGGGAATAGAGATGCCTAGCAAAGGAGCTGCCCTACAGTGTGACCGGGGAATAAATAAAGGGTGGTTTTGTTTGAGCTATTGCATTTTAAGGTCTTTTTGTTGGAGCAGTTTAGCTTTATTTTCACTAATACATCTAGAAACAGCTACACTGTTTATTCCTCTGTCTTCTGACTACAACTTGACCCTGACTCCGTCTCTCTCAGCATTTACACATGCTAAGCATACTTACATTAAAAACTAATCATCTCTCAAATCTTTTTCTTCTATTTTTGCCAAACCTCCTCAAAGTATTGTTTAGGAGTGTCCACCTGAGTGCCCAGTTGGTTAAGCATCTGACTCTTGATTTCGGCTCACGTCATGATCTCAGGGTTGTGAGACCCAGCCTTGTGTTGGGCTCTAAGCTGGGCATGGAGTCTGCTTAAGAGTCTGTCTCTGCCCCTCTGTCCCTCGTCCCCAACACCCCTCAAATAAATGAATAAATATTGTCTAAACTAGTGAGTATACAGCTCTGATATTATTAGGCTAAATCTTTGTCATCTTGCTCATACGGCCACCCTTGCCTCTTGAAATTCATTTACCTCATCTTCTGTGACACCCACTGTCCTCATCTCCTTTTCTTCTCTGGCTACTCCTTCCCAGGCATCCGGTAGATTCCTATTCTTCTATGTGTCCTTGAATGTGAAGAGAACTCAAGATTATGGACCAGGCCCTCATCTTTCTCCATTCTTCACTTCACACTCACCCTGCTGAATTTCTCCCACTCTGGAAGCTTTCAAATAGGGAGCTCCAACCCAGATCCTTCTAGCCCTTTTTTGCAATTGTTAACTTCCTTTGACTGACCCAAGGCCCTTCAATTTCAATATATTCGAACCAAAGTCCTTAGCTCCACTGCTCCAGTGAATCACCAAGTGCTGGATCTCTTGCTTACTTTTTGACTCAGTTTACTTCTTATCATCTCCAATAAGACTATCTTTTTTTAAAAAAGATTTTATTTATTTATTCATGACAGACACAGAGAGAGAGAGAGAGGCAGAAACACAGGCAGAGGGAGAAGCAGGCTCCATGCTGGGAGCCCGACGTGGGGCCCCCCAATAAGACTATCTTAGTCAGAGAGTGTATTGTAGTTATTAAAAACATTGCTTGAGGGGCATCCCGAGTGGCTCAGTGGTTTAGCACCACCTTCAGCCCAGGGCGTGATCCTGGAGACCCAGGATCGAGTCCCACGTCAGGCTCCCTGCATGGAGCCTGCTTCTCCCTCTGCCTGTGTGTGTCTCTGCCTCTCTCTCTCTCTCTCTCTCTCTCTCATGAATAAATAATAAAAATCTTTAAAAAGGAAAAAAAAACATTGCTTGAGTTCAAATCTCAGTTATACCATTAAATGTGTGACATTGGCATGTTTCTTAACCTCTCTGTTCCTCAGTCTCATCATCTGTAGTGTGAGGGGTATAAAAACACCATCTACTGTATCATCATGGCATTGAATGAGTTATTATGTATAAACACACGTTTTCTCTAAAGTAGCTTAGAAGAATGACTATCACATATTAAGTACTAGTTAAGTGTTGCCATCTTTTTCTACAGATTTTATTTTTAAGTAATCTCTACACCCAATGTGAGGCTTGAATTTATAATCCTGAGATCAAGAGTCACACACTCTATGGACGCAGCCAGCCAGGCACCCCAAGTGTTAGCCATCATTGTCTCCTGCAGAGATTATTGTAATGGCCTCTTAATTTCATCATCCTGAACAATTCTTTCTCCCTTTCCAACACTAAACTGAAGATGCAATTTCTTCTTCATCTTCCGATGGCTACCTATTTTCTTAAGAATAAGATCCTAATTCCTTACCATGGCTTAAAAGGCTTTTTGCACGATCTGACCCTACTCCCGTCTTTGGCTACCCTATGCTCTGTGTTCTTACCAGTTTGGCCCTGTCTAGGCTCCTCTAACACTCTGTACTTTCCAAGGCATGACATTTAACACCAAATGCTGCCCATTTGCCTTCTCTCTGCTCCTCATTTTAGCAGGAATTAAAAGCACATTTGAATTGTTTAATTAAGAATGCCTCTGCAACAATGTAGTGTTGCTCCCTATTGTATTTTGCGTTTAACAGAATTGATTCCCAACTGCTACCCTGTTGGTTCTTTTGTGTATGTGGGCCATGCAGAATCCTTGCCCTCTGCATTTAGGAATTCTATTTATGCTGTGATAGTCTCTGAGGACATCACTTGCATTTTGAATGCTGAATCTTGGACTCCCGGCTCTTATATTCTGCAGCTCAAACAAAAGATCACTTCCTACTTTACATTTAGAAACAATTCCAAG
Source organism: Canis lupus dingo (assembly GCF_003254725.2). NCBI lineage: Eukaryota > Metazoa > Chordata > Mammalia > Carnivora > Canidae > Canis > Canis lupus. Next base: position 58,384,246 of record NC_064255.1, read on the forward strand.
GATAGAGCCTGCAAAAGCAGGCTCTGGGATAAGCCTTATCCTAACTGATTAGCCAAAGATATTGTGTGCATGTGTGGCAGGTGGAAGAAATATTTGAGCTGCAAACCCCAAGTCATTGTCCCCCTCTCTCTGATCCAAAGTGTTTTTGAGAACTCTGGGATCAAATTTCTAAGAGTAAATGCTCTCCCCAGGTTTCCATTTTCACTGAACTGACTGGGCAAAGGTTTGGTCAGGTTGTTTACTAGCTACATACATTCTCCTTCCCTCTCCCACATGTTAGGCTACCCACTGTGCCTTTGTGGAACCACCTGCCCTCTGTGACCTCTCTATTTTCCTTTGTAACCCTCTTCATCTGCCACTGACTGCTCCTCATGCTTTGAGTCTCAGTTCCAATAACACAAACTTCCCATAATGTTTATTTGAAGTAACATTTGTATGCAGCTTTCAAGTTTGCAAGTTTCATACGCCTTATCTCATTTAATACAAGAGGCTACACAGCACAGTGGCCAGAAAGCATGCCCTGGAGCCAGACTCCCTGAGTTCATAATCCCTACTCAGCCTTTTACTAGCTGTGTAACCTTGGCTGAACTGTAAACTCATTCCAGGTTGAAAAGCAACTGCTAAACCCTCTATATCAGCTCATATTCCGTGAGTAAACCAGCTTTACAACATTGCTTGTGAAAGACCTTAGGTCCAAGAACCCTAATACTTTAAAGGCTCAAAATCAGAAGTTAGCTATGACTCTTCCTTCTCCCCATCTTCCCATATCCAATTACGAAGTTTGAGTGATTCTTTTATTATGCTTCTTTTATCTCCCCTTCTCTTTCATTCCTACTGTTACCATATTAGTTGAGGCCATTATCAAATCACACCACCAAGTCTCCCTGTCTCTCCCATCCCCTCTTCCCAATTCAACTTTTCATTACCAAAAGAGTATGGGTGGTATAAAAAAGTATAAAACACTCTGCAATCTTGTAATTCGTTTGAGAAAATGGCATTGTGTGTGCGTTTATGAGAAAACGAATTGCATGAGGTAATAAATACAAACAAGAGGGCAATGGAAAATCAGAGAAGGGAGAAATCACATCAAGCTTAGGCAGTCAGGAATACTTTATGGAGGACATGATCCATCTGAGCTCTGCTTGCTTGCTTCTTGCTTTCATAAATTTTCATCTAACAAATATTAATTGAGCATCTGCTTTGATACTGGAAAGACATCTTAATTTTTCAGTGCAAATTAAATACAACACTACATGAATATAGTAAATTTTCAAATATCCTTGAGATTCAAAATTCTATTACAAATGAGAGTCATCAGTCAACACTAGGCACACCAGCAGATATATTGTTAAACAATCACTATGTTATTGTATTTACAAAACAGTCACAAGTTTAAAAACAGGAAGCATGATGTAAGAGAAAGACAACTGCCATAAAAACACAAAGGTGGCCAGCACAACTTACCTCAGGACTAAGACCAGGGAGGATATACCCCATTGTTTAGGTCATTATATTTGCTTCAGTCTTATGTGTTTATTAATGACTCACTCCTAATTTCCCTTTCTCAACTTATTTTTATAACCAAGAAATCCCCTTGGGTTCAGTAGTAGTGGGTGTCCTTGGTGTCTGTTCTGATTGGTTGGTTCCAGTGCCATTCCAGTTATTGACTATTTTGTAGATCATATGTGTATAGAGGCATGAGTTAAGATACTAAGACAGTGAAGATCAGAATAACACAATCAAAAGAACATCTTGGTCTTCACCAAAATTAGGAATTTGTCTCCTGTTCTCCATTCCCATGGGCCTCATCACTGTACCTTCTCTTGCTCTGTAAAATCAAGTTCTCTTCACTTCCCCATAACCCCTCCCTCCACCAAACACTGTCACAGACAAAAATGTGAAGCTTAACAAGAATAAGTATAAACAGCTGGTAAACATTAATGTCTCACACTTTCCCGGGTATCCTACCTTTTAAGAAGGGACAAAGCCCTCCCCAAACAGTAGCTATAGTAAGCTTTGTGTTGATTAAATGCTTATTGAATGCAGAGACCTACTGAACAAAACAAAACAAAACAAAACAAAACAAAACAAAAAACCTCAATATTATTTAGAAGATTCTTTGGAGGGGGGGGAATCCCTGGGTGGCTCAGCAGTTTAGCACCTGCCTTTGGCCCAGGATGCAATCCTGGAGTCCCGAGACCAAGTCCCGCATCAGGCTCCCTGCATGGAGCCTGCTTCTCTCTCTGCCTGTGTGTCTCTGGCTCTCACTCTTTCTCTCTGTGTTTATCATGAATAAATAAATAAATAAAATCTTAAAAAAAAAAAAAAGAAAACATAAATAGAAGAGGAAGTCTTCACCTAACTGACTCTCCATCTCAAGAAAATCTCTTGAATAATATGACAAGAATAGTCATGGATTTAGTTGCTATACTCTTTTGTTCCAGGTTCTCAACCAGGATCTCAACCCAAGTCAAATACCCTTTGAGCCTCATTTGCCAGAAATGGGTTTAATAACAGTTAAATTCAGTTTGACTCACAAAGAGCCAAACTAGGCCAATACCACCAATGTCACATGGGAGACATGAGCAGTCACAGAGACCACACAAGTTCATTTCAGGGTGCAGCAGAAGGAGTGGGGAGGCTGGTCCTGAGGCAAAGGTATAGTATCTTGGCTGGCACAGGTTGACCCACTGAATGGCCATACAAGTGACAGAAAATCCAATTTCCTATCTGCCCCGACACACTGTTCTCCTGAGGAAAGCCTAAGCAATGTTGCAGCTCCTTGGACACCTTTTGAAGTCCCCATGGGAATACCCAAGACAACCATTCATTACAAAATGTCACCCCACCCCTGCCATCCCTCTTTATCTCCTTTGTCCTGCTTAACATTCCTTGGTTAGCACTTCTCATCTCTTATTTGTTCAGTGTCTATCTCCTCCCATAAGAATGTAAATTCTATGGGAACAGAGACTCTATTTTGTTCACTGGTATATATATCCAATGCCTGCCTGAAACATAAAATAAGCATTTTTTGAGTTGAAATGAACAGAAAGTGCATTATCTATGGCACTGAGACAGTGCCTTGGATTCTTGGATTAGCTCTCTCCACCAACACTAAAACAATCTCTTTTCCACTATCGCCAAGGAACTTTTGCTTTGCTTAACCAGCTCACTACTACTTTTTGTATACACTTCTTGGGAGAAGCTTTGAAGGAGACAATGTGCAGAAGCCCATCTTACTCCTTCTGCCCCTACTCCCCACTTACCTATACCCTGGAATCAGATTTTTTTCTTTTTATACATATGACATTTCTTTTCCCACATTCACCTCCTTTCAAGACTAGAAAGGAAAATACAAGGTATAGAAAGGTGAATGGTTTAATCAGAAATGATGCTATTTGACTCTATCCATCATGCCTGCCCTATGAACCTGAGATGGTGTAATTTTGTGATGTAATCAGATACTATCTATATCATTCTCAATGATCATACATAGACCAAGTTAATTAAATTGTTGAGGGAAAAGTTACCTCAAAAAGTTTGAATGTCCATCTCTAGAGTCATTTCAGATACCTTCTAAGAACCTTGACTACTTCACCTCTAAAATGAAGATACTGTTTTACTAGAAGGTCTCTGCAGGGTCAACTAGCTCCAGTGAATTAGGATTATGTGTCTGGAAATAACACCAGAAAATTTTTAAGAAACAGCCTCAAGTGAATAATGGGAGGCTTAACAATATGTTCTGGGTATCATAATGGGCTTAGTTTGAGTATAATCTATCAGATATTCATTTTAAAACTCATACTCTCTACCTAAGTCAAATGTCATCCTAGAGCTAATTTGTGAATCTTGATAAAGTTTAGGCAGTAAGATCTTCAAAAATATTATTTCAATGGAATCATTTTATATGTTAACTTTGAAAATGTCAACAGCAGGGGCCAAGTAGAGGCGCTCAGGAGGTCTATGCATTTGCCATTTCAAAGGCTTAGCTGTCAGTGTAGGAGTAGGGGGGCAGCCTGCTGTGCTCCATGTTCTGAATAAACATTTCCAGAAATATTTAGCAGATAATAGGGCTCCCACTGGGGCCGTGTGTTCAAAGGCACCACATTGAGCCACCTACCATGAAAGATGTGGATGCCAAAGCTGAGAGTGCTCTGGATTTCAGATTGGGTACCTGCTTCCTCTATAGGACTTCTAAACACACAAAGTCAGGGGGAAACAGCTCACCTTAAAGGGAAAGTGCCTAATGCTTGGCGGAAGAAAAGAACATAATGGTCAATGTCTGAGTAATATTCAATAGCCTTCCATCATGCAGCAGGTCTGTGAAATAGTCTGACAACTCGAGAATTGAGGGCCAGAATTCACTGCTTGCCAGACTAACACCCATCAATTTGAAAAGCTCTGAAATCCATCTTGACTTTATGCAGAAAACTGGTTGCGGTTAAAGTAACAGTGATCTTTTTTTCTCCTGCATTTTATATCTCAGAGAGACATCCATTTTTAGTTCTGAATTTCATCAGAAATGGAAAAGCAAACAGATAAAATTGAGACATTATCATTTTGGTTAGTTTTATGAGAAGAAAGGTAGTATATGGATGTTTATCCACTTTAAATCTTCTAGAGAATGACAAAGACCCCTCCAAGCACACACATCTACACAAATACTACTGTACTTTGCAAATAATAATAAAGAACACATTATGCATGATTCATATATGTTCCACAAACTTTTTAGGTGACCTACAACGTTCTAGTCAAGCAGTGGCCAAGTACTGAGGATTTTTTTCAAGTATTCAGGATTTTTAAATGCCCGAGATCTGATTCCTGTCATCAAGAAGCTTGCAAACTAGTACAAGAGGAAAACATGTACTAGAAAAAAAATAGTAAACAATGCAACAAATGCCATCAAGGTTCGGAAAATGTGCTGTTGGAATCGCAGCAGAGAGCTTCCTTCCCACTAAGGCGTGCAATAGGCTTTAGTACACCCGCTTAAACCCACATCCAAAAGATCAGCGATGGAAAATAGCCCTGTTCATTCTGAGGTAACAAAGGCCTAAGAAAGGTTTTCTGCTATGTAACTTCTTCAAACCTTTTTTTTTTTTTTTTTTTCAGTTTCACTTCTTTTGGAGATGGAGTTCTTTATTTTGCTCTCCTCTCCCAGGAAACCTTGAATACCACATTTTAGTCATCTTTAAAAGAAAGCTTTTCAAATGTGAGTGTTAAAACCGAGAAACCCACCTGGGTGTAGGGGAAGCTAGCGCCCTGCTGGAGAAGTTTCTCACCCCTTGCCTTTTACTGACCTCTAGTGGACACATGTTGCCACGTCATGGAGAGCCTACAAATTTATCCATAGAACTATAAGGCTCTGAATCCTAGTCAATGAATTCCATCACCCATCTTCCCTTTTTCTGCCTGGATACTTAAAAGTTTTTCTACTCTATATAAAAAATATACATTTCAGCACAAACTTGGATCCAATCCAAGCTCATGATGTACAAAATACCCTTCCACACGTGTAAGTGCAAATAAACCCTTTTTCCCTGTAGTGCTGATTTCAGAATTATCTTAGACAAGACAGTGGACCTTAATAGCAATTATTAGAGCAGGGAGTCCCATGAGATTCTAGCCAGAAATTGTAAAAAAAAAAATTCTTTCTTTTTATATGCCTTTCTTCCCAAACAACTAATTTCCCTACCCATCCTTATCTCACCCCAAAGAAAATTACATTCAGTCCAAGTTTCAGCTCAAGAGTTTATTGCTAAACAACAAAAACCGCTCCTTGTGATTTGTGTGGCAATTGGAAGGGGTAAACTCCCTCATCTATACCCACTAGATGCCAACCCCTTTGTTCCTCTGTACCATTTCTCCTCAACTACTTTCCATAAAGAAGAAATAAACTTGATCTATAAAGGCGTTAATAGATTTGATTACATTTGTATGGCAAGCGGCTGGGTCATCATGTCAGCGAGGCTACTCTAAATGTTAATGCAAGGGCTGTTGCTACTCAACAGATTGGAAGCTGAGACAAGACTATGATAAAAATCTTAGTGCCACGAATTTGCGCAATACTTGGAATCTGAAAATAGATAGGACCCTTAAAATAATGGTAATTGAACATAATAATTTAGTAACGCTGGAGGAAAGAAAAAAGGAACATATGTAGGAATCACGGAGCTTGGGGCAACCAAAGGATAGAAAAATAAATCTATAATAGTAAGAATGAGACCACTTCTTGTGGGACTGCTGGGTTCTATGTAACATCAAGCCCCTTGTACATGTCCACCATATGAAAGTAGGCTCTTATTTCGCAATAGCACATATCAAATTCTATAAATCTCTCCACCTCACTCTCTCTTCTTCTTCCTCTCTCTCTCTCTCTCTCTCTCTCTCTCTCTCCATCACTTTTCATCCCCCATTTTAGTCTAGCTCTTGGGTAATCCACAAGAGGTCTCAGCTTGGAATGTAGTTGCCCCTCAGACAGTCTAATTACAACTCAATAAATTCTTGACACAGCAAAGAAGGGTTGTGCTGTAGGTACAACACAAATTAAATAAAAACTTAAGAGAGTTTTGCCTCAGGGATTTTGTCATTCAACAAGAAGCTGACAGCAAATTTTTCTTTGTCTGCCTGAGGTCAGGCTCAGTTCTGCTTCCACCTTCATGGATAGAACAATAGATTATGTAGATATAAAGTATAGAGGAATGTTCCCAAATAGATTTCAGATAACCTTTATAACATTTTTAGCCCCTTATTTAAAAGCCCACTGTAGTTGCAGCAGTTTTGATCTCCAAAAGGAATAACTGTGGTTTAACTAAGGGGATTAGCAAATCAAACCTGAGGAAGCCTTTGTAAAGGAGATCTTAGGGTCCCAGAGATACTTGCCCTTTGAAAGATCATTGAGTAATTATGGCTCATTATGTTGAAAGGAAGGCAGCTTGCTGAATGGCTTAGAAGGTAAGAGACCTCTCAGGCTGATTTTTTTTTTTTTTTAATTATGTGAATTCAAAGTGCTACAAAAGAAGTCAAGAGATTCACGAGTCACTTGCTCCTCTTTTGGCTTTGGAGGCAAAGAATGTAGTGTATTCTCTTCCACCCAATAGACATTCCTATTACATTTTGTTATATTTATACACAGCCCAGATAACTCAAGTCTTCACTCAGGGCCTCTGTTAGATTATCCAATAACTAAGAATATGCTTAACATCCAAGCAAAACAAGAGCACCAAAATGGGGGGTGGGGAGGGAGTTGCGGTAGGGCAGGGAGGAGACTGATTTTTAAGAATTCAATATGTGAATTATATATTTCAAAATAAAGACCAGCAGATTTATCATGGAGAAAAAAGTACTTTGTTGAACACTCTTAGACTATTATTATTACTACTACTACTACTATTATTATTAGCAGCAGCAGCATAGTATAATGATTAAGTGCACGGACTCTGAAGTCAATCCACTTAGAACTGCATCCCAGACCTACCATGAACTATAAAATAGACATAAAAATAGTACCTATGTCATGATTTGCTCTAAGAAATGAATAAATTAATTTATGAAGAACATTTACCAGAGTGTTTGATACACAATAAATGCTGTACAAGCTTGTCATTACTATTACTCTATCATTCAAACACTGTTTTTTAAGTTTTTAGCACATAGGGAGGGGAAGGGGCACAGCATCAAAGTCTCGCATTGCTCAGAGCTTCTAAAGTCATAGTCTTGCCTCGCTGACAGATTGCTAACTCTACACATAATGAACATTTTCTTGAAATCCATTAAAGTCAAAGGAGAAATTCTTAAAATCACAGAGATTTTCAGATCTAAAGTCCCTCTTGACCCAAACGAAAAGTCATACACTTTAACAGCATAATAGTTGATATTTATGGTATAATAGCAGAACAGCTTCACGTTGGACCTTATTTCTGGGTCCCTACTGAAATCTCTGAAGGGTCTCCAAAATCAGAATGTCACTTCCTCGCCCAAGTTTCTCAAATTGAATAATTTGGGAAGTAAAACAAAGAAATGGCCGAAGAAGAATCAAAATATCAACTTTAATACCAAATGAAGGGAACTTGGAAGACATGGCTTGAACCAAAAATAAGGACTCACCAACCTGGTAACTGGCAGTGTTGGACCTGGCACTCCTCCCCAGGAATGGTGAGCTGGTAGGGACCTGAGGCTGCCTGTCTGTCCATCAGGGAATACAGAGGTGCCCTGATCTCCTGGCTTGTCCTAAGAAGAAAAAGGATGAAAGCAAGAGCTTAATTTTGACATTCTGTATTTACCATTTCTGTGGGGATGCCCACCTATGCACAAGGTTTTGATTCCCATTTCCCACTCGAGGCCCGTATTTCTGTACTTAATACTATACACTCTACCTAATCACAGAGTATCCACATGCTCTTATGAACAGATCTTTTCCATCTTGTGAATGAGAGAGGCTATAGAATTATTTAGGAGACAGAAACTTGGCCCCAAGGGAACAATTTTTCTCTTAATTAGCCACTAGAGAGCCAACTGGCACCACTAGGTGTGGAGTGACTCTTGGCCTATGGCCCAGCCAGGTGAAATTCAAAGTGAGCCCCTCACAGTTGCCTTGCTGGTGTTGAATACAGATGGAATTTGGGATAACACATCCAGAACTGCCTTCCAAGATGTGGCACCAGTAATTTAAGGCTAGAAATCCACTCGTGTTTTATGATAAAGGTGAGCAAAGCAAATATTGTCCTACTCCCAAAACACCCCCAAAAAGTCCTTAAAGACTTTTTTTTCCTGTGACTCAGCTGCCCATGTTTGAAACTAAATCTATCCCAAGAGGTTGGTCTTATTTCTTTCCTGTAGACTCATTCAGAACATTCTATTCTCTCTTTTCTTTTCAAATGAGGATAGCTATCTTTAGAAAGGCACTCGTAGCCCCTTTAGACTGTTTTTGATGTGGCATGTTGCAGAGTCGTTCAGTCATCTTTGACTCCCTCTCTTTGGAACAAGTTCTTATGCGTTTGTGTTTTTCTAAGAAGTATGATCCTGGGATCTGAATGTGATACCGTAGGTTAGAAATGAATGAGTAAAGACATTCTATTCTCATTGTATATAGGTTTTTAAGAATCCTCACTTTGCTTGAGTTGACTTTTAACCATTTACATATAAAGTTTAACTGTTGATTAAAATTTCAAGACTCTCGGGACGCCTGGGTAGCTCAATGGTTGGGCGTCTGCCTTCTGCCCAGGGTGTGATCCATAGTCCCGGGGTTGAGTCCCACATCAGGCTCTTTGCATGGAGCCTGCTTCTCCCTCTGCCTCTGTCTCTGCCTCTTTCTTTCTGTTTCTCATGAATAAATAAATAAAATCTTTTTTAAAATGTTTTTTTTTTAATTTCAAAAAGAATTTTCAAGATTCTTTTAGCAATTCTGGTGCTGAGGTTCTTAATGCTTGTTTTCAATGACGGGGATTATTTCTGATCCAAGTTCTGAAATCGTACTAGTTTTGTAAATCCAGACTACTTGCGTAACTTCCTGAACCTCAGTTTCACCTTAGAATAGGATTATAGTTCCTCCCTTTCAGGGTTGTATTGATTTGTTAAGGCTACCATAACAACATACCATGGACTAGGTGGCTTCAACAGTAGAAATGTATTTTTTCACATTTCTGGAGGCTAGAAACCAAGATCAAGGTGTGAACAGTGTTGGTTTCTTCTGAGGCCTCTCTCCTTGGCTTGGAATAGTCACTATTTCCCTGTGTCTTTGTATGGTCTTCCCTTTGTAGGTCCACATCCTAATCTTGTCTTCATATGAGGACACCAGTCATATTGGAATAGGGGCTCACCCTAATGCCCTCATTTAACCTTAATTATTTCTTTAAAGACCCTATCTCCAAACACAGTCAGATTTTGAAACACTGGAGGATTAGAACATCAACACATAAATTTGGGGTAGACAATTCACTCCATAATATAGGTAAATTAGTGCTAGAGTCACATGGTATGATTCCTCAATAAATGCTTGTCAAATACTTGAGTCAGATGATGGCCCTCTAGCCCCAACCCTCAATCAACCCTAAGTTTGTTGGTTTGTTTGTTTGCTGCTGCTATTATTTAAAGGCAAAGATGAAACTTGAAGTATTCTTACAGCCCCCAAGGAACCTCCATAGACTCAAAAATAGTTGGATCAAGAAGTTCCTCTTGAACGGGATTGAAAAAAATTTAATCAAATCAATCTAATGTCCTCCTTGCCAAAGAAACTGAAGAACCATGGTAAAGACCCCCATTCCAGTCCGTTTTCCAATTCTTTTTTGCTTTCATTATTTTCCATTCTTTCATCTTCCTGTTCCTCCTTGACATGTCCTCTAATAGAGCAAACTCATCAACCATCTCCCTACCTTCTACCCTCTTTGTAGCCCTTGCTTTCCCCCTTCCCTCATGCACTTGCCAAGATGTTGAGCTGCTCTGTGTTGCTGATCAGTGACTAATTTCCTTTTTATCGGGAATAAAGAAACCCTTAATTGCCTCCTGCAATACCACTGGCATAATCCTGACACTAACACATCACAATGAACAGGAGGCCCATTAATAAACATGCAGTGCTGTGAAGAATTTCACTGATCCCTCTCCAGGTCATTAAATCTATACATGTTTGATGGGCAATAAAAGAGAAATGTAGAATGGTAATGGCAGCTGTAGGAAGCTGCTGCTGTCCTAGTCTGCCTTAACCACAAGAAAAGTCAGGAAATGGTCCACACATTGTTCTAAATACGTATGTATTCAACTCATTATTACTAATTTCAAATGCCCATGCATACTGCACAGGCAACTGGTTCATAAATAAAACTCAGGCTGAAATTGCAGCCTTAAATTCTTTCAACTTCAAATAGGGACATGGTATCCAGTTTGATTAAACGAGGAGGAGTGGTTCACTCTAACGAGAAATGTTTCTGTGTGGGGGTGACTTGGAGGGCAGCTGCTAATCAAAACACATTTCTGTTTGTCACCTTTTATGATATAAATAAAAGATGTTGCCCTGTGTTAGTAAGATATTAAGCAAAGTCAGATTCTAATTCCAGAAACAAATCATCAAGCCAATAAAGATAAAATAGACTCACAAGTTTATTCTCTAAAGCTAAAATCAAAGGAATAATTCATATCATATAAGACAGGTCAAAATTACTGTAGACATTTTATGTCTATTTCTTACCTCACAGATAAAGTCAGACATAGAACTATACATCATAAAATGGAATGGCTAAAATACCGAATGTCAAAAATCAGCAAATCCTACCATCATCCCACACTCGTGGCTCGCATTAGACCAACACAGACAGAAACATTGCGATAAGCCTTTGGCAAGGGAACATTCAATGTTTGAGATTTTATATACTCTTCAGTGACCCCAAAACTCCACGACTTACAGTAATTTTTAATTTTGTTGAGAGTGAATTTGAATCACATCCCTTCTCCCCCACACACACCTCCACCATGAATCTGATAGGATGAAGTAATCACAGAACTAGTGAATTTACCTGGCCACTCGGCCTCTGTTCATTTGTTCAGCCCTGATACTCCTCCTCTTCCCTCATCTTAGTAACTCTCACAAAATGTTTTAAGATTTTACTGATTGATTGATTGATTGATTGATTGGGGTGGGGAAGGGCAGAGAGAAAGAGAGAACCTTGAAGCAGATCCCCACTGGGCATGGAGCCAAACAGGGGGCTCAAAATCACGATGCCGAGATCATGACCTGGGCTGAAATGAAGAGTCGGGCGCTCAACCGACTGAGCCACCCAGCTCCCCATCTCACAACATAGTTTTTGAAAGAAGGTAAGGAGGACTTGTTGGGTGCTAGGAAAGGGGAGTGTGGCTTCTGTGAAATCTGACCCTGAAAAGAAAACCAGATGGTGAAGGTAAGAACGGAGTGCTGAGAGAGATGTTACATTTGCCATCAAATTGCAATTATGATGGATTCTGCTTCATCTGAGTAAAATGAATGCACTCACCCTCACTTTCATTTCTGATTTAAATAGATGAAGCCTGAAGCTATCTCAGTGAAAGCTTGAGCCAGAACGAAGGTGATTTATCTGAGTGAGAGAGTACCGTGGAGGGTTTCACACCCATACCGCCTGCATGTGTTTCCAGCTCCATCACATTTTTATTGGAAGGACTATCATAGTACCCTGAGCATAGCTTCTGTGGTAAGAGATGTCATTTAGAAGCAACCTCACCCTGATTCACTGAATTCTAGATTCCAATTTCAGGAATATTATGGCAGACATTGCTGGTACCTTGCCCATATCCCCTCAGCCCTTTGCTGATGTCGCCTGCAACTTTGGTGGCTAGTTCCCATACACCAATGACTATGACCCCCACCTCAATCTCCTGTGTCTCTGGCTTTCTCTGGCCACTGGAGCATTCTTAGCCAGGAAATGCTGGAGCAACGGCATGCTAGAAGCAATTCTCAACCAACAAAGGACAGAATATCACAGAGAACTATACTAGCTGTTTTTGTTCAGTGGACAATTCTAGGTATGTTCTAGACAGTATCTTTGGAAAGTTTCCTGTAGAAGTAAAATCTAGTTGCCCAAAATAGTAATCTGTTCATTACCACAGTCTTGACTGGCTTCCCTCTCTCTGCTGTCCCATTTCCCTATTCCCTCACCTTATTTCCTACGATTTACCTCCCCCACCCCCCAAATAATATACTTGCACCCAGATCCTCATCTTAGAGTCTGCTTTTGGAAGAAATCAAACTAAGATAGGGCTCAAGTACAGAAGTCTCCCAGCTTTGGGAAATCCCATACTCTCTTTGTTCCCCACAGCACAATATTTACAATGAGAGGCTAATGGTCAATACCGAAATAGTTCTCAAAAAGGTGAGCCCTATATTCACTCTCATATATGTGACCAAATCACAAATCCATACCACTAGATAAAAGGTATCCTCGTGCAGAGTCTAAACTGAACCTAAGCAAAAAGGTTTTCATAACAGTTATTGCCTCCTCCTTCACCAAGGCACCCACAAACAGTTATCAAAAAGTCTTAACTTTTTGCTTTCTGTATCTTGCCAGTAGGTCAATGACAGAGGTGAATTGGGGTAACAAATGGAAAATGGGCATTTGGCCATTATGCACATATTTTATAGGTAAATACCAGTCTTAAGGTTTAATCTCTGAACATGAAAACTGAATCTGTCTTTAACACATGGGTAGCAACGGTACCCACCTGAAAGAATTAATGTAAATATTAAATATGATTATCCATGGTCAGCATTGGCAATGTCTAGCAAATAGAAAACTCTTAATTGATGCTATCTATATCATTAATATTATTATTAAAATGGAGAAATGGTATTTGAGAGAGTTATTTAACCATTTCAGCTGTTCTTATTACTAATTTTTTCAGTAAGAATTGCCACAATGCTTCAATTCTAAGACATAGATTTCTTCACACTGTAATGTTTCTAAAATCTAGATATAATCACACAGTTGATGTGCATGTTTGATATGCTGAAATGTTTCTTTGTAAAGTTCTTTTTAAATTGATGCTGCATCTTATAATCAATAGCACCTTAAAACTAAATATTAAAAAAGCATCCAAAAAGAGAGTACTATGGTACTTGCTATTAATGCCACTGAAATACTGTGAAACCCAAAAAAGTTTTGTGATATGTTGCTGACAAATATAAAGTTCCTACTATTCTTGAGATATGATTGTGTCATCAATATCACAAGTCTATGCGTGCTGACTGATGTTTTAAACCAAATAATTCACACTTCAAGAAGCAGACTTTCTGTGAGATATTAGCCTGTAGTTACACATAAATTTCAATAAATGCATTATTTTATAACCCATTTATGAAAAAATGCCACTTTGGCACATAAGGAGCTCATGATTAAATGAAATCTAATATCCATAATCTCTAAGTCAATAGCAAGTAATAGGGCTGTATCCTTTTTCCTTTAGTATATTTTGACATCTTTTATAAGCCATCACTGTTTTATACCTGATTTATTTGATAACTAGTGAGGAACCTGGGTAAATTATTTACTGAAAAAACAAAGCACATGGATAATCACCCAGACTTTGACAAAACTCAAGGATCTATGCTTACTTCAGATAACCTTAGAGAAGGGTGACATCTCAAATAATCACACTCACATGGTTACAAAAATAACTTCCAGGAGCTCCTGGCTGGCTCAGTTGGTAGAGCAGGAAACTCTTGATCTCAGAGTTCAAGTCCCACATTGGACATGGAGACTACTTAAGAAAACAAACAACAAAAACAACTTCCAAACAGTTGTCCCATTCCAAATATACCTACAGATAAACAAACCTCCTATTCTTTATCTAGAATAGTTTCTATTTATGATACATGTTTAAACCATGATAAAAAGTTTGGAAGTATTGTCTCAAAAAAAAAAAACAAAAACCTAGACTGAATAAGAACTAAGCCTTTGCAGCTCTCAGCTTCCTTGACTTTAAATGTAAAGAGCTTCACAATGTGCAAGTCTTATGAACAAGTGGTATGGAAAAGTGGGTAAGTCCCCCAGAGAAAGGAAAGCAATTGGAAATGGAAAATTCTAGAAATAGGGTGAGCATAGTCTAACTGAACAAACTCCAGCCATGGGAAAAACCAGGGAATTTACCACTGCTTTATTACAAGGATAGTTTCTAAGAAAACTCAGAGGGACCACTAAGGTAATTGACTGAATTCTGCTTCTGCAGATGCAACTAAGAGCTAATCTCTAAAGATGAAGAGTTAAAAGTTTGACCACTCTCCATCTGAATATATATTAATGGCTTTTAATACCAAAGTAAGCATGCAACCACACTACCCGAGTTGCAGTCCTGGCTATCTGACCTTAGGAATATTACCTGGCTTCTCTGTGCCTCAGTTTCTTCATCTATAAAATTGATACTGATATATTATCTGCCTCATAGGGTTGACATAATTGAATAAGTCAACATATATTAGTGCTTACACTAGTGCCTGACAATCAAAGCACTCAGCATTTTGTATCATTAAATATATAGATGTTTTGTTCCTTCACGTTTTGCTTCAATTCATATCTTCTTTCATAGTTTATCAGCATTTGTAAGTCAACAACTATTTACGTTTATTCTGTAAAATACTGAATAAGTAATCCTTTGGAAACATAATACCTATAGCATAGTCATATCTCGAAGTATTAATCTAATTACATTCTAGGTACTTCCCTCTCTGTTTCTCTTACTTGTAGTGAAGTGCTGCTTTTTCTCATGAAACACACTATAAACAAAAAACAGATTCAAATGAGCATTTAGGACAAGTGCCAGAAAAGATTCTGGATCCCATCCAGAGTGCCTCCAAAAGACTAGCTAATTCTGGGCGGGAGGAAAAGGGAGAAAGAAGGATGGTGTTTCAAACAGGAAACAAAGGGTGGACAAGAGGGATGAGAAGTCCAAAGGAGGAAGGAGACAGAGAACCTCTATCACAGGTGAGACAAAAGTGAAGAAGGGCCTTTGTAGCTGGGCTGTCGTCCAGCATGGAACATCCTCCATTCTCCCATGAGGCCCCTCTCCTGGACCCACACTTAAGAGGACCCTTCACTGGCTTCAGATGTGCTCCCCCAATAGGATATGGCACATGGAGCCCGAGCCCTTTCCCTTTTCTAGACCATAGACCAAGGACCCCACTGACCCAAAGCTGCTTCCAAGACCTATACTCTCTGTCTTACCCAGGTAGACCCGAGGGATGGCCACAGGGAAGATGTTTTCATGGATATGATCAGAGCTTGGACTTAGGGGCTGAGATGTCAGTAAGAATGTGCATGAAGCCCCTCATAATGCAGGATGGAGCTGGGAGTGGGGAGAGAAAGTGGGGCCAGATGCAGGCCTGCGCTTAGGGCTGTACCTTCTCAGGCTGCAGGGTTCTGGCGCCGAACTCCAAAGAGTATGAGAATTCTAAATTAGAATCTGGTCTCCCAGGCTGCCAGAGGCCGGGAAATGAGGAAAACGAGATGTAGGTCAAAGGGTACAAACTTTCCGTTTTAAGAAGAATAAGTTCTGGGGATGTAATGTACAATGTGGTAAACTTATATACTTGAAAGGTGCTAAGAGATTAGATCTTTAATATTCTCACCATAACAACAACAACAAAGTGGTAATAATGTGAGGCAAAGGATATGTTGACTCACCTTGACTCGCCTTATTACGGTAAACATTTTGCAATCCGATATACAGATGCACCAAATTATCACATAGTATACCTTAAATTTACACAGTGTTATGTATCAATAAAGCTTTAAAAAGATAATATGATAGAATATGCTTTATTTACCACTTTGCCAAATTGACTTATAACTTTCAAATATTTGGACTTATGGTTTGTGCACTTTCCACAAACGTATGGTTTGTGTCCTTGTTCCAGGTCCCACAAATGTTAGGGGTGCACTCTGTGAGTAGAAAGGGGATGGCCTGCTGCTGTCACATGCATATTATAAGTTTATGCAATCTGATCAACGGGGATACATCACCAGAGTTAAGTCCCCAAAAAACAAATATCCTATCTGTTTTACCCATTGCTATATACCAAAGGCAAAATAAAGCCCACAGGCCAAACCCAGCCTGTTCTGTTTTTGCCTGGCCTATGAACTAAGAAAGGATTTTACATTTTAGATGATTGAAGGAAATCAAATGAGTAATATTTCATGGCAACTGAAAACTATATGAAAGTCACATTTCAGCGTTCATAAATAAAATGTATAAATTACACTTATTTGTTTAGGTATCATCTGCAGCTGTTCTCGCATTACAATGGCAGAGCTGAATTGTGACCAGCAATCTTACAGCCCACCTGCCTAACTTACCTGCTCTCTAGCCCTCCATAGAAAAATTTGCAGACTCCTGTGATATACCCAGTGCCTTTTGGAAAATCTGGTATATAACTGGTTTTCAATAAATGTTTTTTAAATAAATGAGTGAATTGTCCCCCACTAACAATTCATCCGAATCACTGAATCATTTCTCAGAGGACTAGATTACACTAGCACATACAGTAAAATTAAATGTCATACCCACATGTTACAAGTGAGAGACACAACGAAACAGAAATGTGACTTTAAAAATTGTTTGAGGAATCCCTGAATGGCTCAGCGGTTTGGCGCCTGCCTTCGGCCCAGTGCGTGATCCTGGAGTCCTGGGATCGAGTCCCACGTCGGGCTCCCTGCATGGAGCCTGCTTCTTCCTCTGCTTGTGTCTCTGCCTCTCTGTGTGTGTGTGTGTCTCTCATGAATAAATAAATATTTTTTTAAAAATTGTTTGAGGGGTGCCTGGGGGGCTCAGTCAGTCAGGTGTCTGACCCATGGTTTCAGCTCAGGTGGTGGGATCAAACCCTGAGCTGGGCTCTGTGCACAGCAGGGAGCCCGCTTGAGATTCTCTTTCCCTTGGCTCCTCCCCACCTCTCTCTCTCTCCCCCCGCCCCTCAAATAAATAAATCTTTTTCAAAAATAAAAATAAAATTTTTTAATTAAATTTAAAAAATTAAAACCTGTTGGTACTCTTGGAAGTGCAGGCAGTTCCTCCAAGATGCCTCATAGTGTAGCAAAACTTGGTCAATTCACCAAGGTCCAGGGCTCAGTGATTTTATGAAGATGGCAGGTTCAAAATTGGTTAGTCCTAAAAGGAAAAAGAGAGAACCATCTCTCAGGAATGGGAACCGGGAAGTCAGAATGTCCATTCTTAATTGATATTATAAAATACAACTGTTATTCCCACCAGATACTGTTATGCTCTTCCTCTATTAGAAAACCAACCTGGAAGATCAAATTATGAGTAAGACATTCGATGATTAGTGACATCAGACTGGATTGCCTGTTGTATTTGTTTCCACAAGAGTTAAAGGTTATTCTGTATGATCTGAGCCTCTTTTTCCCCTGGTCAATGCTTAGATGAGAATTACCAGCACTTGCTGATGGATATCTCCCTTGTCTATGCCTCCGTGGCGACCTACCTCCCCTCATTAATTACATGTGCTTATTCCATCACCCGACAGTCAATTCTAGGAGGCCTGGGAGTCGTTTTGACTGAAGTTGACTTTGCCTATCTCTGCTATAATTTATTATATATATGTCAATTTTATAGATTAACATGAAATAGGAAAGATTAGTTTCCAAGTTCCGGCAGAGGAATGAGAGAGATAAATAACTCACTACACTCTGCCCTATACTGTCAAATACTAATGTAACACAAACACACATATTGTGTGTGTATCTACATATGACACATTTGCCACATGTATATACATAGAATAAGAGCTTGCAAATTTTTAATCACTCTGGATATACATGTAGAAGAATATTTTGTTGCACTTAGCATACTGGATTTATATAAAACCGCAGCAACGAACTTTCAAAAGGAAAAAAACATTACAGCTACTATAAATGATGTGTTAATAATTATAAAAAAAACCATAAATGTTTTTATTAGTAGCAAATTGTGCTTAGAACACTAAATGATGATAAAATCATTATAGGACAAGCCAAGGCATTTAAGCAATTATTTAGCTGCAGTGATGAGCTAAGTGTAGCTCCATATTTTAAAACAGTCAACATGAAAAATAATTTTAAATAACTTTAGCTAAAATTTCCCAGTGCTTTTCATGTGCCACACACTTTAGGTATATTGCCTTTCATCTAATTCTCACAGGCTTATGATATAAATGCCAGTATTTTCTTTACTTTTCCTCATAAGAAAACTGAGACTGGTATTGTGAAATGATTATGTTTCTAGTGCTTGATTCAGACTGTCTTAGTTTAAATAATTTAATTTGCGTTTAAATTATTAAATTTACCACCACTTACTAACTGTGTCATCCTAAGCAAGTTATTTATCCTCTCTGGCCTCTAAGTGTCTCATCGGTGAAATGAGATATTTGTAACTGCCTCTTAGCATTGTCATTAAAGATAAAATTAGATAAAAAGATAAAATGGTGAAATAATTAGTAGAACATCTGGCACATAATACATACTCAGGAGATTTTGATGTTATTATTAGAAAACTTAGGTAACATTCAAGAAGTCACAAAATCTGCAAAGTTGCAGGAGCAAGACCAGGACCTGGGTTCATCTCATTCAAACTCCAGCACCTTTAATATGTACACACTAAGGTGAGCATTTACTGAACAACTGATGAGATTACACCAAATGCTTTCTGAGACCCATGACAGTCTGTTCTTCTTCTTCAAAGATCTCAAGATGGTTTTTAGTTTTCTTCCTCCCACCCAAAACCAATGTCTACAAGGGGAGAGGAAGGAAAGTGACAGGGACATGTCTGCACTCCCTGGGTAGACTCTACTCTACCCAGCAGCCCAGGGTGAGGAGCCTTATAGGTGAGGGGCCCTAGCATCAAGCAGTTAATTACCGGGTGCACCGCTGGAGGTGAGGGCGGGAGCTGAAGGGGAGCCACCACAGTGACAGGCAGAAGTCAAGACAGGACCACACATAGCACTGGCTAATTAAAAACTCTTTTGCCCCTTTTCTGTGATTATTTTCTACCTCAGCACACTCCCAACCCACACACCACTGATGGGGCCCAAATTGGAAAAAGGAGTAGAAAGCAGACATGCCTTTCTCCCCAGTGCACATCCGCCCAGAGGTCAAGCCAGGGCTGGGTGAAGGGAGCAAGAGTGAGTTGGACAAGGGAGCAGACTTCTAAATTAGCCTGGGTTGAATCTTTTATATCCTAAAGTAGATAGAAAGTTACGGAATAATCCCTAAAAGTCATTAACAAGCAGGAAAGGGAGAATCATCAAATATAACCAAAAATATAACTAGAGAAAAACGAAATGATTTCATGCTTGCCTCCCACCAAATTCAGGCAGTTTAACTGATGGGATAATGTAGCTGATATGCTTTATACATACCTTATGGTTTACATCATTTTATAAAATTATCAGTGTGTTTCTTTAAGGTT
The DNA here is from genome assembly GCF_003254725.2 of Canis lupus dingo. Classification (NCBI taxonomy): domain Eukaryota; kingdom Metazoa; phylum Chordata; class Mammalia; order Carnivora; family Canidae; genus Canis; species Canis lupus. The sequence continues at coordinate 58,404,178 of NC_064255.1, forward strand.
CTTGTTTCCCAGTAGACTATATGCTCCACAGGGCCCGAGGTCACTTCCCCAGGAGCAGCTCAGCGCTGACACATAGTGGCCCCCTCATCCGTATTTGTTAAATAAATGTGTATGTGTATAGAAGCTAATGCTCCTGAATCTTCATTGAAAATGTTTCAATAGTTTCAATAGTTCAGATTAACAATCAAAAGTACGTTTTTTTCATGCATACATGAAAGATATCCTAATTATCATATTAATCTATTAAAAATTAGACTTTGAGGCATAAAAAGAAACTTGAACAAAAAAGAGAGAGAAAGCGAGAATCTTCGCCTGAGGATTCATTTCCTCTGGAAAGGCTATTTTAAGGATAAGTTTGATACTCCTTGGAAGGAGAGGACCGTGGAGAAACAGGGTTAATCTGATGGAAAGAAAGCCTCCAAAAAGTGGCTGATGTTTGCTCCCGAGAGAAGGCAGAGAGGGTGGGAGGTGGAGGGAGTTACTTTTTCTTGCAGTTCCTTCTTCTCCTTACGTCCCTCAAGGTGATATTTCATCCCAGAGTGATCGAAGTCCCTGAAATTTCAAGAACAGGCAGGCCTTCTTTTACAAGCAACAGTAAAAAATTTTGAGCAGCTAAGCATGTTACTGGGGAATTAATAATAAATCTGTACAGATTGATATTCCCCTGAGATAAAAGGAAAGAGAAAATATTAAAAAACCGATGCTTCTGGCAAATGAAAAACTAATGGAGTGTGTATCTCTCCGGGGAGGGAAGGTCTCTGTGCTTGCTTTCATTCCCAGACTGAAGCCTGCCACGTGGGCTAAGGGCAGGGTCTGGTCTCTTGCCTCTGGTGCTATGACAGCAATAACGTCAACCCAACCAAACAGCACAGTGCAACAGGAGCCCAATAGGCTTAGACCAGAATGCCAGTCCTAGCATTTCTCAGCTGTGTGACTTTGGCCAAGTAATTTACCATCCTTGAGCCTCAGCCTGCGGCAAAAAGTAGAGATAATATCTACTTTATAATATAAGGAGAATTAAACAGGAGCTCAGAAAAAAAAAAAAGAAAAAAAAATAAACAGGAGCTCAGGCACGTTGGCTGGGACCTAGTAAGGCTCAGTAAGCTTCGGATTCTTACCCTAAAATATAGTACATTTTTTTTCTAGTTAACTTTATCCAGAAGAGCCTCTTTGTTCACATAAACTATTAACTAACTCACAGACTACTGTATCTTAATAACAATTCAAGGTCCATAACTTCAGGAAGTCTTTCTTACTCAATTTCATCATATCACGTTCAATAGGCATCAGTTCCTTAAAATTGTTAATCATGCTGCTTTGGCTTTCATCTCCTTTCACAAGCCTCTCCTCCCCACTGTCATTCGCATTAGATTAGAAGAGCTGTGAAGCCAAGGTATATATAATTTTTCACTATTAAACCCCAGCGTCTAACACAGAATCTAGCTAGCACTCTGTAGGTGCTCAGTAGGTATCTAATCCCTGAATGGATGCAGGTAAGGCATATTCATCAAGACAAGATAACTGCTTTATCAAATAACCCCATATCGCAGTGTCGGGGTAACATGGGGCTGTACTCTGCACAATCATTCAGATACTGGGATCTTTTCATCTTATGTGTCCAATTCCTCCAGAGCCTCTGAAGCTTCCACTGAATCTTCCACATCCAACCAGCAATTAAAGAAAAAGAGAACCGATAAGAAGAATTTGGGGGCCGGACCTGGAAGTGATGTCCAGTACTTCCCCACTCATTCTATTAGCCAGAACTGAGGCATATGGGCTCCCCTACCAGTATAGGAAGCTGGATAACATAACGCAACTATGTTCCCAGAAGGAAGAGGGGGACTCGAGCCAGAATCTCTTAATTGATAGGTCAGTCCATATGCACTGAGGGACTAAGAGACCAGCATTAGGAATTAGACAAACAGTTGTCATCCAGGAATAACAGCCAGGTTTTGGGAACAAGATTCTAGGAGCCAGGCAGGCTTGCAGGGGAAGGAAATAGAGTAGAAGAAACCAAAGTCTAAAATAAGAGGCAGGGACTGAAAGTCAAGAGGAAGGTTCTACAACCCCAAAGACAGTGTCCAGTATCATAGCTCAATGTCATCAAGTATCAATACCAAGCCAATGGCCACAAAGGTAACTAAGTTGTACCCGCTTCAAGTCCATTATCCTCTGGAAACTGAAGCAGGTTGGGTTTCATGTGAGGCCAATGTGCCTCAGTCTGCAGAATTAGGAATTCAGAGGCAGGAGACTGTCAGTAATACAAATAACCAGTGAAAGAGGGGTCTATAAGCCCTATTCTCTAGATATGACCGGGAAAGATATGGATCCTCCAGAAAGTTAAGTTTCTGCATTCCTTAGTCGGCCAAGGGGTAGATTCCAAAAAATGTCATATTTTTTCTGGAAGGAACAGGCCTTATCTTAGTTCAGATTGCTATAAAGAGATACCCCAGACTGGGTGACTTAATCAATAGGCGCTTATCTCTCACTGCCCTGGGGGCTGGAAGTCTGCGATCAGGGTGCCAGCATGGTTGGGTTCTGGTGAGAATCCTATTCCTGGTTGCTGATGGTCATCTTCTTGCCGTGTCCTCACATGGTAGAGAGAAGCAAACTTTTTCCTGTCTCTTCTCAAAATGACACTGATTCTATTACGGGGCTCCACCCTCATGACCTGATTATCTCCCAAGTGCTCCACCTCAAATACCATCACATTGGGGAATAGGCTTCAATATATGAATGAGGGGGACCCACGAACATTCAGTTCATAGCAGGCCTTAACCTGCAGGACAGGTACAAGATTCCCTGCGTTTCCCCAGGAGGAAGGGCCTGCATCTCCAGCCTTCACACTGATGAGACATCCTTGTCTGTACAAGAAATTCCAGTGCCTTTACGCAATTGCCCTGAAGCAGTGCCCTTGACAGGACAATGAAGAGACCATTCTCCATTCTCACTTTCAGGTTTCCCTTTTCAGCACATTTTCCCCCTGCCAAGCATAGTAATTAGTGTTTCTTTGTGGGCTTAATTGTAAATTTGTTTTGATTAATTAGCCTCAGAGCTGACTTGGCAGTTATTGAGACATTGGAGAGAGTTTTGGATTTATTTTGTGTTCAGACCCCTGTACTCTCTGGAATTCCTTTCTCTGTCAGCAGCAAAACTTCAAAACTGTCTATGTTAGGAAATGCTTTATGTGTCTAATTAACTATTTGTCACTTTGAGGTAAGTACAAAGATAAAATCTCACCATCCTGTGTAAGGTGATGGATGTGTAACTTTTTATAGTGCCTTGGACCAAGGAACTCAAGAATCAATTTCTAGACTTGGGAACAATGACAAAATTGTCTAATATATTAATTTGTGCTGTGACACATTACTCACGATGTACCCTTCCAAATGGTTCCTCAAAATCTTAAAGTGTCCTCTTGTACTGAAATTTTCTTAGGCCTCTACCACCAGAAATCAATATGAAAACCAAAGCTGGTAACACTTAGCCTAGCAAAGCAGAGCTGAGAGTCACAATAAGACTTGTGAGAAGAGAGTCCAACCAAGAGATTGAGGACCTAGAATCTGATCTCATCCTTGATACTAACTAGCTGATTAGGACCCCCAGACATCCATCTGAAATGAACACAACTAAAATAGGGAATGTTTTAACTCATATAATTGAAAACTAAAGGGACTGGTCTTCAGACACAGCTAGAGCAAGGAAATCGAACCATTTTGCCAAGGCTCTGTATCTCTCTCTTCCTGCTGTACTCGGCCTGTCTTTACTTTCCGTATTGGCCTTATTCTGCAGATAGTGTGTTCAAGGTGGCTGTGGCGGGCAGACAATGGCAGCTCCGGGTATACGTGGGCCTCATAACTCTCAGTCTCATTAAAAGAGAGTGTGTTTCTCTGAACGTCTGTAAGCAAAATTTTACATTAGTCTCCGATTATCTCATTTGGGTCACAGGCCCAACCCTGTAGCAAAGGGATCAAATAATCTGAACTATGCAGGATCTGTCTCATACCCTTTCCTATGGTAAAAGAGAGGAAAGGGAGGGGATCAAGCTGTAGTGACAGAGTCATAACCACATGCAGTGGGGAAACGTGGTCCAAGAAATCAAAGATCAGGTGCTGTTACCAGACACAAAGGAAGGTTAGAAGAGACAAAGAAAAACAACAGAAACATGCTACGTCGCTCGTTTAACCTATCACTTATTGTACCTGAAAAATAGGCATAAGAATATCTCCATTCACATTACTTAGACGTACAAAGATAAAGCACAAAATGTGGATCAAAAAAAAAAAAGACTTTGGGGAGAAAATACTTGTTGGATGCTTTAAGGAAAATTACGTCTCTTCTACATTGCTATTGAAAGTATAAATTTTCATCAACACTTTGGAAACAATTTGGCCTTGTCTTGTAAAGCTGAATATTCATGAACCCATAACCCAGGAACTTCACTTCTAAGTGGCAGAGACAGTGATCCCATCCCATCTGCTTCCTCGCAGTTCTCGCTCTCCCTCTCTTGCATTAGGTTGGCCATATGGCTCCTTTAGGTAAAGGAAGTGTGCCTAGAAGTCATCTGTCACTTGTAAGGTAAGGCACGGAAAGACCCGGTGCAGTTCTGCAGTGTCCCTCTTCTCCACATTGGCCAAGGGGGCCTCATATTCTTGAAGGTGCATCTAATGAGGCATAATAATGCAGCCTCTGTCAGCCTGGGTCCCTGAGACTCCTCAACCAAGAAGTCAACCTGTGCTGCGTTAAGCCATCTATGCCTAAGGGTTGATTTCTTATCACAGCATAATCTGCTTATCCTGTCTGACACTCCTCGGAGAGAAACTTTTGCACATGCACAAGATGATCATAGCAGCAATAGTTCGTAATAGTAAAAATGTGTGCAACCCAAATTCCCAATGACAATTACGATAATTTTTTTTAAAAATCAGGGGATATTTGCACAGCAATAAAATGTATTGCTACAGGCAACATGATATATGAATTTTAATAACATGATGTCAGGTGAAAAAAGCAAGTTAGGGAAGAACCATATAGTTTGATGCATGCCCTTCTGTAAAGTTTTAATATAGGCAAAGGAAAAGATATTATTTAGGTCTATAGATATATATGGGGTTTTGTTAAGCAAGAAAAAGATCATCACAAAAACCAAGGTGTTGGTTCCTCCAGGAGGCAACACAGGAGATGGCAGAGGGAGGAACACAGAGGTGAATACAGCTGTTGGTAGTTGCCATGGGCTGACTAGTACTGTTCCCACACGTACACACGGAAGTCACATTGGTTTTGTCGTGCCCAAGACTGCGAATCCGAGAAACCACCAAGGAGCCGACACCGATGCAAACACACGAGGGTTTATTTGCAAGCTTGAGCTTGGGTCCAAGTTTACCCGACACAGCGGAGCAGGGACTTGGACCCCGAAGTGGGTTACAGCTGGCTTTTTATGGGCTGGTCTAGGGGATTTTCAGAAGTGGGGGAGGAATTGCTCAAGTTCTGTTTACATTCTGATATGGGGCTTTCAAGGGCGTTGAGTTCTGTTCTCATTCTAATATGAGGCTTCCTGCCACAGGCGTGGGCTCTGTTGTCTTTCTGATATGGGATTCTCTGCCGAGTACATTGAGGACATTCTGTAGTCCCCCCCCCACCCCAAAGTTCAGCTCTTATTCACAGGCCTAAGATGGCTGTACTTGTGCTAATGCTAAACTTGAGGTGGGACGGCCTTGATTTTTCTCGGCCTCCACAGGTTTGGCTTGGCTTGGCTTGGCTTGGCTTGGTGTTAGGAGGGTAAAGATATCTGGAGCATGACACTGGAAGCCATAGAATCTTATCAAGGGAACCAATTACTCCAAATTTCAGTTTTCAGACTTTTCTTCCCTTCTGGAAGGGGCAGTCATTGGCAAAACTGGGAAGCTGTTGGAGTCTGTCTCTGGCTCACCAGTCTCCTAAATGTGTGCCCTTTCCCTCTGATTTTGGACCCCTCGACCCCTTACTTTACAACACCTTTTAGTTTCATATTCCCTCCAGTTTCTCACCTATCAAAACATGGTTTTAACAAGAAGCTGGAGCTGTTTTTCTCTGTGATAAATATTCCTTCTGTCCACTCTCCAAACACTTTCCATTTGTCCCAACAAATATGCTATCAACAGCCTGTGTATGCTGACAAGTCCCAAACCGTCTCAATTCTCTCCTGAGTAACAGAATGGCAATTCTGCTCATCAGTCATCTCCACTTGGGTTCAGAGAGACATCTTTAATTCAGAACAGACAATATGCACTTTTTAACTGTCCCCAAAACTCTGTTCTGCCTCCTACTTTCCCCTTTTTGATTAGTGCTGTCACCAGTTACCCAGTCTCCAGAACCATTTCCTATCGGTAGACACCCAGGATCACGTTCTTATCTTTCCCATAGGAGACCAGCAGCCAGAGTGGCCATGGCAAAAACGAATGACTAGAGAAGATACGAGGACCATTCTTGAAGAGATGTGAACCACTTCTAAGAATCCCCACAAGTAATGGAGGGGGTGTGGGTGTTAAAAAGACCAGGTTCTGTGTTATCAGATAGAGCTATTAACAAGAGGAATTTAAGTTAATCAAATTTTACCAATAGATTGGTAGGACCTAGGAATCAAATTACAAAGTTTGGATTTCTGTTTCCTCCGCTATAATAATGTGAAACTCTGGAAATTATGAGCTGAGTTTTATCAATCTTAAATTTCTCAGTGCCTATGCGTCTGACATATTTATGCGTCCCAACATAAATTCGATACTCGACACTGTTTACTCTTTAAATGAATAAACCAGTTTAACATGTAACTTTGGGGCAGCCCAGGTGACCCAGTAGTTTAGCACCTCCTTCAGCCCAGGGCATGATCCTGGAGACCTGGGATCGGGTCCCACATCGGGCCCCCTGCACGGAGCCTGCTTCTCCCTCTGCCTGTGTCTCTGCCTCTCTCTCTCTCTCTCTCTCTCTGTGTCTCTCATGAATAAATAAATAAAATCTTTAAAAAATAAATAAATAAAATGTAACTTTGCCAGAGCTATTTACATTAGTGTGATTGAGGAAATTTGGTGGTATCTGAGGCCTTGATCGCGGAAGGAAGACACTCCTTAGTAAGCCCATACATCAGACCATTCCCAGGGCAAGAAATAGTTCAGAGTAGGGGCTTCCTGATGGCTTGTCGGTAAGTCATCTTGCCTTGTACTTAACATATTTCGTAGCTCCACATAAATAAGCAAACAGCATAAGGAGGAATAAGCAAGGCAAGGGTTCAGGAACAAATAACTTACTATGTTTTGGAAATATTTGCCTCAAAGGATTTGGTAGCATAATTTGTAATAATTTTGTCTTTGTTTTATTTTTTTAAAACATCAACAAATAAGACCATGAAAAAAAAAAGAAACACAATACTTTCACAGAATGTAAATGAGATGAAATAAAGGGAATGTTGTTTCTACTAGCATAAATATTTACCAGTCTGGTTAAACTTTATAAAAATCATGATAAATGGGTACCTGCTTTCAGGGGAGCACTGTGTATTTGCTGTGAGCTATCCACTGGAAACTGATTATTTTATCTCTTCTATCATTTTTAGTGTTGTTTTTTTTAAAGCAGGTTCATTATTTACCTGTGGGATTCCACATTTTGGTCAGGCCATTTCCTTTATGTTACAAGAACCAATGTCAGACGTTCGTTGTGGTGACACTTGTAAAGCCGCCCTGTGGAATATAATGAGGCCTGCAGTCAATAAATAAATAATGTTGACCTGAAAAGAAGAGTAAAAGCACAACTTCTCCCCACTAGTCACTACTGACTGTTAACTGCTCTACAATACCGTGAAAAGAGCCCTGTGCCCATGGCAACCCAGCAGTTGGACTTGGATGGTGAGGGTTTGTGGTTTTTGTTGTTGTTTTTTTCATCTTGGAAGGGGGCAGATGTGCGTTCACGCGCCTACCATAGTTAATAATAGCTTCTAAATCTGGCATTTCCTGATAATACAACAAGCTTATAAAACAGCTTTCATCCAAGACCTTAAAAGGCCTAAAATCAAGCAAGTATTATCAGCATTTGAAAGATAAGAAAACCCCCAAACGATTATGCAATTTGCCCAAGGTCAGACAGAAAAACTTACTAAAGCAAAACTACAGCTCAAGGCAACCGGCTCCCAGTCTGTTGTTCTAATTAGTCAGTCCTCTCCTGCGTTGGGCTTGAAGCTCTGCCTTAAGTTCTCAAAAGTCTCCGATGGATCGCTGAAGTCCAGGGAATGTTCCCAGAGGGCAGCTGTGGTTAATTGGACACCTTGCAACTTGCAGGATTCTGTTATTAGTCTCATTAATTAGTTTAAAGCATTTCTCACAAAACAAATTCTCAAAACACATGAAAATTAAGGATTTCCCTCTCGCTTTATAATCTCATAAATTAAGACATTAGAAACAAATTATAATTGAAATGAATGTATCACATTTTCACTTACAACTCAATAGAAAATAAAGCTACTGATGGAATCGGATTAGGGTCACTTGAAAGAGGCTGCGAGTGCAAAAGCCATCCACAAACATGCCCTTCTCGGTGCAGAGCATTCTGAGTTAAGTGGCACAAAAACAATAGGAGTGAATTGCCTAAAACAGGCAAAGCATTCAAAAGTAAAAAGTGTCTAGGACACTTTCCTTTTCATCTTTACGCTGTTGCATTTTGCTTTTCTCTAAACCCTGACCGCCCTTCCTCTCTCTTCTCTCCTTCATCATGTCAACTCCCAAACATCCAACTTAGGTATCATCTTTTTCCTGAATTCTCACCTGCCCTCTGGGTATCTTGCCCCATCCCACCACTGTAGAATATAGCCCTCCTTTGTGCCCCGTGACCCCCGAGGCCTCTCTCTCTCTCTGCGCTTACGAGGTCTCTCCTGTACATTAAACAGAGCTCTGTGAAAGCAAGAGAAGTGTTTTCATTTTGTAAAGGTGGGAGAGGAGCCAGAAATTATCTCTCATCTCCTGTGATCTAGCTGGAGACATAGAGCAGTTTAGGGAAATGGCCCAAAACTGGAAAAAGGGATTTTTCTATTTCAGCTCCAACACGTAAAGAGCTTATTAGAAGTTGTCACTCTGACCCTTAGAACAAGAAGAAAGCTAAACACACTAAAACTCAGTGACTTTTCTTGGACCCATCAGAGAAGTGAGATTGCAGGAAAACTGCCGTCCCCAAATCTGAAGACACAAGTGAATCCAGAAAGTTATAGGTAACTTTGCAAAAATTCACAAAAAAATCAGACCCTCTTGTTTTCCCAGCCAATGGCTTCGGGAAAGTGTTCTGCTTGTGATTACCCCTGGGTACTCTGATTTCTCTCTCTCTCTCTCTCTCTCTCTCTCTCTCTATTTTACCTTTCTCTGCAACCCGGGCTCCCTCACCACGATCTGTTTCTCCCACAAACCATGTCTCCACACTTCCTCTATGTGGCCTCTTCTCTCCCTCGAGTTGTGCAGTTCGTTCTACTAGTCTTATGGTCAGTTTCTTGGTATTCGAATGATTTGATAGTGAAATAGCTGTGTTCAAGGGATGAGGCACATTTAGGGTCCTCCTACTATGTTGCCATCTTAGCTCTCCCCCAAAAAGTAGTCTTAAAATAGAGTTTTACATCTTGGCCATTCAGGATGTTTTTCTCCTCTTTGCTTTTTTGCACTGGCTAGAACCTCCACTATAAGGTTAAATAGAAATGATGACAGCAGAAATCCTTGTCTTGTTTCTTATCTTAGGGAGAAAGTGTTTACCATTACATTTGATGTTAGGTGTAGGTTTCTCATAGATGCCCTTTATTGGGTTAAGGAATTCCCTTTATTCCTGTTTTGCTGTGTACTTTTATTAGCAGTAGATGTCACATTTTATCAAATATTTTTCCTGCATCTATTGAGATGATCATATTGATTTTCTTTTCAAGTTTGTTAATATGGTAATTTAATTGATTGATTTAGAATGTTAAGTCAACCTTGTGTTCCTGGGATAAATACACTTGATCCTAATGTATACGCTTATATTTTTGGACTTAATCTGCTTTTGTTTAGAATTTTTTACCTATGTTAATAAGGATATTAGCCTGTAGTTTTCTTGTAATGCCCTTGTCTTTTATTTTAAAGATTTTATTTATTCATAAAAATATGGAACACTTCACAAATTTGCGTGTCATTCTTGCACAGGGGCCATGCTAATCTTCTCTGTATGCCTTCCAATTTTAGTATATGTGCTGCCGAAGTGAGCACTGTAATGTCCTTGTCTTCTGGTACCTAGTTTTGACAAGTTCATAGAATGAATTGGAAAGCACTGTCTCCTTTTCAATTTTCTGCATGAGTTTGAGTAGAATTATTATTATTTCTTCCTTAGATGTCTTGTAGAATTCACTTATAAAACTAAGCAAATAAAATAAAAATCACCCAAATCTGCCATTTGAAGATAATCACTGTATGGTTGTCTATGTAATATTTGGAGATTACCTACTATATTGTGTTAAAACAATGGGAGAATTACAAATAACATAAATGTACAATAGCTAAATGGTTTGATAAATGTGGATCATCTATACAACACGATATTATGTAATCATTAAAAGTGTTGTTAAAAGATATTATTTTTAACTATTTTAAATTATATCTATAATATATTATAATTTTTAATTATATCTAAGTTTACTTAGTGAAATGGGAAGGTAGGCTATTTTATTGTTGTTTTGGGGGGGTTGTTTTTGTTTTGCTATTCCACATTTTGTTTTGCTATTATTAGCTTTTTTTGTATTTTTTAGAAATACTTTGATAATAGATCCTAGGAAAATGAACTTTTTAAAATATTTTATTTATTTATTTATTTTAAAGAGAGAGAGAGCGACAGAGATCATGAGCCCGGGGAGGGACAGAGGAAGAGGGAGACAGAGAATCCCAAGCAGACTCCCAGATGAGAGGGGAGCCCAATGTGAGGCTGGAGCCCAGTGCAAGGCTCAATCCCCAAACCCTGAGATTACGACTTGAACCAAAACCATGAGTCAGATGCTCAACCAACTGAGCCACCCAGTGTCCCCAGTAAAATAAGATACAACAATGTTCTGCCTACATAAATTCAATTTATGGGGGGGGGTATAACTGGGTGATGGGCATTAAGGAGGGGACGTGATGTGATGAGCACTGGGTGTTAGGAGCAACTGATGAATTTTTGAACACTACATCTGAAACTAATGATGTACTTATATATTGGCTAATTGAATTTAAATTTAAAAAAACATATTTGGCAAAGTAAAAAAAAAAAAAGGATGAATCCAACTTAGCATTCAGTTACATTTGTTTTTAAGAACTGTTGCATATGATCTTTAGTTACACAAATTTAAGGAAAGGATCCACTGAATAGCCCTGAAGAAAGCTGTGACGCTGTGACATCACCTGAATTCAGATTCTTTTTTTACTTCGAAGTAAATTTTGTTGTTGTTAATGGTTAAACCGCAGCTGTTTCTATCTCTTGATTGTGTTTACAAAAGGAGGAAAGAAAATGAAGGAAAATATTTGCCGATGAATAGCTTATGTCTTATCTATGTATGTGTAGCTCATGTGCTGCAAATTGCGACCTGATCTTGAAAGGATACGTGTTGAACAGTTGCTTCCAAGTGATGGAGGGAAGGACCGCAGGACTGCAGAAAGCACATGTCGAAATAAGCTTTAATGCAAGAGAAAATAAAGCTAAGCTGGACTTTTGATGTCCTTTATGCAGTGTTAAGTAGGACTGAATAACCCCACATTTGCTGATGTTTGGTAATACGTTCTAATATAATTTTCCTAACGTGACTTTCACACCCTCGTGGGTGGGAATAGTCTTCCCTAAATGAAGCAGCTATTTCCTCTTCAGCCATGCTGGACAGAGGCCACTTAGGGCAGACAATGAGAATTAGTAACTTAGCTTGGACTGAGACAAATATCTGAGCTCAAAGACCGGAAATTCTTGAAGATGACTCTTGTCCCTGGAGATGCACAGGAGAGAGGGCCTGGAGATGCGCAGGAGAGAGGGCCTGGAGGCCCCCTAGAGGACCCTGAGTTAAAGAGTAGCTGTAGCATATAGCAGCCAGTTTAAATGAGCCCTTGTGCAGGACTTCCTTCATATTAATCCATGATACTCAGTGAAATCTTGCTGCAAGATGCAGCCTGAAGGGAGAGGCCTGGGGTGAGGGAGCAATAGCAGAAACTAGCAGAAGAAAGCTGTGCCAAGAGGAGCAGTTGATGGCAGAGGCATCTTAGTGACATGTTGTGCATAAGCAGCAGAAGGGTACAGAAAGAAAAATTAAAAAAAAAAAAGAAAGAAAGAAAGAAAGAAAAAATTTTCCGTTCTTCCCTTCTTGGTTCACTGTCAGTTAAATTGACAAAGGACAGATTAATGGGAGAAAAAAATTTAATTTTGTATATACAGGAGGCCATAAAAATATGCGACCCAAAGGCAGTTGAGGAATTGAGGCTTATATGCCATCCTGAGCTAAGGAATGGGGACAGAGAGGCCTAGGCTTCAAAGAGGAGGGCAATTCAGAGCAAGATAAGAAGCCCAAATATTTGATAATCAAGTGTTTGCCCTGCCATCCCAGTAAAACTTTTTTCAGATAAAAAGTTATCTCTGGTAATAGCAGTCCTTCTGGGCTAGGTCCCATATCTAAATTCCTTTAGTCAGTTCAGAAAGAGGTAAAACTCATTCTTGAGTCAACTTGGCCTTGATTGCCTAATGGCATGACCCACATGCCAAAGTGGCACATGTTGGGTGGCATAACTCCTCCCCTTGAAGGGAGACATGGGAAACCCGTTACCAAACATGTAGAAAGGTGCTGAGGAATCCTTAGAGCAGTGGTGGTTTGAAGAGAGAGAATAAAGTTTTGAGATTATTTTGAAGGAGAAAAGAAAAGAGAATTTAGTAGGGAAACGGTTGTGTTCAAATCCTGGTTCTGCCACACACTTGTTGAACAACCTAAGATAAGTAGGTCTCTCATTCCTTAGTTTTCTCATCTGTAAAATAGGTATAATAGGAACACTATTATAAATAGGTTGTTCTAAGGAGGATGTGACTTACTACATGTAAAGCTTATAGAATAGTGTTGAACCACTGAAAGATCGTTGTTGACGTAGATTGGTGACGGCTCACTGTAGCATTTATTGATGGAAATTTAGTCATGATATAGTTGACCCAAAATGTCACAAAATAAGATGTATATTTTAATCACATTTTATCAGTATATTTAGAGATACAAGGAGAAATATGAAAAATATAATCCAATGTCTCCAGGCTGGGATATTACAGGGCCTTTTAGGTTTTTTTCTATTCACATCTCTACTTCTAGAATTAGCTATAGTAACTTTCTTTAATTAAAAAAAAAAAAGAAAGAAAACTAAATTTTAATACACAATGAAACAGCAGCATAAAAATTCTGGAAAGTCGGTTGATAAAAATCAGATTCTTCAATATGCCCCAAGAAATTAATTTTAAGTACAAAATGCCCTAAGAATTCAGAGGAAAAGTCTCGATTTGACTGCTTGCCAGTATGAAGTTATAGTGCCTGCTATTAATCCTGCTATCCTTCCAGAAACGATTCCATCCTTGTCAGCAAAGGACACTATGCTAGAATCACTCTCAGTGAATAGGCAGGGAATGGACAGGCCTTTAAAAATAGTCACTTGTTGGCACAAAAGCAGCTATGCATTACCCTCACCTTGAAACACTGGGTAAGACTGACCACCACTTAGTATTAAACAAAAATAGAAGTGCTCTATATACATGACCTGTCTAAATTTTCACAACAATTTTATCAGAAAGGTGTTATATTAGCAAATGTTTCAACGGGCCCAGGAAGCTTACATAACTTGCCCCTAATTACACAGCCAGGAAAGGATCAAACCAGAATCCAAATGAAAGCCTGGCATGTAACGAGGGACCACAGCTGCACTGAGTTTCAGCCATGGGGACTCAAATCATGTGTGCACACACTCACTCTGCATAAAAAGGAAAAGAATCCCTGGCATACATTATAACCAATTGTTTCCAAGGTTTTCCAGCACCCAGCCCTTGGACTTTAAAATTCTATATTAGCTTACAGTTTGAGGCTAAATGGCAAAGGAGGAGATACTATCACTAAAAACACTGAGACATAAGAACAGCCATCACCTCCCCAAGCAAAACATGTAAAACAGAACATTGTAAGTTTGGGAACTAAGGATTACCACAAACCTTTTTTTCTTGTCATTATAGAATATAGATGCCACTCATTTTTCCACAAATAATTCCAGTGTACATGTTATATTCTAGGCACTGTATGCTAGACATTGACGTTGGTCCCAAAAGTTCTCTTACAGTGCTTTATATTTTATTTCAAACATCTCAGATCATCAGTCACTGAGTTTTAGCATTAGCAGAGAAATGTACACGCCTCCCAAGTACACACGCACTCCTGTGTGTACATTCATAGAGGCCTTCTCTTGTGTTGCCTAAACAAGGAACAGATTTTGCATTCTCCCCAACTAACATCCAATTGAAGTTTTATATCTATCTCTAGGAATTATGATGAAAGCAAGTAAATGTATATTGATGAGATTTGGGACACACTACTCCAAAATATGGCACCTTGGCATATTGAATATTTTAAGCCAAAGGAGTTTGAGAAAACAGCAGAAGCAAGGAGATCACTTTGATCCCCCCACCACCTTCTCCCCTAAAACAGGTCATAATATCCTCATGTGGGAGGCCCCATCCCATATTGGAAAGAAAGGAACATGCCTATGTCCAAAGACAAAGGGTCGCCAAGAGGAATCCAAGCAACAGAACTTGCTCAATTTCCCACCACTTACTACCTTACCTCAGACTCTGACCTACTGTATTTCTACACGACTGCCCGGTCTTAATCAAACCAGCATAAAATATTCAAATGTGTGTCTTCAGGTCTTCATTTCCTTAATGAGGGCTCCCATGTCACATAGAACTTATATAAATTTATGTGCTTTTCTCCTATTAATCTTTGTCAGTTTAATTTTCAGACCCAGTCAGACACTCTATGAGGATCAAGAAAAACTTTTCTTCCTTTCCAATATACAAATAAAGGTGAATTCATTTGAAAGGCATTGATACCCAGCAGACATCTATAACTAAGGGCTCATTTAACCTCAGTTATTTAAAAAAAAAAAAAAAAAAAGTCTGTGAAAATGACCATCCTCCGTGAATGGTGACGAAATCTAAGTCTGATTTTACACATGTAAGGCACTTTGTTTTGATGGTGATGTCTTTCTCCTTCTTCAAACGCAGGGAAAACTCTCCTCGAGCACTACCTCATCCTTTATTGCAGAAGGCCTGCTTTGTATTGGAGTCATTATCTTTCTGAGGACTGAGTAAGAGAAAGTGTTCCTTCTTTTTTTTGTATTGAAGTGCCTGCTCCTTGACTCAGTTATTAAAATGAGGGAGCAAATAGCTCCTTGTTCTAATTTTCCTTATCAGCCTCCACAGGGCCCATTTCAGGCTGTCTGTGAAGTGTTAGAATGCAATTGTGTGCTTGAATAAAGAGGAGAAACTGAATTAGAGCCTCTTAAGCCCATTATATTGTCTTATTTAGTGACACTGTTTGCCTCACCATTACTAAGCAATGAGCTAAGTGTTCTTCCTGAGTAATAATAATAATATCCACATTTAACTAGCCCTTTACACTTTGCAAAGCACTTTTGCATACTTTATCCCTTTTCATCCATACAGTGAGCCAGCCTATCAGGAGGGTATGAAGAAGGGGACTGAACAATAGTTAAGTTACAGTTTAAAACCTGAAAGCCAGTCTTTGAAAGCAGATGAGCCTGGTATTGGAGCTGAGTTTGTCCCACCTTGCGGACATAGGAACTCAACGCTGAGCCTCCCTCTGCCTGTGGATAGAAGCCTCGAGACCCTAACTTAAATGGTTACACTTTGAAAGACAGAAATGTGGAAAATCAGAAGCACTTCACATTAGTGGACAAAAATACAAATATTTGTTATTAAGCCATGTGTTATAGAGGGCAGGTCATTTTTAAAATATCTAAGTTTTTGAACAGTCATTTTAACCATGCATACTTCTGTGAATATTTTCAAAATCTGTTTAGAAATTCTGTCATATGTTAAGAAAAGTCCACATTTTATAGAACGTTTCAATATTGTCACAAATGATCTTTGATTACAAATGACACTAGCAGGTAGGTATACGTACTGGTTTGCTTCTTTTAGAAACGAACATAATCCTGGATATGTTTTGTATAAACCAATTTTCTGACAAACTAAATTTTATTTAGTTTTTTTTATTAGAGGTTTTCCTTATTTTATACAATTCTCTGAAGATGCTATTTAATGATGCAAGTAATCTCTCTTTGACTAACTTTACTTATCAATTTGTATTTTGAGTAAATCTAAGGTTTTCTTCACACAGAATATACATAAATGACTCTTAGATATTTCAGTCCTTTAGTTTAAATCAGCTATAGCATCTGCTGAGTCCCTACTGAGTGCCAGGACTCTGCTAGAGACAGAAAATTCAGACTTTTGAATACGAATACAAATGCTTGTGCTCAGGTGCTCTCAAGCCTAGGTGGGAAAGAAACTAACTCCAAACTCTCCCTTTGATGATCTGCTAATCCCTAGAGACTTCTAAAACTACTCACATGATTATCACCAATAGCACCTTATCTTAGCCTAGCCTCTAGAAAGTAGAGCCTTGGCAAGAATCGAGATGGTAATACTTTGGTTAGAGGCTGGAGGGCCAAGGCCTAGGGTAAGGGAAAAAAGGAAAAGAAGTGAGGAAGGATGTGATGTGACACACGAATGCCCTGCTGTATGACCTTTACTTTGTAGTCAGCCAGCAAGTTGTTGGGTACTTGTTAAAAAATATTTATTGCAGGGATCCCTGGGTGGCGCAGCAGTTTGGCACCTGCCTTTGGCCCAGGGCGCGATCCTGGAGACCCGGGATCGAATCCCACGTCGGGCTCCCGGTGCATGGAGCCTGCTTCTCCCTCTGCCTGTGTCTCTGCCTCTCTCTCCCTCTCTCTGTGTGACTATCATAAATAAATAAAAATTAAAAAAATATATTTATTGCAGAAGGCCTGAAGCATGTTAAAATTGTTAAGAGTCCATCTTAACCAGGAGGCATTCCAGGCTTTGGTTTTGGTTTGTTTTGGTTGGTTGCTAAGGTATTAGAACCACCCCAGTCTAATGGCCTCCTCGTTTAAATAAATCAACACAGGGGTCCCTATGGGATCTTCTCTGGAAAGACTTTAAGAATGAGCTACTCCTCAAGAGAAGTCCCTGGAAGAGAGAAAGCAGGGCAAGCTGATGTGCCAGGCTTCCATTTTTGTTTGTTTACTCCACATGGAGCACTGCTTGCAAATCAGCCCCTCTGTTCACTCAGGAAGCCAGTTACCACTCCCAAGGGATGTTTTGTTCAAGGCCAACCATGGAGAGAATACCTGGTGAGGTGAAGCACCAACTGGAAGGAAGGAAGGGAGGGAAGCAGGGAGAGAGGGACTTTGAGACAGTGTACTTACCTTTGATCTCAATACAGCATCCCCTCTCATTTCTATATTTTAGAATCAATACATAAAATAATTACATGATCCCCTCCCCCCAGAATATACTAAATGGAGATTTTAGGTGAGATTGCTTTTTTATGTAGCCTTGAAGAATCACGTTTCTCCCCTCAAAATACCTTCTAGTTTATGGTCATTGTTATATGATTAGTATCTGTAGCTTCCACTAAATAGTAAGTTTTTTATAATAAGGATCACATCTGGTTTTTATTTCCATCATGTCTCCAGTAGCTGGCACTTACTAGGAGCTCAGCAGATATCTGTTGAGTAAATAAATGAATGGATGAGATAAATGTGTTCAATATTCAGTCACTGAGTCGTTGGCGTTTAGCCGCAGCCCAGCTAGCCTCTCTGGTGGCACTATTACAGAGATTTTAAAATATTTTTATTCTTTGTCATATTTTTTCACTTGCTCTCAATGGCATATAAGTATTAAATGGTCATACTTTTCTCTCTCTTTTTTTTTCTTTTTCTAAGCTTTTTTTTCATCTCCTATATATATATTTTTTTCTGTCTTTTCTTTACGTCCTCCACTCCTTCTCTTCTGTTTTCAGCTCCTAGGTTTTTTGAACAAGGGAAAGAAATTAGAGAAAAGTGGTGTCTTTCCATTTTCAGATGCTGCTGTGTCTAAGACACGGATGCCCTCTGGGTGGCCAGTGTCCAAATGCCGGCTCTCCTGTAGAGTGCATGTGAATATACTTTTTTAGAGAGTTGGGGTGGAATGGAGTTCCTTGATGTTAGAGATCTGCCCCAGTGCAGCTCCCCCTAACACCCCCTTAGCTCCCACTTCTGGTGGCTCACCCCTTGGGCTCTTGCTCCTGGAGTCCTCTCACCTGGCAACCAGCCATCTTAGGCAGGTAAGAGGAAAGTAGTTACAAAATGGCTCAAGCCAAGCTACCTCTGAAGTATATACTTGTCAACACGGATTCCTTCACGTTGTTAAAGCAGTGTGAAGGGATCAGCGATTCCTTTCCAGGAGGGAAGGAGGAAAGGAGGGGAAGGGGAGTAGAGAGAAGAAAGAAAAAAAAAGAGACAAGAAAATGTGTAAAACTGAACAAATTATCATCAGGGCACTAAACACCCTCACTGCAAGCTATCTATCTTCACTAATCCTTTCCTCCATCTGATTTTCTGGCCTCTGTCCTTTGCACTCAAATCACTACTGGGTGATTAAATGACTAAAATTAATCTAATTCCTGTCGTGGTGGTATTGACAAGTATGAGTGACGTAATGGTCTAGCCTATCCAGATAACACCTTCACAGCACGGGTTCTTCAAAGCCTTACCTGTAAGGAAGAGGGGAAAATAATGTTAATTTAGAACACAAATGCAAATCGATAAGGGAGATAGTTTAGATGGGCAAGGGCATTCTTCTAGTTCTTCATAAATCTATCATTTATCTAAGTTGCTACTTCCTCTCCTTCCTAAAACCATTAAAATCTGTTTTTACTTAAGTTATAGAAAATTCTAATAATTTTATAAGATTTTTGTGGCACATTTCAAGATCATTGGAGACCTCCTGATGTGCCATAAAACCAAGGATTGAAATTTCCTGCACAGGGGATCCCTGGGTGGCGCAGCGGTTTGGCGCCTGCCTTTGGCCCAGGGCGCGATCCTGGAGACCCGGGATCGAATCCCACATCGGGCTCCCGGTGCATGGAGCCTGCTTCTCCCTCTGCCTTTGTCTCTGCCTCTCTCTCTCTGTGACTATCATAAATAAATAAAAATTAAAAAAAAAAAAAAAAAGATTAGAAATTTCCTGCACAAAGTTGTTTGGTAGTTTGTGAAAAACCCCTATCATTAGTCAGAAATTGAGTTGTTTAAACAAAATACAAGTGCAGAGTGCCACCTGCTGGTGTAATATGTATGCTCACAGAACTTTCCTTGATTATAGCTAATAATCTGGTCATTTTTCTATTACTAAAAATCACAACGATAAAATTTAATTTCAGAAAAGAAGTTATTAAAATGCATAAGATGTATATAGAATTTTTCTTAGATTACTTAAAAACTCTAAGGAAAAAAAGTCACCGAATTCAGAAAACCTGACTTGGCTCTACCAACATCTAGCCAGGGAACCATGAACAAGTTTCACTGAGCCTCAGGCTTCTAATCTGCAACATTTGGGCTTAAAAAAAACAAACAAACAAAAAAACAAAAATAACTGTTCTGGATGAAATAGAAGATCACAGAATCTGAAGAAGGATTAAAGAAAAAGTGCTGAGAATTTAGAAATGAATGCAGAATGAGGGATTTACTTAACACGGATCCCAAGTCCTGCAAAATGAGATTTGCAGTTTGGTAAGAAAATAAGAGAAGAAAGTACTGGTATGAAACTAAAAGGCATTGTACAAGGGCTTACATCCCTTAGGAATTTATGTAAAATGCTTCTTGTATGCCCAGTCTTTAGATTAAAAATATAGGGACGCCTGGGTGGCTCAGCAGTTTCAGTGCTGGGTGGCCCAGGGCATGATCCCAAAGTCCCAGGATCAAGTCCCACATCGGGCTCCCTGCATGGAGCCTGCTTCTCCCTCTGCCTGTGTCTCTGCCTCTCTCTGTGTGTCTCTCATGAATAAATAAATAAATAAATAAATAAATAAATAAATAAATAAAGTCATATATATATATATCTGCCTCTAAAAAAAAAGGGAGGGGACTTTTAGTAGGAAAATAACCCTAAAATCTAGACTTAGGAAAACATGGATGGCAGAGACTAGAGATCACAATGAGAAGAGAGAAAAGGTAAACTGCAAATAGGAAGTGAGCTATCCAGAGGTTAGGACAGAGATTCATCCCAGAGCATTCCAGATGATGACGATATCACAAGTGTGGGTAAAGGCAGATGTCTCGGGGTAGAGGTACCACTAGGCTAGGTATTGGCTGAATTGTCCAGTGGGCATTGAGTGGTCAATGGCAGCAAAGCGAGAAGACAATCAGCAGGTGGTCAAGTCCTTATGAAATATGAGGGAGAGACTAAAATAATGAGAAGGAATAGAAGATGGTACATGCAGATGGCATCAGCACTAGGGCAGGTGTAATTTTTGCTTGAGGATGGCAGATTCCTCATCAGTCTCTCTTTTTTTTTTTAAGATTTTATTTATTTATTAGAGAGAGAAAGAAAGAGAGAGAGAGAGAGAGAGGCAGAGACACAGGCAGAGACAAAGGCAGAGGAGAAGCAGGTTCCATGCAGGGAGCCCAACGTGAGACTCAATCCCCGGACTCCAGGATCAGGCCCTGGGCTGAATGCAGGCACTAAACTGCTGAGCCACCCAGGTGTCCTTCCTCATCAGTCTCTTGCTCCATCTTTCTATCTCTCTATCTCTCTCCCTCTGTCTATAGTGTCCCAAAAGCCTTAAGCTAGCTTTAAGCTTTAATACTCCAAAATTATAAATGCTGCCAACTTGCAGAAAGAATAATTTGAGAGTTTAACTATTTACATTGTATTCACTCTTTTTTAGTTTTGTGGCTTTTTAAATATAAATTTCTCATTTAAATTTGTAGTACAGTCACAGTTTACCATCTTCAGTCAGAGAAACTGAATATATTTATTCAGCCAAGATTGACTAAGACCATCCAACCTACTAAGATCCACAAGTACCCCCTAGTAACAGTTGGAGAGGGGGAGGTGAAATCCTTTGTTCCTATCTCATAGAAATAATTATTTGATACAGGAAGGTTGACTTCCTTTTCCTTCTCAGTATGACCAACTTCATTCAGAAACACACATTCACATATTTATACATACATGCAGAAGCCAATTGGAAAGCCTTATACTTAGGAAAGCTTCCCAGTTTGTTTCTGGGGTGCACAAAACAGCTGGTCAACTATTAAGATGTAGCACTGCTTCAATTTCAAAAAACAAAGGCATACTCCTGGGGAAATTTTGTTAAATGGACCAGCAATAACTCAGATTCCCTGGTTTTTAATTTGTTCTTTCTCCCTTGTATTTGAGCTCTTTGTCTATTCCCTTGTAAAAAGAAGTCAACTACATCAAAAACTTATTTTAATAAAACCAGTCAAGTGTACCCTGTGTATGGTATATACTATTTATTAGATTGTGTCAGTGTATTGTTTATTATATACTATGCAAAGTATGAAACATATTATCTTATAAAAGTACAAAACCTGAGGCCACACTGCTAATTTTAGCATATGTTCAGGGTTGGTAGAGTAGAAGAGCTAAAAGCATGAACTTTGAACCCAGACTTACTGGGTTCTACATACTAGCCAGGTAATCTTTGGTTAGTTAACCACCCGAAGACTCCATGTCTTCTACTATAAAGTGGGGATGGTTATAATGCTCCTCATCTCATAGGTTCTTGAAGAAGATTTAAAAAGATAACATATGAAAAGCTAGAGTTGTTGCTTACAGAACAATTAGTTCAACCTGCTTTCCATCCATCATCCCTTTCCTGTTCTCCCTCTTCACATGTTAACCTGACCTACCTCAGCACTCATTTGAAATGGGACGTTAAACCTAACTTGCAAATCTTCTTTTTCCAAATTCCTTCTAGAAAATAATGCTCCCTTTTCTTTGATCTTCTCTCCCTATATAAGAATTTGGGGCTGAAACGTAAGACAATTAAATTCATTTTAATTTCAGAGGGATCTTAACATATTGGTGCTCTGCGTCTACTCACTGTAATCGACTTTAATCTTAGATTCTAGTTCTTAAACCAAAAAGAAATGTGGATTTGTTTGTGGTAAGCCAAATTCTCATTCCTTGGTGTTCCCTGGATACAAAGGAAATGGAGATTATTAAAAGGTTAAAATATTTTTGGAAATCGCAACTATTATGCCTGGCTTTAACTAATTAACCCTTGCATTGAATTAATGACAGGGTTAATTAGCTCATACAGGGTACATCATTTAATTTAGAGGGGGGGACGGAAAAAGCCTTGGAGATTAGAATCATTCTTTTGCCACCTTGTGGTTTCATTTCCACACTGCATTGTGCTAAATAGATCTTCATAAAAGCTAAATAGATACATTGTTCATCTCTGTAATTTTAGTATATCTCAGCATGGTATTTAAAGCTGCTACTTAAAACTACCAGGTGATTGCATTTGGTCTTTTTTTTTTTTTTTTTTCTCAAAATGCCAGATACTCAGAAGCTCAGTCTTGATATCCTTTTTTTTTTTAATAATAAATTTATTTTTTATTGGTGTTCAATTTGCCAACATACAGATAACACCCAGTGCTCATCCCGTCAAGTGCCCCCCTCAGTGCCCGTCACCCATTCACCCCCACCCCCCGCCCTCCTCCCCTTCCACCACCCCTAGTTCATTTCCCAGAGTTAGGAGTCTTTACGTTCCGTCTCCCTTTCTGATATTTCCTACCCATTTCTTCTCCCTTCCCTTCTATTCCCTTTCACTATTATTTATATTCCCCAAATGAATGAGAACATATAATGTTTGTCCTTCTCTGATTGACTCCTTTCACTCAGCATAATACCCTCCAGTTCCATCCACATTGAAGCAAATGGTGGGTATTTGTCATTTCTAATGGCTGAGGAATATCCTTTTAAAGGGGAGATTTTTTCCTATGCAGTGGCAATAAATGGCACAAGACATGAGAAATAGCTGAGTTTACAAAGAAAGACTGGAATTTGCACAGTTCCCTGGATTTCTTATTTAGAAGCTATAGTCTCTGCAAGTGTAGCATTCCTACTTTTTATCAGTACAACTACTGATATCCTTGGAAGATGTAATCAACAGAACTTAGACTTCTTACCTTGAAGACAAAGTGTTGTCATGTGATGCTGTTGTTAACTATCCATCCTCACATCCAGATGGCCATTTCCTTCACTTCCCTCACTTCATTCTAACACAAGGAGAGAACCCTAACATCACCCTCATTTTCAGTCACCAGCATTGCCTGCAAGACACAACCCCAGGGTATCAGTGCCGAGGTCAAGAAAACCTTTAGGTTCTATAATTTCTGGTCCACTTTCATTTCCACCACACGCTTGAAACATAGTCTTATGTACAAAGCCCATATAAAACAAAAATTCTCCTGTTTCCATGGCTCTAAGAGAGGACTACCAGGGATGACCTTTGAAGCTAAAATAGAACCCACAACTTAAATAAACAAATCTATAATTTTCCAACTGAAATGCTAGTTAGACCACAGACACATCCATCCTGAAATAATGTCCTGCTTTGTCTCAAGATAGATTTTTAAATTAATTCACTAGAAAGGACTTTCTAACTTGGATCAGTTAGGCTATCACAACAAATGGTTAGCTGAGTAATCGTTATCAGTTAGCTGTATTAAAAAAAAAAAAACATACAAAATGTACTGACTTAAAACAATAATTCTTCAGTTCAGTCATTTGGACTGGGCTCAGCCCGTGACTCTTCTGATCTTTATTGGCCTCTCACGTGCATCTGTGGTCATTTGCTGGGTTGGTCTAAGATAGTCTCAGTTGAGGCTACTTGTCTCTGCTATCCATGGTGTCTCACCCCTCAGCAGGCTTATACTGGCTTATTTTCATGGTATCAGAACAGGTTTTCAAGGCCTATTAAGGCCAAAACTTGGAAGTTGCTTGAGAAATACTCAAGGATTCTTGAGGCCTAGGCTCAGATTTGATACACTGTCATGTATGCTGCATTCTATTAGCCAAAGTGAGTCACAAGGCAGCATAGTCATATTGTAAAGGGCATATATCCAGAGAAGAGTGAAGAACAATTGTGGCCTTTTGTTTTGTTTTGTTTTCTTGCAGTCTGACATTTTTATGCCCAACATCTGTAATTGCATCATCTTTATTTGAATAATTTCAAACAACTATTAACAGACACAGAGAAAGAAATTAACAATAATACAACAGTAATAGGGGATTTGATACCCTATTTACATCAATGAAGAGATAACCCAGACAGAAAATCAGTAAGGAAATAGTGGCTTTCAATTACACATTGGACTAGATGAACCTAATATATATATATATATTCAGAACATCCCATGGAAAAGCAGTGAAATATACATTCTTTTCAAGTTCATATGGAACATTCTTCAGAATGTACCACATATTAGGACACAAGACAAGTCTCAACAAATTCAGAAAAATCAAATTCATATCATGCATCTTTTCTGACCATAACAGTATGAAACTAGAAACCAATCCAATAAAAAAAAAAACTGGATGGAACACAAATACATGGAAGCTAAATAATAAACTAATAAGCAATGAATGGCTCAACCAAGAAATCAAAGAAGAAATTGAAAAAATACATGGAGACAAATGAAAATGAAAGTACAACAGTCCAAAATCTTTAGGATGTAGCAAAGCTGTTCTAAGAGAGAAAATTATAGCAGTAAAGGCCTACCTCAAGAAATAAGAAAAAACTCAAATAAACAACCTAACCTTACACCTAAAGGAGCTGATAAAGAACAAAGTCCAAGGCCAGCAGAAGAAAGGAAATAATAAAGATTAGAGCAGAAGTAAATGAAATAGAAACTAAACAAAATAGTAGAACAAATCAATGAAATCAAGAGTTGGTTCTTTGAAAAGATAAACAAACTTGATAAAACTTTAGCCAGACTCATAAGAAAAAAAAAGGATGAGGACCCAAATAAATAAAATCAGAAATGAAGGAGGATAGATAACAACCAAATGACAGAAATACAAGGGATTATAAAATAATACTGTGAGAAATTATATTCCAACAAATTGGACAACCTAGAAGTGAATGAATTTCTAGAAACACATAACCTTCCAAAATGGAATCAGGAAGAAATGGAAAATTTGAACAGATGATTACTAGCAAAGAAATTTAATCAGTAATCCAAAAACTTCCAACAAGCAAATGTCCAGAACCAGATGGTTTCACTGGTGAATTCTACCAGACATTTAAAGAAGAGTTAATCAATACCTATCTTCCCTATCTTCCTCAAACTCTTCCAAAAAAAAATGGAAGAGAACAGAGAGCTTCCAAATTCATTTTATGAGGCCAACGTTACTCTGACACCAAAACCAGATAAAGATACTATTTTAAAAAGAGAACTATAGGCCAGTGTCTCTAATGAACACACAGGCAAAGGTCCTCAATAAAATATTAGCAAAAAATACATTTTTTTAAATTACCAAGATCAAATGGGATTTATTCCTGGGATGCAAAGGTTGGGTTCCATATTCACAAATCAATCAACATGATACATCACATTAAAAAAGAGAAAAGATAAAATTCCCTCACCTCAATAAATGCAGAAAACACACTTAACAAAGTACAATATCCATTCATGATAAAAAACCCCCAACAAAGTAAGTTTCAGAGGGACTGTGCCTCAACACAGTAAAGTCCATATATGAAAAATCCATAGCTAACATTATATTCAGGGGTGAAAAACTAAGAGATTTTCCACCAAAATTAGGAACAAGACAAGGATGCCCACCCTCACCACTTTTGTTCAACATAGTACTGGAAGACATACCCACAGCAATCAGATAAGAAAAAGAAAAAAGCATTCAAATTGGTAAGGAAGAGGTAAAACCTTCACTATGTGCAAATGACATAATACTATATACATGGAAAACCCTAAAGACTCTACCAAACAACTAGAATTGATGAATGAATTTAGTAAAGTCACAGGATACAAAATTAATATGCAGAAATCTATTGTAATTCTATACACTAATAATGAAGTAGCAAAAAGAAATTTAAAAAACAATCCCATTTACAATTGCATCAAAAGTAATAAAACACCTAAGAATAGACTTAGCCCATGAGGTTAAAGAACTGTAGTTCAAAAACTATAAAACATTTATGACAGAAATTGAAGATGACACAAACAAATGGAAAGATATCCCACACTCATGGAATGGAAGAATCAATATTGTTAAACATCCATATTATCCAAAGCAATCTACAGATTTGATGCAATTCCATCAAAACACCACCAACGTTTTTCACAAAATGGAAACAAATAATCCTAAGATCTGTATGGAACTACAAAGGAGCCCAAATAGTCAAAGCAATCTTGAGAATAACAAAGCTGAAAGTATCACAATGCCAGATTTCAAGATATATTTCAAAGCTCTAGTAATCAAAACAATATGATACTGGCACAAAGATAGACACAAAGATCAATGGAACGGAATAGAGAGCTCAGACATAAACCCACCTTTATATGGTTAATTAATCTATGACAAAGGAGGCAAAAATAAGCAATGGGGAAAGACAGTCTCTTCAACAAATGGTGCTGGGAAAACTGGACAGCAACATGCAAAAGAGTGAAACTGAACCATTGTCTTATACCATATACAAAAAAATAAACTCAAAATGGATTAAAGACCTAAATGTGAGATCTGAAACCAAAAAATCCTAGAAGAAAACATAGGCAGTAATTTTTCTGACATCAGCCATAGCAACATTTTTTCTAAATATATCTCCTCAAAGGAGGGGAAAGCAAAATTAAACTATTAAGACTATACCAAATAAAATACCTTGCACAGTGAAGGAACCCATCAACAAAACAAAAGGCAACCTACAAAATGGGAGAAGATATTTGCAAATCATACATCCAATAAGGGGTTAATATCCAAAAAATACGAAGAACCTTTACAACTCAACATGAAAAAGAACAAACCAATTAAAATGAGCAGGGGATCTGAATAGACATTTCTCCAAAGAAGACATCCAGATGGCTAACAGACACATGAAAAGATGCTCAACATCACTCATCATCAGGGAAATGCAAATCAAAACCACAATGAGATATCACCTTAAACCTGTCAGAATGGCTAAATTCAAAAAGACAAGAACACGTGTTGGTGAGGATGTGGAGAAAAAGGAACCCTCATGCACTATTGGTGGGAATGCTAATTGGTACAGCCACTGTGGAAAACAGTATGGAGATTCCTCAAAAAAAAATAAAAATAGAATTACCATATGATCCAGTAATTCCACGACTGGGTATTTATCCAAAGATAACGAAAACTCTAATTTGAAAAGATAGATGCGCCCCTAAGTTTACTGCAGCATTATTTACAATAGCCAAGATATGGAAGCAACCCAAAGGCCCACATATATGAATGGAAAAAGAAGTGAGGTGTGCATGTGTATACACATATATATGCACACATACACACATATGTACGTGCAGTGTTATATACTCAGCCATAAAAAAGAATGAAATCTTGCCTTTTGCAGGATAGAACTAAAGAGTATTATGCCAAGTGAAATAAATCAGAGAAAGAGAAATACCATATGATTTCATTCATAAGTGAAATTTAAAAACAAAACAAATGAACTAAGAAAAATAAATAGAACAAACTGGTGATTACAAGAGGGAGGTGGGTGAGGGAATGTGTGAAATAGTTAAAGGGGATCAAGAACACAAAGAATAACAATGTATAGAATTGTTCAATCATTATATGTACACTTAAAACTAAGAAAACACAAAATAAAATAAAAATCAATTTTAAAAGAAAAACAGCGCACTTGGGTGGCTCAGTCAGTTAAACATCTGCCTTCAGCTCAGGTCATGATCCCGGGGTCCTGGGATCAAGCCGCATCGGGCTCCCTGTTCATCGGGGAGCCTGCTTCTCCCTCTGCCTCTGCGCTCTCTCTCTCTCTCTCTCTCTCTCTCATAAATAAATGAATAAAATCTTTAAAAATAAAAGAGAAAAACATGAATACTTTTAAGTTTGTTCCCATTCAGTTTAGGATAGTCATGTAATACAACAGATTCCCAGTGTTACCAAGAGACCAATACTATTTACATGAAAACTTATTCAAATCATTTTTACAAATTTTCTACAAAATACCAACCCTATTTTAACCTAACCAGGTTGTAACTGGGAATTGACAATTAATTTCAATGCCACACAGAAAAATAATGCATTCCAGTGGGGAAAGCAGTGAACCAGAAATCAGAAAGAACTTTGCATTTTGATTCCACCTGTGACTCCCTACAATGGTGTCTTCGGGTTAAACCTAAAAACCATGTAGTTATCCAAATTCATAAACTTCACTCAACCATAGTAGGAGAAAACAATGGAGAGAGGAGAGGAAGAAGTGGTGATATTGAAGAAGGCAAATGATTTTCCCGAAATATTCCTTTTTGTGGAGAGTAGCCTGAGGGAATGGAAAGAGTACTAATGTGAGAAATAGAAAGCCTGGGGTTCCATTCCCAGCTCTACCACTTATTTATTGGTGACCTTAGAAAGAACTTGGTATCTACAAGGTTGTGTTTATTCGTTTCCATAAATTAAAGCAATGGATTTCAAAAATCCCTGTCAGCTCTTAAAAAAAAAGAAAAAGTGTGCTGACTTTGGAGGGTCCTGAATTCACCATAATTGCTATGCCTAATTCCCATCTTTCTTCACCACCTCCACTCTCTCCACCTCCCACTCATCATGGGAAAGAAATTCCAAAACTGTGTGTGTAGAATGGCATCAGTACAGCTGGGCTAAGCGTACTTGCAATGTAAGTGGAAGAATTCGATATGCTAACGTTGGTAGTGAGTGAAACTTGTTTGACAGTCAGATTACATGACAGACAAGACAAGACAAGGCTGCCAACAACGTCCTGGATGTGTGACTGGGGTGGGGGTCGTGAAGAATGACAATGACATGAAGAAATAAAGGCTTTCCCCAGAAAACAGATGATCCAACAGAAAATAAAAATGAGCTGTTTTGAAGAAGGTAGATAAGACTTCTAGATAAACTCCTTGAATAGCTACAGGGATTGGTGATTTTAAAAGGTTTGAAAGCCAAAGGTCAAAATAGAATAGAGTACACAGCTCAGGAGAGTTAAATGAGGCTGTGTGTCAGAAAAGAGGAGATTCAGAAGCTTCAAGGAATGGAGTTCCAGGAAACAAGTATACTGTTCAACTCAATAAAATTCAACAAATGTATACTGAGAGCCTGTTTTATGCCAAACAGTATTCTTGCAGTAAAACAAATTTTTGATGTGCGTGTTTTTGTCCTCATTGAGCATTTTAGTAAGAAATGGCAGACCATAAGCAACATAAATAAGTATATGTGAATTAGAAAGTGCTTGGTGTTAAGGGGATAAATAATGCTGGAAAAGGGTTCCCATGGGGTCAAATAGGTCCCAATTTTAAATAGGGCAGTCAGGGAAGGTTTCAAGGAGAAGGTGGCATTTGAACCAAGACTAGAAATGTGTGAGGGGGTTAGATGTGTGGCCCTCTAGGGAAAGATGGTCAAAGCAGAGCATGCCTTGTAGATTCTAGATGCAGAGAAGCCAGTGTAGCTGGAATGGGGTTGAGTGGAGGGGAGAGGTGTAGGAGAGCAAAGAGGAAAGCTGGTGTGGGGGATGTTGGAA
Source organism: Canis lupus dingo (assembly GCF_003254725.2). Classification (NCBI taxonomy): domain Eukaryota; kingdom Metazoa; phylum Chordata; class Mammalia; order Carnivora; family Canidae; genus Canis; species Canis lupus. The sequence goes on from NC_064255.1 coordinate 58,434,044, forward strand.
GGCCACATTCCAACAAGGATATGAACTTTTACCTGGAGCATCCTGGGAAGCCAGGGCATGCCTTTGAGCAGAAATGAATGCCATGGGGGCTTTGGGCTCAGTCAGGCCTGGTTGGTTCATACACATGTATACATAAGAAGGACAAATATAAAACAGAACCAAGATCTCCAAATCAGTTTGCTCTTCATTCAATTAACACTTATTGAGTGAGCAAACATAAACCCAATTCTAGGGATACAACAGTCCTACCATAAGAATGAAGATTTAGTGGAGAGAGAAATGAGTCACAATTCACTGACTCTTTTTATTCTTTTATAAATACACCTAATTTGCTCAAAGGCCTTCATTTCCACTCAATAGCAGAAAAAAAAATTTGCCCATTCACATTAATTTCTATATTAAAAACAAAAACCTCCTTTCCAATTTAGCTCAGTCTCTTTGGTCCCCCCCCAGATTTGGGGTTTTCCCTCTCTCAGAGCATAGGATAAGCTTACATAACAAGAGAGAGACATCTCTTCCCATATTGATCTCTGAGGTACCCAGCACCTCACCTTGGTCTCACTTGTGAGCGTCCCTGTCAACCTCTTTCAGTTGAAGTGTCTGAGTGCTGACTATTCTCTCAACAAGCCAACATCAGTGAGCTCCTCCACTACTGGTGACTTGCCTTTGCCTTAGCCTTCATTAATGGTACTGGTTCTCTGTAACTTTCCCAAAACCTCCCACTGGCCCCTAGCTTTGGATTTTTAACCTGGAAGTTAGTCCCACACTTCTGGACACATTCCACTTACCCCAAAAGGACATACAAACCATCTTGGTCTTCTTCATGGCACTCACAGGCTTCAGGGAATCAAGGAGGGTAAATCCTCACAACCACTTCAGTTGGAGAGAAGCACTACATGACTTTCCACCAGTCTCCTTAATGGAAAACCAGGCACAAAGGCACTCTGCTCTGCAATTCCCCAAACCTCTTTGACTTGTCTCTCTTCCCCCAAACCATGGGCATACCCTGAGATGGATGCAGGGAGTAGGCCCTACACCTATCTCCATTCTGCAACTCTTCCTTCTCTTCCCCATATAGACTCCTACCTGAGCTGAAAAAGAGGCCCTTCTCTCCTTCTGTGTAGTGAATGCCCTGATACAGCCTGCATTCCCTCTACTCAATACCTTGGTCTCAGGTTTCCTTTACACTCTTGAAAAATTTAAGGACCCCAAAGAGCTTTGGTATGGATTGTGTTGACTAATATTTAATGTATTAGAAATTAAAATAATTTGTCAATGTTTATTTCCAAAGTATTTAAATTATTTTAAAAATAACAATAAACCCACTACCTGTTAATGTAACCCATAATACTTCAGAGGAAAAACCTAAATTTTCAGAAAGAGTGGTATTGTTTCATGTTTTTGAAAATCTCTTTAATATCTGCTTGATAGATGTCTTAGTTCTGACTGCTGCAACAAAAATACCACAGACTGGTGACTTAAAAAATAGAAATTTATTCTTCACAGTTCTGGAAGCTGAGAAGTCCAAGATTAAGGCATCAACAATCAGCAGATTCAGTGTTTTGTGACCTAATCCTGGTTTGCAGATGATTGAGTACCTGTTTACTATGTCTCACTTGGCATGGGGGGAGGGAGGAAGTAAGGGGAGAGAGAGGAGCTCTGTCCTATCCTTAAAAGGGCAGTAACTCCATCATGAGGGTTCTCATCTTCATAACCCAGTTACCTCCTACAGACTCCATATACCATGAAATTGGGATTACGGTTTTAACATAGGAATTTGGGAGAGGTGCAAACACGCAACCATAACACTAGAAGACAGCTGGACTCTCTTTTCTGCATTCTATGTGTTGCAATATGTTGTTTGGTTAAAATACATCAAAAAAATCTGGTCACACAGATATGTAGTTGAAAAAGGGAGGAGTGTTTTCATAGCCTTTTCAGATTATAGTGTATATTTTTCTTTGATACTATGCCAAAACTTTGTAAGTGGTAGTATCTTAAACATTAGTTGCAATGTTAGAACTGAAATGCCATGTTAATGAACTTTTTGAACTACATTATATTAAAATCCATTGGTCTCTCTTATACTTTGAATGGATCTTTTACCCATATGTGATTTTTGCATCATACATGGCTCCTTTAAAAATATTAGTTCACTGGGGTGCGTGGGTGGATCAGTCAGTTAAGCATCCGACTCAATTTCAGCTCAGGTCATGATCTCAGGGTCGTAGGATCTGTCCCCACATCGGGCTCTGCACTCAGCTCAGTTTGCTTGTCCCTCTCCCTCTGCTCCTACTCCCACTCATGCTCTCTGTCTCTCCTTATCTCTTAAAATAAGTGAGTAAGTAAAAGCTTTAAATACAAACATATATATATATATATATATATATATATATATATATATATTCACTGAGTTATGCAAATCCTCCAATGTTGACACATTTCACTATATCATATCAAAAACCACATTTATTTAGGAAGCAGTGAAGTTCAAGGTGGCAGATACAAGTCTCCAAGTCTTCAAAGAAAATTCTAATTTTTACTTGAAAGCTCAAATTTATCATTGGAAACAAATACTGCCAGTTGTTTTCCCTGATGTTACAGACTCATTTAATTAAATTTTTTAAAATTTAAACAACAATAGCTTGTCTGTCAGTCACTCAGGTAAAATGATGTTCCATGAAAAAAAGTGGTTGGTTCAGCTCACAACTCATGCTTTTCCACCAGATAGCCATGGTACTTTTTAAAAAATAGTTTCATTGAGATATTATTCACAAACATACAGTTCATTCAAAGTGAAAAATTCTTAGTATATTCACAGAGTTGTGCATCAGATATCATCACCACCATAAATTTTAGAACATTTTCAATCACTGCCTAAAGAAAATCCAACCCATTAGCCATTACCCTCTAATTCCTCTTTTCTCCCCAGTCCTAGGCAACCACTAACTTGGAAATTTCTGTCTACAGCTTTACCTATTTTAGACATTTTATATAAACAAAATCATGTGGTCTTTGTGACAGGCTTCCTTCACTTAGCATAGTGTTTTCAAGGTTTATCTAAGTCGCAGCATGCATCAGTACTTCACTCATTTTTATGGCCAAATAATATACCATTGTATGGCTATCCCAGATTTCACATATCCATTCGTCACTTGATGTGATTTGGGTTGTTTCCACTTTGGAGCTATTTTGAATAATGCTGCTATGAACATCTGCATGTAAGTTTTTGCATGAATATATATTTTAATTTTTCTTAAGTGTATAACTTGGCGTAGCATTGCTGGATCATATGGTAACATGGGTTCAACTATTTAAAGACCTATTAGGCTGTGTTCCAAGCAGCTGCAATATTTTTTAAAAATTCCCACCAGTAGTGCATGAGAATTCCAATTTCTCCACATCCTTTCCAACACTTGTATTCATCTGTCTTTTTAATATTAGCCATTTTAATTGGTGTGAAGTATACTACAGTTTCAATTCAAATTTCTTAAATGGTTAATGATGTAGAACATCTTTTCATGTGATTAACTCACCATTTGTATAACATCTTTGGGGAAATGTCTCTTCAAATTATTTGCCCATTTTTAAATTGGATTGTCTCTTTATTAAATTGTAGAAGTAGTTTATATATCAAAGCTACAAGTCTCTTAACAGACTTAGAGTTTACAAATATTTTCTCCCAATCTAGGAGTATTTTCTTTTTATTAATGATGTTTACCAAAGCACAAATTTTTTATTTTTCATGATGTCCACTTTTGTTGTGGAATGAATGTTTTTATCCCTCCAAATGCATATGTTGAAATCCTAATTCTCAATGTGTTGGTATTTGGTGAGGCTTTTGGTATATAATTAAGTCATGAGTGGAGCCCTCATGGTAGAATTAGTGTCCTTATATAAAGAGATAGGAGGGAGTGTGCTTCCTCTCCTCCATTCTCTTTCCATGAGGAGGACACAGGAAACAGAACTCTATTGCAACAGGAAGGGGGACCTCACCAGATACTGAATCTCCTGGTGTATTAATCTTGGAGTTTCTTACCTCCAGAACTCTGAGGAATAAATATCTGTTGTTTAAGCCACCCAGTCTATAGTATTTTTGTTACAGTAGGCTAAACAGAATAAGACAACTTTAATGAAAGTTTTGTTCTCTCCCCATGTACGTTCTTGCACACTACTTGTGTTCTCCAGAGAAACATAACCAATAGGATATATGTAGATATAGATAAGAGATTTATTACAGGAATTGGCTCTCTGTAGTTATGGAGGCTGAGAAGTCCCACAATTAGCCATCTGGAATCTGGAGAACCAGGAAAGCCAATAGTGTGTCATTCCAAGTCTGAAGTCTTGAGAATCAGGAAGTTGATGGTAGAAGTTACAATTTGAATCCAAAATCCTGAGAACCAGGAACACCAATATCCAAAAGTAGAAGGTGGATGTCTTAGCTCAAGCAGAGAGAAAGAGAATTTGCCCTTCTTTAGCTTTTTTGTTCTATGTGGATCCTCAAAGGTGCCCACTCACATTGGAGAGAACCATCTATTTAACTCATTTCACCAATGAAATGCTAATCTCTTCCAGAACCACCATCACAGACACACCAGAAATATTATACCAGCTATCTAGGTATTCCTTAGCTTAGTGAAGTTAACGAAGTGATTGGACATATTGGTGATTTCTTGTTATTGGAGCACCTTATGGAATTAGAGGCGCAGCAGTATCAATGTGCTTAGAGTGGATCACTGGGAGAAGACATTTCTAACATGGTGGGGTGTCTGGATGTGTGATTTCTCAATGAGTCAGTGGAGATGCAGAAGCTACTAATATTTTGATAAACTAAATTATCTTACAAACCACCTTAACTTTGATCATAAAAAATCCATTGGTTGCCAAAAAGTTACTTTAACTTTGTTGCCCAATTGCAATTCATTAATTGTTTGATTGTTTTGATGTAAAAAACACAGCTAAGAAAACAATGATACCACTTCACATCTACTTGGATGGCTATAATTCTTTAAAATACACAAAATAACAAGTGTTGGCAAGGATATAGACAATTTGGAACCCTAGTGCTTTGCCGGCGGGAATGTGAAACTGTAAAATGGTGCATCTTCTGTGGAAAACAGTTTGGTGGTTCCTCAAAAAGTTAAACATAAAATTTCCAATAGCCCAGCAATTCCACTCTTATGTATATACCCAAAAGAACTGAAAGCAGTGGAATCGGGTAGCTGTCCATAAGGCTACTGTAACAAATCACTACAAACTTGATGACTTAAAACAATAGAAATTTATTCTCACTGTTCTAGTAGCTACAAGTCTGAAATCAACATGTTAACAGACCACACTCCTACTGAAGGCTCTAGGGGAGGATCTTTCTTTACCTTTTCCAGTTGTGGTGGCTGTTGACATCCTTTCTTTTGCTTAACTAGAATAACTACAATCTATGCCTCCATCTTTACATGGCCTTCTCTGTGTGTCTCTGGGTGTCATTTTCTATCTTTTAGAAGGACTTACTGATGGATTTAGGGCCCACAGTAATCTACCATGCTCTCATCTCAATCTTTGCCTTAATTACATCTATAAAGAGCCTAGTACCAAATAAGATCAATTTTGAGGTTCCAACTGGACATGAATTTAGGGGAGAATATGCAACCTTGTATACTAATAAAGGGAATGGGCCATGGCCTCAGACAGATTTGGACAGACAGATTTAGCAAGTCCTGCTTCTCTGGGTCTCAACTCTGGAAATGTTAACTATATTCTGCCATAATATTTGGATATGGTTTTAAATATGTGTAACACCTAAAAAGTGAGGAAAATCAAGTATTGGAAAAGAGATAACTCTTCATGGTTTGGGGTTTGTTTGTTTTTTTGTTTTTTTTTTTTTTGAGATATTCTGAACAGTTTAATATTAAAAATTGGACATTTTGGTCCTTGGATAATATAGACTAATAAAGATAATGAACATATTGTTGAAATACATACTTGAAGGGGTTAATTTAAATAAAACAAAATTTTAAAACAATGGCATTCATCAGGGAAATACAAATCAAAACCACCACACCAGTGAGAATGCTGAAAATTAACAAGGCAGGAAACCACAAATGTTGGAGAGGATGTGGAGAAAGGGGAACCCTCTTGCACTGTTGGTGGGAATGCGAACTGGTACAGCCACTCTGGAAAACTGTGTGGAGGTTCCTCAAAGAGTTAAGAATAAAACTGCCCTATGACCCAGCAATTGCACTGCCGGGGATTTACCCCAAAGATACAGATGCAGTGAAACGCTGGGACACCTGCACCCCGATGTTTCTAGCAGCAATGTCCACTATAGCCAGACTGTGGAAGGAGCCTCAATGTCCTTCAACAGATGAATGGATAAAGAAGATGTGGTCTATGTATACAATGGAATATTCCTCAGCCATTAGAAACGACAAATACCCACCATTTGCTTCAACGTGGATGGAACTGGAGGGTTTTATGCTGAGTAAAGTAAGTCAATCAGAGAAGGACAAACATTATATGGTCTCATTCATTTGGGGAATATAAAAAATAGTGAAAGGGATTATAGGGGAAAAGAGAGAAAATGAATGGGAAAAATTAGTGAGGATGACAGAACATGAGAGACTCCTAACTCTGGGAAACGAACAAGGGGTAGTGGAAGGGAGATGGGCAGGATGTTGGGGTGACTGGGTGACCAGCACTGAGGGGGGCACTGGATGGGATGAGCACTGGGTGTTATACTATATGTTGGCAAATCGAACTCCAATAAAAAAATATACCAAAAAAGTAAATAAAATCTTAAAATATAAAAAATAAAACAATGGCATTGTCACAAAACTATTTTCACTAATCTCTCATTTTCAATGGTAATGTCTTATAATCACTTCTGTGAGCTGAACTGTGACCCTGCAAAATTCATATGTTGAAGCCCTAACCCCTAATACCTCAGAATGTGACTGCATTTGAATATAAATCTTTAAAGACGTAATTAAATTAAAATGAGGTCATTAGAGAGGGCTCTAACCCAATATAATGGGTATCCTTATAAGAGGAGGAATTTGGACACAGACACACACACACAGAGGAAAGAGCATGTGAAGACACAAGGAGAAGACAGCCATCTACAAGCCAAGAGTCCTCATAAAAAAATAAACCCTGCTGACACACTAATCTTGGACTTTTTGCCTCTGGAATTGTGAGCAAATTAATTTCTCTTCTTTAAGCTACATACTCTGTGGTACTTTGTTATGGCAGACCTAGCAAACTGATATACATTTGCCATTCATTTTTTATATGTCACACTAAAATCTGAACATATCCATATTTCTCTCTTTCTTTAAGATCAAGAACTATTCTCTGTGAAACACTATGTGGATTGTAACATAAGCAAAATCTGGATCCATGGCTGGTGCTTCATTGAGTCCCACTTACACTCCAGAACAAAGTGAACTTTGCCTTTGAGATAAATCTAAGCCTCTGCCTTTTAAGATATAGAACACTAGCCTTGACTTTTGAAATTTCTTCATCAGTCTTTGTTCACTAGGATTAAAAAAAAAAATCCCTAGGTCTAATCTTATGCAGAGTTATACTCTTCTGTTACTGTGGAAATTTAGAGAAAGAAGAGCTCACATCTGGTCAGGAGGTGGGGGAATGTTCCATTGATGGGGTGGTATTCAAACAGACCCCTAACAATGAGAGGAACCAGCAGCAATTAATAGGAAGTGTAATCTCCATCTGTATACCCTAGGTTGTTTAAGGGGATTTCACTATTATATAAAATCAATAAAATTAAAATGGAGTAGTTGTACAGATGCAACATTGTGTACAGAGGGTATATATTGAATAGTATTAAGCATTTTTGTCTTCCTTTACCTTTTATCCCTTAATATCTAGTCTACTTTTTTAAATTTCAGACTCAGTACTCTTTGAATTGATAATTCCAATTTTCACATTGCTATTGGAAAACCATATCTAATAAAGGTTTTAGTTATTCCCATGGAAAAAAAATAGGAAGTATAATCTAGCTGGAGATAAAAGATTAAGAAAATCAATGAAGTTTGGAATATTTGGTGTTTGGAGAACTTGGAATAATCTCATTTCATTAAAGGGTTTTTATGTGTAGGAAGGTGATAAGTAAAAAGGTATTCTAGAAACCAATAACTGAAGATTATTATAAAGCTAAAGAATTTGGATAAGTCCAATTTTTTTTTTTTAAATAACAACAAGATTTTATGGTTAGGCAAATCAACAAAGGTTACAGTGAGCTCCAAGTTATGCACTTCGCATTGAACTTTTGATGAGTCAGATGGACCTGTTCACGGCATCACAAGGTCTCAAGTGATGACTCCTGACATCAAAGGGGCCTCTTATGAGTGATTGCAGTTTGCTCCCAAATGAGTACACTTAGAAGAAAACTTCAGGGGTGAGGTACATTTCCTAGAGAGCTCATGTCATAAAAAAATAAATAAAACATGAATTTGTAAAAGCTTAAAAAAATACTGTCACTGTTTTAATATCTCCTTTTCTTAAATGAGGCTGGTGTGTCAGTACAGACTGCTGACTTAGCTAAAACTTGAGCCTGAATCTCACCAAAGGAAACCCAGACCGCAGTGGAATAGATAGGAAGTCAGATATTCAGAGCTTGTTGACTGAATGGGTTAATTTAACAGCGGTCTCCTGATAAATAAAGGTCAATGTACAACAACTCCGAGTCTCTCATCTCCCATGCATTCCAAAGGATAAGGACATTTCAACAACTCACCTGGAGCATTTGTTATAAATAGTTTCCTGAGCCTTATTCTTGATTAAATAAATCAGAATCTCTACAAGTGAGCCTCCCACAAGTGCATTTGTAGCTACCTCTCCATGTGTTGTTTGTCACACTAAAATTGGAGAACCCCTGCAATAGGTGGTTGGAAACTATTAAATGGCCTTGCAAATTTTTGAGCAAGGGAATAACCAAATTATGTCTATACTCGAGGATGATTAATATAATAATAATAGGTACTATGGCTATAATAAAGGAGATATTATAGACAAGGCAGGAGGCAGATTTAGGAGGCTGATGCAATGGTCTAGACAAGAAACAATAAAGGCTGGGATAAGTTCGGATACAAAGGCTCTATCTTATCATCTGAAATGCATGACAAAAATAGAAATATAGAATTTTATAACAATCATATGCAAGAGGATGAGAGAAAGGAAGCATCTAGGAAGATTAAGTTTGCAAGCCTAAGTAGCTAAGGTACTGTTAATTAGAGATAGGGTAGTCATAAAAGTTTGTTGGGCATTTAACCAGAAATACATGATGGATTCAGACTGAAACATGTTGAGTTTGAGATTCTAATAAGACACTCAGAGCAAGACATTCAACTGGCAGTGTGAAACATAGACTAGAGTCCAAGAGTGAACTAAGAGCTCAAAATACAGACTCAACATTTATCTGCATAAAAATGATGGTTGAAGCAATCTGGATGGATAATTTTTGTCTGTTGTCTACCCAACACAGGCCCTAAGAGAAAGTCACACAGAACCAGTGGGTTTAATGAGAATTTATAAATTTAAATTGTATTTTTGATACCCTTTTTGCGTTGTTAAATTTATGATGGTTTACACTATGATCTGTAACTAAAATTACATCTCTGGTCCTTCTACATAAATTTATTTTAAAACTAAAAACAAACAGCCTTTACAATAGAATTTTAATAATATTACAATTTTCAGAGTAGAATCAAGGCAGAGTAACATCCGAAGAAACGTGCCTCTTAAGACCTACCAATTCTTACTATTTCCAATATCTTCTGAATTCATCTTTGCAAAAAAAATTTTTTCCTGAAGTACATTCTCAGTTTTCTTCATTGATGTCCACTGGTCACAAATGTTTTTAATGTTTTCATTTTGACAATTTACCTATTTTATCTTCACTTGATTATGTGGCTGGGTATAAATTCCAAATTCAAAATCATTTCACCTCATACTTGGAAGGAATTTTTCTATGTCTTATACAGCCCACTATTGTGGACTAGATGTCTGAGCTGATTCTTGTTCCTTTGTAAGGATCTTGTTCTACTTCTTTCTGAAAGCTTTTAGGATTTCCTTTTTATTCTTAATAATTCAAAAAGTATTACCAAAATGTTTCCAGATGCAACTTTTCAAATTTCTTTTCTTTTTGGCTCTTAGGGGATTCTTTCAATCTGAAGACTCTTCTTTTTCTTTAGCTCAAGAAAATTGCTTTCCATTATTTTTTCATCCTTTCCACTTTCTGTTCCTTCTTTATGGAATTTCTATTAATACTGGACCTGCTACATCTATCTACCACATCCTTTAACTTTTCTACCATATTCTCTTTAGTATACTTATTATATATCTCTTTTAGATTGCCAATTGGTTTTTCAATCTTGTCCTTTCTAGTATCTAGCATGCCTACTGAATATTGAGATTTCTCTTATTGCCTAACAGCTTTTTTCTTTTTCTTTTTAACAACAGTGATGCTTGTTTTATGGATTCAATTTCGTCTTTAATACTTCTAAAGACACTAACTAGAATTTTGGGGGTTTTTTTTTGTTTGTTTTTTGTTGTTGTTGTTGTTGTTGTTTTTACATTTTCTTGTCTCAACCTGAATTGTTTCTGTCTCTTGTGCTTGTGTCAGTTCATCCTGATCTTTTTCATACTTTTTCCACCCTGTGTGGGTTTCCTCTGCAGTTTGGTTGTTCTGTTTCCCTAATAATCCTTTCATTTCAAGAGAAAAATGAGTTTCATGTAGGGAATGACATTTGTCAAAGGCAGGATTCCTTGCATGGTGGGTGGCTTGAGAACTAGTCAACAGACATACCATTTGAAAAAATAAGGACACAAAAGTATTCGGCATTTTAACCCATAAATTCAGCTCCCTATTCTTTTAATTTTCCTCTGTATCTATTTTTGAGGACACAAACTCTGTTCTACTTCTTTTTCAGGATCCAATACCCAAACCAGGAACTGCTCAACAATCTGCTCCATTTCAGGGGAAAATATGGTGCTTAGTCTATTATCTTGAACCAGAAATTCTAACTTTGTTTCCTAAACCTTATCTTTTTTAGCTAGCAGGCATGATTAAATTTAGATTGCCTTGTATTCAATAGCAACAACAAACTTCTCTTGCAGCTGCTTATTATTATTATTATCATCATCATCGTCATCATGAAGAGACTTTATCCTTTAGATTTAGGAATACAGAAAAATTAAGTGTAAAGTACAAAAAAAATTCCCATATGCCCCTTCTCCTGACAGAACGGTTTCCTTTGTTATTAATCTTGCATCAGTGTGTTACCATTACCTTGCATTTTTTAAATTGAGGTATAACTGACATATATTAGCCTCAGGTGTGCCACATAGTGTTTCAATATACGTATATATTGCAAAATGATCACTACAATTAGTCTAGTTAACACCTCTCATCATACAATTTTTCTCTTGTGATGAGAACTTTTAAGATCTACTTTTAGCAACTTTCAACTATGCAATACAGTATTATTAATTATAGTCACAATGCTGTACAATATATCCCCATGATTTATTTATAACTAGAAATTTTTACCTTTGACCCCTTTCACTCACTTTTCTCATCTCCCATCCATCATCTCTGGCAATTACCAATCCCTTCTCTACATCTATGAGCTTGTTTTTGTTTTTAGATTTCACTTATACGTGAAATTATATGGTACCTCTTTTAAAGTCCATTCATGTTACCTGTCACAAACGGCAAGATTCCCTTCTATTTTTTGGCTGAATTATATTTCATTGTATATGTATACTACATTTTCTTTATCCATTTATCTATCAATAGACATTTAGTTTCTTCCCCTTAGCTACTGTAAATAATGCTGCAATGAATATGAGGGTACATATATTTTTGAATTAGTGTTTTTGTTTTCTTCAGATAAGTACCAGAAGTGGAATTGCTAAATCATATGGTAGTTCTATTTTTAATTTTCAAAAATATTTTATTTATTTGAGAGAGAAATCACAGGGAGAGGGAGAGGGAGAAGCAGACTTGCTGCTAAATGGAGAGCCAGATGCAGGGCTCAATCTCAGGACCTTCAGGTCATGACCTAAGCCAAAGGCAGACACTTAACTGATTGAGCCACCCAAGCACCCCAATTTTTAATTATTTTTAAGGAAAGCCCATAATGTTTTTCATAGCGACCAAACTAATTTACATTCACACAAATAGTATATCAGAGTTCTCTTAACTCCACATCCTTGCAAACATGTATTTCTTGTCTTTTTGGTAATAGCTATCCTAACATGCGTGAAGTGATGATATCTCACTGTGGTTTTGATTTGCATTTCCCTGATGGCTAATGATGTTGAGTACCTAGTTATGTACCTGTTGGCCATCTGTACGCCTTCTTTGGGCAAATGTATATTGAAGTCCTCTGCTCATTTTAATTGGATTATTTGAGTTTTTGCTATTGAGTTGTATACCATTACCTTGCATTTTTATAGCACTTTATTGTTTACAAACAACTTTAGTTATATCATTTAATCATAAAATAGCAGGTGTCCAGTAAGTACTTTTGGATTACTGAATGAATTAAACAGCTGTGTATAAGCTACAATTGGATTGTAATTAAATGCAGATGGCAGGATAAAAATATTAAAATAACTATTCAAGTTCAACATCTTTCATTTGCTAAATTACATCTCCCAGGCTACTAACAATTCCTTGATATCTTTATAGGGTTGATCTGCCTCACTAGAATAAGAATTTGATATCTAGAATTATCTCTCCCCCTGGTTCATCAGGCAACATGACTAAACATATAATCCTAAAAAAGTTTTCTTTAAACATCTAAAATTTTACCTCATTGAAATATTATTTTTTACAACTCCACTAATTGTAGTAACCTTCTGACAGAAGTTATTAAAATGTTTTTTTTTTGAAGTCTTTTTTTTTTTTTAATTTTTAAAATTTATTTATGATAGTCACAGAGAGAGAAAGAGAGAGGCAGAGTGTGTCTGCCTGTGTGGCAGAGGGAGAAGCAGGCTCCATGCACCAGGAGCCCGATGTGGGATTCGATCCTGGGTCTCCAGGATCGCGCCCTGGGCCAAAGGCAGGCGCCAAACCGCTGCGCCACCCAGGGATCCCTAAAATGTTTTTTTTTTAATGTTTTTATTACCCACATTGAATCCTTTTGAGAACCTGTTTTAAAGTATATTCTTTAAAAAAAAAAAAAGATTTTATTATTCATGAAATACACAGAGAGCGAGGCAGAGACATAGGCAGAGGGAGAAGCAGGCCCCATAGGAAACCCGATGTGGGATTTGATCCGAGACCCCAGAATCACGCCCCAAGCCAAAGGCAGAGGCCCAACCATTGAGCTACCCAGGTGTCCCTTAAAGTATATTCTAACCAGCAGATATTCTTGCTAAGATTTTAGGGAGCTACCAGAAGAAAATGCTTAAATATTAAATCTAATAATGCTCCATGTGCACTACAGAAGAATATGTATTTTGTTGCTTTAAGATGGAATGCTCTGTGTGAAGTCCATCTGGTCCAGTGTGTCATTCAAAGCCCTTGATGATCTGCTTAGATGATCTGTCCATTGCTGTGACTAGGGTGTTGAAGTCCCCTACTGTTATTCTTTTTAATTTGGTCATTAATTGGTTGATATAATTGGCTGCTCCCAAGTTAGGAGCATAAATATTTATACTTGTTAGATCTTCTTGTTGGATAGACCCCTTAAGTGTGATGTAGTGTCTCTCTTCATCTCTTACTAGTCTGGTTTAAAATCTAATTTGTCTGATACGAAGATTGCTACCTCACCTTTCTTTTGAGGTCCATAGCATGATAAATGGTCCTCTAACCCCTCACTTTCAGTCTGCAAGTGTCTTTAGGTCAAAAACGAGTCTCCTATAGATAGCATGGAGGAGTCTTGCTTTTTTACCCAGTATGACACTCTGTGCCTTTTGATTAGAGCATTTAGCCTATTTATATTCAGAGTAACTATTGAAAGATAGGAATTTGTGGTATTACTTGTAAATTTCCTGTTTCTGTAGATTGTTTCTTTCTGGTCTATGTTACTCTTTCTTGGTCTATGTAAGTTCTCTTTGCTTACTGAATCCCCCCTAATATTTCTTGCAGGGCTGGCTTAGTGGTCACATATTCTTTCAGTTTCTGCCCATCCTGGAAGCTCTACCTGTCCTTCTATTCTGAATGACAGCCTTGCTGAATAAAGTATTCTTGGTGGCAAGTTTTTCTTTTAATACCCTGAATATATCATGCCACCACTTTCTGGTCTGCCAGGTCTCTCTGGATAGGTCTGATGCCAGTTAATGTTCCTACCCTTTAGGTTATGAACTTAAGCTGCTTTCAGGATCTCCTTATCACTGAAGTTTGCAAGCTTCACTATTGTATGTTGAGGTATTGATCTACTTTTGATTTGGGGAGGGGCCTCTAACTCTTAAATTCCTGTTTCCTTCCCCAGATTCAGTAAATTCTCAGCTATGACTTACTCAAATGTAACTTCTGTCCCTTTCTTCTCCCTCATGGACTCCAATGATTCTAGCATTTTTTTCATTTTATGGCATCATGGATTTCTCAAAGCCCTCATGGTCCATTAATATTTTTTCAACTTCCATCAACTTGTATATTACGCTCTTCTGCCTCATTTACCCTAGCTGTTAGAGCAACCAATTTAGACTGCATCTCACAGCATTTTTAATTTTGGCCTGATTAGATCTCATTTCTGTACTGAGATTCTCTAGTGTCTTTCATGCTTTTTTCACGTCCAGATAGTAACTTTATAATTGTTATCCTGAATTCCAGCTCTGACATTTCACTTAAATCCATATGGATTAGATCTGTGGTAGAGTATTACCTCTGGTTCTTTCTTTTGTTGTGAAATCCTCCTTCTAATCCAGGGAAGAATAGATGAACAAGTGAACAAAATAAAAAATATAAACCATGACCCAAGCAAAACACACTAGACAAATCCAAAGTCAGAAACCAAAAATGGAAAAGAAGAAAAAAAAATGGGGGAGGGGAAGAGAATATAATCTCACAAGGTGGAAAAAACAAGGTGACCTACCAGGTCGTGAGTGTATTTTGGCCTGTTTTAGAGACACCAAGCCCCAAAATAATAAAGAAAGCAAAACATATATATATATATTTATACAAAAATAAAACTGAATAGAGTGAAAGGAAGCCAAAAATGAGTAATATATCCATAAAATATAAGAAATGGAAGTTAAAAAAAGACAAAAATCAGAGTTGATAAAACGAGAACTACATGAAAAGGGAAAAAAGAAAAAAAGAAATGGAAAATCTTAAACTGAAAGACAAGCAAATCATATTTTCCTCTAGCGCTGGAGTTTTGCAGTTCTCTGAGGTCCATAAACTTGTTTACCTGTTCTTCCAGCTGGTCTTCTGGGGGAAGACCTTGCTATGCTGATTCTCCGGTGTCTTTGCCTGGGTGGAGTTGTACCGCCCCTCACCAGAGGGCTGGGCAGTGTAAGCTCTGGGTGCTCTCTGTGGCCTTTGTTCCCTGAAGTCCTTCTGTGCCTCTTTAGGAGACCAAAACAAAAATGGTGCACCCCAGTTTCCAGCCCCAGAGCCAAAAGATTGCAGGCCCCTCTCTTCTGTAAACACTTCCCCTTAGGGACAAATGGTCTTCAGGTCTGTGTGTGCCAAGCTCTGTAGACTCCTATGGTGCACACCACACCAATCCTCCCTGGGGAAGGAGGAGGTCCCCTCCCCCATCTCTGCACTTTGCAGAGCCTGGACTAGAGAACAGTCTCCAAGTTGTGAGTGCACCCACTCTGCCCCTCCTGGGAGAAGGCAGAGCAGTGCTCTACACTGTCCTTTACAGGACCCCTATGTGGAGAAAGGTCACTTGATTGGGCTGCAGCTCAGAGTTTATAGTGAACCAAGCTAAGTGCTCCTTCCCAGGCACACTGACCATAGCCACTTTCTCCACTCCAATGCTTGCAACTGTACCAGCT
Source organism: Canis lupus dingo (assembly GCF_003254725.2). Classification (NCBI taxonomy): domain Eukaryota; kingdom Metazoa; phylum Chordata; class Mammalia; order Carnivora; family Canidae; genus Canis; species Canis lupus. The sequence goes on from NC_064255.1 coordinate 58,450,022, forward strand.
TAGGCACCTCCATTCTGTGTGACTCCAGGGATCCTTAGACCACACTATCCCAAGCAGCATTCTGTCCCATTTCATCACCTGAGCACCTTTCAGGCAGGGATGTCTCAGACTGCAGAAATCTTGGGTTCCAATTTTGTGCTCCGGGGCTGTGTCACTTTCCAATAGCCAGCTTAAGGAGGCTCCCTCTCCCCATGTTTATCTTCTGAAATATCGCTTCTGATTCACTTCTCCATACCTCCTATCTTGCAGAAAGTGATCATTTTTTTACTTGTAGAGTTCCAGCTATTCCTTTCTTACATCTCACTTTGAATTCATGGGTGTTCAGAATGATTTGATAGTCATCTAGCTAAATTCAAGGGACCAGATGAAATGTTAAGCTACTCTTCCACCATCATGCCTCCTCCTCCCAGTTTGTACTATTTTGTTACAAAGTCCTAGAAAAGTAATACAGATGTACTATTCCTGTATATCACAATTCTCTATTACTGGGTTATTTTGTTGGGGAGTTAAAAATAACATTTGGAAAAGTTTTTTAAATGAATTAACATATTAATCAAATCTTCTAAAAAAGAAATGTCCTATATTTCATTGTGAGAGCAGTGATTCTCATGTTATTAAAATACTATGAATATGGGCATCACTACAGGCTATATATGTATTTGTAAAAAAAAAATCAGAAGACACATGGGAGTTTGAAATGTTTATCAGATAAAAGGACACAAAACTGAATCAATTTTTTATTTTAAAATATCACAATGTCTCAATTGTACAAACTTTTTTATATGTGTGTATACACACACACACAAACATATATATATATATATACACACATGTATTTAAACTTTGCTTCATCTTTCATCTTTTTATTTGAGTAAAAAGAAGAACACTTTCCTCATTTAGGAGATTTTTGATGTTGTAATAATTACCTACAAGTAAAGCGGTAAGAGAAAAAAACACAATTATTTCCATAGAAATCATTTCCTTTTGATTAAATATTTAGCCATCAATAGGGCAGTTATGGTATATAGTACCAATTTGTTTTTAAATCAGTTCATCTAACCTAAAATAAATCTTATTTAATTTCATGAAATAAAAATCCAAGAGTTCACCATCACCTGTGATGCAGATAAGGTTTGAAAGAAACGAAAGTCTTACATCATTCTGATAATGAACACAAAGATGAATTAGACGAGGATGAAGGAAGAGAAAATTTCTCTCTGACCCAGCTTTAGGTCTTTAGGTCTTGAAAATTAGGTCTTTGAAACTGTGTGGATTCCCCTAAACCAGACATATGCGCATAAAGTATAAAAAGTAAACTGTTAAGTAAAATTGAATCTCAAAGCTTAAAAAGAGCAAATGCTTCTCTTATTTAGGTAATAAATAAGAGCAAAAGTGAAATACAGAACAGCTACACAGAAGGCAGGTTTATAGCACTGAGCACTGTGACACACCCTGACTTTATATATTAGAAACTGATACATATTTTTTCAATAAATTTATTTTTTATTGGTGTTCAATTTGCCAACATATAGAATAACACCCAGTGCTCATCCCATCAAGTGCCCCTCCCTCAGTGCCTGTCACCCAGTCACCCCCACCCCCCCGCCCACCTCCCTTTCCACCACCCCTAGTTTGAGAAACTGATACATATTAACTGAGTTATAATAAATATAGTATGTTCACAAGAGTGCTGGTACATATTAAGAGGACTATATAAACACTACTATTATTATAGTGTCCTTTCATTAGAATGTAAGTAAGCTCAATGAGGGCAGGGATTTCTTCTCCCATTTTGGTCACTCATGTATCCTATACTCTTAGAGCAGTGCGTGACAGACACTCAATCACCTTTGTTGAATGATGAATAAATAAATGAACAAATTAAAAATCCTCTTTCCAGAGACATGCTCTTCAATGGCTAATGAAGCACACTATTCTGTATGTTTAAAATAATCTACTAAAAATTGTTTGACTACATAATGTCTTAGAGATAATAAAGCAGAAATAATTTTCTTCCTACCTTGGACACAGCTAAATATTTTTATATTTTTCAAGAAGCAACTCTTGTTCAATTTTCATGTACCCAAATACTAACATACTTACCTAATGATAAAATATGTACTGGCATGAGTCAAATGATGTTTCATTTTGACTACTGTGGCTTCCAGTTGCATGGTACTCATGAGCAACTATATAAATATTTTAGCTATATGAAAGAAAATGTCTTTATTTTTCTTACCTGAAGGAACATAGAATGAATCCCCAGCTGTTATTATATAAGATGTTTCATGCAAGGTACATAAAAGGTCACCAAAGTTAACATAAAAAACCTGTAAAATTAAAAATTAAAATCTCATTTCAAATTGAACCGCCAAAACACACTACAATGAAGCTTATAGGAAATGTGGTAAGCAGAATAACAGCCCTCCAAAGATGTCTACGCTCTAATCTCCAGAACTTGTTCCATTACATGGCAAAAGGGACTTTGAGACTGAGAAATAGGTTGGTCTAGATTAACTAGTCTGGCCTATTCTAATCATACAAACCCTTAAAACTGGAGAATTTCTCTTGGAAGCAGAAGAGAGATGAGGCAGAGGAAAAGCCAAAGACATTTAAAGTATGAAAAGGACACTGTTGCTGTTGCCGGCACTGAAGATAAGAGGGCCATGAGCCAAGAAATACAGACTATTTCTAGAAGCTAAGAATGATACTCTACCCAACAGCCAACAAGGAAATGGGAGCCTAAGTCCTACAATATGGAACTGAATTCTGTCAACAACCCAAATAAACCTGAAAGCAGAAGAGTCTCCAGAGAATACAGAGCTCCCAACATCTTGATTCCAGCCTTGTGATACTCTAAACAGAATACTCAGCCAAGATCATCAGGATTCTAATCAATATAACTGTGAGATAATAAATAAATGGATATTGTTTTCAGTCACTGAATTTATAGCAATTTGTTAAAACAGCAACAGAAAACTAATCCAGGAAGAAATTTCTTTTGTTCTTATTATTTACCAGCTTATGAAAATTCAGTACTATAAATAATATCACTTAGCTATTCTACAAAAATAGCTAGGTTTTATATACACCTCTTTAAAAGGTTACATACTTAGGACATGTAATTCAATCTGAAAGACCAGAGAGAACAAAAAGCAAAACTAATAAATGATATATTTAAACAAGCATCAACATTAAGAAAGTAAAAGAGGATAATCTAACTCTCAACCATAAAGGCTTCCATATTCATATTCATGGCAAATTTTACATTTTATACATAGGTAGCATCCTGGTAATGATCTGGTTTTGAGCAACTAAAAAAATAAAGCCTTCAAACATTCAAATTCAAATTTTGAGATTCAGCCATCAAGAATATTTTGCCTCAGAGAATTACTCCTCCTTTTTTTTCTTTCTTAACACTTTGTAAATTGAGCCTAAAATACCAGGAAAATAGCAGATAACACTTATATAGCACTTACTCTTTGCCAGCCAGGATTCTGAACACTTAATACGCATTTACTTAATATATGTAAGTAGAAACAGGTACTATTTTAATAGCTTTATACAAATGAAGAAAATGAGGCAACAGAAAGGTGTAATTTTCCAAATTCACAATGTAAATGGCAGAAATGAGATTTGAACTTTGATTCCAGAATTCATGCTCTTAACCACTATGATATGCTAACTCCCTAAATAGGAAAAAAGCTCTCAGATGATTCCAAAGATACTCTGTAATTTAACAAAACAAAAAATATTACATCTAAAAAATTTTTGCCTCAATTTAAAAGACAAAAAGGTAACAAACCCAGGAAGGAAAGCATGTATTTCTAATGGGTTTTTTTGTTTAAAAGTTTTTGTCTATTCAGTTTAGCTAAGTATACCTCTCTCCACTTCTGCAAACATTTTAGTAGGAAGGCTTCTGATATACAAAAAAATAGAATGATGAATTCCCATGAATATCTAATACCAACAATCTTCCCTGTTCCATCTCTTTACTTCCCCCATTCCGTATTACTTTGCAATATATACCCCAGCATCATAAATCATCCGTAAATATTTCAGTGTGTACTAAAAAAAAATCAAGGTGTTTTTTAATTTTAAGTTTTTTAATTTTAATTTTAATTTTTTTTAGTAATTTCCATACTCTGTATGTGGCTTGAACCCACACCCCAAGATCAAGAATCACATGCTCTACCAACAGAACCAGTCAGGCACCCCACTCCTCAAGGTCCTTTTTAAAAACATGACAACAGTGTTATCACACCTAAACATAAATGAATATTTAATATCAACTACCCAGTCAGTATTAAAATTTCCAATTGTCTCTTAAATGTATTTTTAAGAGTTTGTCCTCCTAAATTGCTTAATCTATAGTAGTTCTCAATTCGGGGGTAATTTCTCAATTTCAGGAGGTAAGAGGCAATGTCTGGGGACATTTCTCATTCTTAAAACTAGAGAAGTACTACTAGAATCTAGTTGGTAGAGGCCAGGGATGCTACAAACATCTCACAATGCACAGGAAGCCCCTCTACAACAAGGCGTTATCCAGTCTAAAATGTCAATAAGTGCCATGGTTGAGAAACATTGATCTAGAGGTTCTACTTGGTTCTTTTTTTATTCCCTTCAACTTATTTATTCAAGAAATCAAGCAGCAAAGTTTGCTGTAAAAATCTTTGCACAACTGAATTTTGCTGATTACAACCCCAGGGTGTCATTTGAAAGGTCATCGATTCTTTATTTCCTATAAATTGGTAGTTAGATATTAGAGTCTTTATCAAATTCCGATATTTTTGTTTTTGTTTTAAGGGGTTTCTTTTTGGTTTGTTTTTTGTTTGTGTGCTTTGTTTTCCTTTAAGGAGATGGAAGAGGCAAGACTACTTCATAAACAGTATTGTATTCTTCCATCAAGAGGCACATAATGAAGGTCTGGTTATCTTCTTTTTAGATGTTAGCAGACACTGATGCTTAATGCCTACACAGATCCAACAATTTATCAGGAATTGCAAAATGGTGATATTATATTCTAACATTCCTTTTTCATTTATTAATTGGAAATATTTCTTTTTTTTTTTAAGATTTTTTATTTATTCATGACAGACACACAGAGAGAGAGAGGCAGAGACGCAGGCAGAGGGAGAAGCAGGCACCATGCAGTGAGCCTGATGTGGGACTTGAACTGGGGTTTCCAGGATCACACCCCGGGTGGCGCTAAACCGCTGGGCCACCGGAGCTGACCTAATTGGAATATTTCTTACAAGAACAAAGTTCACCTCATTTTTATTTGGTTACATAAAGTACAGTCTACAGGAAAAGGGTAGAATAAATATTTGATTATATTTCCCTTTATTTACTATATTCATTGTCAAAATGAGTTAGCCTCCTAGAATTCTCTAAAAGTGATGAATTAGTTTTTCTTTTTGTAGTAGTCTTCAAATTCATATATTTAGATATTATGGATATGAGGCAATCCACTTAAGTTATTTTTATTGATTCCAAGTTTTCACATCTTTGTCCAGTGAGAGCATCTTCAAGTTGGATCTTGAGACTCTATGACCCAATTCTAATGGTCTTTGATAAGTCTGCTAGCAGTCATGATAAAAACATTTCGAGCTCAGGGGCACCTGAGGAGCCCAGTCAAGTAGGCCTCCGACTCTTTGGGTTTCAGCTCAGGTCACAATCTCAGGTTAATGGGATTAAGCCCTGCATCATGCTCCACACTCAGCACAGAGCCTGCTTGAGACTCTCTCTCTCTCCCTCTGCCCCTTCTCCCCCCCAAGCTCTCTAAAATAAATAAGTAAATCTTTAAAAAAAAAAAAAAAAAATTCAAGCTCAGCTCCAGGCTTGCATTTAGTTCTCTAAGGAACTCGGTTCCTTTAAGTGTTTTTGCTCTCACTTTTTTGTTTTTTAGTTCTGGTACATTTACTAATTTTTCAAATACCTCCACCACTTTCCTTATTTGTGTTTTTTCCTTTCTTCTCCTGTTTTTTTTCTGTTCTCCACATCACTACACTTTGATATTTTCCATTTCCTAATCTCTTCTTGTCTTTTTGGAGAGCTCCACAACCAACTTCCATAGTTATTAATCTGTTATTCTTCTGTGGTTTGATTTTAACAAATCTACTACTGCTACTATCTCTCTCATACACACTCTTTAACACTGAGTTTGAAGGAAAGAGTTAATGGCCTATGCTTGTTCTCCATCTAGTCCCTTTTGTTTCTCAAAAGCATATATTTAAAAATGTGCTTCATGTTTAAAAAAATACCATTATTAAAACAAAACATTTTAATTCTGATTTTCATTATAAAAAGTTAAAAACAATATTTAGAAGAAAGAAAAATCAACTATAATCACCTAATAACATGTTATTTTTCTACAGTTCCTTCCATTTTCATTTTTAAATTCTAATCAAAACAAAATAGAGAATTCTCTATTTTCTGTAAGTTTTAAATACTTATCTTAAAGGTCTTCTTATATGGCTAGTCTTCAAAAACAATATGTTTAAACTGGTATAAAAATACTTATTACAGTACCTGGAACATCTAAGCGCTATATAACTACTTATTATCATGTAATGACTCAATCTCATTAAGTCAAAATATAAAATATAACCATTTCTTCCTGCAACACTTTTCAATGGTTTCTAATTTTTGTCAATGTTATAATAAATACCTGTATATGTCCAGGTTCCCTAACCTTTATATTATTTTTCTAGGAAAATACTCTGAAATGAGATTCATAGATCAAAGGGTACAAATATTCTTCCAATAATTTCTACTAGCTTAGTAAATATAAAATATGTTTGTTTTTAATGCGGATTCCTTTGAATAGTAGCCCGGCTAAATACTTTCAAACATCTACTGTTCAAATTTTCTTTTGTATAATAAAAGCATTACAATTTAATAGGTAACCGGCATTATTTCAATGATATTTCATAATGCTTATCTTACTAATTGTTCCTTAACAATTATGCAGAAGTCATTACTTTGGTTAGTTAAATGTGTTATTTTTACTCTTTTAATAGCACCTGGAGATCTATAACACTTAAGATTGGATTAAAGCATATTTTAAAGTATTTTAAATCCAGACTCTAGTTATACTAATGCATTAATGAATTATTCACTGACTTTCATGTGTACCTTCTTTTCTTGCCTCAATTTGCCCTTCTTTGTTAATATAACTCAAGGACCTTGATGTTTTCTTCTTTTCTTTCTTGAGTTTACTTTCATTTTATCAGTAAAATAATTGTTTTGAATGTAAAAACTCCAATAATCCATTATATCACAGGTTCCTGAAATGTTGCTTACTAAAAAAATGTGCCTTAGACTCAATATTTTTTAAATAGTAAATATTTTTAAAATTTGGTGATTTTCAAATTCTGTAATGTACAAGTTTACCATATATATCTCTAACATCAATGGTGTGTATCTCCAATAAGAAAGACGGACTCACCTTAAATCTCATTATAATTTCAGCCAGTAATACTGCCACATATAGTAATACATTATTTAGTACTTATTGAAGTAACTAGTAGCTCCTGGTCCTCAGTTTACTGCTAATCACCTGATTTTGAAGAAGACATTTAAAACCTCATTATTGCTAAGAGGCATGACCAGTGAAATGAAATTTAGATTTAATTTTCATCAGCTCTAATGATTTATTTGCAAACCTATATTCTACAGTTCTTTTAAAAACATTCCTTAAACATGAATTTTAAGATCACACTGCTATGCACAGAACAGGTACTTTTAAATAACCACTGGCTGATGGACTCTAAACAGATTTAACAAAAAAATTCTCTATGCACTACAATAGTATCATTTCTGAGAAAACAGCATTTTTAATGCCTCACCAAGTCTAATAAATCAGAGTTATAACAAAAGAGAAACAAACTATGGAGAAATACACTCACCAATATATCTGAGCCAACATGCTGCTTTCCCTTTTCTTGATGTGGTCCTAGTATCAATTTTCCAGTAGAAAAAAGAGGTGTATCCAGTGTTTTATATACTTTCAACTCATCATGCTCAATAAAAAATTCATATGTATCTCGTGGTCTTAAAAGATCTAAAGGAAAAACACTAGTATAAATATAAAGCAATAGAGTAATATGCTCAATGATATAACATATAAACACATATACAACACAACTATTCCTAGATATAAACCTGCCTTACAAAGACAGAAATGATTAAGGTCATTTACTCAAGCTAGAATGATAGATGTCAAATTTTGTTTGTCTCTCAAGCTATGCGACCAAGCAAGGCACTTCTCTTTCTGTGCCTCTGTCTCCTTTTCTATAAAATGGGACAATAATAGTTCATCTACTTAGAGTTGTAAATATCAAATAAATTAATGTGCATAAAGTATTTAAAATACTGTCTGGCACAAAATAAGCATTAGGTAGGTCTTAGCTATTAGTAATAATGGCATGCAGAAGAATGAAACTAGACCATTCTCTTACACCATACACACAAAAATAAACTCAAAATGGATGAAAGATCTAAATGGAAGACAAGAATCCATCAAAATCCTAGAGGAGAACACAGGCAACCACCTTTCTGAACTTGGGCACAGCAATTTCTTGCAAGATACATCTATGAAGGCAACGGAAACAAAAGCAAAAAAATGAACTACTGAGACTTAACCAGGATAAAAAGCTTCTGCACAGCAAAAGAAACAGTCAACAAAACTAAGACAACCTACAGAACGGGAGAAGATATTTGCAAATGACCTACCAGATAAAGGGCTAGTTTCCAAGATCTATAGAGAACTTAATCCAACTCAACACCCAAGAAACAAACAATCCAATCATGAAACGGGCAGAAGACATGAACAGAAAGTTCACCAAAGAAGACATACACATGGCCAACAAGCACATGAGAAAATGCTCCACATCACTTACCATCAGGGAAATACAAATCAAAAGCATGATGAGATACCATCTCACACCAGTGAGAATGGTGACAATTAACAAGACAGGAAACAACAAATGTTGGCGAGGATGTGGAGAAAGGGGAACCCTCTTGCACTGTTGGTGGGAATGTGAACTGGTGCAGCCACTCTGGAAAACTGTGTGGAGGTTCCTCAAAGAGTTAAAAATAGACCTGCCCTACGACCCCGCAATTGCACTGCTGGGGATTTACCCCAAAGATACAGATGCAGTAAAAAGCCGAGATACCTGCACCCCAATGTTCATTAGCCAAACTGTGGAAGGAGCCTCAATGTCCTTCAACAGATGAATGGATAAAGAAGATGTGGTCTATATATACAACGGAATATTCCTCGGCCATTAGAAGCAACAAATACCCACCATTTACTTTGACATGGATGGAACTGGAGGGTATTATGCTGAGTGAAGTTAAGTCAATCAGAGAAGAACAATCATCATTTGGTTTCACTCATACGAAGAATATAAGAAATAATGAAAGGGACTGTAAGGGAAAGGAGGGGAACTGAGTGGGAAAAATTAGAGAGGGAGACAAACCATGAGAGACTCCTAACTCTGGGAAACAAACAAAGGGATGTGGAAGGGGAGGTAGGTTGGAGGGGTTGGGGTAACTGGGTGACAGGCACCGAGGAGGATACTTCATGGGATGAGCACTGGGTATAATACTATTATGTTGGCAAACTGAATTTAAATAAAAAAATTATTAAAAATAATAATGGCAGTATTATTATTTCTATTTTAGCTCAGAAAGCAAAATTAGCTACAAAACAAGAATTCCTCATCTTTAAACAGTTTAACATAGCCTACAATTAACACATGTATCATCATGATAATATTTTGCGCTTGCTTGACTGATTATTAAATAGCAAGATTATTTTTTAAAGATTTTCTTTATTTGACAGAGAGATAGCATGCACACACACAAGCAAGGGGCACGGCAGTGGGAGAGGGAGAAGTAGACTCTCCCCGGAGCAGGGAGCCCAAAATGGGGCTCAATCCCAGGATGTTGGGATCATGATCTCAGCTGAAGGCAGGTGCCTAACCCACTGACCCACCCAGACACCCCTAAATAGCAAGATTTTTATCAAGTTAAGCAAGAGTTCTTACTGTTGCTTACCAATCACTATCTCAATTTTGAATTTCCCTTTTACACCTCTCCAAATACAGAGTTAAAACATTCTTCTACAATCAACTTCTGTTTCCTTGGATATCTGGGAATGTTAGTAATCTCACAGATTACAGGATATAGAAAATACATAGACTCAAGAAACAGATAAAAAGTTATGAACTCCTGGCCACACTCACAACTTTTCTAACTTGATACAATGTTTTTAGTTAAGAGCTAAGCAAAATTTTCTGTACTTTTACATCTGTTGCCAAATAAACAATCTGATCATAAAAATAACTTTACTACTTAAGATGTCAAATGGAACCTATTTCACAGCCAAAATTTTAAGTCAGAATACCATTACTGCCTCTGTAGTTTTGACCTATTTGTCATCTGACTTAACATAAATAGTCCTCAGAACTCATTGGTATGGTCAAAACAGCTAAAACATTTAAATACTTCCTGTATGTAAATAGTGGCTGTTGGTAAACAGCTGTGTGTCCCCCTACTTGCCCTTACCACATTACAGCCCATCCTTTGGAACCAATCAATCATGATCTTGGAGACAATGTATTTTTAATGCCTATTAGATAAAACTCTAGGACCCTGTGCTGGCCTTAACGTTAAGCCTGGCATTTGTGTGGAAGGTCAATGCCTTTACTTGTCATTACTCTAAAAGGTCTGATTTCCCAAGTACTATTATTGGCATACCAAGGCCCAAAAGGCTGTTTAAATCTGCCCACAATCCCTGCCTGGTCTCACAGTAAGGGTATGTATTCTGTGATCTACCACCAGCTAAACTGTAATAATTACCCATAAAAAGCCCCTGTCCCAGGGGCTCAGTCGGTTAAGTGTCTGCCTTTGGCTCAGGTCATGATCCCAGGGTCCTGGGATCAAGCCCTGCATTGGGCTCTCTGCTCAGCAGGGAATCTGCTTCTCTCTCTCCCTTTGCCTCTCCCCTGGCTTGTGCACACTCTCTCTCTCTCTTTCTCCAACCCACCCCCCTCCCCCCGCCTCGTTGCTCACTCACGCTCTCTCTCAAATATATAAAATATGGAAGAAGAAAAAAAAAAAAAAAAGCACCTGTCCGCATGTGACAGACATCTTGGTCAAAGAAAGCCTGGATTCTACTAGGGAAGGCAACACTCCTGATGATAGCACTTGTATCCCAGATGACAAATGCATTGTGCTTTCTGTCCCCTAGACATTGTTTGCTATCAAAGCTCCTCCAGAGTAGTCCTCACATAGGCTGCTTACTAGAATTAGGTACTTTAGGTACTTTACTTTGGGCCCTAAAAGAGCTGAGAAGAAAAAGAAAAAGCCAGCAATTTGTCCTTACTGTTAAATTAAGCATTTTCATTATCCTTAATCTTACCCATGGTAACAATCTCTCTTGTTTCTGGGTCCTTGACCCTTGTTGGCTGCAACGGATCTCCCAAAGGTATATTCAGATTTACCATGAATTTCTTTTCTGCAAAAGAAATATCACTGTAATACAAACTACTTACTTAAAATTCTTGTAAATTAAAAAAAAAAGTCTGGTATGAAACACAGCTACGGACAAGTTATTAAAAAAAAAAAACTGCCACAGGCTAACAATCTCTTCCTATTTTCCTATTTATAAATGACCACTCTCTCATAAAAATTTAAAAACCAGAATGATTTAATGTAGAAACATACTAAACTTATTTTCTATAAACCTATTATGACAATTCTTGATACTCTTGTATCATGAAGAATGTTTTGAATATTCTCTTAGAGAGCTTTAAGTATGTAACACACTTCAAATTCATTACACTTTAAATCACACTTCAAATTCATCACACTTTAAAATTCATTAAAATGCCTATTTTAATCAGTTTGAGCAGGGGAGAGGTGAGCTTCAATGACAGGGAAATTTACTCATGAGGATGTGTTTTAAATTATGCTATTAATAATTTTTTAAAAGAGCAAACTCAGTTTATTTCCAGGATTTTGGAAAAAGGTGGACATTTAAAAGTGAATTCAAAACAACAGAAAAAAACAGAATATTCCAAAACCTATAGGATGCAGCAAAAGCAGATGTTAAGAGTGAAATTTATGCTATAAATGCTTATATTAAGAAATAAAGTTCAAAGAAACAATTTAACATTATACCACAACAAACTACAAAAACACTTGGCTGAAATTTAGAAGAAAAAGGAAATAACAAAAATCAGAAATAAATAAAACAGACCAGAATAATCAATAATATAACATTGAAAGAAATGACCAGTTTTACCATTTGATTTCTTATTTAGCCCAATGCTTGCTTACACAGTAGTGTATTATTTAATATTCACATACTAAGTATTTAATAGCTTACACTGAGTTTCCAGCTTTGTCTTATTGTTGATCTTTAGCTTTATATCATTGTGATTGGAAAATATACTTAGTATGATTTCAGTCTTCTTAAATTTGAAATATTTGTTGTTTCTTTTTATGTAGTTTAACCAGGGGGATTCTTCTATGTGTACTTGAAGAAAATGTGGATTCTATTTTTCTTGGGTGGAATGTTTTACATACACTTTTTTTTTTTTAAGATTTTATTTATTTATTCATAAGAGACAGAGAGAGGTAGAGACATAGGCAGAAGGGAGAAGCAGGCTCCCCACAGTGAGCCGGATGCTGAAACTCAATCCCAGACCCCAGGATCACACCCTGAGCCAAAGGCAGGTGGCTCAACCGCTAAGCCACCCAGGCGTCTCTCTATATATCTTTTAGAACCATGCATTCTGCAGTATGCTTCAACTTAAAAATGTTCTTTGTTGAAAAAAAGTAACTTTAACTGAGGGTACTCATTTAAAATAAAGCATATCAGAAGGGAGGTTAGGAAGGAGGAGGGTGAGTAGTTAAGGGGATTAAGAGTATACTTAATATGATGAGCACCAATGACATTTAGTTTTTTTATTTTTTAAAGATTGAACCCATTTATTCATGAGAGACACAGAGAGAGAGAAAGACAGAGGCAGAAACACAGGCAGAAGGAGAAGCAGGCTCCATGCAGGAAGCCTGATGCAGGATTCTATCCCAGGACTTTGGGATCACACCCCGAGCCAAAGGCAGATGCTCAATCACTGAGCCACCCAGGCATCCCAGTAATGACATTTAGAATTACTGAATTACTATACTGTACATCTGAAACTAATATAACACTGTGTATTAACTATACTGGAATTAAAATAAAAAATTTAATAAAAAATAAAGTGAATGCACCCTAAAGTACGACTTTTAACATTTTTACAAATAAATTTCAAAATTTATAAAAAGCTACTTCTCAGAGCACTATTATTTAAAATAAAATCTAAAATATACTTTCAGGAAAAAGTTCATACTTCTTTCCTCATCATCAAGACAGATCCTTTTCCTATTAGCCATTTTCTTGACTTTTCCAACGTTTCCTTTTGACTTTGTTTTAGATGATACTGTGTCTGGGGATAGTATTCCACCAATAACAAATCCACCTAAAAGTTAACAACAAAAAAGGTAAAGTATCGCACCTGAGAAAGTAGAAATATTGAAACAAAATTTAAATTATTATAGCACATTTCCTTTCAGACTCCAAAGAACATATTACTATTACTACATTCTACAGCTAATAACTCAAACAACACAAATACCAACCAATTCCACTTATATTTCTACTATCCAAATTCTAGATACACTGATGAAACATGATAGAATGATCTCTGTTGCTTGAAATCAACAGTCAGGTTGAAAAACACAAAAGCCAGCAAGGAAATATTTATAATAATCCCCATGTGAGCTTATACAAAAGCCAGCAAGGAAATATTTATAATAAACCCCATGTGAGCTTAGTTTTTTTACTTAAATATATCACAGAAAGGAAATATCTTTCTTGCCCACTGTCTATATTTCTGTAGATAAATATGATGAGAAAATGGGATGAGAATAGTAAAGGGGAATACTTAACCTTTGCCAGTTACTAATTTTCTTACATTCTGATCTAATGACTTATTTTGTGCAATAAACCTTGTTCAACAGTATGGAATAACACTCTATAAAGCCACACACTCACCTCAAACTGCTACCAAAGAGAGAAAGAGAAGCATCTCTAAAGTAATCAGAACAATCTGTACTTGAATTTATTCTGGCCTCATTTCTGGAGGATAATGATAAAATGAGGTAATTTATATAAATATGTAAGACAGTGCTTTGTATGTAATATACATAAACTATTAGCATCCTCAATATTATTTTTTACTATCAGATATTAAAGTGTAAATTGGAATTCTCACCTGATGGCCTTCCATGATAATCTATTCGTTCTCCCCGCCAATATTCCAAAGGTTTCAATCGTGTTCTCTTGGTCCTGCGAACATTTGGTGTGTTGGAAGGCAATACTGTAAAAAGATGACACAAAATTGTACACATATACACGTTTAATTGAATGTTACTCTAGTGGAAAGACTGATACTACCCTCTAGAACACTAATGCTTCTAGACAAAACAGTAGAAAAACAAAATTTTACAATGTATTTGTTCTAAGAGTTAAAGAAATACCAATCAAAAAACAAGCTGCTAGATTCACAGATTAAAAAACTTGGTAATACCCGAGGTGAATGATGTTAAAGGTACACAGAAATTCACATATATTGTAAGTAGAAAAGTAAACTGACATAAGATAATTTAGCAATAACTTGATTAAGAATTTAATTTATAGGGCAGCCCGGTGGCTCAGGGGCTTAGCGCCGCCTCCAACCCAGGGCCTGATCCCGGAATCCCGGGATCGAGTCCCACATTTTGTGTTTCTATGGTATTGGTTGTAACTTTTTTCATTTCTAATTTTATTTGAGTTTTCTTGTTGTTTCTTGATGGGTCTGGCTAAAGGTTTTATCAACTTGTTTATCTTTTTTAAAACCAGCTCACGGTTTCATGGATTTTTTTTTTTTTTTTGGTATTTTTTTTTTTAGTCTGTATTTCCAGTGTGATCTTTATTGTTGCTTTCCTAAGATGCTTGATATGATTTTAATATTTTTGAATTTATTGAGACTTGTTTTGTGGCCTAACTTGATCTATTCTGGTGATTGTTTCATGTGTACTTGAATGTGTATTCCGCTGGTTTTAGATGGAATGTTCTGTATAAATCTATTAAATCCAGATGGTCTAATGTGTCATTCAGAGCCACTGTTTCCTTATTGATTTTCCATCTAGATGAAATATTCATTGATGCAAGATGTTGATCTCTTTTGCTGTTTTTTTAAAGGTTTTATTTATTTGAGAGAGAGAGTGTGAGTACAAGCAGGGGGAGGGGCAGAGGGAGAGCGAGAGACAGACTCCCTGCTGCGCAGGGAGCCTGACATGGGGCTCATTCCCAGGCCCCTGGGATCATGACCCCAGCCAAAGGCAGACACTTAACCAACTCAGCCACCTAGGTGCCCCTGAAGTCTACTGCTATTTTCTTACTCTAAGTTTCTCCCTTTGTATCTGTTAATATTTACTTTATATATTTAAGTGCTCCTATGTTGGGTGCATTTGTACTTAAAACTGTTATATCCTCTTGTTGGACTGATCCCTCATAATTATGTAATTCCTTTCTCTGTCTCTTGTAGTCTTTATTTTCAAGTTATTTTTGGTTTGATGTAGTTATTGCTACCCTGGCTTTTTTTTTTTTTTTTTTACCTCTATTTGCACGGAGTCTTTTTTGATACCAGCTTCAATTTGTATGTGTCATTAGGTATAAAATGAGTTTATTGTAGACAGCATATTGATGGGTCTTGTTTTTTATCCATGTCTTTTGATCAGAGCATTCAGTCCATTTACATTTAAAGCAATTATTGATAGTTATGTACTTACTGCTCTTTTTTTCATTGTTTCTAGTTGTTTTTGTGGCCTCTGTTTTTTTTTTTCATGTGATTTGATGACTTTCTTTAGTGTTATGCTTATGTTCTTTTTTATTTTTTGTTTCCATTAGAGGTTTTTTATTTATAGTATTAATATGAGGTTCATATAACATTCTATGTATATAGAAGTCTATATTAAGTTGATGGTTGTTTAAGTTCCAGCACATTTAAAAAGCACTACATTTTTGCTTCCCTTCCACATTTATATATATGATGTAAAATTTTGCATTTTTATTTTGTGATGATTCACATCCTTGAGTAATAATCCCCCCTCCCCCAAGATGTATGTGGGAACTATGACTTTCTTCTCATCTGCAGAATACGGCAATAATGACAGAGAATCAGTCCTATGATCACATCATGATTATATATATATGATATTATACATATAAGACACCATCTAGCTGAAGCAGAGAGAATTTTTCCTTGCGGACTCTGAAGAGTCAAGGTGATGGAAGAGGTCATATGGCAAGGAACTGTAGGTAGCTTTTAGAAGCTGATGGCCCATGGCTGAAAGCCATCAAGAAAACAGGTACCTTAGTCCCGCAATTGCAAGGAATTGAATTCTAACATCCATATCAACTTGGAATACAATCTCAAACCTCAGATGAGACCACAGCCCATGCTGACACTTGATTGAAGCCTGTGATATTCCTGAACAGAGGACCCAGCTAATGTGTGCCTGGGCTTCTGACCCACAGAAAATATGGATGATAAATAAATGTATGTTGTCTAAACCAATGAACTGTGGTAATTTAGTACACAGCAACAGAAAACAAATACACACTATTTAAATTTAACCAATATATTACAAGAATTATTCCTCACCACTGTTTCCTCTATCTGGACTCAGTTTTGATTTATATACTTGGTTAGAAAACCTCACATAAGTATTCTACCCGGAGGATTTAGAGTCCACTGAATCTCTGCATTTTCTGCAAAATAAACTCACTAATTGGAAAGGAAAGTATTTTGGCTAGGTATACGATTATTGAATTGTAACACATTTCTTAAAAAGGCTATGGATGTCATTTTATTCTTCCAATTTTACATGGAATAACAGTGCTAGTCATTAAAGTTGTGCATTCAAACCATCCTTAATCTAGGGAAGTTTTCTTTAACATACTTCTTTTAACTCTTTTCTCTCCTCCACCTGTTTCTCTTTTCTGGCAATCCTATTACTTGCAAGTTTTCTCAGCTGTCTACTTATTATTTCCATGTAAACCTTTTTCCCCATCATGATTTCCAACTTTCTGTATTTTGTCTCTGAGGAATTTCTTCCATATCAACACCAGTTACTAATTCAGCTCTAAATAACAGTGATTACCTTTACATTCACTTCATCTACTTTTTAAATCAAAAGAATAGGATTTTCAGTACCAGAAAGTTTTCTATGCTATAACTGAAATGATTTCTGAAATGATCATCTTTCTTTTATTATTAAAATTGTTAAGAACCTACTGCAAAAATTCTAGCTTACCAGCAGTTGCCTACTGTTTTTAGGCATAAGGCTTGATTTTCCTCTCTTTAGTTGCTAAAACCCCTGCTCAGGAACATTTTTATTTGTCTGCTTACTCCTGACTAGTTATCATTCCCCTCCAAGAAAGCATTAAGTACTAAAAGTCAGAATGGTCTTTCTTCATATGGGCCCACAAAATACTGATAAGATGTGAGTTTTTGGTTGAAGCCATTTGAGGAGCTTCTCTTCTAGTGGTTCTCTTCCGGTACAAGTGCAGGAGCATTCACAACCTCAGGAATTGAGAGAAACATAAAAGGTCACTCCAATCCCACAAAATTGAGAGGTGCCATGAATCCTGACTGGCAGCTATCTCATTGGGAACCACAGAATTTTAATTCTCCATGGCCTCTCCATGGGTTCCCAAGCTCCCATCTTTGCCTACTTATTCCAGCTACTGCTTTGTTTATAAGTAAACTGGATAAAAGCAGGAGTTTTCAGGGATATCATCTGCTTAGCAGTTATATTTTATAGAATTCTCCACCCTAGCTTCTTAGCCTAGGTGAAATCATGCTCCTTAATACAGGAGTGAGAGGAACACAGGCTTTATAAATGAACAACAAAGAACATCACTGGCCTGTAATGACTTATGAAAGTCATGAAAACAAAATAAATAGTTTTATCTGTCAATCCAAACATGTCGCCCCTGCTTGAGAAAAATTAAGTCCTATTTAGTAGAGAGGTTTTATAATATGAAGATACTAAAAGACAGAAATAGTCTTACCTAACTTGTGATGTATTTTATGTTCTGATATTATAGGAGGCAGTTTTAAACTTGAGTCACCTGCAAAATACAAATGATATATCATGGGCAAGGCTGCTAATTCCATCTTGAATTAAAGTGTGTTAGTTGGTCAATTTAAATATACGTAATTTAATTAAATTTAACCTGACAATACATGTTATTACTTCTTTTACTTTTTACTGCTGAAGAATAAAGGCTAATGAAAAACAGTGTAACATTTCTCTAGATTTTGCTACCATGTCCGTGTGCATGTCGAAAGAATCTAACACTTAAAAATAACAAAAAATAAGCAGCTTTTCTGGATTTCAGGTGAAATAAGTCACTTGAAACACGAAAATGTAGGGTATAATAATGAATAGACATGCTAATAATGTAATATATGATCTTTCAAATTCTAAAATAGTACAAGTATGCTAAATTTAGCAGTGTGTCAATTAGGCCAGAGTTTTCAACTTTAGTATTGTAAATAGCACCTAAAGATAGCTGCCATTGGGATGCCTGGGTGGCTCAGCGGTTGAGCGTCTGCCTTTGGCTCAGAGCATGTGATCCCAGAGTGCTGGGATCGAGTCCCACATTGGGCTCCCTGAATGGAGCCTGCTTCTCCCTCTGCCTTTGTCTCTGCCTCTCTCTCTCTCTTTCTGTTTCTCATGAATGAATAAATAAATTCTTAAAAAAGATAGCTACCATTAATTCTTTCTCTCCCTATGCACAAATGTTATCAAGAAACAGTCTAGTCTCCTTTCCTTTGCATCTCCGATCTGAATGACTTGCTTGACTAACAAACCAAGCAGAAGTAACATTCTGGGACTTCAAAGGCTAAGTCCTAAAAAGATATGCAGGTACCACCTGGATCTCTTGGAATTTCACTCTGGAGAAAGATAGACATCATATATGAAGACCATCCCAAAATTGCCATACTGTGAAGAAACCCAAGCTAACCACAGGAGAAGGCCATGTGGAGAAAAGATATAGTTGGTCAGCCCTCAACTGTTCCAGCCACCGAGCTAAGTGCTAAATATGTAAGTAAAAAAGTCACCCTGGACTTCCAACCCAGTTGAGCTTTCAAATGACTCCAGCCTCAGTAGCCTGCATT
Organism: Canis lupus dingo; assembly: GCF_003254725.2. Lineage (NCBI taxonomy): Eukaryota > Metazoa > Chordata > Mammalia > Carnivora > Canidae > Canis > Canis lupus. The sequence continues at coordinate 58,469,314 of NC_064255.1, forward strand.
TAACTATAAATGCATGAGAGAGCCCAAGTGAGAACTGCCCAACTAAGCTACATCAACCTATAGAACAATGAAAGATAAATCAAGCCACTAAGTTTTGGGTGTCTGTTATGGAGCAACATGTCACTGGAACACTTAATGTCTATGAATGACCTAAAATTTCTAATACAATTTTACATGTAATATCCATTTCCAAAAAGTAAGTCTAAGCTTTTGTTGTATTTTTAAATGAGTCTGTGATAGCAAAAGACTGTTTAAAATTATTGAACTGGGGCACCTGGTTGGCTGGCTCAGTCAGTTAAGCATCCAACTCTTGATTTCAGTTCAGGTCATGATCTCTAGGTCATAAACTCGAGCCCCACATTGGGCTCTGTGCTGAGCATGGAGCCTGCTTAAGATTTTCTCTTTCTCTCTTCCTCTGCCCCTCCCCACCCCACTCATGTATACACACACACTCTCTAAAAAAAAAAAAAAAAAAAAAAAAATTAAATGGCTGAATTACATACTTTATAAAATTGCTGGGTAAGAAGAAACTTGAGTGATCATAAAATCCAATTTCCCTATCCAGAACAGGCAAATCTTACATAGATCTATAGAAATTAAAAGTAGATTACTGGATGCCATAGGCACACAAGATATGAGAGGGAGGGAATAAAAGATGCCTGCTGAAGATAAAGAATATGGGGTTTCTTCTGGGGATAATAAAAATGTTCTAAAATTTATTGCGGTGATGGTTACACACCATTGAATTATATACCATAAATGGGTAAATTTTACGGTATCCGGATATCTCAACATATATCTCAATAAAACTGTTACAAAAAAAAAAAAAAATCTGGGGAAATAGGAAGATGGCAGGAGTGGGGGTCCTCAACTCACGTGCCCCCACCAACTCACCTAGATAACTTTCAAACCAGCCTGAACACCTACAAATTCAACCTGAGATTTAAAGAGAGAACACCAGGAACACTACAGAGAGAGGGGTTTTCGCTTCTAACAAGAAGCCGCAGCCCCGGGAGCACGATGCCAGCAGCACAGGCCCCGGATCCCAGGGCACCGGGGGGACACAGCCAGGATCCTGTGCTTCCCCCCGACGCCCTGGGACAGGCAAAGGCAGGGAGGGCCCAGGACAGCGAAGACGCTCTTGCTGCCGGGCGCCCCGAGCTGTGCAGGTCAGTGCCCTCCACACTGACCCAGGAGCACCCAGGCCAGTGTGGACTGGGAGACTGCGGTAGTTACTAGGGGAGCTGACTCCAGGGCTGGGGACCTGGCCCCCACCAGTGGTGATGTTCCTTCTGGTGTCACCCTGTGTCTGGGGTGGGGAGGGGGCGCCAGGGAACAGGGGACTCATGGGGTAAACATCTCCCACTGAACCCAGCACCAGGCGGGTGGAGGGGGGCAGCTCCCCCAAGGTGCACACACCTGAGAACCAGCACAGCAGCCCCTCCCCCAGAAGACCAGCTGGAAGGACAGGGGAAGAGCAAGTTCTGGACCGAGCAGTGGGGGAAAGCTCCAGGGGAAGTCGACAGATTTACAGTATATAGAACTAGAGGGTACCCCTCCTATTTTTTTCCTCTTCCTTTTTCAAGTACAACTCGTTTTTGTGTCAGTCTGTAAATTTCCTTTTCTTTCCCCACCTTAACTACAATAGTTTAGCAACTCTTCCTTTTTAAGATTCTGCCTTTCATATTTCTACAATTACAGGTCCTAGATATATTTTCCACTTCTAGATTCCCTTCAACATACTCAACTTAATTTTGGGAGACAGACAAGATATGTTTTTTTGTTTTGTTTTGTTTTTTGTTTTCTCTGCCTCATTTTGCTCTACAATGGTAGAAGTTAATACCTTCTAAAACATGACCAGCATGCACCCAGAACCAAGTGGTGTACCGTGCTGGTTCATTCTGTAACATTCCTCATTCCCATTCTGCCCCCGTTTTATCTCATTTGTTTTGTTGGTCAAAGTGGGGGCCCTCTACAAGTATTTCTGGTTTATATAAATTTGGAACTGAGCATCTTCTAACATACAGAACTTAATATATTCAGACATAAGAGGATTACTCTCTAGAACCCCTCAGGTAGACTACATTCTCCCTCCACTACAACTTCGTCACCACCACCATCTCCCAGTCCCTCCCCCTTTTTTTCTTCTTTTTTTTTCTCCTTTGCTTTTCTTTTTTTTCCTCTTCTTTACGATTCCTGGCCTTTTATTTTTTACTGCTTTGTTTTAAAATTTGTTTTTCACTTTAATGGTCCTTTTGTTTTATGTCGTTCTGATCTTTGTTTTCAATTTCTGGTCTCTAACCTCGGCAGAATCATCTAGGGTGAAATTTACTTAGGTCGTGGCCAATAATCATGACTCAGCCCACTCATACAGCCACTCTGCACTGAGCAAAATGACTAAAAAGAACTCACCACAAAAGAAAGAATCAGAAACAGTACTCTCCCACAGAGTTACAGAATTTGGATTACAATTCAATGTCAGCGAATTCAGAAGCACAATTATAAACCTACTGGTAGCTCTGGAAAAAAGCCTAAAGGAATCAAGAGACTTCATGACTGCAGAATTTAGATCTAATCAGGCCAAAATTAAAAATCAATTAAATGAGATGCAATCCAAACTGGAGGTCCTAACGATGAGGGTTACTGAGGTAGAAGATAAGGTGAGTGACACAGAAGACAAGTTGATGGCTAAAGAAAAAAAGAGAAAAACAATTAAAAGACCATGAGGAAAGGTTAAAGGAAATAACTGATAGCCTCAAAGGAAAAATCTACATATAACTGGGGTTCCATAGAGCACCCAGAGGGACAGAAAGTGTATTTGAACAAATCATAGCTGAGAACTTCCCTAATCTGGGGAGGGAAACAGGCATTCAGATCCAGGAGACAGAGAAGTCCCCCCCCCCCCAAAATCTATGAAAACCATTCAACACCTCGAGATTTAATAGTGAAACTTGTAAATTCCAAAGATAAAAAGAAAATCCTTAAAGCAGTAAGAGACAAGAAATCCCTAACTTATATGGAAAGAAATATTAGAATAACAACAGACCTCTCCAAAGACCTGACAGGCCAGAAAGGTCTGGCAGGATATATTCAGGGTCCTAAATGAGAAGAACATGCAGCCAAGAATACTCTATCCAGCAAGGCTCTCATTCAGAATGGAGGAGAGATAAAGAGCTTTCAAGATAGGCAGAAACAGAAAGAATATGTGACCACCGAACAACTATGCAAGAAATATTAAGGAGGACTCTGTAAAAGAAAGGAAGACCAAAGTAATAATCCACAAAAACAGGGACTAAATAGGTATTACGATGATACTAAATTCGTATCTTTCAATAGTAACTGAACGTGAATGGACTAAATGATCCCATCAAAAGATGCAGACTGGATGAAGAAGCAAGACCCATCTATTTGCTGTCTACAAGAGACTCATTTTAGACCTAAGGACACTTACAGCCTGAAAATGAAAGATTGGTACAGCCTGAAAATGAAAGGTTGGAGAACCATTTACCATTCAAATGGTCCTCAAAAGAAAGCTGGGGTACCAATCCTCATATCAGATAAATTAAAGTTGATCCCAAAAACTGTAGTAAGAGATGAAGAGGGACACTATATCATACTTAAAGGATCTATATCCAACAAGAGGACCTAATGGTCATGAATATTTATGCCCCTAATGTGGGAGCTGCCAAGTATATCAATCAACTAATAACCAAAGTAAAGACATACTTAGATACTAATACACTAATAGTAGGAGACATCAACACAGCACTTTCTGCAAATGACAGATCTTCAAAGCACAACATCTCCAAAGAAACAAGAGCTTTAAATGATACACTGGACCAGATGGATTTCAGAGATATTTACAGAACTTTACATCTGAATGCAACTGAAGACACATTCTTCTCAAGTGCACATGGAACTTTCTCCAGAATAGACCACATACTGCGTCACAAATCAGGTCTCAACCGAAACCAAAATATTCGGATTGTCCCCTGCATATTTTCAGAACAAAATGCTTTGAAACTAGAACTCAATCACAAGAGGAAATTTGGAAGAAACTCAAACATGTAGAGGTTAAAGATTCCTGCTAAAAGATGAATGGGTCAACCAGGAAATTAGAGAAGAATTTAAAAGATTCATGGAAACTAATGAAAATGAAGATACAACCATTCAAAATCTTTGGGATACAGCAAAAGCAGTCCTAAGAGGTAAATACATCACACTACGCATCCCTCAAAAAACTGGAAAAAACTCAAATACACAAGCTAACTTTGCACCTGAAGGAAATAGAGAAAGAATAGCAAAAAAAAAAAAAAAAAAAAAAACCTACACCAAGCAGAAGAAGAGGGTTAATAAAGATTCAAGCTGAACTCAATGAAATAGAGATCAGAAAAACTGTAGAACAGATCAACAAAACCAGGAGTTGGTTCTTTGAAAGAATTAATAATATAGATAAACCTTTAGCCAGCCTTACTAAAAAGAAAAAAGACTCAAATTAATAAAATCACGAATGAAAAAGGAGAGATCACAACCAATACCAAGGAAATACAAACGTTTTTTTTTTATATTTTATTTATTTATTCATGAGAGAGACAGAGACACAGGTAGAGGGAGAAGCTAGAACCAGGCTCCATGTAGGGAACCTGATGTGGGACTCAATCCCAGGACTCCAGAATCATGCCCTGAGCCGAAGGCAAGGGCCAAACCGCTAAGCCACCCAGGGACCCCTATAAACGATTTTAAAAACATATTATAAGCAGCTATATGTCAATAAATTAGGCAATCTAGAAGAAAAGGACATATTCCTGGAATACAAACTACCAAAACTGGAAGAAGAAGGAACAGAAAACCTGAAGGAATGAAAAACCGATAACCAGGGAGGAAACTGAAGCAGTCATCAAAAACCTCCCAAGACACAAAAGTCCAGGGCCCAATGGCTTCCCAGGGGAATTCTATCAAACGTTTAAGAAGAAACCATACCTATCCTACTAAAGCTGTTCCTAAAGATAGAAAGGGACAGAATACTTCCAAACTCCTTTTATGAGGCCAGCATCACCTTAATTCTAAAACCAGACAAAGACCCCACCAAAAGGGAGAATTATAGACCAATATCCCTGAAGACCACAGATGCAAAAATTCTCAACAAGATACTAGCCAGTAGGATCCAACAATACATTGAGAAGATTATTCACCATGACCAAGTGGGATTTATCGCCGGGATGCATGGCTGGCTCAACACTTGTAAAACAATCAACGTAATAGATTATGTCAACAACAACAACAACAAAAAAAACAAGAACCACATGACCCTCTCAATAGATGCAGAGAAAGCATTTGACATCCATTCTTGATCAAAACTCTTCAGAGTGTAGGGATAGAGGGAACATTCCTCAGCATCTTAAAAGCCTTCTATGAAAAGCCCACAGCAAATATCATTCTCAATGGGGAAACACTGAGAGCCTTTCCCCTAAGATCAGGAACACGACAGGGATGTCCACTCTCACCACTGCTATTCTACATAGTACTAGAAGTCCTAGCCTTCAGCAATCAGGCAACAAAAAGAAACAAAAAGCATTCAAACTGGCAAAGAAGTCAAACTCTCCCTCCTCGCAGATGACATGATACTGTACATAGAAAACACAAAAGACTCCATTCCAAGATTGCTAGAACTCATACAGAAATTCGGCAGAATGGCAGGATACAAAATCAATGCCCAGAAATCAATGGCATTTCTATATACTAACAATGAGACTGAAGAAAAAGAAATAAAGGAGTCAATCCCATTTACAATTGCACCCAAAATTGCATAAGATATCTAGGAATAAACCTAACCAAAGAGATAAAGGATCTATACCCCCAAAACTGCGAACACTTCTGAAAGAAACTGAGGAAGATACAAAAGATGGAAAAATATTCCATGCTCATGGATTCGAAGAATTAATATTGTGAAAATGTCAATGTTACCCAGGGCAATTTACATGTTCAATGCAATCCTTATCAAAATACCATGGACTTTCTTCAGAGAGTTGGAATAAAGCATCTTAAGTTTTGTGTGGAATCAGAAACGACCCCGAACAGCCAGGGGAACATTGAAAAAGAAAACTAGAGCCGGGGGCATCACAATGCCGGATTTCAGGTTGTACTACAAAGCTGTGGTCATCAAGACAGTGTGGTACTGGCACAAAAACAGACACATTGATCAATGGAACAGAACAGGAACCCAGAAATGGGCCCTAAACTCTATGGTCAACTAATATTCGACAAAGCAGGAAAAACTATCCACTGGAAAAAAGTCTCTTCCATAAATGATGCTGGGAAAATTGGACAGCCATGTGCAGAAGAATGAAACTAGACCATTCTCTTACACCATACACAAAGATAAACTCAAAATGGATGAAAGATCTAAATGGGAGACAAGAATCCATCAAAATCCTAGAGGGGAACACAGGCAACATTTCTGAACTTTGGCACAGCAACTTCTTCCAAGATATATCTATGAAGGCAAGGGAAACAAAAGCAAAAATGAAGTACTGGGACTTCATCAAGATAAAAAGCTTCTGCACAGCAAAAGAAACAGTCAACAAAACTAAAAGGCAACCTACAGAATGGGAGAAGATATTTGCAAATAACTTTTCACATAAAGATCTAGTATTCAAGATCTATAAAGAACTTATTAAATTCAACAGCAAGGAAACAAACAATCCAATCATGAAATGGGCAAAAGACATGAACAGAAATTTCCCCAAAGAAGACATACACATGGCTAACAAGCATATGAGAAAATGCTCCACATCACTTGCCATCAGGGAAATACAAATCAAAAGCACGATGAGATACTACCTCACACCAGTGAGAATGGTGACAATTAACAAGACAGGAAATAACAAATGTTGGCAAGGATGTGGAGAAAGGGGAACCCTCTTGCACTGTTGGTGGGAATGTGAACTGGTACTGCCACTCTGGAAAACTGTGTGGAGGTTCCTCAAAGAGTTAAAAATAGAACTGCCCTACGACCCCGCAATTGCACTGCTGGGGATTTACCCCAAAGATACAGATGCAGTGAAAAGCCAAGACACCTGCACCCTGATGTTTCTAGCAGCAATGTCCACAATAGCCAAACTGTGGAAGGAGCCTCAATGTCCTTCAACAGATGAATGGATAAAGAAGATGTGGTCTATATATACAATGGAATATTCCTCGGCCATTAGAAACGACAAATACCCACCATTTGCTTGGACATGGATGGAACTGGACAGTATTATGCTGGCTGAAGTTAAGTCAATCAGAGAAGGACAATCATCATATAGTTTCACTCATACGGGGAATATAAGAAATAGTGAAAAGGACTGTAAGGGAAAGGAGGGGAACTGAGTGGGAAAAATTAGAGAGGGAGACAAACCATGAGAGACTCCTAACTCTAGGAAACAAACAAAGGGATGTGGAAGGGGAGGTGGGCGGGGGAATGGGGTGACTGGGTGACAAGCACTCAGGGGGGCACTTGACAGGATGAGCACTGGGTGTTGTACTATATGTTGGCAAACCGAAGTCCAATAAAAAAATATGCAAAAAAAAATCTAACTTCTCATGCAATCCCAAGTAGAAAAGGTAGAGAGCTAGTCACTGGCTGAAAATTATCCCACAGCAATGAGCTGTGGGAAGCAGCAGATGGGAACAGAGAAGGAATGAAGCAGTAAGTACATATATTGAGGACAGTCCACTGAGAAAGCCTAGAAGCAATGATATCCTTGCCTCCTTTGTCATAGATTAATTGATTATATAAGCATGAGTTATAAGTGGGCTCTCTGTTTTGTTCCATTTATCTATGTGTCTATTTTGTTCCATTATCATACTGTAGCATTATTTACAACAGCCAAGATATAGAAGCAACCCAAATGTTCATCCATAAGTGAATTAATAAAGAACATGTGGTACATATACAAACCACACACACATACAGAATAGAATTTAGGCATAAAAATAGTGACATCTTGCAATCTACAACAACATAGATGGAATGGATGGACAGTATAACGCTATGTGAAACAAGTCAGTCAGGGAAAGATAAATGCCATATGATTTCACGCACATGTGGATTTTTTTTTTTTTTTAAGATTTTATTTACTTATTCACGTAAGAGAGACAGAGACAAGCAGAGGGAGAAATAGGCTCCCGGCAAGGAGCCAGATCTGGGAGTTGATCCAGATCCCAGGATCACGCCCTGAGCTGAAGGTAGATGCTCAACTGCTGAGCCACCCAGGTGTCCCTCACAGTCCCTCACAAGTGGAATTTAAGAAACAAAACAACTGAATAAAGAAAACCAGACTCTTAAATACAGAGAACATAATGGTGGTTGCCAGAGGAGAGGTGGGTGAGCAATGAATGACACAGATAAAGGGAATTAAGACTATGCTTATGATAAACATTGAATAAAGTATAAAAATGCTGAATCATTCTATTGTATACCTAAAACATATCACTGTATATTAATTATATTTCGATAAAAATAATTTTAAGGGGTGCATGGGTGACTTAGTCAGATGAGTATCCAAGTTGATCTCAGCTCAGGTCTTGACCTTGGGGTCATGAGTTCAGGCCCCACGTTGGGCTTCAGGCAAAGTGCAGAGCCTACTTTAAAAAAATATATTTTTTTAAGGTCTAACAGAAGTGAGTATGAACATGTATGTACTGGAGGCAGGAAGGAAAATGAAACAAATATAAAATGTTGACAATTGTGGAAACTGGATGAAACAAATATGGGATTTCAGGGAGAGTTTAAAATTAAAAATTTCCAAAATTTAATAACTTAATAAATTTAATAATTTCCAAAAAAATATTTTTCTAAAGATTTTTTATTTATTCAGAGAGAGAGAGAGAAAGAGAGAGAGAGAGAGGCAGAGACACAGGCAGAGGGAGAAGCAGGCTCCATGCAGGGAGCCTGACGTGGGACTCGATCCTGGGTCTCCAGGATCACACCCCAGGCTGCAGGCGGCGCTAAACCGCTGCGCCACTGGGGCTGCCCCAAAAAAATTATTTTAAAAAAATAGCAATAAAAAAACTTCTGTTTCAAACATTTAAGAATCTTAATAAGCACAGAGATAGAAGAAAACAGATTACCTACAAAGAAAACAAGAAGTAAGCCTGCTTTTGAATTTCTGCTCATGAGCATTAGCTATGAGGCAAAAGATCAATAGCCAGCTAGTTTAAAGGAAAAAAAGATTATGACTCAAAGATTATTTTTACCATTCAACTGATTGTAAAAAATATATATAAATATATAAATACATATATTTTTTTTCCCTGAGTTTTCGCTAGCATATGTGAGAATGTCTACCAACTTTAAAAAGAAATATCAAGGCTATCTGTCCTGACAGTAAGTACAAATGTATTAAACATTTATTAAAGGAAAAAATACTGACAGAAGTTAAAAATAAAAACTCATTTATGTACTATTTCTAAACCACTTTGTTTTAGTTCTTTAAGAAAGGTTAAGTAAAAAGATGAACAAACATATAAAAAAATAAGAACAAACCAAAAGAAAGCAGGCATCACAATATTAGGCAAAACAGACTATAAGTTAAAAGCACTGTAACAAGATCAAGAAGATAAATTTGACTTAAGCAGTTACATTCCATATAAATGCTTACCTGCTTAGTAAAAGCACTGAAATATACAGAGCAAACACTACAGAAGACAGAAGGAGAAAAAAGCAGACCACTGCAGGAGAAGCACTTTACTGCAACTCTGGCAGTCCTCAGCAGATTACACAAATCACAAGCAAGGATATAAAGATAAAGGATCAAAATAATATCTATGTAACATGTTCCATTCTAAGATCTTGTTCTTTTCCCCAAATCCACTCCTTCCCTAGTAGTCTCCAAATCACATAATGACACGACCATTCTTTCAGGTGCTCAACCCAAAACCATTAAAGTTATCATAAGAAACATAATATTCTATAAATATTTAAGAAATTCCGAGGTGCTTGGGTTTAAGCATCTGCCTTGGGCTTAGGTCATTATCTCAGGGTCTTTAGGATGGAGCCCCGAGTCTTCAGGCTGCCTACTCAATGAGGAGTCTTAATTCTCTCTTTCCCTCACCCACCCTACTCCCGTTCGTGCTCATTCATTGTCTCTCAAATAAATAAAAATCTTTAAAAATTAAAACAATATTTAAGAGTGCTACATATATTCAAAAATATATATCCACTTATATCATTAAAACAAGTGGATATTTTAAAATCCATACATATACACAAAATAATATTCTTTTTTCAAGCACCCATGGGAGAATTATAAAATTCTTACATGAATTTTATATGTTCTAAGTATACTATAGAACACAAAGAAAATCTTAATAAAGGTCTATTTTTCAAAAAATTTATAATACAAGCCAAAGTACCCTAGAACAGTGAAATGAAACTAGAAATTCTTAACAAAGAACAAAACACTTTAGGGCAACAGCCAACATTATGTTCTACCACAAACCAGATATTAAACTAAACAAGAGGGACGTCTGGACAAATGCTGGGTGGCTCAGCATTTAAGCCTCTGCCTTTGGCTCAGGGTGTGATCCTGGAGTCCCAGGATTGACTCCTGCATCAGGCTCCTGCATGGAGCTTACTTCTCCCTCTGCCTATTGTCTGTGCCTCTCTCTCTGTGTCTCTCAGGAATAAATAAATAAATAAAATCTTTAAAAATAAATTAATAAGTAAACTAAACAAGAAAGCTAAGGGATTGGAAATGATATCCCCATTTTACAGATAGGACGTTAAATGTAAGAGCAATTAATTTTTTTACTCAATATAACATAGTAAATAAGTGGTAGAGCTAGATTCAACCCCAAGTTCCAGACTCTGGAGACCAAGTTCTTGATTAAATATACTCTTTAAAAAAACTCATAGGTCACAGAAAAATCACTGTAATTTATGGTACACTACAATAAGAACACAACATTTGGGACTCCCTAGGTGGCTCAGTTGGCTTAGTGTCCAACTCTCGACTTCGGCTCAGGTCATGATCTCAGGGTCATGGGATGGAGACCCACACTAGGCTCTGCACTCAACGAGGAGTCTGATAGAGATTCTCTCTCCCTCTGCCCCCTCTCTGCTCATGTTCTCTCTCTCTAAAATAAATAAATCTTTAAAAGAAAAAAAAAACATTTAAAAAGCTATAAAATTGGGTGCCTGGGTGGCTCACTGAACTGAGAGTCCAACTCTTTCTGGCTCAGGTCATCATCTCAGGGTTGTGAGATCGTGCTCCAAGTGGGTGCTCTGCCCTCAGCACAAAGTCTGCTTCAGATTCTCTCTTTCCCCTCTCCCTCTGCCCCAATCCTGCTCACATTCTCTCCAAAAAATTAAATAAATCATTTAAAAAAATTTTTTAATAAAAAGCTAAAAAATTAAGCCAAAACTATAATCAGGAAATTTTTTTCAAATGAAAAATTATTATCAAATAAAAAATAGAAAAATAATTATAGAAAGCATTCAACTTAGAGGAGAAAAATAAAATCTAAACACAGGGGAAAAAAACAATTTAAAGGAAAAAGCAAAGGGGATGTCTGGCTGGTTTAGTTGGTAGAGCCTATGACTCTTTGTTAACAGGGTTTTTACATTCAAATCCCACATTAGGTATAGAGATTACTTAAAAATACAATCTTTAAAAAAAAATTCCACCTTTCTAGCATTTCAAGAGATGCAAATTAAAAGGAAAAAAAGGGGCATTGGGTGGCTCTGTCAGTTGAGCATTCAACTCTTATATCCAGCTCAGGTCATAATCTCAAGGTTGTGAGATCAGCCCCATGTCTAGCTCCAAGAAGTCTGCTTAAGAGTCTCTCCTTTTGGGGTAGCCCACATGGCTCAGCAGTTTAGAGCTGCCTTCAGCCCATGGTGTGATCCTGGAGACCCGGGATCGAGTCCCATGTCAGGCTCCCTGCATGGAGCCTGCTTCTCCCTCTGCCTATGTTTCTGCCTCTCTCTCCCTCTCTCTCTCTCTCTCTGTCTCTGATGAATGAATGAATAAATAAATAAATCTAAAAAAAAAAAAAAAAGTGTCTCTCCTCCTGGCAACCCCCCTCAACCAACCCTGCTCGTGGGTACACCTGTGTGTGCTGTGCTCTGTCTCTCTCTCTCAAAAAAAAAAAATGATATTCCAATTTTAAAAAATAAGTAAAAGGAAAATGAATTAGTGAATCAGGAAGAAAAAATAGATAGTAAAACATCATATTTCAAACACACTTTCTTTGGCAGCATAAAAAGTTACAAAACTATTAAGAGGCATTTCAAAAACTTTAAAGTTTCAAACATATTTAAGGCAGAAAAAATGATATAATCAAATGATATACCCATCATATACCCACAGTAATTAATAAATGGCTTATCTTGCTTCATTTATTCCCTTATCAGCTTAACATTTTTTTTTTTTTTTTTTAAAGATGTATTTATTTGAGAGAGAGAGAGAAAGCACATGGCATCTGGGGCACAGGGAAAGTCTCAAGCAGACTCTGTACTGAGCAAGGGCCCGATGCTGGGCTCTCTCTTACTACTACCCTTGAGATCATGACCTGAGCCAAAACCAAGAATCAGATGCCCAACTGACTACACCACCCAGGCACCCCTTAACATTTTTAAATACTAGAGTAGATATTTTCAGTGTCAAATATTTCATTATGTTCTACCTCAAAGAAAGGACTGTCACTCTGTCATTCCTTCTCTTCCTCCCTGTCACCTAGGTGTAAGGTCTTAAAAATCTCTAAACATTTGGTAAGGCTCTTAAGAGTAAGTACTCAATTCACATTTACCACTGGTGATTATTTATATAAAACACAGCACACCTTACTCTATATGCATAATGCCATAAATATCAAGACAACAGACAATAAATAATAACTTACTTGAACTTTCCGAAACTTCCCTGTCATCCACATCGGAATTATTCTTTCCAGATGTTAAATAATTCTTAACCCTGAAAGGTCCACTTTAAGATAAAAAAGTAAACCATAAAATTGTGCATTTATAATACATATATCTAATTATGTACCTTGATGGTCATTTTTTTCCCAAAACTGCCAAGGTTTCCTTCTTATAAAACTAACATTGATGTTATAGGTCACCAAATATGTATGTACATGATGCATAAAATAATCTATAATTTAGTCTTATAACCGTCAAACAAATGCTGAATTTTATAACCTTTTAAGCTTCATGAATCAGTTATAAATTTTAAATCAACTCAAGCAACACCCCTTGATAAAAATTAAATCATAAAAAATTAGAAATAAATCAGCTTGTCTTAGTTAAAAAATACAGTAAAAAACAAGTGAAATTTAAAATATGGTCCAGAAACTGCTCAGAGATAATTCAGCTTATCCTAGTCCTAGATTCCTTTCCTTCTACTATGAATCCAGGATAGGCCTACTAATCATAACTCACCAAACAGTAAAGAAATCTTAGCCATCACTTAAAAGTCTTGGGAATCTGTTATAATTTACCATTCCTTCATTTTAAAAAAGGGTATATGACTTCAGATATATACATACCTTCCTTCCAAAACTGAAGTTTTAGGCTCTCCAGAATCCAAGTTAGATTCTGCTGGAGTCTTGCATGTAAATTCCTTGATCTGAGACTTCAGATGAACATTTTGTGCGGTCATATTATCTTTCTTCTTTGGATTTCCTATACCTCTGTAAAAATGTAAAGTGTAAAATTGTTTTCATTCCTCCATAAAATATTCTTCCAGAAAGAATACACAATGAGTAGACAATATAATATTGGCTGTAACAAATATCAGATAATCCTGTTCAGGTCTTAGGACTTACTAGAGTAGGAAAAAGAAATTTGATTCTAGGACCCACTAAGAATAATTCTGATAAGAAATCTGGTAGACACCTGGCCTAAGATGGAAGTGATGACAGGAGAACACAGGGAGACACTACCTACAGGCAGGATATAATGTATTTTACACATTTAATATATCTTTTTTTTGAAAATCCACAAACAACTGAAACTGTTTTCTTTGACACCCCTATCCAGCCTATTGAGGTACAGTAGGGGGCTAAGAGGCACTCAGGCTCATCTCTTTAATAGCTAACATCTAATTAGTTTAAGTTTATCTCCTATATATGCATATAGGATATACTATTCCCAAACTATACAACTTTTCTCACCTTTCTAAGCCCTATGTTTTACTTTGTTTCTTGACTCATTCTAACAGCCTACTCTTATTATACTTGAGGAAAAAATTTGCATGTGACATAACTAAAGAGCATGCAAACTTTCGAGTATTCTTTGATATTTTATTTCTGAAGGTTCTACTATCCCTCTAGGTCCTATGATCAGAGTCTAAAGAAATAAAAGGGATTATAAGAGAATATTATGAACAACTATACATCAACAAATTAGATAACCTAGATGAAGTGGAAAAATTCCTAAAGATACGCTAATTACCAAAACTGATTCAAGAAGAAATAATCCCAAAAGACCTGTAACAGGAGAATGAATCAGTAATCAAAAAAACTCCCTAGAAAGAAAAGCCCAGGCCCAAATGGTTTCACTGATGAATTCTACCAAGCATTCAAAGAATACAAATTCTTCACAAACTCTTTCAAAAGACAGAAGAGAACTTCTTAACTTATTTTATGAAGCCAGGATTATCTTGATACCAAAACTCGACAAAGACATCACAAGAAAACCAGAGACCAAAAAAACTCAACAACATAATAGCAAAAGAAATCTAGCAATGTATAAATAGAATTATATGTCCCATTTGGTCCCGTCGTGTCCAAATGGGATTTATACCAGAGATGCAGTATGGTCTACCATACTAAAACCAATTAATATATCATCTGAGTAAGAAACAAAAATCATATCATATGAAAAGATGCAAAAAAAAAAAAGCATTCCACAAAATCAAATAGCTTTTTATGATAGAAACACCCAACAAACTAGAACTAGACGGAAACTGCCTCAACCTGATAAAGAGTATGTATGAAAAACCTACAGCTAGCAACATACTAAATGGTGAAAGAATGGATGCTTTCCTCTTAAAATTTAGGAACAAGACAAAGAAGTCTGCTGTTGCCACTTCTATTAAACACTGTACTAAAGATTTTAGCCGGGCAATTAGGCAATATAAAATAAATAAATAAATACGAGATTTTAAAAGAAGGGTAAAAGTATCTCTATTCACAAATGATATGGTTTTTGTACTCAGAAAATCCTATGAAATCCACTAAAAAGCTTTCAAAATTAATAAATGACTTTAGCAAGGTTGAATACAAGATCAAATATTAATTGTATTTCCATACACTTGCAACGAACATCCAAAAATAAAATTTAAAAAGCAATTCCTGGGCAGCCCCGTTGGCGCAGCGGTTTAGCGCCACCTTCAGCCCAGGGTGTGATCCTGGAGACCCAGGATCGAGTCCCGCGTCAGGCTCTCTGCATGGAGCCTGCTTCTCCCTCTGCCTGTGTTTCTGCCTCTTTCTCTCTCCATGGAGCCTGCTTCTCCCTCTGCCTGTGTTTCTGCCAATAAATAAATAAATAATCTTTTAAAGAAATAAATAAAAAGCAATTCCTTTCACAATAGCATCAAAACAAATAAAATGCTTAGGGATGATTTAACAAAAGAAGTATAAAACTTATGCTCTGAAAACACTCTTGCAATAAGTTACAGATCTCAGTAAATGGAAAAATATCACATGTTCATGTATCAATATATTTATTGTTAAAATGGCAATGTTCCCTCAAGCTGATACACAAATCCAATGCAATCTGTATCAGAATCTCAAATGAAGTCTTCGTAGAAATTGGCATGCTGATTTTAAAATGTATATGGAATTGCAAGGAACCCATAATAGTCAAAACAATTCTGAAAAGGAAAAATAAAAAGGACTCATATCTCTTGATCTCAAATCTTATCATGGCAATGGTAATCACAACAGTATAGTACTAGACCCAGAACTGATACACAGATCAAGAAGGAAAAAATTGAGAACCCAGAAAGAAACTCTCATATATTACGGTCAACTGATTTTCAATAATGGCGTCAAGACCATTCTATGGGGAAAATAAGTCTTTTCAACAAACACTAATGGGACAATTGGATAGTCAACATGGAGAAGAATAGTGAAACCTTTACTTCACAGAATATATAAAAATTAGCAAGATGGATGAAAGACCTAAATGTAAGAGAGTTAAAACTATAAAACTCTTAGAAGAAAAGATAGAGGCAAATCTTCATGAACTTCCATTCTTAGATATGACATCAAAAGTATAAACAACAAAATGATAAAATAGATTGGACTTTATAAAAATTAAAAGCTTATGAGCTTCAAAGGACACCATGAAGAAGCAAAAAAACAACCCAAAGGAGAAAATACCTGCAAATCCCTTATTTGACAAGAGACTTGTAACCAAAATATATAAAGATCTCTTACATTATTTTTTTTCTTACAACATAATTTAAAAAAAAGACAATCCGACTAAAAATTAGGCTGAACAGATCTTTTTCTAAAGATATGCAAATGACGAATAAACACACGAAAAGATGCTCAACATCATCAGTCATCTGGGAAATGCAAATGAAAACCACAATGAGATACCACTTTCATACCAACTAGGATAGCTAGAATCAAAGTCAGATGATAACAACTGCTGGCAAGGATGTAGAAATACTGGAATCCTCATACACTGCTGGTAGAAATGTAAAATGGTGCAGATGCTTTGGAAAACAGTCTTGCAGTACCTCAAACAATTTAAATATAGAGTTACCATATGACTAAGCAATTCCAATCCTAGGTATATGTCCAAGAGACATGAAAACATATGTTCACATAGAAACCTGTACACAAATGTTTATGCCAGCATTATTCACAAGAGCTAAAAGGAAGAACCCAAATGTCCATCAACAAATGACCAAATAAACGAAACATGGCAAAACCGTAAAATATTTGGTCCTAAAAAGTAATAAAGTACTGATACATGCTACAACATGAATGAAACCTGAAAATATCCAAACAGGGGGCACCTGCGTGGCTCAGGCGGTTAAGTATCTGACTCTTGATCTCAGCTCAGGTCTTGATTTCAGGGTCATAAGTTCAAGCCCCATGGGGAAAGAAAAAGAAAGAAAATATCCAAACAGAAAGAAGCCAATACAAAAAACTCATACTACAGGATTTCATTCAGATTAAAATCCAAAATGTAAAATCTATACAAACAAAAATTATATTAGTGGCTGCTTAAAGCAGTGGAAGAGGGACTACAGAAATGCTAACTAAAGGGCACTGGCTTTTTTGTGAAGTGCTGAAAATGCTCCAAAATGGACTATGTTGATGGTTTGCACCTTCCTGTGAATATATTTTAAAACAATTGAGTTGTGCACATTTCATGAGTGAATTTTAAGTCTACTGTAATGAGCTTCTGTTCCATCCGGCTTATAGAAATAATACAGAAATTAAGTGATTCCATAAATTCAAATGAAAGAAACTCAGTGGAAACTGTTTATGATTCAAGTCCTCTAGCCCTTAAACTTTTGTTCCCAAAAGTTTTAACAGGGAAGAAGGAAGTTAGCTTTAATTAATGCTCATGGTTATAAAGAAACAAAAAATAACACTTAAGTTAAAAGTTTCAATATCGTTACATACTTGTAAAGAGAAGTAACTCATGTAACATTTCTATTCAGGAAGATGCCTTAATTTAAAAAAAAAGCTAGATGCCTTAGACAAATTAATCAATTTCAGCTTAAAAACTATTACCCATCTCCTCTCTGATTTCAACATGTGTATGTGTGTGTATGTATATGGGTGTATCACATAATATTCTAGTATTAAAAAGGTTTAAATTTATTTTCTTCCAAAAATCCTAGTAAGTTTTAATTCCTAAAATTCCTCTCCTGGTACAAATGGTACGAATAACATCTTTGAACATTACAAAATACAAAATCATGTGCCCAACTAAGTTAAATAATAATAATAGACAATATAATGTCTTTTTTTAACATTCATTTATTTATTTGAAAGAGAGCGCAAACGGGGGGGGGGGGGGTGGGTAGCAGAGCAGAGGGAGAGAATCTCAAGGAGACTCCCCACTCAACATGTGGGGCTCAATTCCACAACCCATGAGATCATGACCTGAGCTGAAAGCATTAGTTGGACACTCAACTGACTGAGCCACCCAGGTGCCCTGGTAACGTCTTTTTTAAAAAAGCAATTAATTCTTTTTTTTTTAAAGAAAATTTTAATTTATTGAGAGAAAGAGAGCACACAAGTAGGAGGAGGGGCAGAGGGAAGCAGATTCCTCACTGAGCACAGAGCCCATGGTGGGGTTCTACCCCACGACCCCAGGATCATGACCTGAGCCCAAAACAAGAGCTAGAGGATCAACTGAGCTACCCAATCATCCTAGAATTTTTATAGTGCCATAAATTATAAAAACTCAAAGTATCAAGCTAAATTGTGTTTTCAAACCCCTTTGTTAGCTTTAAGACTTTAGATTAATATTGAATTATATTAATAATTAATTTTTGGATCTGTGGACAATTCCTAAGATAAAAGACACAAAACTGGTTTCTTTTTCTTTTTCTTTTTTTTTTTTTTAAGATATTTATTTATTCATGAGAGACAGAGAGAGTGAGAGAGGCAGAGACACAGGCAGAGGGAGAAGCAGGCTCCATGCAGGGAGCCTGACATGGGACTTGATCCTGGGTCTCCAGGATCACACCCTGGGCTGAAGGCAGCAACCAAACCGCTGAGCCACCCAGGGATCCCCACAAAACTGGTTTCTAAACATAGTTTTAATATACTCCTGTCTCATACATTTTTAAATGACCATCAGTTAAAAAGACTAAAAATGAAGCAATTCCTTCAGATGCTAATATACAATTCATGTTAGCCATTATGAAAACATTAAAAGGTTTATGTTACATGTACTTGCACAGAGCATTAGCTAGATACTAGTTCTTGACTACCTACATTCATATATCCCTATGGCCAGAGGAAACAAAAGTTGATTGCTTAGAGGCTAAAAAATCTTGGCACTACACTAAATAAAACAATTACAGAGAAATACAAATGTATACACAAAGTAATGAATATGTTTATATATCAATTCTTACAATTTATTAAGAATGTAAAATCAGGGATCCCTGGGTGGCGCAGCGGTTTAGTGCCTGCCTTTGGCCCAGGGCGCGATCCTGGAGACCCGGGATCGAATCCCACGTCGGGCTCCCTGCATGGAGCCTGCTTCTCCCTCTGCCTAGGTCTCTGCCTCTCTCTCTCTCCTTTCTCTCTCTCTCTCTGTGTGACTATCATAAATAAGTAAAATTAAAAAAAAAAAAAAGACATTAAAAAAAATAAGTCTTGAAAAAAAAAAGAATGTAAAATTAATTTGATGGGATGAGCACTGGATGTTATACTCTATGTCGGCAAACTGAATTTTTAAAAAAAGGAAAAAAGGTAAAATCAATACAAATTATATACTATCTTATTTAATGATAAGGTCAGGTTAATACAAATTATATACTATTTTATTTAACAAGAAGTTCAAGTTAAAACTGATGCCAAACCTTGTACTTATATATGTACATATGTGTAAGTATACACATATAAATGTATATTAAGATTTACAGTTTTTAAAGAGCTTAGCAATGATGAACAAAAAATATTATAAAACCTAATCTCTTCTGGCATCCTTTAAGCCATTTTTGACATAAGTGCCTTCTTTTTTTTTTTTTTTTTTTTAAAGATTTTATTTATTTATTCATAAGAGACACAGAGAGGCAGAAACATAGGCAGAGGGAGAAGCAGGCTCCATGCAGGGAGCTGATGTGGGACTCAATCCCAGCACCCTGGGATCACAACCTGAGCCAAAGGCAGACATTCAACCACTGAGCCACCCAGATGCCCCAAGCTCCTTCCTTCTAAAAGAGCTTACTCTTGTTACTGATGCATGTTTTAAATATTATCATCATGAAAAGGGACCAATCATTTGCCTCCCTGTAGGCACCCATGATCTATTCATATTTTAATGTAATACCCAGTTTTCTCTGACCATTTTTTTTGTCTAACTTTCCTAAATACAGAACCATACAACTGTTAATATGTATTTTATATCCAAATTATCTTTGAAGTTTCCATAAGGATCACTGGGTAACCACAAAGATTTATCTTTTCACCTTATGACAGGGAGAATACCAAAACACATGTTTGCTCTTCTGTGTGTATAAAGTAGCTTAATGATCATATATCCTGATGAAACAAATGTCTCAAAGATCTGTCTATGAATTCAGATACCTAATAGGTTTTCTTCAGCAAACATTTTAGCAACTATCAACTTTGGGTATTTCTAATTAGGCTAACTCCTCATTTTACACAAAAGGTAAGGTTTGTTGTAGGAATACTAGCTCAAATTTTAAAACTCAGGGAAATCACTTTTTACCTGAACATTTCTCTCAACCTATAACTAAGGCTCATCTGCCTTATTTAATAAAACTTGGATTTATTTTATTAATACATTCAAGTAAAAACTACTGGACTACTAGTTAGAAGGCCTAGGTATCTAATGACACACTATTTAATCTATGTAGACCTTCCTCATTTATAAAAATGGAGCTAATACCTGTACTATCCACTTCTCAGGAATCTTATGCAAATAAATAAGAAACAAGCTGATATAAATATGGAAATCTGATAAAAGACAGCAAGGTCATTACAATTCAGTGGGGGGAAACATACTATTCAATAAACTGATTATCTACATAGGGAAAAAAGAATTTTAATTTCCTAAATAAATTACAGATGATTTAAAGAAGTAAATACTAAAAAAGCAAGTTTTTTAAAGATTTATTTTATTCATGAAAGATTTATTTATTTATTTATTTAAAGATTTTTTTATTTTATTTTATTATTTATTTATTCTCTCTCAGAGAGAGAGAGAGAGAGGCAGAGACATAGGCAGAGGGAGAAGCAGGCTCCATGCACCGGGAGCCCGATGTGGGACTCAATCCCGGGACTCCAGGATCACGCCCTGGGCCAAAGGCAGACAACTTAACTGCTGAGACACCCAGGCATCCCACCAAGTTAAAGTTTTGAGAAGAAAATATAGAAAAATAGATCTTTATGATCTTGGAATCAATACAAAAGCAAATGTTCAAAAAGTCTGATAAATTCTATAGCTTATCTTGAACAATACAGGTTTAAAGGGTGCAGGTCCACTTACCCATGATTTTTTTCAATATACACAATACTGAAAATGTTTTTTCTCTTCCTTATGATTTTCTTAATAACACTTTCTTTCCCATTTCTAGATTTTAAGAATATAGCATATAATACATGTAAAATATAAAATACGTGCTAATTGTTTATGCTTTCAGTAAGGTTTCGAGTCAACAGTAAGTAAGCAGTTACATTTTTAAGACAAAAGGTATAAGCAAATTTCTGACTGTACAGCCTTAACTGTACATTAAAATTATGTCTTCTGAAAATAAACAAACAAATAAATAAATAAAATTATGTGTTCTGTATAAAAGACATTAATACATGTGACCCATTAAGGATTACACGCCAAAATAGAGTTTCTAAAAAAATAGAAAACTGAGCCAAGCAACTTACAAAGAGGCAATTCATTTAAAAATGAACAAAAAGCAAATGAAAGATATTTAACTATTTAACCTCACTAATAATTAGGGAAATGCAAATTAAATCCAGAAATATACCCCACTACACTGTCAAAAAATAACAAGTCTAACACCAACACATTTCAATAAGTACATGGGACAATAAGAATTCTCACACCTTGGGCACCTGGTGGTTCAGTCAGTTGAGGGTCTGCCTTCGGCTCAGGTCATGATCCCAGGGTCCTGGGACAGAGTCCTGAGTCAGGTACCCTGCTCAGCAAGGCGTCTGCTTCTCCTTCTCCCTCTGACCCTCTCCTCTACTTGAGCTCTCACTTGCTCACTCACTCTCTCTTTCAAATGAATTTTTAAAAAAAAGAATTCTCATACCTTGCTATGGGGTTATAAATCAGCTCATCCAATTTTGAGAATGATGCAGCAGTATTAGGACAAGTTAAACATGTACATACCCTAAAATTTAGTAATTCTATTTCTCCTATATATACTACTACAAGGAATCTCTTACACATTTGCTCAAGGAAACATGTATAAAATGTATGTACAGGGATCCCTGGGTGGCGCAGAGGTTTGGTGCCTACCTGTGGCCCAGGCGCGATCCTGGAGACCCGGGATCAAATCCCACATCGGGCTCCTGGTGCATGGAGCCTGCTTCTCCCTCTGCCTGTGTCTCTGCCTCTCTCTCTCTCTCTGTATGACTATCATAAATAAATAAAAATTAAAAAACAAAATAAAATAAAATAAAATAAAATAAAATAAAATCAGGTTGTTTTAAAAAAAAATGTATGTACAGGCAAAAATCTTTTTTCAGAGTGATAAATTATCAAGAGACTAGATAAATACATTGTATACCTGAAAATATAACACAGTGTTAACACTTGAAGAAAAAGAATCACATCTGAAAATAAATAAAAATTATCATTTAAAAAAATAAAAGTGGGGCAGCCCCAGTGGCGCAGCGGTTTAGCGCCGCCTGCAGTCCAGGGCGCGATCCCGGAGACCCTGGATCAAGTCCCACGTCAGTCTCCCTGCATGGAGCCTGCTTCTCCCTCTGCCTGTGTCTCTGCCTCTCATTCTCTCTCTGTGTTTCTATGAATAAATAAATAAAATCTTTAAAAAAAATAAAAATAAAAAATAAAAGTGGAAACAACTCAAATGCTCACCCTTCAATAAATGAATAAAAAGTGGTACATTACTTGCAATAAAAAGGAGTGAAGTACAAAAAAAAGGGGAGAGATTAAACATTTTCATATAACCATACAAGGTAATAACTATAAATCAACCACTTGTTTCTTTATATATATATATAATGAGAGTTACGAATGGTTTGTATATTTTCAAAAGTTATATCTTAAATGGTTATTTATCTAGATAACTATTTCCATTTTGCCTCTTGGCCAGCAAAGTCTAAAATATTTACTCTCTGGCCCTTTAAGAAAGTTTGCCAACCTCCACTCTTTATAAAGGAATAAAAATAAATCATTTATCAACATGAATAATCTTAAAAATGAACTGTGGGAAAAAAAGCAAGTCACAGAAGGATGTGTATACTAATGAAACCATTTTTATAAACTTTTAAAACCATACCACTGCCGTTCATATATATACATGCACATGTAGAAAAAGTATAAAAATATCCATGAGAATGGGCTCAGCAAAAGTACACATGGGATTTCAGTGGTCACTATGTTTTATTTCTTAAGTGAAATCATGAGGGAATCAGGGGTTTTACTTTTTTTTTTTAACCTGAAATATAAAGAAACTGAAAAGTTGTATGAAAATGGTGTGAAAAAGTTAGAATGTGTATAGGATTTTTTTTTTTTTTGGTACTACAATGACATATACTACTATGCTTTAGGGCACTATGATCATTTATTTTCATACACCCCTAGCACCTTGCAGTTTCTCACATATATATTATTTGTTGAGTAAATGAAAGAATAAATACTATGTCAATAAACAAAAATATGCAAGAACAATACCTAACTCACTAGGTTGTTAGGACTGATGAAAATTCATTGAAAGTTCCTAGCAAATACTTGGCACAAATAAGCAAAGTATGTTGACTATTATCACCTGAGGAGAAGAAGTATTAAGATATATTCCCAATTATTGAAACCACATTAACCTCACTCAAAAGGAAGCAAATCAAACTAGACATTAAAATGACTAAGGGGCACCTGGTTGGCTCAGCTGGTTAAGTATCTACCTTCCGCTCAATTCATGATCCCAGAGTCCTGGGATGGAGCTCCGCCTCTGGCACCCTGCTCAGCCTGCTTCTCCCTCTCTGTCTGCCCCTCCCCCCTGCTCCTGCTGGCTCTCTCTCTCACTCTTTCTCTCTTAAATAAATTAATAAGATCTTTTAAAAAAATTACTAAGATAGTTAATTATACTGGAATTAAAATACAAAATACATTTTTAAAAATAACTAAAATGGTAAATTTTATGTGCTTTTACCACCTTAAAAAAAAACTTAAAAAAAAAACTTTTAAGTGACAATAATACTTACCTTTTTAAATATATCACTCACATGCCATGTACTACATAATAGTCCCCATTTTAATATGAGGAAACAAATGGAGAGTACTACTTTGTCCTGGGGCAACCTCTAACTAACAGGTGAGCATGGATTTACAACCAGGTTTGTCAGACAGCAGAGCTTCTTACTTCTTCAGAAATGATTAAATGACACCGACAAACTATTAAATGCTAAACAACAAAAATAACTATATTGTACACATAACAGACATTACCCAGAATGATTTTTCTTCGTAACCAGGTCTTCCTCATCACTTTCTAATGACTCATTCTGGCAACAACCAGAAATTTCATCATGGTCAGTAACTCTTCCAGAATCTTTAGCATTTAAAAACTCCTGTGCTCCTGAGCTGCCTGAAGTAGTTATCTTCCGCTCTTTAAATGGGATAGTTTTTTCCTTAGTATTCTTAGATGACTGATTTGGTTTTTCAGCAAGTTTTTGTCTACAGTCATAAGACAATGACAATTCATTTCTTCTTGGAGAATTGCTATAAACATGACCTGAAAGAGTCAATGATAACCTAAAGTTAGCATAATGTTTATCTAGATTATTGAGCTCACTGAAATACCAACATTATTTACTTAGATGTAAACACACACACACACACCAATCTCATAGGCTATGTTTGTTTTCAAATTAAATTCATATACTGTACAGCTTTTCAATTTTTAGGTATATGCACCAACCCCTTTAAATTCATCACAGGCTTCCAAAACCACTTTCTGTGTCTCTACCCACTACTCTTTGGGCCATCCTTAAGATCTAGTTATTTCCCAAGGCTCCAGCTTCAGCTTCTCACTCTATGCACCTACTTTGAGGGACCCTTCTACCCTTAAACTGTAATTACTATGTAGATACTGGTATAATATTCACCTACAACTCTCTCCTAAATCTTCCCCTCTGGTTTTAGTTCCTATCTTAATGAAAAGTGTAACTATTGACCCAGATACCTACATCAGGAATCTGAATCATCGAAGACTCCTGTACCTACTCACAATCAATCCCCTAATTCTGTCATTTCTACATTCTTAATATCTCTCAAATCTATTTCTTCCATAGCTCTCCTGCAGGGATCCTCAACATTTCTTAACTGGATTATTAAAGCAGCCTGTTAGTCTACCTTTCTCTAGTCTTGCCATTCTTCAATCCATTCTTCACACTGCTTCAAGAATCATCTTAGGAAAACACAAGTTGGATCATGACAATGTTGCTAAAATCTTTTAGTGATTATCTGTAACTTAAGGATTAAGCCAAAATATTTTCAATTATTTATTTCTACACCTATTTATTTCATTAATCAAAAATGTTTAACATTCGCTGTCAAATAAACAAACCAAAAAAATCCAGCAATACTGAACTACTTACATTTCTCTAAAGCACTGCATCTTAAAAGGTTGCTCCCTGGACCAGCAGGATCAGTATCACTTGAGAACTAGTTTGAAATGCAAATTTTCAGGCTTCACTTCAGACCTACTAAATCAAAAACTCTGAGTAGAGCCCAATAATCTGTGTTTTAACGAGCCCTCCAAATAACTCTGATAAAACAATTTTTAAAAGGTTAAACTCTAATCTCCAGATGCTACTCTACTGAAAACATTCCATCCTTCCCTCTCACCCCATTCACTCAGTTGATTGCTAATTCATCCTTCAGGAAGCTTTCCCTAATTCCCATCCCTAAATTAAGCAGCTCTCTCTCAACTCTTTGATAGTATTTATTAGCCATCTAACTGTTTACTTATCTCTCTCTTCTAGCATACTGACAACTCCTAAGATCAAAATTGCTCTTTTATATTCTGAATGCCTAACACCAGGAGCAGGACTGTGGTGAAGCAATTTTTTTTTCCAGTTCTACTGAGATATAAATGACATATAACATTGTATAAGTTTAAGATACACAATATAATAATTTTATATATGTATGTATTACAAAATGAATACCAAAGAGTAAAACTTAAAGTTCTCATCATAAAAAAATTTAATAAGCTTGGAAAATTTAAGAGGGTGCTCACTCTCAGAGTCATACAAACACTGAATCTGAACTCACACAACCCTGAGACCAAGTGCTTCTGCAAATTTCTCATTCTTTGTTACTCACTTGCTCCACTCTAGTATTGGGCCTTGCCTAACACCATTCCTGTCTCAGAGTGGGCACTCGATAAACGTTTCTCAACATACATGAAAAAGCAGCGGGGCCACATATCTACTATAGGCAGTTTGGTTGCTTACTAGGGAAATAAGCAATGGATCAACAGACAGAAAACTTGAGTTCTACTGTTTTCCAGTTCTAGCACAAAGGCCTATGACTTTAGGTTGCAACTCATATTGCTTTTTTGAGCTTCAGACTTTCTTTTTCTATCAGAAGAAATATTGGTAAGTCTCAGAGTTCTAGAAAACTTCTCCAAGCTTTGTAGATTTTTATTTACCTATATATTTACATGCTCATCTGCCATACCCTGGGTGACTCAGCGGTTTGGCGCCTGCCTTTGGCCCAGGGCACTATCCTGGAGTCCCGGGATCGAATCCCACGTGGGGCTCCCGGTGCATGGGGCCTGCTTCTCCCTCTGCCTGTGTCTCTGCCTCTCTCTCACTATGTCTATCATAAAATAAATAAATAAATCTTTAAAAAAAAATAGTAACAGGAGTTAATATTTTATATACTAACTACATGCCACTTACTCCTTCTACGGAGGTAGAAGGATTTGTAATAATGTTACAAAATAAGAAACAACAAAATAACTGAAAAGTGGAGAAATCATAATTTAAACCCAGATCTAAGTCCAAAATCCAAGGAAGGCTATAATATAATATCTCTTTCTACTATCAATCAAGGATCCCAATGACTCAAAAATTCATAGCAACAATGCCTCAGATTTGTGCCCTATTTGTTCTACTCTCACTTGTTGATCTAAATACCAGAGACAACAGATTCTGCAAATGTAAATATTCTTTTTTCATTTTTAATCTTCTACCATCTTCTCATGATTACTTCCTTTAAAAGATTAAAAATTTTTCCAAAACAATAAATGTACCACGTTGTACAGAGAAGAGATAGTATAGCAGACCGAAGAATGTCATTTTTATAAAGACCTGCTTGCAAAGTTACCTCTTGACTAGCATGTGGGAACTCAAATTTTGGAGGGTTCCCATTATTTCCTAACTGATAAATGTAGCTTAGTGCGCCTAAACTGCTTTGCAAAAAATACGGTTTATGTCAAATACTTGCTTTCCTTCAGGGAGTCTGGAATTTTAGTACTTACTAGGTAGACGGTGTCTAGGTGATCACCTCCAGGCTTCTTTGTCCATTCATAAGTGATGGACACTTGGGCTGCTTCCATAATTTGGCAAGCGTAAATAACACTGCTATAAACATTGGAGTGCATGTATCCCTTTGAATTAGTATTTCATTGGGTTCAAATACCTCGTAATGCTGGATCACAGCTATTTTTAACTCTTTGAGGAATCTCCATACCGTTTTCCACAGTGGCTGCACCAGTTTGTATTCCCACCAACAGTACAAGAGGGTTCTCCCTCCCCTACATTCTATGAGGTTATTTTATTTTATTTTTTTTAATTTTATTTTTTTTAAATTTATGATAGTCGCAGAGAGAGAGAGAGAGAGAGAGAGCGAGAGAGAGGCAGAGACACAGGCAGAGGGAGAAGCAGGCTCCATGCACCGGGAGCCCGATGTGGGATTCGATCCCGGGTCTCCAGGATCGCGCCCTGGGCCAAAGGCAGGCGCTAAACCGCTGCGCCACCCAGGGATCCCTCTATGAGGTTATTTTAAATGGGCAGATAAATTGATGTAACATCCTGTAAATTACCAAAAACACAAAGACCTTTCCTTGACCCTATATCTCTATGCTCCCTTATCTTACTATCTCTCCTTCCTCACTTCCTATTCTCTTAAAACCACTTGAATCAGGCTTTTGATCTATCATTCCACAGAAACCATTTCTATAAAAGTGACCAACAACTTCCATGTGGCCAAAATTCTACTGTCATTTCTTAACTCTCATCTACTTCAAGTCATCAGCAGTATTTAAGAGTCCATCACTCAATCCTTAAAATGCTTTCATTACTTTGCTTCCATAAACCTAAGTGCTCTTCAATTTCCTTTAATCTTACTAACTGTTCCTGTTTAGTTTCTTTTGGTGGATGGATCTACCTTTTCGTCTTGACTCCTGATTAGTCTCCCAGGACTAAATCCTTGGCTTTCTTCTCCAGGTTCATTGTATCATTAGGTGATTTCAAACAGTCCTAAAGTTTTAAAAATCATCTATATATTGTTAGGTCCCTAATTATACATCCTCCCATATCCTTCTCCCTAACTTTAAGTTCATTTACCAAGCTATTTCCTCAATATATCTACTTTGATATCTAATTAATTTATTACAACCTGAAATCTTGACATCCTTCCATATCTGCTTCTTTCATACTTTTCCTCATCTCAGTAAACAATAGAGCTCAAATATTCTACTTGTTCAGGCAAAAATAAGTCTGAGTCATCCTAGACTCCTGGTTCTCTCTCCGTTAGTACCAAATCCAAACACTTTTCATCTCTTCCCTCTGATAATCTCTTCCCTAGTGCCCATGCCCTAGTTTCTTCTCTATATAGCAGTAAGAAAATCTTTTAAAAGAAGACTCAACCAAGTCACTTTACTGCTTAAAATCTTCCAATAGCTTCCCAATACACTTCATCTAAACTCTCTATCCCAGTCTGCCTCTCTGACTTCATCTCTCCTGGCTTACTCATCTTTAGCCATACTGGCCTTCTTGAATTTCTCAAACATGCCAAGTATGCTCCATTAGCACTTTTACAAATACTGTTCTCTTAGTCTGAAATGTTACACACCAAGTTATTTGTATGGTTCCCCTCTTCATTTTTCTAAGATATTTTCTCTGAAAGATCAAAATGGACTCTTATTACACCTTTTATAAGAACAGTATTCTATTTTCTTACCTACCCCTACTTCTGCCATCTACTTCTCATCTCTATCATTTATCTGATTTTTCTTTATTACCTATCACTGCATGAATTATACATCTATATTGCTGGTCTTCCTTTACTTAAATGTAAGTCCCATGAGAGCAGTTTATTTTTCCACAGCTATATCCTTCTATCTAGAATATAGTATATAGTAGAGCCCAGTATCTTTACACTTTAATTGATTTAATATTTCTATCAATGATCCAATTTAACTTTGTCCTCATTAGATTTTCTGTGGAAAATGGGAGTATAAATCAAACATAAAGCCTCCTATACAATGACTTTTTGGAGCTCTCCATGAACATCATTTAAATAAAATACTTACTCTGCTCTGATTTTACCACCCACCAATCAGATGGGTGCCGGGAAATTCTTCGACTTCTTGTAATAGTTGAAGTCACTTCATCAGGTATAAGCTTATTCTTCTTGGACCCACTAGGAAAATGCTTCTTTTTAGATTTCTTATCTTTTTTCTGATACACTGTATAAGGAACATTGGTGCTATTTTTCTTGCTTCCTAAATTAAAGAAAATAAAAAAAAAATTTACAATCTATGGAACCAAAGAGTTTTCAGAAAATCACAACAGATTAAAAAAAAAAAAACCCTTTCAATTATGTCTTAAATTTATTCTGTGGGCTTCTTTCATCTCCTTTTTTTTAAGTCAAATGTTCTCAATAAGATCTGTTTCTGTCAGTTAAATGTAAACCTTTCACATTGCTTGAGAACATATACTTCTGAGCCCCCCAAAAATGTACATTCTGAGTACATTCTGAAAAGGAAAAGTATGTGGCTTCTTCCAACTACTTACCAATGTCCCAAGTCAAAAAAAAAAAAGGTAACCATTGTTTTTCTGTTTTGAATGGTCATGATTTTGTCAATCTAATTTTTGAAAGAAGAGATTTAAAATGAAGTTTTTTTCTTTTTTTAAAAGATTTTATTTATCCATTCATGAGAGACACACAGAGAAAGAGAGGCACAGAGACACAGGCAGAGGGAGAAGCAGGCTCCATGCAGGGAGCCTGACGTGGGACTCGATCCCAGGTCTTCAGCATCACGTCCTGGGCTGAAGGTGGCGCTAAACCGCTAAACGCCATCCGGGCTGCCCTAAAATGAAGTTTCAAAAGATGTTCCTATATGAAGGAAAAACATTATTTTTGTAAATAGAATTTAAAAAGAAAAAAGAGACTGAAAAGAAACAATGAATATGGCAAGCAATCATAGCTAACGTAAAGGTTTGGTACCAGTAGTAATTTCATTTCATCCCAATGATGTAAGAAAAGAATCTAGCAGAAAGGTGAGATCAATTCTAGTTTTGTTTTTTGCGGCTGACAACAAGAAGGAAAAATCAGGGAAATACAAGATATTTCAATACAAATATTACAGCAAAGAGGGGCACAACCACCAAAACGGAAAATTTTTTTCAGGAAGAGGTTTAAAATATTAGATGTTAGTAGACAGAATGAAAAATTTTCTTGATCATCAAATAAATCAAGAAACCAGCATTTATGAAGCATCTGAGAAAAGACTTCTGATCCAAAAAAAGAATTAAACCCCTATTAAGTAGGAAATATTCATGGAGTAAACAAATTACATAAAGTCTGTAAGACCAAAGGAGCAGATAGGTATTATACATAATCACATAATTAAAGATGAAACTGTACAGAACTTTTCAAAAAGATGAGAACATAATTCGGGTTGAAATCTGGAAATACAGGAAATACAAGACCAGACTTTTACTCTGAAGGTAAATTTGGGAAAATAATTCAGATGGAAGCAAAGGAATAATTTTCTCAAGGTATGAATATAAAGGAAGAACAAAGGGCAAACTATTAAACTTGAGGAATATGGAAAGAATCACGAAAATTTATAAGTGAAATGAGAAAAAGAAGTCAATAAAGAATAGAAGGAAATCAAACAAAAAAATAGGAGAATCAGACTTATCCTGGATTATCTAGGCTGGTCCAATCTAATTATATGTGTTCTTAAAAGTAGTGGTCAGAAAGGGCAATGGAAGAAGAGGTAAAAGAAAATGGAAATGTAAGAAGGCTGGTATTGCTGGCTTGGAAGATAAAAGAAGGAAATCATGATACAAGGATATAAACAACTTCAAGAGGCTGGAAAAGACAAGGAAGCAGATTCTCACCCAGAATCACAAGAAAAGCAACCTTGTCAACACATTGATTTTAGCCCAATGAAATCTATTTCAGATTTGTGACCCATAGAACTATAAAATACATGTATGTTTTTTAAGTCACTAAGTATGTGGTAATTTGTTATGACAGTGATAGAAAATTAATACAACTGGTAATTAATCAGAAATTATAGTCACTAAACAATCTAGATAAAGAAGAATTTAATATACCTGAAAATCAATGTGAAGAATTTGGCATTTAATTAAACAGAGTATCCTTCAAGTATACTTTCTTGATACAATGTTTTTTTCCTAAGAACTTAGGATAAATAAAAATTTTTGTAGCTTCAAATTTTGTGAATTCATATTTTAAGGGACTAATAAGAAAAAAAACTTTCCTATAATGTAACTTCAGTTTAGTCAGATTCTTTTTATTTTCTTAAAATACCCACCTCCTGAGAAAAGGAAAGGCAGGCAGGCAGGCAGGCCAGCCAGCCGGCCAGCCTGGGTGGCTCAATCACTTAAGCATCTGCCTTAGGCTCAGGTCATGATTCCAAAGATTCTGGGTTCTAGCCCTGCTTCATCCGGCTCCCTGCTGAGCGAGGAGTCGGTTTCTCTCTCTCCCTCTGCCACCACCACCCTGCTCATGCTCTCTCTCTCTAATAAATAAATAAAAATATTTTTAAAAAATAACCTGGGACATTTGGACATTTACAAGAGAGGTCCACAAAATAAAAACGGTGGCTTTTTTCTCCCTTTATTTTAAGCAGAATTTTTCAAATACACAAAGGTACGAACAGACAAAACTCATGTGTGACAACCATTAATTCAGGTAATTTAAAGTCTATGTTATAGATTATACAAAAAGAAAGCTAAAGTAATTGAATAAGTAATAATTAAAGTGGAATTTTTCATAAAAACTAGCTTAAACACCGTACTTTACCTCTTTCTCCCTTCTTTATCAGCAATATGTTATAGTCATCTAGAACCTCTAGGTACAAACACAATTATAGTGAAGAGAGTTTTCTGGTTAACTAATAGTTTTTTCAAATGACTACCAAAAACACTTCCACTTATTTCAAAACTTCTTTATAGTGCTTAAAAAATATAGGCTCTGGGATCCCTGGGTGGCGCAGCGGTTTAGCGCCTGCCTTTGGCCTAGGGCGCGATCCTGGAGACCCGGGATCGAATCCCACATCGGGCTCCCGGTGCATGGAGCCTGCTTCTCCCTCTGCCTGTGTCTCTGCCTCTCTCTCTCTGTGACTATCATAAATAAATAAAAATTTAAAAAAAATATTAAAAAAAATATTAAAAAAAAAAATATAGGCTCTAACGAGGAGACAGATCCTCAGCCAGTTTTTTTAACCTTGAGTGTTATCTCCTAACATATGGGATTATCAAGAAGGATTAAATTATATTATGTACATATAAAATATCTAATACATTTATTAAGTGTTTTCTATTCCATTAACTATTCTAAAGAAACCTGTAAGAAAAATTACCTTTTCTATTACTTAGAAAGCGGTATAAAGAATATAAATGGATCTTTTCTTCATGAGAGTTTCATCATTACAAACCTTAATCACTATACAATAATGACATAAAGAGGATAACCATACTCCAGCTTTGTCTGAGACAATCTCAGTTTATGCTTCCTGTCCTGAAATCCCTTTTAATTCTCAAGTCTCCCAGCTTGGATAAGTAATATAGTGAAACAAGATAAAAAGATCTATTGAGATATTACTTGGATAACTGTCTCTAATTCTACTACTGGCCTATGAATATATGTGTATATCTGCTAGTCTACAGACACTACTAGATCGATTTTTTTAATGGTGATAACTGTGTCTCAGTAATCTTTGTTAATTTCACTACCTAAATACAGTGTCTAGCAATTTACTGTTAGATTAATGAGAAAATGATGGAATAAAAGAGTATGAATTTTATTCTGTAATAAATAGCCCCATACTAATCTTGTTTTTTTCTTCCCAGTTTATATTTCAATAAACCTCAAAGAATATATGATGTTGTCTTATTCATATTCTGGTAACTACCTGGTTTATGAGTCTTTCCCATTCACTTTTCCCTTTATATATACTACCATCTTAGAAGCTACACAAAACTCAAGTGACTCAGAATTTAGTTGTAGGTAAAAGACAGATGCTAGAAAAGAGCCTACAGATTTAGTTTTACTTTGCCTACTTCCCAAAGCTAAACAGAAATATTATAAAAACAAAGTTGTGGAATACTGTTCATAGTTATACTTAATATAAAACACTTACCCACAGGCAGCATCTGTTTTTTGGAAATACCAACATTTATCACCTTTTCACACTCTTCCATATTTCTATCTGAATTTCTCTGTAATTTATCTTGGGTGATATGTGACACATTTATATTGTTATCTTTCGATTGTTCCATATCAACCTGTTCTTCAAGGATATTGGCCTTAAATTTTCCTCTCTCTTGTTGTTGTATAGTCTTTTTCTTTCCAGATGATTTCTCTGCATTCTCATAATACATTTCATGTTTTGTAGATCTATAATCATTTTCCAGTTCATTTGTCGAAGCACAACTTCTACCCAGTCTTCTTTGTTCAGAGGGCGGAGACGTCTCTACTGCATAAGCTGTGTCAGAATGTTTGTCACTTGTCAAAGCTGTAGGTGACACGCTGTGATGTTTTTCTTTTGACTTCTTACTTTGAAGTAGTGCAGAGCTCTCTGCAGGGTACACTGTGCACTGTTTCAGAGACCCAGCCTTTCTGGGTATAGTAATCCAAGGTTGACTGGCAATACTGCTTTCTGATTCATCAATTATAAATTCATCCTCTAACAACGTTAGGTCATTTGAAGGAGATGAATGAGGTGGAGCAGTTGCTATATGCCTAACAACAGGACTAAACAGGATGTTACAATAAGTAATAGCTCAAAAAATAAAGTTTTTACCTTTGCTTTGTGAAGAAAATAATCTAAATAGGAAATATAATCTATGTATCTTTTAAAGAACAGTATACATCTCGTCAATTTTCTCTTACCCTTGAAAATCCTCCTCTCCTTTTACATTTCTGTAATACCCAATTATACTCATTTAAAACACTAATGAAATCACAGAAGTTCAGAGCTGGAAGGAAGCCTAGACATCAACTAATTTAAGGCTCCCCCAACCCATTATATATATTGAATAGTTGAAACCCGCAGATGTGTTAAACAGCCCAGAGACATTGACCTACAGTCCAAAAATGTATGCCATTATTATTTATACTGTTATACTAATTCTAGGTCTGTATAGATGTCTCTTAGGGGCCAGATTTCTTTACATCCAAAACAATGTCATTTCCAAGGCATCTTCAAGTATAATAGTCTAAGAAAACACTACAAATTTATGCACTAAATAATATAAAAATTCATTCCAAGTTTGATAATCACATACGTCTTCAAATAAGTTTTAATATTGCAATCACAGTATAGAAATAAATGAAAAGTATCTAGAAAGGTAATCTAATAGGAATTAAACAGCATCTCTTCCAATTAGTTGGGAAAGCTTTCTAGAGAAGGAAGGAATTATTCAAAGGATAGTAATCTGATGGACTCTTCTGCATTTCCTTCGTTTTTATAACAACAGCCTCAAGCAAAACACCTACTGAAGTGAGATATGCATAAGTAAAAACTTAGGGTAAACACCCAAACTCTGAAGCTAGCATATGTACTCCTGTTTCTGCCTTTTCCGCTTGAGTCAGGATCCTTAAGCATTATCGTGTCTGCCTCTTCTATATTTTCATTAATAAAATATACAAAAAGATTATGAAATGAAAATGCCTTCTCTACTTTTCTAATCTCAAACCCCTGATAAATCTTATAATGTAAAACTAGTTTTACATTATAAGATTTATCTCTACATATAAATATATATATATTTATACACACACACACATATATATACACTAAGAAATATACTATCTTCTAACAAGTAGAGTTTTGCAAGTTTATATGATTAGAAAACTCTAGAAAATCTAATGAATACCAAGTCAATATAAATAGAAAACCACAATGTATGAATATTTAAACAGAAATATTACTTTTCAACATTTAGAGAAATAGCCAATCTGTTATAAACAGGTTTAATTTGCCTTACTGTATATAACTCATCTATTAAGTTTTTGTATATAAAGAAGTAATGCTAAGAATTTAAAAATTAAGCCTTCCTAAACCGGCCAATAAGAATTCTCTAAATTTGCGCCTCTATTTTACTTCAAGGGACTTCCAAAACATCATGATTAGTCAAACTGAAGATATCCTTAGGAAACAACGTTGACACTTGCTATAGACTGAATGTCTGTATATTTCCAAAATTTATAAACTGAAACCTAATCCCCAGTGGAATAGTATTTGGGGATGGGGCTTTTACAAGGTGATTAAGTCATGAGGGTAGAACACTAATGAATAGAATTAACACCCTCATAAAAGAAGCCTCAGAAAGCCTTCTTGCTATCATCTGCCATGTGAGGTTGTAGAAAGAAGATAGCCATCCATGACCCAGGAAGCAGATGTCACCAGAAAAGAAAAAGACTAGCATATGACAAGGGAAAAATGGTATGCCAAAACAGACAAATGCAAATGTGTATGACCAAGTTGGCAGAAACAGGTAACCAGGGAGAGTGAAGGTTTTAAATACCAGCTGACAAATCTGAAGTTTATATAGGCCAGTGGTTCTCAACCCTAGCTGACATTAATTGTAGTTAACTGTAATGTGCAGCCAGTTAAGATCACTGTATGGACACTGAAGAACCTCTAAAGGTTTTAAGGAGGCCAAAACAGACTAAAATTTATTAACACAAGCAGAAGAAAAGTAAAAGTGTTAAAGCCCTTAATAGTGAAATACATCATGACATAATTCTGTTTCTAAATACTGCCTTCATTCTTTGGTATCATACAGATTTGAAAGTGCTAATGAACAGAAGCAATGAAAGCTGAAAAAACTTACTGTCTTTCACATTTAATTTAGTAGATATTTAATGATGGCTTTGGGAGTGATTTGCTGTGAGAGTTAGGCATAATTTCAATTAAAATTTGTACCAAATAAGATTAACTTCTATATAAATAGCATTTAGCATTAAGAATCTATTTAAATAGCATTAAGAATCCTTGATATTGTTCACAGAATGTAAAATAAAATTGCCTCAAAGGCAGCTTCTTAGTAACTCACCTGGATTCACTTTTTCGTTTTACAGTTTCTAAAAACAATGTTGAAAAACTTTTTTTAGTTTGTGGCTGAATTTCATCTTCTGAGTCTTGTACTCTTTTCTGAGATATTCTTAATGATCTCCTCTTTTGTGTTTCTTCTGATACTTTATCTTCTATTTCTGATACTTTATTTGCTATTTCTCCTTTCTTCAAAACACTTTTTTCTTCAAAATTTAACCTTGAAGGTTAAAAGGAAGGCAAGTTGTATAATCTCACAGTTTGCTGAGTTATAAGTTTTCCTGAACAATAAAGTTTTCAGTGACAATACAGACCACTTACAAAATTTTCCACTAGGCCGGGACACTTGGGTGGCTCAGTGGGTTGAGCGTCTGCCTTTGGCTCAGGTGGTGATCCCAGAGTCTTAGGATCAAATCCTGCATCAGGCTCCCCCTCTGGTTCTCCCTCTGCCTATGTCTCTGCCTCTTTCTTGGTCTCTCTTATGTATAAATAAATAAAATCTTAAAAAAAATTTTTTTTCCACTAGGCCTTTAAAATCTCCACGTTCTGATCTGTAATCTCTTAAAATATACAAAGAAAATTACATTTCTTATTTGTCAATGGAAAAAAGTAAGAGATAGACCAAGGAAATCTGTATCTTAGAGGACTAGTTCTCAAACATTTCATGAGATTTTGAATAATCTGAAAAATCTTATCAAAATATAGATTCTGATTCAGTAGGTCTAGAGTAGGCTTTGAGATTCTGTATTTCTAAAAAACTGCCAGATAATGCATCCACTGTTCTTGATCCTGAGCC
Source organism: Canis lupus dingo (assembly GCF_003254725.2). NCBI lineage: Eukaryota > Metazoa > Chordata > Mammalia > Carnivora > Canidae > Canis > Canis lupus. The sequence continues at coordinate 58,506,586 of NC_064255.1, forward strand.
ACAGAATATTCTGAATAGCAAAATCTTAGAATGTACTTAACTCCTTGGCTCCAAGAATTACACAAGACACTAGGCAGACAGTTACACTCATTGCAAAGGTACCCAGTAGCAAAGGACTTTGAATGATCTACTTTGCCTCTTAAAGGCCAAAATGAAAGCCCCAAGAAACAGACATAGATTTACCACAATTTACCCTCAAAATACTTACCTTCTGCTACCCTACAAATGACCCAACACATACCTACCACTGTAATTACAAATGACACAGAGAAAATACTCTTAGGAAGTTATAGAAAACATATTATCAGAAGAAAATACTTTTTTTTCCAGCCTATAGAAATGTTTACCCACAAACTTCTCTGAAGCATACCTTAAGCTTTCTGTATCAAATATAAACTGAATATAAACTGATGTATGTTATGCTCTTCTCATGTTAAGATTCCTCAATATTTACTATAAAATACATTAAAAATAAATAACTTAAAATTTTCAAAGTAGGATTCACATTATTATTTGAATAGGTAAAAATTTACCTTTTTCTGGTTTTAAGAGAAATTTCTGTACTTGAAGGCAATGTATTTACTGAATTTTCAGAAGTGTAGGTCTCTCTCTTTTGGGCCACAGATGGAACAGCATTTTGCAATACAGAAGCTTTTGCATCCAAAAGAACTACAGGTGAGCCAACAGATAAGTGAAATTTTTCACTGGCTTCACTGTGGTGATCTCTGAGTTTTTTACTTGACGTTCTTCTTAAGCCAGGTGTATTTTTAGAACCAACAGTTGCCAAAATTTGCTGATGAACTTCATGGTCTTGAGCTAGAAGAAAATTATATGAAGACATTAAAATTTTTTAAATATTAGAACAAAATGTGTTTTAAAATTCAATAGCAATAATTAGAAATAGTTTTCAGAAGACTCACAGTTCATTAAGTTTATAATCAAAGATCTATGATTAAAATATGTAAGTGCTCTACAAGTTCTAATTTACGAAATCAATGAATATAAAGATGTATTTGCTCCTTGCTCTGAAGTTTTGAAATGGCAAAAATTCTCAAACAGAAAATTCACAATTATATGGATAGTCAATTTACTCAAGATTTGAATAAATCTATACACAGTTAAAATAATGAAGAAATGCTAGAGAAATTATGAGATTCGATTTTTAGGTTGAAAGTCAGTAAACTATGGCAGCTAGATAACCACATATACAGATATATACACTTACAGAGCCATAACCGATATATGCAGAGATATATAAGATTTGTGTGTAAATATATATAAAGGTACATATGTAAAAATATTTTTATATGTAAAAGAGTATTTGTGTGTGTATATATATATATACACATACATATATACATGTACATATAAAGAGCATACATATTCTCTTAGCCTTATACCTTCAAATATCAAAGAAAAAGTAGAACTGCTGGGGAGTATTTGTACTGATTCACACTCTTACAAAGCAAAGATCAGGGGCACCTGGGTGTCTCAGTTGGTTTAGCATTCAACTCTTGATTTCAGTTCAGGTCATGATCTCAGGGTGGTGAGATCAAGTCCCGCATTTGGTTCAGCATATAGCGAAATCTGCTTGGGTTTCTCTCTCCTTCTCCCTCTGCCTCTCTCTCCCTGAACCCCACACACTCTGCCTCTCTCCCTCTCAAAAATAAATTACTTAATTACTTAATTAATTTTTTAAAAAAGCAAAGATTAAAAATTTTAAATACAATCAAAAAACATCTTTTAGAAGGTTATGGAACAAGACAGTATACTCAGTTTTCTCTGCTTTTCCCTCTAAATACAACTAAACTAAATTCCTGGTAATTATCTATCCAACAACAATAACAGAACTCTAAAAGCTGGAAAGAAAAAGGTGTATTTGCTAGGAACCTCAAGCTTTAAGCAACAAAAGACAATATGGTGAATCCTTTAGGTTGTCCTTTTATCTCCCATATACCCCCCTAGACTGGATTCTAGAGGTATGCAACCCAGAACCACCAATAGGCATAGGGGAAAAAATCCTCCATTCTCTGGCCAAAAGACTTGAAGAAGGGAAACTCAACAAGGACCTCTAGCAGGGAGCCCCAACTCTTAATTCCACAACCTAACCCACTAAATACGCCATTCTATAGTGGCCTTGTAAAAGCAGCAAAGCCTCAGGCCATGCCAGGTCCCACTCTGTAAGTTATACAGGACAGCAGTAGTAAAAGAGCAAAGTCCTAGGCTAACCTTGTCCCTGGACCAACCCAGTCTCCACTTCAACAATCAAGGATAGCAGGCCAAATGATCCACAAATAGCTGCAGAGAAGTGAAACTTTTTACCTTCCCAGCCACTGCTGCACAGACCAAGGTGACATTTTGAACCACTGTTAGTATCAACAACCAAGGCCTTACTTCACATGGAGGGCCTCTATGGGCAGTCTAACCTGAGGCAGGAAGAACTTAAGAAAACCCTACACCCCCCCATCTTGTCCTCTACCCAGTCATTTTAGAAGATCCAATCTCAACAGTTTCTGACCCCAACCCTCACTTGAGTGAATAAGGACATGGGGTACTCTGAAACATCTTCCATTCATCTGACACAGCACTCCAAGAACTGAGCGGGAATCTCAGCAGCATCAGGAAATGAAACAGACCAAAATATCACTGTTAGGACTCTAAACATTTAACTGCCACTGGAAATAAAATCCACAGAAGCAAGCAATAACCTACACATTAAACCAAAACAAGGCAACTGTATACTATAACAAAAGATTTAAATAGAATCAAGAGTTTCCTAAAATATTAACCAAAATGTCAAGAATACAATCAAAATGATGAAGCATACCAAAACTCAGAAAAGCACTACCTGAACAAGAAAAATATGACCAATGGGCACAAATAAACAAGATGAATCAAATGTTAAAATTATTTAATAAGAATTTTAAAATATCCATCATAAAAATGTTTTAACAATCAACTACAAACTCTCCTGAAACAAATAAAAAGACAAACTCTCAAAAAAATGAGTTACAAGGAAGAACCAGTTTTTTGGATTTTAGCCATTCTTACAGTGTGCAGTGGTATATAATTATTAATTTAAAATTCCTAATGACAAAAAAAATTCCTAATAGCAATGATGAACAAATCAAAATCACAATGAGATACAACTTCATACCCATTAGGATGGCTATTATCAACAAAACACATACATGCAAAAAAAAAAAAAAAAGTATTGTTGAAGATATGGAGCAACTGGAACCCTTATACACTGCTGGTGGAAATGTAGAAATGATGCAGCCACTATAAAAAACAGTTTAGTGGTTCCCCTAAAAGTTAAAAATACAATTACTGTGTGATCCAATAATTTCTTTTTTGTGTATGTCTCCAAAAGAATTGAAAGCAGAGACTGCAAGAGGTATCTGTACACCTGCATTCACAGCAGTGAATAAGCAAAAAGTGGAAACTGCCAAAATATTCATCAGTGGATAAATGAACAAAACAAAATGTAGTCATGGATGGATCTAGAAAGTATAATACTAAGTAAATAAATCAGAGAAAGACAAATACTCTATGATTTCACTCATATGTGAAATTTAAGAAACAAATGAACGTATGGGGGGAAAGGGGAGAGAGAGGAAAACCAAGAAATAGACTCTTAACTATAGAGAACAAATTGATGGTCACCAGAGGGGATGTGGGTTGGGGGATGGGTGAAATAGGTGATGGGGATTTGATGAGCACCAGGTATTGTATGGAAGTGTTGAATCACTATATTTTACATTTGAAACTAATACTACACTCTATGTTAACAAAGTGGAATTTAAATAAAAACTTAAAAAAGAAGATGAAAATCTAAGACTCTACCATTAGAATAAGATAGACCTTTTAACCAAAACAAGGTCAAAAACTATTAGAAGTCACAAATTTGACAATTAAAATTAAAAATCTTACTTACCATATGGTTTAAGATACTATAAAACAAAATCTGTAAAAGTCAAGGGATCATTGGAAAGGCAAACACCTCTCACACAAATCACAGATCAACAGATATAGATACTCAATTCAAAGACCTCTCATTAACAAGAAAAAACTAATGTGCAAAGGATACGAATAGCCAACTCAGATAAAAGGAAATTCAAATAGCCAATAAATAAATTAAAAAGTATTCAAATGCAATGGATATCACAGATATCTTTTTTAGAAAATATTTTAGTTATTGAACAGACAGAGTGAAAGAGCAGAGAGCACAAGCAGGAAGAACAGCAGATGGAGAGGGAGATGCAGGCTCCCCACTGAGCAGGGAGCCCAATGTGGGGCTTGATTCCAGGATGCTGGGATCATGATCTGAGCCAAGAGCAGACACTCAACCAACTGAGCCACTCAGGCACTCCCTGGATATCATAGATATTTTAGAGTGACAATGAGATCATGTAATACCAATCAAACTGGCAAAAAAAAAAAAAAAAGGCAAATGATCTATCAGGTAAAAAGTACTTTCCCACATTGCTAGTGTAAAAAAAAAATTGTACAGCCTCTTCTGAAGGTGTGCACACACACATACATTTATATATGTTTTCATTCAAAGGTTACCTCAGCAGGACAATGGAAATAACAATTAGTAGCTTTACTTTTTTAATCTTTGAAGCTTACTTCAAATGAGCAAAATTTTTCTGATTTGAAAAAATGTAAACCAACTTTTAAAAGTTGCAGCACATATATCTAATAAAAGGAAATGAACAAAAGGATAAAAAAAAGAACACTAACCATGTATATACAAATATTGAATGTTATATACTTGAAGCTAACATGTTACATGTCACATATCTCAATTAAAAAAAAAAATGCTCAAGAAGCCCATGAAAGGGTCCATGTGAGAAGGAATTAAGACTTCCTGCCTGCATTTTAGCCCCACATGAGTCATCTTGGAAATATATCCTTATTCCCCATTAAGCCTTCAGATGACTGCAACACTGACCAACATCTTGACTGACACCTCATGAAAAATTTCAAGCCAGAACCATCTATCTAAGCTGCTTCTCAATTCCTGACCCATAGAACTGTGTGATTTAATATTCATTGGTTGGGGGGAGAGGGGAAGGAGACTAATCTATTTGAAAAGTCTTAAAACTACAGTCTATGCAATAATTTTTTTTTAATGTCTCTTACCATATCCTAATAATCAATGTTCTTACCACTAAAACAAAGGAATACTCAAAGCGTATTATTCGTGTTTAAAAAAACAAAACAAAATAAAACACTGACCACTCTGTCTACACTGACCTGTGAACCTATCACTCAAGCCAACACACGTGACACTTTCAAAATCTCCTTTTAAATGTCTAAGCAAATAACATCCATGGAGATGCCACCAACCTGATCTGTTGACACCTTCACTTTCTTTCTTCCTTGAAGAAACTGGAACTGACTTCAGATGAGATTTCTGGCACTGAGCCTAAGAGATATACAACATTAGATCTAATAAAAAATAGTAATTCTGATTAAATACATTTGTTTTTTAAATTGGAAAAAAAAGAAAGTATTTAAAAACAATAAACCAGCTGATAGAGTTGTATACTTAAGTAACTACTTTAGAAAACAATGTGGAAAAAAGAAAGAAAGGGAAGGAAGGAAGGAAGGAAGGAAGGAAGGAAGGAAGGAAGGAAGGAAGGAAGGAAGGAAGGAAGGAAGGAAAAACAATGTGGCATTATCTAGTAAAGTTGAAATTTCAAATAACCTAACACAGAAACAATGTTGCTCTGGATAACAAAGAACTATTCTGATAGTAAACTGGGTAAATTATGGTATAGTCCTATAACATCACACATCACACATTCAACAATGAAATGACTAAGATACAGCAATAAGAATAAATGACAGTTAACCATGAAAAAAAAAAAATCAGGTCACAGAAGTATGTCACAGTCCTATTTACATAAAGTTCAAAGTAGATACATGTGAAACTATATATATATAAATACATATATTTTAGAGATTCACTCAATGGAGAAATCAACATAGCAGGCCTGATCATTTAAAGCAGCTCACAGGGCAGTCCTTGGTTGGCAACTGGGGACTTGGCTTTCAGAATATTTCCCCCATTACCAAATGATAAGGTTGTGCCTACTAGGCAGCTGCTTAGACTGTATAAAAATGTGATTTACAGTGAACATCTGCTTTTTTTTCTTCAGAGAGAACAGGATTTGATTGGGCAGAGAGTGCCTATGTAACCAGTCCCGAATAAAAATGGGGTAAGCCTCAGAAAGCTTCCCTGGGCAGAAAGACTGTACACATTTCACTGCTGGAAGCAACACGTTTTCTGTGATCCCCACAGGTACCCTTGACATGGTTCCTCCAGACTGCCTGGTGGGTCTTTTTCCTTTCCCGATCTGGCTGTATATCCCGACTATATGCCTATAATAAATCTCAGTCACAACTATATGATGAGTTTCAGGAGTCCTTCTAGTGAAGCACCAACATGTGGATGATAATGGGACCTGTCAGAGGTAGGGGAGAAAGTGCTGAACAAATGTCAGCAACACACCCATTACGTGGTGAAATTATAAAATAAAAGAGGGGAACGACGAACAGAAAATTCAAGATAGTGGTTACCTCTGTGCAGGGAGGAGAGGCTGAAGAACAGGATCAGAAAGGGAGACACTGATGCTGAAGTATGGAGATTTCTTACATTGAGGGATGGGTACGTAAGTGTTCATTTATATTATTTTTAATGCTTTACATAATGCATATTTTCTTTTGTAAATCTGAAATATATCGTCATAAATTTTAAAAATCTAGAAAAGGGAAATCTCATTCATATATTGCATATGGGGGAAAAAACTGGTAAAGCATCTTGCAGAAAAAACTGAAAATACTTAACAATTTTTTTTTCTAAGATTTTATTTATTTATTCATGAGAGACACAGAGAGAGAGGCAGAGGGCGGGCCCCATCCAGGAAGCCCGATGTGGGACTCAATCCTAGGTCTCCAGGATCACGCCCTGGGCCTAAGGCAGGCGCTCAACCACTGAGCCACCCAGGCGTCCCAATATTTAACAATTTCATCTGAAATGTGCATATCCTAGAAACTTCAGTTTACAACATGTGCATGAGGAGGCATGAACAAAAGATGCACATCACTACATCACTGTAATAATGAATTGATGGAAACAACCTAAAAATCTACCAATATGGAAATATATAAATGAGGAAGCCACTGCACTGCTGTTCAGTGAATATACTATGGAACTCAATTACATAAAGAAAACAAAAGCAAACTTTCACTATACTTTGTTCCTCTTAAAACCTCATTAGGATTTTTTTAAAATGTACAAACCCAGAAGTATGAAAAGAGAAGGGATTACATGGGACATGTCAACCAATTTTTCTTCAGTTGGAAAGCAGATCAGCAGCAAGTAATCAGTCCAGAGAGAGCAGAAACATGCTAGCAATGGAGAAAGCGCAGGATAGATTTATGTTTATGGAGAAACCCTTAAGATCATTAATTCAACATACAAGGCACCTCTAAAAGAGAGGTTCCAACTGGGACTTACAAACAGAAGAGTTGTTAAAAGTATGTATAGGAAGCAGTCAGAGTCATAGTCTGTCCTTTCCCAACCCTGGCATATTAGATGTTTACTCTCTTGAGTCCCAGAATTGGAGAGCCTCTAGACTCAGACACAGCTGAAGGTTAAGAGTAAAAACAGAGTTATTAAGTGAAAGCATTCAAAATGTACCTTCCCTCTGCCCCACCTGGCTGAGAAGATTTGTAGTTATCAGACTTCGAAGCAGGAGAGATTTGTCTGAAAAACCTATCAAGCCAAGTTTAAAAAGCCTGTAGATTATTATTAACACCTGGACATCTACAATGACATGGCCCAGACAGATCACAGCACAGTAAAATCTACCAAGGCAAAAATTTTACTACAAAAATAGAACTTCCAACCACCATTTTAGGTTTCCACTCTTAAATATGAAGAGACCACTAAGATTCACTAGACATCTGAAAAAAAGGCTCTAGTATAAAAAGGCAACAAACAAGGTAAACAAAAAAGGTACTTGCAGGAAACAAACTGTAAAAAGAAATCTTAATAAGAAGGGTTAAAGAAATCTAACATCAGGAATATCATGAAATTTCAAGTAACTAAAAGCAGATGACAAGATCCTAAAAGCCTGCAAAGATTAAAAAACAGTGACTCACAAAGGATCAAGGAATCAGAATGGTATTTTCAACAGGAAGAGAAGCCTAAAAGAAAATAGAATATGCCTTTAAAAATCTGAGGGAAAGTAGTTTCCAACCTAGAATTCTGTACTCACTCAAATTACCCATCATGCACATAAAATCAAGGTATTTTCAAATTTTTAAGGTCTTAAACTATCAGGAAGCAACTAAATGAGGAGGCCCACTAAAAAGAGAGGGCAAGAAAAAAGGGAGTATTTGGAATCCAAGAAATATCAACTGCATTACTAGAGAAAAGAGAAGGGACTCTCTGGATAATAAAGGAAAATCACATGGCAACACCTATCTCACAGGCCTAAGGGTAGTCAAGAGCAAAAAACAAAGAGCAGAGAGATGTAGAAAGGACATTTCAGGAAAAAACTGAAAATGACAAATTACTTGATGAGTCTACATACACTAAGAAGATATTTATAATTTTGCCACAGAAACTCATGATAAATTAGAAACAGGTGCACAAACGGTTAAACACGCCATGGTACAACCACACCATAAAATATAACTCAACAGTAAAAAGAAATAAATGACTGATACACACAAAAACCTGCATAAATCTCCTAAGAATTATCCTGAGTGGAAAAATCAATTTTAGAAAGTTATACACACATAACTCTATTTAACTAACATTCTCAAAATAACAAAATTGTAGAAATATAGATTACAGGTTTCAGGGGTTAAGGAGGGGGTTAGGGCCAGAGAAAAGTAAGTGTTGCTATAGTGATCCTGTAGTGATGGAATTGTTCCATACCTTGCCTGTATCAATGTCAGTACACTGGTTGTGATACTCCAACTACAGTTTTGCAAGACCATTATCTTTAGAGGAATCTAGGTAAAAGTACATCGGCTTGCAACCCTTTATTTCTTATAGCTGCTTGTAAATCTATAATTATCTTAAAAGCTTAATTTTAAAAAGTTAACAGAGTTCCCAAAATCTTTCTATAGGGTAAAAAGAAACTTTATCTCCTTTTAGGCAGCTTGGATTGAAATGAACAGATTCCCACTCGCAAGGACTGAGCTGGGTCAGTCTGGGATGAAACTGTAGTAAGACTCAGTATATTTGTAGTCTGCTCTGTTCTTCAGAATGAGGTCTTCTGGGAAACTGAGAGCCAGGAGAGTCACCTTAGAAATACTGGGAGACATTCGGTCTCGTCCTCTGGGGGGGTTCTTGTTCAACTTTTTAGCCTCTTACTTCCAACTGCTTCAAAATCTGGCAAATGCCTACTTGTGGTGGGACCTTTTCCTATGACAGGATTTTCCCTTCTTAGCATAGAAAGACTATATATTTCACTCCATTTTTCTGGCCCAGGATTCTGCGCCACCCCCAGAACTTAAAAATGTTCTCTAAAGGAAAAGGGCCTAGCCATTTGGAAAATCCCTGGGATCCAGCTTGTCATGCCATTCCAGCATAGCTGACAAAAGTTGTCCTTTCCCACAGTAGACTCTTTCTGTGTGGGCCAGCATAAAATCCTCAGCTTTTGCACCAAATGAGCCAATACTCTCAGGAAAGAAAATGACTAATAATCATCAACTCATCTTCCAGATTCTTCTCTTTGGAATTTTATCTAGCCTTTGTTCTTTCCATAGCTCTCCATGTCTCTAAAAATAGGATTTATTTGCATTTCATTCTTTTTCTTTAACTAGCTTTTACAGAAGAAATGTTGGTCCACTGCAATCTGTCACATCCTACCTAGCAGTGAAACCTCTAGCATAACCTTCATACCAAAGCCCTACAAGAACATTCTGAGAAAATAAAAGATAATACTGTTCCTGAACATAGATGTAAATACCTCAAATATTAGCAAACCAAATCAAGAAAGGTTAATACTTTATGACCAAACCAAATACATCCCAGAAATTTTAAAGTTGATTCAACTGTTAAAAATCAGTATTATATAATTTACCACAAAGATCTCTCAATTCTGAAAGAACTGGATCTTCATGCAACCAAAGGCTATATATAGTTGACCCGTGAACAAAGGCTTGAATAAGTGAGGATCCACTTATTCACAATTTTTTGCAATAAATGTAGTACTATAAATGTATTTCCTCTTCCTTATAACTTTAACATTTTCTTTTCTCTAGCTCATTTATTTTTCTTTACAAGATGTATTTATCTATTTTAGAGACAGAGCAGGTGAGGGGTAGGGGAAGGGGACAGAGGATCTCAAGAAGATCCCGTGCTGAGTGCAGAGCCCAATGTGGGGCTCAATCTCACGACTCTGAGATCACAACATGAGCCAAAACCAAGAGTCAGTCATTTAATCAATTGCACCACCCAAGTGCCTCTCTAGCTTACTTTACTCTAAGAATATAGTATATGATACCTATAACATACAAAATATGCATTAACTGTTTATGTTATCAGTAAAGCTTCTGGTCAATAGCAGACTATTAGTACTTAACTGTTTGGGGAGTCTAAAGTTGTACGTGGATTTTCAACTGCATTGGTGGGTCAGCAACCCTAACCTCTGTGTTGTTCAAGGATCAATTGTATAATTAAGTGTTTACAGAAATTTATAGTGAATGTTATTTATAGCACTACATATTTTTTCCCTCCAATTTGTACTGTACTTTTGAATAACATGTCTTTATTCATTAGCTTTACAAACTCTATTTGAAAGTTCGCTTTTTGTACAGTTAAGTCAACTTATCCTCTTAAAATATAATCTATAAAAGATTGATTCTCCTTATAGCAATAGAGTAACTTTGGTTCTCAGAAAACAACAAAATCTGCCACCTTGAACTGGGAACTTCAGCACTGCCCACTTTTCTAAAAATCTAACTTAACTAGTATTTTAGGAGAGGTGAAAAATGATTGTGTTATGATTTGATAATTCTATACCCAGACCTCTGATTTCAAACACAGGAAACGTCAAGTCAAAACTTTCACAGAAGGGCAGCCCGGGTGGCTCAGCGGTTTAGCGCTGCCTTCAGCCCATGGTGTGATCCTGGAGACCTGGGATCAAGTCCCACATTGGGCTCCCTGCATGGAGCCTGCTTCTCCCTCTGCCTGTGTCTGTGCCTCTCTCTCTCTGTCTCTCATGAATAAATAAATAAAATCGTAAAAAGAAAAAAAAAAAAGTTTTTCACAGAATATCTCTAAATTGTAAAAAAGTCAATGGGAATATAGGATTCCCTTTTAAGAATAAGACTTACAAACAACTAAAATAGGAATGACTATATTGTGTAACGCTTCATTCATTAAAATATTAAAGCTGTACTAGCTCTTTTTTCACTTACCTCTTTGCTTGGTGACTGAATACAAATGTCTCCTACTTTAGGTGTTGAAAAAAGCACTGATTTTGTAGAATTTGTGCTAAAATCATTAGCAAAACCTTTTAAAAAAGCAAAAAAAAATTTTAATAAATATGCTATCAAATCTTTTGGTTACTACATGAAATGTGAAGAAGTTTGTTGACTCTTTAAGTACAATTAGTTAAAAATTAAGTACAGACATCACTTCAAGTGTTCCTAAAAGGTATCAGGAACTGAAAAAGGCAAACAACATTCCTGAAGAAATGGTGTGCCAGCTCTTCAGGGCTTATATAAAAGAAATATTTTTTTCACTATCTATGTCTGTTTCTTTGATTGATCCAGTCTGTTATTTCAATACATTCTGACGCTGACCAGCACTTCAAAAAGTTTTTGCCATAATTCACTGTTTCTGTAGAAAGAACTGCAAATCATCAAATATTCTCTCTTAGGGATCCTAAGAACCCTGCACATTTATTCCCATTACATGAAATACTTCCTTTTGTGTATGATAATTATTTATGGACTCCCACACTACAGGAATCTAGTGTGAACTAAAAAAAATGACAAATTATTCTCATGTTTGTATTATAACAAAAGGTACATAAAGGATTGCTCGTGTACTCAAAATTTCTGGGAAAATACTTTACTTATATTTAAATGTTAGAAGAACACACTTGCTGAATTTAGTATCAATACGACAAATTTATATTTTCATCCAACCCAACCATCAAAGTCCAACTCGAAGACACCTTACTTTTTTCTTCAAAACAGTCTTGTAAGATTTCCAGTATGTTCTGGCCTTCCTTCGTATTAATGGCAGGGGCTCTAATAAAAGAAGGAATGAAGGGAAAATGTTACACCTCATTTCCAGAAGATATGTGCTATTTGTGTTACCGTCTACTTTGAAAATTTCATATCTCATTATAAAATGCTATTTTACTTAATGGAAAAATATCATCTTTACTATCTGAGGACAAACCAAGTATTTGAGAGTCCAAGAGTTTCCAGAAAAATATCTGAAAGCAGTATGTCGTTATCTCCATTAACAATTAGATTCCTTGTTATCTAGGAAGGAGCCACATCTAAAGCCATTTTAGACTACTACTATATCTAAAGAATATAAATTTTTTGTAACAAATTTAATCAGTACTAAAACACTTCTTTAAGAAAAACTCTCTAGGGGCACCTGGGTGGCTCAGTGGTTGACTGTTTGCCTTTGGCTCAGGTCCCTCCCCCACTGGGAGCCTGCTTCTCCCTCTGCCTATGTCTCTGCCTCTTTGTATCTCTCAATATTAAATATTTTAAAAATAAAAATTAAAAAAAAAAACCTCTATGTTCATTGGTCCTAACAGTTCCAAGTAACAGTCTTCCCTTCAAGTTCTCAAATGTACTTTTGATTTAATATTATTAACCTTAACAGCAGCTTATGAATCAGTATAAAATTTTAATTGTAGTTTCACATGCAATTGTAAGAAATAATATAGAGGAAATCTCTTGTTCACTTTATTTAGTTTCCCCCAGTGGGTAACATTTTTTAAAACTATACTATACTACCATAACCAGGACACTGGTATCAATACAATCTACTAATCTTATTTAGATTTCTCCAGTTCTACATATACAGTTGACCCTTGAACAATACGGGTTTGAACTGCATGGGTCCACTCATACAACATAAAACAGCACAATTTTTTGGAGATTTGCAACAATTTGAAAAAAACCAGAGATGAACCACACAGCCTATGAATATGAAAAAAATTTAACAAAAAGTTAGGTATGTCACGAATGCATAAAATACATGTAGATACTAGTCTATTTTATCATTTACTACCACAAAATACAAATCTATTATTAGAAATCAAAATTTATCAAAATTTACACACAGAACATACATGGTGCTATTTGTAGTTAAGAGATATAAACAAATGCAAAGATACAGTATTAAATCATAACTGTATAAAATTAACTGTAGAGCATGCCATACTACTGTAATAATTTTATTGCCACCTCCTGCTGCTATTGTGGTGAGCTCAAGTATTAGTGAGAATCCCCTTAAAATGTCATCTAACACTAATCATCTCTGAGCGAGGGATTCATCTTCTCCAATAAATCATGTATTGTAGTAAAAAGTGATCTCTCGCAGTTCTCCTAGTTTTCATTATGTTTAGTCCATTACCATAAACCCTAAATAACACATGGGGATCCAATGAGGTACCACTAGTGATGCTGGAAGTGCTCTCAAGAAACAGAGAGACGTCATGACATTACAAGAAAAAGTTGAATTACTTGATATATACCATAGACTGAAGTCTGCAGCTGTGGTTGCCTACCATTTCAAGATAAATAAATACAGCATAAGGACTACTGTAAAAAAAGAAAAGGAAATTTGAAATTTGTGAAGTTATCTTTGCAGCTGTACCAGCAGGTACAAAACCTTGCATTTTTAAAAATATCTTTCTATCTTATACTGAAAATGCAGCTTTTATGTGGAAGGTATAAAGACTCTATTATGGTTTGAGAAAAAACAAAGTCTATTATGACAACTTAAAGCAAAAGGAAGGTGAAGGATCTAAAGCTGGAGAATTTACTGCCAGCAAAGGATGATTTGACAATTCAGAATGGAAGTTGGCTTTAAAAAAGTTAAAATAACAGGAAAAGAACCTTCTGCCGAACAAGAGGCAGCAGAGGAGTTCCCAAATGCCACAGCTCAGGTCATAACCTGAGGGTCATAAGATTGAGCCCTGCACCACTGCACGAAGTGTGGAGTCTGCTTAAGATTCTGTCTTGGTGCATGGGTGGGGCAGTGGTTGAGTGTCTGCCTTTGGCTCAGGTTGTGATCCTGGGGTCTTGGGATTGAATCCCACACAGCGTCCCTGGAGGGAGTCACCTTCTCCCTCTGCCTATGTCTCTGCCTCTCTCTGTATGTCTTTCATGAATACATGCCTAAAATCTTTAAAAAAAAAAAAAAAAAGTTCTCTCTCTCCTCCTCTGCCTATCCACTGCCCCCACCACTGTCGCACTCTCAAAAAAAAAAAAAAATCACTGAGGAGGCACCAGGATAGTCAGTTGGTTGGGCATCCAACTTTTGATTTTAGCTCAGGTCATGATCTCAGGGTCTTGGGATTCAGCCCTGTATCAGGCTCACTGCTCAACAGCGAGTCAGCTTATCTCCCACTCTCTGCCCCTCCTCCTGCTCATGCTTTCTCTCTCTCCCTCCCTCTAAAACAAGTAAATCTATTAAAAAAAAAAAAAAAAAAAAAGGAAATCACTGAGAAAATACATCCGCCTAAACATTTTAATGCAGAGAAAACTGTCCTATTCTAGAAAAAAAAATGCCACAAAGGACATTTATTAGTAAGAAAAAGAAGCAAGCACCAGGATTTAAGACAGAGAAGGATAGGCTAACTGTACTGTTTTGTGCAAACGCATTCAGGTTTATAATCAGGACTATCTACAAAGCTGCCAAACCCCAGTTTTAAAGGGAAAAGATAAACACCAGCTGCCAGATTTGGGGTTGTACGATACCAAGATAGCTGGGCAATAAGAAGCCTTCTTCTGGACTGGTTCTATCCATGCTTTGTCCCTAAAGTCAGTAAGTACTCTGCCAGTAAGGGACTATCTTTTAAAGTTCTGATATTGAACAATGTCACTGGCCACCCAGAACCCCAGGAGTTCAACACTGAAGGGGAGTCAAAATGGTATACTTGCCCCCAACATGATGTGTCTAATTCAGCCTCTAGATTAGGGAGTCATAGGCCTTTAAGACTCACTACACATGGTTCTCTAGGGCAAAGACTATCAAATGGAACAGAAACCCAACAGAGAGAACATTATGAAAGTCTGGAAGGATTACAGCATTGAAGATACCATTATTGTTATAGAAAACACTATGAAAACCATCAAGCCCAAAGCAATGAATTCCTGTTGGAGAAAACTGTGTGCAGATGTTGTACATGACCTCACAGGATTTATGACAGAGCCAGTCAAGAAAATCATGAAAGAGATGGTGGATATGGGGGGGGAAAAAAAAAAGAAAGAAAAAGAGAAAAAAAGAAAAGAAAAGAAAAGAGAAAAGAAAAAAAAGAAAAGAAAAGAAAAGAGAAAAGAAGAAAAAAAAGAAAAGAAAAGAAAAGAAAAGAAAAGAAAAGAGAAGAGAAGAGAAGAGAAGAGAAGAGAAAGGTGGGAGGTGAAGGGTTTTAAGATAAGGATCTTGGAGAAATTCAAGAGCTAATAGATATCACACCAGAGGAATCAAAAGATGACTTTATGGAGATCAGCACTTCCAAACCAGTACCAAAAGGTGTAGCAGAAGATGTAGAAGCACTGCCACAAAACAAATTGACATTAGACAATCTGATAGACGGTTCCAATTATTCAAAACTGCTTTTGACTTCTTTTATGACATAGATCTTCTATGATACAGGAATACAGACACTCAAATTAAGGTAAACAGCAGGACTGGTACCATATAAAACCAATTTTAGAGAAATTAAAAAGCAAAAGTCAGATAGAAATTACGATGTATTTGCATAAAGTTATACCAAGTATGCCGGCCTCTCCTGCCTCCCCTTTTACCTCGTCCACCTCTTCTGCTTCGGCCACACCTGAAACAAGAAGATCATCTCAACTCTTTCTCCTTCTCCTCAGCCTACTCAATATGAAGAAGATGAGGATGAAGATCTTTATGATGATCTACTTCCACTTAATGAATAGTAAATAATTAGCATGCCATATAATTAAAATAAACTGTGTATGTGTCTTCATGTGACATCTAGTAACTATATAGCAAGAAATGTATGAGACATTTTATGTCATCGTCATCATCATGGTCTAAGTATTTGTTGTGTAGAACATCACGCACAAAACTGCATGGAAGTGGGTAGCCCATCCTTACATAGGCATAAGGTGAATGATATTTAATATAAAATTAATCATGTTATCATACTGACTTGCAACTTTCCTTTCAAAGAATTATATTACCATACAATATATCTCTCATTACAGGTAAGTGGTTTTATAAAAGTGTAAGAATGGTTCCAACTCCATATCATACTCCATACTATAATACTGTATGCCATAAAAATTTCATAACAATTCATTCATTAGTGTCTAGACTAGGTTACCATGAAACAATCGTATCAATTATACCACACTACCATAAAGCAATCATACTGCTGCTTTTTTATCACTACCTACTATACCTGCTATAAATAAGAATTTCTTTTCCACATTATTTTTTCATATCTGATGTCTACTGCTAATATATATATAACATCTACAGTATTTTGTACCTTGTAAGACTCTATGCACATAATGATATGCATATGCATTAATATGCACATAATGATAGATGATTCCTCTTGTAAACAGACAACATAAACTTGCAGTATCAATAGAGTGCAGTACTGTAAATGTATTTTCTCTTCCTTATGATTTTCTTAATAACATTTTCTATTTCCTAGCCTATTTTATTGTAGGATACAGTATATAATATACAGCATACAAAATATGTGATGACTATTTATGTTATTGGTAAGGATTCCAGGCAACAGTAGGCTGTTAAAAGTTTTAGGGGAGTCAAAAATTATACAAGAATTTTCAACTGTGTAGGGGTCAGCAACCCTAACCCCTGAGTTGTTCAAGGGTCAACTGTATTCATTGTGTTTATGTTCATACTTAGTACTGTGCAACTGATCACATCTGTAGGTCCAGATATCACCATCAGTCAAGATCTGTACAGTTCCACACCACAAAGATTTTCTATTGCCCTTTTATAACGTACAGCCACGTTTTCTTTTAGCCCCACCAAATAAGCTGCATCTTTGTAATACTACCATTCAGTCCACTTTATAGAGTGCTTTCCCCATGGCTGTCATTTAGTCAGAATTAAGACTGCTTCTTCCTGATCCATAATTTACCAGGTAAATTTCTGTCTTCTCACTGCCACTGGGGTCAATACACTGCCTGCATTAACATTTCTGTTAATAAAAAATCACTAAGTAGACTATACTTAATCAGTGGGCACAGAAATCATTATGCTAGACAGAAGTAATTTTTCCCTTCTTCATTTAAAAATTACTTTCTGAAAATGGAAATAAAAATGACCTTAAAAGCTTAAATATACAGACGCCTGGGTGGCTCAGCAGTTGAACATCTGCCTTCCACCCAGGTCATGATCCCGGATCAGGGATCGAGTCCCACATCTGGCTCCCTGCATGGAGCCTGCTTCTCCCTCTGCCTGTGTCTCTGCCTCTATCTTTCTCTGTGTCTCTCGTGAAGAACTAAATAAAATCTTAAAAAAAAAAAAAAAGTTTAAATATATAACTCACCTGGAAGGTCGGCAAAATCTTCTTCTATATTCATTTTTGAGATGATCCTAAAAGAAAAGTGAATCATCAAACTGGTGAAAATATATTCATTCAGTAAGTTTTGCCAAATGCCCATTATATTACTATAAAAAGGAATTGGTCTGGATCACCTCATATCCACTACTAAAAAAAAAAAAAAAAAAAAAAACCTCTAATTAATACCTTTAAGAGAGTTTGAAATACTGAACTCATAAAACAAAAGTGGTATACTATAAACACTAAATAGAGACCAAGAAAAACTCTTAATAATTAAAAACATGATGGCTTAAAATTTAAAAAAGCACTAATTATGAAAAAGCTAAGGATATCTCTGGGAGACGAAAAAAAAAAAACAGGACAAAAAATGAAGAGGAAGAGGAAAATGGAAAAAAGAATAAAACAAAGATGATGCAAAAATCAGAAGGTCCAACTTCTGACCAATTGTTAATCGGAATGAACAAAGAAAAAAGAGACATACTATAAGAAAATACACAATCAAATTTCCTAAATCTAAAGGGCATGAATAGATAGCATGATAAATTTAAGAGGATCCATACCTAGGACATAATAGTGAAATTTCTGAAAAATTGAGAATAAAAAAAATCCTAGAATGCTTCCAGAAAGAAAATCATTAACTCCAACAAGGAAACAGCCCCATCACTGGGAACAACAGAAATGATAAAAACACCTATATAGACATGCTGATTTGGGAAGTCAAGAACATATCTGAGATACTTAGGATCCTATCTTTTAATAGTAAAATCAATTCTAGTTGAAAATTGGGTAGTAATAGGATGAGCAGCACACTTTAAAATGTACTACCAATACCAAATATTTACTGAGCCTCACTTTTAGTTGGCCCAGTGTAATATAAATGACTCCACCGCACATAAACACTCCTTTAACCCCCTCACACTCTTAACATCCTGAGCTGAGCCACCCTCCAGACTCCACTCAGGCTCGGACACTCAGCTCTCAGCTCGGGCCACTGTAGCTTCCCATCTTTAGGAGGGACCCCCTACCATGCTTGCTTGACCCCTCCTAAAGGCTTTCGGATTGAATTATTCAACAAGATGAAGACATCTATTAGATTTTTTTAAACCTGAGAGCAGAGATTTTGTATTAAGCTAGTTTATATTCTTCCCAGCACCTTGCCTAGTGCACTATACACCAAACACCTTTTTTTGATATGTTTTTGATATGCCAAATTAGTAAGATCGAAAACTTAGGAGATAAAAATGTCTTTCCTTGAAGGTGAGATATACAAGGATAATGATTATAGAAGGTCGACTAGAGGCATGAAAAACAAGAAATGCAGTCAGTATGAGAACTGAGACTAATTTCAACCAGTCTAAGCTTCTCAAATTCTGAAAAGCAACATCTCCAAGAAAGAAGAAATTCATAAAAGGCAAAGATCACACTGAAAAAATAAGTTTATTGACAATACCACTGATGCTATTATTGTTAATCGTAGATTTTAAATCCATGCCAACGTTGATCCAAATAAAACACTGATCATAGTTTAAAAAAAATTAAAAAGGAGAATGAAAGGACAAGCAACAGGCTGGAAGAAAACACTTGCAAAAGACATCTGATAAGGACTATTATCCAAAATCTAGGAAGGATGCTTAAAACTCAACAATAAGAAAACAAACAACCCAAATTAAAAAAACAAATGAGCCAAAGACCTTATGCCACATGTAAGAAGATGTACAGATGTGGAGAAAAGATGCTCCACATCATGTCATCAGGCAAAAGCAAAATAAAACAATGAGATACCACTAATATCTAATACCTATTAGAATGCCCAAAATCTGGAACACTGACAACTCTAAATGCTGGTACGGATATGGCACAACAGAAACTCATTTATTTTTGAATGCAAAATAGTACAGCCACTTTGGAAGATAGTTTGGTAGTTTTTACAAAACTAAACAGACTCTTACCATGACTTAGAAATCGTCTTAGAAATACTTAGAAATAAGTGCTTGGTATTTACCCAAATGAGTTGTCCACACAACAGTTGTCTATACAACAATCTGCACACGGATGTTTACTGCAGCCTTATTTATAAACGCCAAAACTTAAAAGCAACCAGATGTCCTTCACTAGATGAATGGATAAAGCATGGCACATCGAGACAATGGAATATTATTCATCACTAAAAAATGAACTGGGCAGCCCAGGTGGCTCAGTGGTTTAGTGCCGTTTTCAGCCAAGGGTGTGATCCTGGAGACCCGGGATCAAATCCCACGTCACGCTCCCTGCATAGAGCCTGCTTCTCCTTCTGCCTGTGTCTCTGCGCGCTCGCTCGCTCTTTCTTTCTTTTCTCTCCCCCCCCCCCCCCGTGTCTCTCATGAATAAATAAATAAAATCTTTAAAAAAAAATGAACTACCAAGCCATGAAAAGACATAAAGGAACCTTAAATGTATAATGAAAAAAGTTGATTCCAACTATATGACATTCTGGAAAAGGCAAAATCATCAAGTTGGTAAAAAGATCAGTGGTTACCAGAGCTGTGCAGGGAGGGAAAGTAGGTAGAACACAAAAGATATACAGGGCAGTGAAAACACTCTATCTGATACCATAATGATATATACAAATCATTAAATTTTTGTCCAAACCCACAAAATGTACAACACCAAGACGGACTTTGGGCAATAATGATGTGTCAATGTAGTTTCATCAATTTTTTTTTTTAAATATAGTTTTATTTTTTTTTTAATTTATTTATGATAGTCAGAGAGAGAGAGAGGCAGAGACACAGGCAGAGGGAGAAGCAGGCTCCATGCACCGGGAGCCCGACGTGGGACTCGATCCCAGGTCTCCAGGATCGCGCCCTGGGCCAAAGGCAGGCGCCAAACCTCTGCGCCACCCAGGGATCCCTAGTTTCATCAATTGTAATAAATGTACCACTTTAGTGGGGGATACTGAGAATAGGCTATGCATGTGTCCAGGTGAGTGGGTTTGGAAAATCTCTGTACCTTCCTCTTAGTTTTACTAAGAACCTAAGACTGCTCAAAAAAAAAATAAATAAATAAATAAAACTCCTTAAAACAAACAAACAAACAAACAAAAGGAACCGTGGGCATTTGGTAAATTTTATTCCCCTCCTCTTCCTCCAATAAAAATGGCTTTATTCTTTAAAACTCTCCCTAATGTAAACAATGTTTAGGTGCTCGCAGTAAAAAGTACCCTCTATAGGATCCTTTCATACATCTTCATGCATACAAGCATACAACTTTACATAAATGCGGGGGGGGGATCACTGATGAAGATTTTCTTAAAAGGAGAGATAAAGGAGAAAATACACTAGGGCAGGTGCTGCTGTGGGTTGTATTAAATACATAGTAACCACAGGCAAAGTGTGAGATACAGAAGAGTGACTACCAAACAAACGGAGTGCGGAAACAAACAAAAACCGGGTGCCCCTCTAGTCGTTCCCACCTTGAGCACCTCTTTAAGAGCTGTCTTTCAGAAAACTCTATCAATGACATAACTTACAAATAATCTGCTCCTGCAGACCGGAAGTCCAGACTTTTGAGGTATCCCAATACTTCTACGGACAGAAAATTATCTGGAGGGCTAAGAAGTAGAGTTAAGCCAAAAAAAAAAAAAAAGGGGGGGGGCGGGGGGGGTGGGAGGGAACCACAAGATTCTCTGAAGAGAAAGATGCCATCACAACCAAAATTAAAAGATATTTTTAGGGCAGCCGGGGGGCTCAGCGGTTGGGCGCCGGCCTCAGGCCCAGGGTGTGATCCTGAGGACCGGGGATCGAGTCCCACATCGGGCTCCCTGCGTGGCGCCTGCTTCTCCCTCAGCCTGTGTCTCTGCCTCTCTCATGAATAATAAAATTAAAAAAAAAAAAAAAGAAAGACATTTTGAGGAAACAATACAAGGAAATTAACTCCAAGAAGCCACAGCAGCGGCTAGACGTCTGGGGGCCCCCCGCCCGGAGCGACCCAGCGGGTCTTCCCGCTCGTCAGAAGCAGGAGCCTGCACTTACCAGACCCGACGCAGCAGCCATGTTCCCCCTCGGCCCCGGGGTGGGGCGGGCGTCCCCGCGGGCGTCCCCGCGGGCCGGAACTCCAAGAAGCCGGGCGCTGACCGGTCACGGGTGGAGCGGCCGGACCGCGCCCCAGGAGCGGCCTAAAGGTGGGCGGTGCCAAAACCGAGGGAACCGCGACAGGCCAGCGCGCTACCGACACTCGCCAGCCATTGGCTCGGCTCGGCCCTTCAGGAGCGCGGTACCCAGCAGCCTCCGCGTTTGAAACGGTCTGCACATGCGCAGACTGGCCGCGCCACCCGCGGCGCAGCCGTTGGGCGCCCGCCCCCTCGCCGGTCGTGCGCAGGCGCCCACGGAAGCGGCGCCGCCCTCCGCAGGCTCCGCCCCCGGCGCGCGCCCCTCCCCGCGGGCTGAGGGGAAAGCTGCCGTCTCAGTTGGCGGGACCGTCTCCACAGCAGCCTTTGTTCGCCCGTGAGCCCGCCGTGAGGCACGTGGAGGGTTCTAGTTCGGAGTGAAAATAACACCTGGAAGGATAAGCGCTGTGCGCAGAGAGATGAGTAAAGTACTTCCCTGCGCATGCGCAGACGCGCCGGCCCCCGCCAGCGCCTGGGTGGCCCCGGGGTCGGGCGTCGGCCTGAGGCGCGCGGCGGGTCCTGGGCGCGGGTTCGAGGCCCTCGCGGGTGCCCTGCGTGCAGCGCGCTCTTGCGGCCTTCTGTGTCTCTCACGAATAACTAAGGCCTTTTTAAAAAGTTATGATAATGATAGGATGAGGATGACGACGATGTGCTTTTTTCCGAATAAGTGGGTAATATTTTTCATGAAGCACTGGCAAAAAGTGACCTGGGTAAATAAGACTGTCATTGAGGTATGACGCCCTGGAAGCAGCCCTAATTAAGAGACTTGACATCCGCTCAGCCATCGGTTACGTCATCTAGGGCACACTGGGGCGCCGTTCGAAGTGTTTCCTTCGTAATATGTAAGGGGAGAGCTAAATTCGATGCTCTGGAGACTGGACTGTTCCATGATTCTATAAAACTTGGTGTTCTATTTTGGCGACTTAATAAAAACTTGGGTGGGAATTTTAGACAAAATACTTATTAACTCAATCTATCAATCAAGAGTTGAGCTAATGAAGTGTTTCGACTTGTGATGATGTAACAAATGTTATCACCTGCTAAGGGTTTTTTGTTTTGTTTTTTTTTGTTTTGTTTTGTTTTTTTTAGGGTTTTTATTTATTTGTTTTTGGTAGGGGAGAGAGGTTATATGTTGACTCTGAGATCAGACTGGGTTCCCATCTACTCCACTAATTCTGCCATCGCGGACAAGTTAAACTCTCTCAAGTCCCCTGTGTGTGTGTGTGTGTGTGAGAGAGAGAGAGAGAGAGAGAGAAATAACTGGATTAACTCCTTTTAATATCCAGATGAAATGCCTGGAATATAGTAAGAATTCAATAAATAATGCCTGGTGTCATTATGGAGTTTTTTATTTGATCTAGCAGAAGTCTTGCCAGACTACAGAGTATAATTTGGTGTTGTCATATTTGGAATAGGTTATTTTTTTTTTTAAGATTTTATTTATTTATTCATGAGAGACACAGAGAGAGAGAGAGATGCAGAGACACAGGCAGAGGGAGAAGCAGGCTCCATGCAGGGAGCCTGATGTGGGACTTGATCCTGGGTCTCCAAGATCACACCCTGGACTGAAGACGGCACTAAACCGCTAAGCCACCGGGGCTGCCCTGGAATAGGTTATAATAAAAAACTTTCATGTATTCAGTTCACATTATATGCCAATATTTTTTTCTTTTTTCTTTCTTTCTTTCTTTCTTTTTTTTTTTTTTTTTTTTTAATGCTATCCACGCAGTAACATTTCTTAGGACATTCCTATTACAAGAAGACGACGAATATCCCCATTTTACAGGCAGAACCGGGACAGTGTTTAAGTAACCTGCTCCAAATTGAAATACGATTCCAGGACACAACTGGGGATGAATGCTGGTATTCTGACTCTAGACACTGAGCACTTACTCACTCTACTCTTTTTATCTCTGAGTGAGAAATTTTAGCAAGCGCAATCACAGATATAAAAGTTCCACCTGTAAAATGATGCTCCCTGTTTCCACTGGACACAGTAACTCTCAGAGGTATTTTGAGAAACATGATATAGTATAAAATGCAGTGCACAAAGGTTGTTGGTGATGAACTGGTCTGTCCTACAGAGAAAATGGAGCAGCACCTTTATGAAAACCAAAGTTATGGAGACTCCACCATTCCTAAACAAACTTTGTAGCTCTCTCTGCATTTGTCCCACTATTTAATAGCTTCACCATGTTTTTAGCATCCAAAAAATAAGGTTGCTAGTTGAATGACCAATATTTATAAAACCCAGCTTTGTCATTATAGGCTCCCTGCCTCCCCAAAATACTTCCAGATCACTCCTTCAGAACCTCTATGGCAACTGACTAAATCTTGAAGTTTTTCATCACAACTACGTAACCTAAGTAAGGAGTGTGTGTGTGTGTGTGTGTGTGTGTGTGTGTGTAGTAAACCCAAACTGGTAATATGCCCATCAACTGGTAAATAAACAAACTAGAGTACATCTATAGAGCAGAATATTCCTCAGCAATAAAAACAAGTTACTGATACATGCGACAACTCGAATGAATCTCAAAAGCATCATACTACGTAAAAGAAGCCAGACATCAAAGACAAACTGCTGTATGATTCACACATTTGTGTGACTAAATAAAACTGCAAACTTTTCATAGTAAAGTGATAGGGCAAAGTGGCATTAATAAAATTGCAGATGTTCTCAGAATTTTTGCATAAAAATTATTCCACAAAAGTCAAAAGTACAAGTTAGCTAATTAAGAAAATTTTGTCAGAAAAAAATTACACTCCAAAAATCAATTTGTAAAAATTATAGACGTTGCGATTATAACTTTAAAATTTGCTAAGGTGAAATAAATGTATTTATTTATTGTGTATTTTTTAATAGAACATTTCAATTTTTAAAAGTCTTTATTGTCAAATGTTATTGCATGTGTAAGTATATTCACCTTAAGTAGCCTTTTCTGACAAAGTTATCCTCAGAAAGACTCTACTAAGACTCTAATTGCCACATTAGTAAAGTGTGCTTGCAATATGCAGGTAGATGGCAGCAACGTTCACAAAAACAATTTTAGTTTTTGTGGGTTAAGTGTCCCCATGAGTTCTTAATTTTAGAGTGCTGTGCAAATGGCTTAATAGTTACTCTGTGCCAAGTGTTTTATTCTGAGTTGCAATTGAATTCTATTATATATACATTGTTGCTCTTAACAAGAACACAACAGGCAGGTCTGGTTCAGTAGGTAGAGCATGTGACTCTGGATCTCCAGTTGTGAGTTTGTACCCCATCTTGGGGGTAGAGTTTTACTGACAAAAAATAGGGTTTTTTTTTTTTAGATTTTATTTATTCATTCATGAGAGAGAGGGGGGCAGGGAGCCTGACGTGGGACTCTATCTGGGGACTCCAGGAGGCGCTAAACCACTGTGCCACTGGGGCTACCCTGACAAAAAATAGTTTAAATAAGTAAATAGAGGAACAACAAGTACACTAGTCTCTGGATCTCCATTTTGTAGTCTATAGTTTACTTCTAGTCAGCATAAAATTCTTAAAAAGGAGCTTTTGTCATTTAAAACACATTTAGATTCATGATGTTGTACACCTGAAACTAATGGTAATGTGTCAATCATTTTCTTTAAAAAAGAGATAAACAGGACACCTGGGTGGCTCAGTGGTTGAGCATCTGCCTTCAGTCAGGTTGTGATCCCAGGGCCCTAGGATCAAGTCCTGCATTGGGCTCCCCACAGGGAGCCTGCTTCTCCCTCTGCCTATGTCTGTCTCTCTCTCTCTGTCTCATGAATAAATAAATAAAATCTTTTAAAAAGTTAACTAATTAAAAAATAAAAAGAAAGTTTAAAAAGCACAATTACATTTTCAAAAGCTTCATATACTTTCTGCACTATAATTTTATTTTTTATTTTTATTTTTTGCACTATAATTTTAATCTTGCAAACACATTATCCCAGCGGTACTAGGCAAAAATTTAAATAATGAATGTTCATATATCATATGAAAAATGATATAGATATATTCATATGAAAAATGCAGTTTTATCAAACAGCATGTACTAATCTAATTATATAAAATACACAAATAGAGAAAAAGTGCCAAAAATGTGATGGTACCCATCTAAACCGTGCTAATGCTGTATGGTGGAATAACATGTGATTTTCATTTTTTTCTTATGCCTAAAGACTTTTTTTTCTAAAACTTATATAAGTGAGTTTTTCATTTTTAGGAAAAAACAAATTATTTTAAGTCTTTATAGAACATGGGATATGTTTGTCAACTCAAGTGCCTGAGTTTCATAAGATACATAAGAGATTCATAAACAAGAAAATGTCCAAACTGTAGCTTGCAGGCTACAGTCTTGCAGGCAAAACTATATAGATCAGTGGTCAGTTCTATAGAATAGAACTCAATAGCTTATTTAGGAAAAAAAAGAATCTACCAATAGGCATTTATTAGTTTCCGGAATTGTTGGGAGGGGTGGAGAAATAATGTACTTAGGGCTTTCAGGAATGATTCCCCAAGACACACTGCAGAACCAAACCAAGAGCCAGCTGTTGCATGTACACTCAGGAAGCAAATTGAAAACTTGAGGGCAGCCCGTGTGGCTCAGCGGTTTAGCGCTGTCTTCAGCCCAGGGCGTGATCCTGGAGACCCTGGGTGAGTCC
The DNA here is from genome assembly GCF_003254725.2 of Canis lupus dingo. Classification (NCBI taxonomy): domain Eukaryota; kingdom Metazoa; phylum Chordata; class Mammalia; order Carnivora; family Canidae; genus Canis; species Canis lupus. Next base: position 58,533,190 of record NC_064255.1, read on the forward strand.
CACGTCGGGCTCCCTGCATGGAGCCTGCTTCTCCCTCTGCCTGTGTGTGTCTCTAATAAATAAATAAAATCTTTAAAAAGAAAACTTGAGAAGCTAATGCTGATGCTGGAGTCTCCAGAACCACACTGACACTGCATGATCAGGAAGTCATTGCTGTTGCAAAACTGCCACGTCTAGGAAGCCGCAACAAATAAGAAGTCTTTGTGACCAGGAAGCCTCCTTATTGCTTCCGGTTCCAGGAACACACCATACCTGACATAATAGGTATCAGAAAACTGATGTTCCATGCTTTGACTATCACCAACCATGAAACTACTGATCGAATCCTGGGACTTTAGGTAGTATTGCCACAGAAAGATTAGTTGTCTACTGATCATGCTTCCCTCTAGAAAAAAAAACAAAGCCAAATTAAGAATAAATTCTGACTCCATTCTTCCTTGCCAATATTGAATGCATCCCAACTCCAGCTGTAGAAATGTCTGGATGTGTAGTGTTTAGCTCTTCAGCCTCTGCAGTAAAGAATGGCACACTGGAAGGAGCTGGATGCTATTGAGCACCAATCTACTTTATCCCATAAGACAATGGTAGCGGGTTTTAAATGAAGGGAAAGGGAAGAAAAATGTAGACCTAAGCTTTCAATATATTGAGCTTGATATGGTTAAAACCAAAGTCATTATTGCTCTACCCTCCAAACCATCATCTTATCTGAAATTTTGAGTTTCTATTAAAGCTACCATTATGCTATGACTTCTGTCATTTAGAAACCAGTATGTGTCCTATATCTATGTGCCATTCAAAAAATATTTCTCAGTAATGTAAATAATGCCCTATACTACAAAATAGTGAGAACATTTAACTAGAAAAGTTGCATCCTCAGCACAACTGTTTGTACTAAACATTGTGTTAGCAAATTAAACCACTCTGACAGACCTACTAATATCACATCTGCAACAGTGATTCTTCACCTTTTTTTTTTTTTTTGGTCCCACAAGACCTAGTAGAAATATCTTTTTGAGTAATAATGACTCGCCATGGCACAAAGTATTCCACGTAGTCATTGAAATTAAAGCTGTATTCGTCAGTTATAGATTGTGAACATAAATGTTTTCAATTCAAACATCTTCAAAATTTACTGCAATGAATTTTGATGAAAATGGCAATAGAGCATCAATAAACCTTAAGTGAAACAGAGGTCAGAAATTTGGAAATATAGGAGAGGAGTTGGAGGCTCCTGTACAGATTTACTGATTGAATCTAATTGGAATAAGTAAATAGTAAAGTACTTTAGAGAGCCTTAACTGATGTAAAAACGTGCATGCATGCATGTTGAATTGCATTATAACATAAATGACTCAAAAGAGCACTGAAATTTTGGTTTTATATGAGTTAATCTTATACTCCATTCAAAGTTGTTGGATTTTATTAGCCATGTATCCGATGTGTAACAAACTCCTGTGACACAGATACTGATGATGGCTGTAATAATAATTGGACTTAGTGAACATCTAGTAGTTTGATAAGTAACATGATTGTTCTACATGGCAATGAGAGAAATCCTATGTCAACCAATGGTCATGCATATCAGAAAAAAAAGAAGCTTCTGTCACAATGAAGGCTAAGAACTCCAAAATTAGAATTATATTTTCTAGCTCGAAGCTATTCATTTAACAAATGGTTACTGCAATCTACTTCTTATCAACTTCAACTTCAGCACAATCCCTGTATTTGGAAAACTCAGTTTCCCGTTGATACAGAATGTATACCAATAGCTAAAATACAACAGAACAAATATTGAAATAGAAAATCCGCAAGATGCTATGGAATGTAGGATGAGAGCAATAAACTTTCTCCTTAGAGATGGGAAAGGCTTCAGGAAATCAGGAAATTTTCATAGACAAGGATATATTCAATGGAAGTCTTGAAGGATGAGTAGGAAGTTGTCATTTTTAACAAGAAGAAAGAAAGGCATCCAAACAAGATGTACAGTGATTGGAAAGGTATGAGGAAATGGGAAAGACCATGAGGTATTGAGACAGTTGGGAGCAACTGAAGTTACTAGAGCAGCTTGTTGGTGCTCTATATTTAGTGCTAAAAGATAAAAATGAAAGAATGAATCTCAAAAGCAGTGAGAATCCATCAAAGTGTTTTGAGCAGGGGAGTGACTTGATTAGACTGCGTTTTAAATGAATCAGAGAAGGAAAAATGTGAAAAGTAGACAATTGAGAAACCTATTGCAGCTCTGGAGACAAGCAGGGAAGAAGCTGTGAGCCCAGATAAGTTAAATGGTTTGTTCAAGGTCTCAGAACCAGTTGGTAGCAAAACTGGCTTTTCTCTCAACACTCAAATTGAGATTTGATTTGATTTCTACTATGATTCCTTCTCTACAAATTCACTATTCACCACCTAAATTTTGAGATATCTCTAAGAGCATTTCCATTGTAATGATACAGTTGTACTATGATGTTGGAAACTGGACAGGTCTAACTGGCTAATAATTCAGCAGCATTTTTGCATCTTAGGGTTTTTTTAGAAAGACATAATTTGAACATTAGTCTATTAACAATTAATGTGAGTTGCAAATAAGCAAACTAGAGAGGCTGATAAACTAGTTTTTCTTTAATTTTCTTATTTTTTTAAAAAGAGAGACATGGGCAGCCCAGGTGGCTCAGCGGTTTAGGGCCGCCTTCAGCCCAAGGTGTGATCCTGGAGACCTGGGATCAAGTCCCATGTCGGGCTCTCTGCATGGAGCCTGCTTCTCCCTCTGCCTGTGTCCCTACCTTTCTCTCTCTCTCTCTTTCTGGTCTCTCATATATAAATAAATAAAATCTTAAAAAAAAAAAAGAGAGAGAGACATAATTAACTAGGTGATTATTTCTCAGAAATACTGCTATGTTTACATTTTTCTAGAGGGATTCTTTTCTCCCATGAAACTCTCTGGCCATAAAGCCAATGACTATTTTTCTCATATTCCACCTACTACTGCCTTGCAATATACATCTCATCTCCCTCCCCTTCTTTCCATTCTCAGTTCTCATCCTTCCTTTCAGTTCCTCCCTGTTATACCAGCTACCAGCTGCCAAAAAGGTGGATTAGGTCATTCATCAAATCAGGAGGTTTTCCCTTGTCATTCAGTTCATCTTCCTATTACATTGAGACTAAGGAGTACTACTGTTTTGTCTCAAAAAAAAAAAAAGCTGAATTTGTATTTTATCATTGGATGGTTTGAGTAATAATAGGAAGCATGCTTTGACTTAATACAAAAGCAAGGGAATAATTTTGAATCTTCAACTCCCAATTTCTGCTTCAAACATTTTCATTTTGATGATGTATTAAACATTCTGCTCTAGTTTACAGATAAGCCATCTATACTGTTGTACCTCATGCTATAGACAATTTGGCTGCACATATCTACAGATACATATCCAGTGGAACCCATACTGGCTGGGAAAACCATGTGATGTCACCATAAGGAAAGGAGGAACAGACTGGAGATTCCTGCCTTATTTTGATTTCTAAGAATCAGCTGGTCTAACTGGGGAGAATGCTCAGGCCTGGGCTATACTAAATCTAGAGTAAACCTGAAATACAGAGGGTAAAATAAGAAATCATGGAACTTATCAGGATCTCTGCAAAACATACTCGTATTCCTTCCAGTGTTCCAGTGTTAGCCTTCTCCCATCATCCCTTGCACAGTGCTAGGCCAAATCCAGTCTCTCACAGACCCTTTTCCACATGCAACTATTGAATGCATTTTGGCCCCAGTGTAGGTCTTTAAATCTCACTAGGTAACTTTAGAGACCCCATCTATGCATCATAGCATCAGTGATACACAACTCAGAAAGCATAAAAGAACAAAATAAAGTTTGAAATATTCTTTCTGTGCCAGACATATTTTGCTAAATATCTACTGGTAATTCACAGATTCAAAATTCTTATTGACAAAAAAAGGAAAAAGTCCCATGTTCCCATAACTGTGGTTTGTATTTGGTGGACTATCAAAATGGGCATGGGATAAAGAACTCCATTTAAAAAAAAAAAAAAAAATATATATATATATATATACATATATATATGTGTGTGTGTGTGTGTGCGCGCGCACGCACGCGCAAAGCTCAGTCCTAAAGGTTTACAACAGAAATAGTACTAATAAAATTATTTTGTGAAGTAATTTTTAATGAAGTTGAGTTAATTAAAGTTATGTCTCCTGGAGATAAAAATGGAAAGCAATCAATAAAAAGGAAAAGGTGGAAGAAAACAAATGTGACCTTGATGACTCCTCCAAAGTCCATAATCACCACATTGGTTCTTTTCATCTGGTGATGTTAATCTTGTGTTTATTTTGCAACAGTAATCCTAAGTAATTCTAAAGTGACACAGAAATTGCCCTTTCAAAGTTGGTCTATGCCTGTTCTTTCTCACTTCACAAAAAGCAAAGGAAAAAAAAAGTGTGTGTGTGTGTACTGTTGGTGGTTAAATATCGAGTTGGGACTTCCTCTTTAAACAGTTGCTTTTTTCCTCTCACACAAAGGAGATCTCATTTTGTTTGAGACTGGGTATAGTTGAAATCAAACCACAAACCAAGAGGGTATGATGGCTAAGAAGCCCCCGAAACCAGCCCCCCGCAGGATCTTCCAAGAAAGGTTAAAGATTACTTCTCTACCTTTGTACTTTGAAGGGTTTTTGTTAGTCAAGAGGTCAGAATACCAGGTAAGTCCATAGACGATAATGTTAAACTAGCAACATCTATATTAATCTAAAAGTTATTTCATGATGAGTTGATATGATGTGACAAGGGCCTCCTTGTGTCTGTTGCGATTAAATCCTCTTCCTTGAGCTCAGAAATATGATGCTGATTTTGCATAATTTAAAGACAAGGTATGGCTTAAACACATACGTCTATATATATTATCTATAACATTCTAATAGTAGGTTAATAATGTAAAAAAATTTAATAAGCTAATTCCCCCAAAGAATTTATTTAAATATTACAGAAGATTTCAGCTTAGAAGATAAAATGTTTCCTATATTTTTTTCTGCAACTTATTAGTATGCTTCCACGATGACGTGTACCATTAAGATAAAATATTATGACCAAAATGAAACCTTTTGCTCCTACTCTCGGTGTTTGTAGTTTACAAATAATAATAAAATTATTTTTCAATAGTAAATTTTTGGGACGCCTGGGGGTTCAGTGGTTAAGCATCTGTCTTTGGCCAAGGGCATGATCCTGGGTCTAGGGATCGAGTCCCACATCGGGCTCCCTGTGAGGAGCCTGCTTCTCCCTCTGTCTATGTCTCTGCCTCTGTCTGTGTCTCTCTCATGAATAAATAAATAAATCTTTAAAAAAAATAGTAAACTTTTGTAAAAATTTATGAGAATTATAAAATTGATACTGTTTAGCATTATGTATAGTTATATATTCTAAAAACATTAAGATAGTGACTTGAAAAGGTAATATGTGGGTGCGGTATGGGTAATATGTACACTAAGCTACATAAATACATTCACTGTAAGAAAATTCAAAAAGCAATTCATATTTTTTAATTGTAAAAATGAAAACTTACAATTAGTTAAAATCAGTGCCTTTAAAATACCAATTATGGAGAATTTGAAATTAATGAGAGAAATAAACATGAAAGAGCCTGTTATTAATGAAAAAAGAAATAATTAAAAAAATTAAAAAAAAATTTAGTTATGAAATTTTAACAGTTAAATAGTAGAAAAAAACTGTTTAATGAGAGAAACATGAAAGAGCCTGTTATTAACGAAAAAAGAAATAATTTAGTTAGGTCAATTTTATGAAATTTTAATAGTTAAATAGTAGAAAAAAACTGTTTCAAGAACGTCATAGAAATGTTTAATAATGATAATGTATATTTTTATGAAGATTTATTAACAGAAAAATTGTGTTTGTGAAAATATCTGTAATAGCACATTCAAGGTTTTTGCAAAGATGTGGTAGTTTATACTGTTATGGGTGTTAAGCATGTATTAGTAAAATTGGCAGTTACATTAGAATATTTTTTCATTCCTCCAGTGTGTTTCTAAAGTGAATTTTATCTTGTCACAACAGGTTAGCCACATTGTTACACTTAGCCAGGAAAGGGGACTTGGGAAAACTAAATTTCTAATTTCTAATTTAAATTTGGTTATTCATTAAATGTTTATCAAAGTGTTCGTAATAACTATTTCTGATATCAGGGTTTAAAAAAATATTGAAAGAAATTCCATTGGTGTGGTTAGCAGAAAGAACAAGGATTTTAGACAATCAGTAAAACATGTCTTTACCTAATGGTTTTGTCACTTAAACAGCTTGTGATCTTGTACAAGTTATTATATCTCCTTGAGATTTAATTTTCTCAAATTATTAAAAGGGGAATAATACGACTCACCACACAAGGTACTATGCCCGGGACACAGCAGGTGCTCAATTAAATTATTCATTCAAGCACTGTTTATCATGTGTCTCCTACGTACCAAGCCTCAAACTGACTTCTAAGAATATAACACAAAGTCCCTTCAAGAAGCTTAGTTTATAGTAAGGGGTGATGACTTCTTTACCTGATTGCTACTCTACCTTTTCTTAGAGAACATGTTTTGAAATGGAAAGAATAAACTATAGGTATAAATATTTCTGATGAAATTTGCTTGTGTTTCCACTTGAATTCATAGCAATGTATCTTTTACTTGTTTGTCAAGGAGAAGAGAGCAAGAAAATGACAGTAATGTTTCCTTATAGGGGGTTTCAAGGATTTCAGAGATAACATAAAATACCTAGCTTACACAAAAGGTTAGATTCATTCTCCTTCCATTTCATTATTTTCATATTCTTATTAACATACTAAAATCAGTTTTGAGTCCATAAGTACAGCTGACCATTAAACAGCAAGGGTCCACTTACACTTGGATTTTTTTTTTTGATAAATACAGTACAGTGCTGCATATGTACTTTTCCTTCCTGATGATTTTCTCAATAACATTTTCTTTTCTCTAGCTTACTCCATTTAAAGATACAATATATAATACATAGAACATACAAAGTATGTGATAAACAACTGTGTTACTGGCAAAGCTTTTTTATTTTTTTTTAAGATTTTATTTTTTCACGAGAGACACAGAGACATAGGCAGAGGGCGATGCAGGCTCCCTGCGAGGAGCCTGATGTGGGATGTGGGACCAGATCCCAGGACTCTGGGATCACAGCCTGAGCTGAAGGCAGACGCTCAACTGCTGAGCCATCCAGGCCTCCCACTGGCAAGGCTTCTAATCAACAGTGGCTATTAGTAGTTATATTTTTCTGGAGTCAAAAGTGATACACAATTTCAGCTGGACAGGAGGGTTAGCGTCCCTGACCTCCCACGTTGTTCAAGGGTCAACCAGTAATATGGCTCAAAGGAGAGCCACAGGGCTCCAATGGTAGAGGATAGAAGCCGGGAGAAAAAGCTAAGGAAAATACTGGGATTCCTAGGCAAGCAGCAGCAAAGTGCCAGGGAACCATTGAAAGTGAGGGTGAGCCTGGGGTACATAAAAGGGTTGTCTTTAAAGAAAATGGGCTAGAGGAAGTTGGGTTGCTCTGCAGAATGTTGAGTAAGGGAGCACGTGGGTGACTGACTCAGTGGTTGAGCTTCTGCCTTTGCTCAGGTCATGATCCAGGGGTCCTGGGATAGAGTCCTGCCTCCGGCTCCCCTCAGGGAGCCTGCTTCTCCCTCTGCCTATGTCTCTGCCTGTGTGTCTCTCATGAATAATAAAATCTTAAAAACAAAAACAAAAACCTTAAGTAAGGGTCTTTGCTGAAGAAATTCATAACATTTAAGCTAAAGAAGATATAACAGAGATCACACATTTAGGTCCTTCTTAGCTGTTTTGTGACAGGGGCACTTTTAAGAATTTAAGGAACTTTGCCCCCAGGAAAAGGTGCCGACAGACACCATTTTAGATGCAATTCCAGAAAGTCCATGGATCCCAGGTCAAGAATCCATTTAAAATACATAATCGTCGTGGAAAGGATGATGTGGGAAGACTTACTTACTTAAACCACAGCAATAAAATTTTGGATTGATCCAGAAGATTTATTTGATAATAAGAGCTATTAAGAAACCGATGAAAACACAGTTCTTGCATGTGGGGATAAGTCTCAATTTCCTGGAACTGTTGGAAAGAATATAAGAGAGAGCTTGGGCAATATCTCATAGTTTATTCAATCTGTGATACGCTGAAATCAAAAACAACATGTATAATATGTCTTCTTATTGCCCTGAACATTAGAATGTTGTCCCCATAATAGTATCAGAATAACATCTCTCTGACTAGTCCCTCTAATTGCCACTAACTCATTAAGAAAAATTTTAGGGCTATCTCCGTTGTGCCAGTAACCTCCAAATTTTTTTAAATAACACACTCCTTTCAAGAAAACATTTTCAAGGACAGATCTTCAATATAAGATTATTAATTTATTTAGAAATTATATATGTGTATTCTTGTACTAATACTTCAAGAAAATTGCTTAATATATACAGAAAAGGAATTAAGAAAGATAAATGAAATATAATTAGTTATCCTTTTTTTTTTTAAGATTTTATTTATTTATCCACGAGAAACCCACAGAGAGAGAGAGAGAGGTAGAGACACTGGCAGAGGGAGAAGCAAGCTCCCCGCAAGGACCCAATCCAAGGTCTCCAGGATCACGCCCTGGGCTGACGGTGGCACTAAACCACTGAGCCACGGGGGCTGCCCTAGTTAGGTATCCTAAAACTTTCTTCCCCAATGGAATTATCTTGCACGCCTCTGGAGTTTATGTGCCCCACCTTGGAGCCACTATACAGCATCCTACATTGCACAAAGGTACTTTACTTGCTCACAGAAAAAAAGAATCAGAACTTTTTATTAGGGACAGAGGATAGAGAGTAACTTAACATTATAACCCATTTTTACTAGTTACATCAATAAGAAAGAGCACTAGAGAGCCAGGAGATACAAATATCAGTCCAAATATGCAAGTTGGACAGTTCCTGTAGATCTTTTCATCTGTTTCCTCTTTTGTAAAATAGATTATTACTCCTTTGCATAACTGAATGGATTGCTGTGATGATCATATGGACTATATAATAATGGGTATTGACGTATGATAGATACTATGCTAGGCTCCTAATGTCCTGTTGCTCTGATCCTCACAGTATCCACGGTATTCCACTTCTTCGGGGTGGACATTTTATTCACTTCATAGACGAATAAGTTGTAGCACGAAGGTTATGTTCAAGGTTCCTCATCCATTAAGGAGCCTAGTCTGAATTTCATTACAAAGCATTTAACATCATGCTGCCTCTCAAACTAAACTAATTCCATTTGATTGTGGGCTTCCAAAGGTTAGGGATACCTAATCACTGGAAACTCTTATCATCAGGCAGCCCGGGTGGCTCAGTGGTTTAGCACCACCTTCAGCCCCAGGCATGATCCTGGAGTTCCACGATCGAGTCCCACATTGGGCTCCCTGCATGAAGCCTGCTTCTCCCTCTGTGTGTGCCTCTGCATCTCTCTCTCTGTGTCTCTCATGAATAAATAAATAAAGTCTTAAAAAAAGAAACTTTATCATCTTGAGATCAATAGTAAACTCAGTAGATTTTCAAAAATATTTGTTTAATTGAATAAAAATGAGATAGTGACCTTAAACTCTAAATACAAGGTCAGCTAATAATTATGAAGCTAGTGATAAACTCAAAATCCTATTTCAGTTCCTTCAGAAATTCAACACAAATGATTGCTAAAACATAAAAAAAAAACTGTGCTAAATGCATTTCATTCAAAAACGTATTCTTTGAAATTAATTTTAAAATATTTGCATATCTCTATAGATATAAATATATACCTAGGGACTGATTATTGACATTGTATTTATAGATGACTCAGATTATACTGGTATGTTCAAAAGAGCTTATCAGAAACTAAATCAAGACTGTGATCTCTGCATTCTGAATACAAGTTTGATCTGTTAGGTTTGTGGCTGTGGGGCTGTGGTAGGAGTTCACAGGACCTATTGCTATTTGAAATCTTTCTTTTTCTCCAGGCTGCTTTTACTCTCAACTCAGAGCTTTGTTCTTCCGCCACTTAATAAACTCTCTTTAGTCTTTCACATGAATCTATGTTTGGTTTGTTTACCAGCAAAACTCTTTTTTGTAAGCTTTCATTATTTTTAAAGATTTTCTTTATTTGAGAGAGAGCACGAGCCTGTAAGAGCTGAAGGACCAAGCAGAGGAGGAGGGAGAGGGACAAGCCAACTCCTGCTGAGCATGGAGCCCTCTGCAAGGCTCGTCCCATGACCCTGAGATCACGACCTGACCTTACACCAAGAGTCAGATGCTTAAATGACTTAGCCACCCAGGGGCCCAACCAGTAAAATCCTTATTTTTCCCTGGTTAATTCTACTCAGTTCATATCATTCTCTCATGATTGAACACTTCTGTAATTTTTGTTAGAAGCACAGATGGATGTACATACAGAAAAAAACTGGCTATTGGTGATTTTAATTTTTCTGTCTTAGGGCAGTTCATGAGGCTAATGAAGACAATCAACAGAGTACACTTTGACTTCGTTTTCTCTTGCTTTCTTTTCCTCCAAGAATGATAGAATCTCCAGTTTGAACCTGATCTTAGATGCCATACACCAGTAAAACGCCACAATCACTAAAATGCCTGCATTCTGATCTCTTCTCACTCTCCCTCACCCAATTGTAGGTCCAAAATACAGTGTAGCTTTGGCTTGCTCCTTGCATTGCAGAGGCTTACCAGCAGAGCAGAATGTGAGGCCTTAAGAATAGATATGATTAAAGAAAAGCTTCCCTCCTCAAATTTGAATTGTTTTATTATTAATCAAAAGACAAACCTGAGAAAATTCAAGTATTTTTGAACAGAGTACCTAGATGCTCTCATGGTTTTTACAGAACATCTGCCTAATCATAGAGACAGGATATATTAGCAACTTCTCAAGCCAAATTTCTCAATTAATTTTTTTATTTCTCTATTTAAGACAACATGAAAGCACCGTTTCATAATATTTGTGAACGGCAATGGGTTTCATTATTCTGACTCACAAAATATCCTCCCCTTCTCATACAGAATCCCACTGAAAAAGTTCTATTTGGAAGATTTTTAATTGATTTTTATTTTTATTTTATTTTTTAAAAGTTTTTATTTATTTGTTCATGAGACACACACAGAGTGAGAGAGAGAGAGAGAGAGAGAGAGAGAGAGAGAGAGAGAGAGAGGCAGAGACACAGGCAGAAGGAGAAGCAGGCTCCATGCAGGGAACCTGATGTGAGACTCGATCCCAGGACCCCTGGGGATAATACCCTGAGCCAAAAGCAGACGCTCAACCACTGAGCCACCGAGGCATCCCTATTTGGGAGATTTTTTTAGATGACACCACTGTCATACACATACACATCACCATGTGCAAAAATATCAAATAAATAATGAAAAATGCTAAGTACCTGTTAATAATATGAGTGATCAGGCAATGCTTTTTTTTTAAGTGACTAACATTTATGAAACACTTGCTATGCCCCAGGTTCTGTGTACTTTACATACAGTATTATTCCATTTAATCCTTAAATAAGAAGCAAGAGCAGAGGTCTGGGGTCTCCCTCTATCCTTGGCCCCTTAACAGTGCACTCTCATACAGGAGCCACGGTAGTAGTAGTCATCATCATCGTCATCATCATCATCATCTTTATAACTCAGTGCTTTTAATACATTCACAAAATTGTACATTATCACAATTTAGTTCAACATTTCCATCATGCTAAAAAGAAACCCCATTAGCAGTTACTCCCACTTCCCCTGCTTTGTACATTTTTATATCTATTTATGGGGATTTTTTTGTCTCCCAAGTATGAAAACAGCTAAAAATTAAGACAGAGGAATCCCACAAAGAACAGTTAGGCATTTTTATCATCAAAAAAATCTATCGATATCGATATAAATATGTTTATATTTATGACCCAAACAATGCTAACACTTTATCCCAGATTTAAGTAGGCTTGAGCTACCTTGAGTCACTTCCTGACCCAGTTTTGAACCACAAGCTTGGGGCACCTGGGTGGCTCAGTGGTTGAACGTCTGCCTTTGGCTCAGGTCATGATCCTAGGGTCCTGGGGTCAAGTCCCATGTCAGGCTCCCTACAGGGAGCCTGCTTCTCCCTCTGCTTCTTTCTCTGTGTCTTTCATGAATCACTCACTCAATCACTCACTCAATCAATCAATCTTTAAAAAAGAAAAAGAACCACAAACTTGCTCCTCTTGGAGACCCTTTGCCCCATGGCAGGACGAGAGCAAAATATTCTCTTCCAGTAGGCTGAGCCCAGAGACGACAGAAAGGAGTTGAGTTGAATATATTGTCCTCCTAACTCATCCATCTGGGGAGGGGATAATTCACTGTCCTGCACTGTGCTAGATAGATCAGAGTGTGTCAGAGGGCAGCAGAGAAACAAGGCAGTGCACTATTGCAATGCCAGTAACAAGCACTTTGTATCATATGTGCAAAGAGGGAAAGAAAAGATTTCTGATGGGGTGGAAAGCAAGGTTTGTTCTCTGGCCTTTTTAAACTGCTTGACTCTGAGATGCATTAGATAAACATTGGGCATCTGGATTTCAGACAAGAAGAAGAATCACTTTGCCTAATTTCATAATTGCTCCTTTGGGGGTCATCTATTGGCTGATCCTTCAATCCTATGCCCTTTTGAATTGGTCTTTTCTATGTTAATTTGTTCTTGGCTCAGGAGGCATCAGCAGGTTCCTTATGGTGCATTATAGCCAGCTGTCAATTAGGAGGTAGGATGGAGTGGAAAGACCACTGGGCTTGGACAAAGGAACTTGACCCACGTTCCAGCTCTGCCCCTGAGGTAGACTGCTACAGTAATACTACTGATTTGTTCAAGCCGCACTGTATGCATTTCCCTTTGAAATGTGACTGTTCTGCTCTTCCATAAAGAGATTGAATTTATTTTTCTACCCCTTGAAATCTGGACTGTGTCATGCTTTGGTAAATGTGACAAAAGCAGATTAGAAAGTACTCGCACGTGGGGTCTGGCTCTCTCCTGTTCCTGGGAATCCTTCTACCAGCATGTGAATAAGTCTAGGCTACCCGACTGGAAACAAGACCCTATGGAGTGAGACTCCAGTTGTCTCAATGGGGGGTTTTCCACCACCACCACCCACTTCTCTGATTCTCTGGACACCGAGAGGGTGTTCAACAATTCAGCTCCGTTTTGAAACTATCCAGATGTAGTGCAGACTCCATAGCTTACTTAAGGGCTCAGTCCCACGAGACAGCCCTCCACTTCAGTCACCAACTGTAAATCCCAGGCCTCCCATACTTGTGACCAACTCACTAGACATCACGAATTCCCAGGGCACTTGCATGGCCTATTCCGTTAAACATCCAACTCTTGATTTTGGCTCAGGTCATGATCTCAAGGTCGGAAGATGGAGGGAGCCCTGTGTCGGGCTCTGGGCTTGGTGGGGAGTCTCCTTGGGATTCCTTCTCTTCCTCTCCCTCTATCCCTCCCCCTGCCAGCATTCTCTCTCTCTAAAATAATAAATATTTTTTTCTTTCTTTACTTGAAAGAGCACATGCATGCGAGACAGAGAGAGAGACAAAAAGAGAGAGAGAGAACAAATTTACAGAGAGAAAGGGAGAAGCAGATTCCCTGCTGAGCAGAGAGCCCACTAATTAGAAATCTCCTCAAATCACATTGTTCAAGAGTTTTTATGAAACCTAAATCTCCCAGTCCACCTCCCTTTTTCCCTAGAGGTGGGTGGGTGGGGCTGAAAATTCCAACCCATTAATCAGTTGTTCTTCTGGCCACCAGACCTATCCTGAAGCTATCCAGGGGTACCATCCTAAGTCACCTCATTAGTACAAATTCAAGTATTAAAGGGACTCATTAGGGATCCCTGGGTGGCGCAGCGGTTTGGCGCCTGCCTTTGGCCCAGGGAGCGATCCTGGAGACCCGGGATCGAATCCCACGTCGGGCTCCCGGTGCATGGAGCTTGCTTCTCCCCTTGCCTGTGTCTCTGCCTCTCTCTCTCTCTCTCTGTGACTATCATAAATAAATAAATTAATAAATTAATTAATTAATTAAAAATCGTTAAAAAAATAAGTAAAGGGACTCATTATGAATAACAACAACACTCCTGTCACTCAGGAAGTTCCAAGAGTTTTAAGATCTCTATGCCAGAAAGTGGGGAACAAAGGCCAATACATTCCTCTCAGTTCTGCAATCCCAGCTAAGACCCCAGGCAAGTGAGTGAGGCCACCCTAGACCAGTCACAGTGAAGTATACTCAAAATAATCATCTGCCAGCCACAGAATGGTGAGAAATAGAAAACATTTGCTATTTTAGTCCACTAAGTTTTAGGGTGGCTTGTTACACAGTAGAAGCTAACTAAAATAGCATCTTATCAGTCATGAAGAAAAAGGGAGAAAATAGTTTTACTAAGAACATGGGAAAGATGGTTGTTGTAATTCAAAATGAATTTAATCTTGAGCTTCCGGGAAGCCAAGACAAATAAAAACAAGATGGGTTATAGAATTGCCATTATTTGAGAAAAGAAATATATAAATTCTGAAGAGGTGACAAACATTTTATTTTGCTGGTCAAAAAAAAGGACAAACGATATGTCAGCATTTAAAGAGACACAAAATACCATAATATATAAAAGTGTCTTCACATTTCATAAGCAAAAGAAGTCATGTAATTCTCTTTTATTAAGCCTTAATATAAGTCAAGATAATCCAACATGGCATAAAAATTGAGCTTATTAAACCCTAAAGGAAGGAATGACCAACATGTCTATGAAACTGGAATTTTTAAAAAACATACTTTTGGAAACAGCTGGTTATGAAGGTCTATAGATGTGGAAGGATTTTATTCTCAAAACCCCTTTGCCATTCTTCAGTAATAGAGCCAGTCTTCATATAAAATGTAATTTCCTCTCATTTAAATAAACTTTCGCTTGAGTGAAATGAGACTAGGTTATTTAAATTTTTTAAACTAAAGAGTTGTATTTCCATAGCCCCATAATAATGCAGCAATAATGAAATGTTCACCACATGAATGAAATTCAGACTTCAAAGTTTAGCTCTGATGATGTGAAATTATTTTTATGACTATGAACTGTTCACATTGCCTTTATTTATATAAACATATACTGTTTCTAGAACTGAAACTATGAGCCATGTACACTGCTAAGTGCTTTACATTCACCAAGCCATTCAATGTAGATATTTAATGCTTGTCCTATCCTGGTCCCTTAAATGAGCCCTCTTACAGGTGCAAGCTTCCACTGAAACCTACAAAAAAGTCAAGTATCTTAAATCAATGGGGAAAGTTTAGAAAAATTATCTATTTAAACACAAATCAAATTACATCCTTACCTCTCACCTTATACTAAGATAAATTTGTGAAGGATGTGATCGAGTTAGATGCAAAATTAAGCCGTAAAATTAGGTGATTTATCTCAAGATAAAAAGGAATCTTGGGATCCCTGGGTGGCGCAGCGGTTTAGCGCCTGCCTTTGGCCCAGGGCGCGATCCTAGAGACCCGGGATCGAATCCCACGTCGGGCTCCCGGTGCATGGAGCCTGCTTCTCCCTCTGCCTGTGTCTCTGCCTCTCTCTCTCTCTGTGTGACTATCATAAATAAATAAAAAAATTTTTAAAAAAAAGGAACCTTATATCCAACAGCAATTAAGAAAGTTATAAGGAAAAATATTAATAGGAAACTAGTTGAATTTAGACCAATGAAATAATGCTTATAATTTATTTCCCACAGGAATATAAACATTATTGGACAGAGTTGAGAGGAACTACGCTTTTCTTTTATTCTGACAAAAAAAGCCCAAAAGTAAGTAGTTAAACATATTCAGCTGATTCATTTTTTCCTAATATAGACTTGTCAATAGTTTTATTCATTTGGGGTTTTCTGTCTTCTGAGAGTAAAGATATTCTAGTCAAAGTAATTCAAATAAGAACATTATGTCTGTGGGGGCTATCAGCTATAAGACCTATAAGATTCACAGTAAAATTTCCATGGCACCTAAGAGAAGGCATAAACTCATGTCTTTGCGTTTTTTCTTTCTGATCCCAATAATAGAAGCTTAGCTGAAATGTGAAAATTTTATTTCTTTGAAGATTTTATTTATTCATTTATTTGAGAGGGAGGGAGAGAGAAAGAGAAAGAGAGGGCACAAGCAGGGGAAGGGGCAGAGTGAGAGGGAGAAGCAGACCTCTCGCTGAGCAGGGAGCCCAGGGCTCTGAGATCATGACCTGAGCTGAAGGCAGAAGCTTAGCCAACTGAGCCACCGAGGCACCCCAAAATCTGAAAATTTTAGCCAGATACCTGGATACAACTTGTTTAAAGCCATGAAATAGCCTTAATTTCCCCCCATCTTTTTATCTTGTTGTAGCATGCAGTTATGATCTGAAAGGAAATAGATGACCCCCAAGGCCTTGTAATATAAAATATGTCACAATTTGATTTTCCTATAGGGAGACAAAAACATAAGTAAAAAAGGACTTCTAAGAGCTTAAGCATGAGAATAACAATAGATTCTGAGATTTATTTATTAGTATTCATCTCAAATAATTGACTTATATTTCAACTTCCCACAAACATTGACAACTGTGTATTTCAGTTTTTTCCACAAATAAAATGTATTTTCATGCCAAATGCTTGCCTACCTTGCTATGCCCATAGGGGATATTATGATCTAGTCACTTGTTTAAATATAAACATTTTGGTCCATGGATGTAGTAGCCCACAGTTCTTAGCACATCATTATTACATGTCCAGACCTAATGAAAGAAATGGAAAAAAGAGCCTTTGTGATGTATTCTATCTGCAGGCACTTTGGTACCATTAGTGGTAAACTAACCAGAAGTCATTAAAAAAAAAAAAAAGAAAAGAGAAAACCACAAACTTAAAATGATCCAGAGTTCTGGATAGACAAGATTTGTATAAAGATGTCCCCAGATACCATAATAATTTTAACAAAACTAATTCCTCTGTTGTGCCTTCCAGCTTCCTACTGCTGTGAGCAAAGCTGTTGAAGCCCCAGCTTGTACCTTGTACAGTCACGTAGGGGAGAGTGCAGTTATTGCTGTCTGACCACCTGGCGGGAGGCAGCCCAGCTTAGTGCCTGCAGCCAGCTCTCCAGGGGGCTTATGCTGGTCCTGCCCCTGTTAACTGTGGGCTCTGGGGCTAGTCACCCAAGCTCTCTGTGTCTCAGTCTGGCAGGAAACAGATGACGTCTCCAGTTGGGCATTTTTTTTAAAGATTTTATTTTTAAATAATCTCTACACCCAATGTGGGGCTCGAAACCCCAAGGTGAAGAGTTCACGCTCTACCAACTGAGCCAGCCAGGCACCCCTCAAAATGGGCATTTTTGAAGAAAGTTTCATGAAGATGCTATATTCAAAGTGGTGGGCAGGATGTAGGAAAACCACAAGGGGGAGAACGGAACTCGGAGGCTAGTCACGATGCCCACACTATAAAGCCCAGGAGAGGAAGAAAAAGTGGGAGAACCGTGAAGGGAGGTGTACAAAGATGAGTGTGTTGAGAGGGTATGATCTCTGACTGAGGAAACGATCGCATAGGATGATAAATAGCTCACCCTCCTCGGTCTTCTGACCAGAGTCCAACCCAATGGGAAGTCAGAGGGTAAGAGGGTCCTTGATGTTGTCCTCCTCGGTCTGTCTTCTGGTACAGAGCACTGTGTGGTGAAGGGATAGAAATAAACCTAGAATACCACATGAAAGATCTTGCCCAACATGCTTATTTTCACATCTCTAAAATTAGGATGAAAAGAGTAGCCCAGGTCATGAGCTCAGCAAAAGGATTAAATGAGATGATAGTGAATGCAAGGACTGAAGAGAGCAGCTGACACTGAGTAAGGATTCAAGTATTTTATATGTAATATGTCATCTAGTTCTCATAACAACTCCGCGGAGTGGGTACTATTTTAATCATCACTGTAGTCAAGTTTCAGGATGCAGAAATTATACAAGATTAAGCAGTTAATTAAAGGGGTATCATCCAGATCTTGATCCTGAGCTAGCATTCTTAACCATTATGCCAAGAAGACCATTACAATGAAATACTGCAGAATTGTCCATCTACCAATTTTGTTAAGAGAGTGCAAGCTTTAGGAAATGTTTTGGCTGAAAATGTCAGGAGAAAGCACAGAGATAGGATAGGTGAGAACTGGTGATACTCAGCTGATAGGAGGAAAGAATTTTAAGCTGCTTTTAAACATTTGAAAGGCCATCAGGAGTCATGTGAAAGAGTCCATGAATTTGTTTCATGCTCCTGCAGAGAAAGGGGACTGGACTAATGGTTGGAAATTCTCTGGAGGAAAAACCATGGCTTAATACGAGGAAATGCTTACTAGCAGGCAGCGTGGCATAGCAGGCATGAGTTTCATGTTGTTTGAGATACTCCAGTACAGACAGGATGGCTATATGGGGGGATACTCTGAAGGAGATTCAAACATCAGATGGCAGTAGATTAAACAGATGACCTTTAAGGCTCTTTTCAGCACTAAAATTAAAAAAAAAAAAAAGATATAACTTCCTTTCTTCTAATCAATAGATCAGTTTATGGCTATCTAATTTGGCCACCTCTTCCTCTGTTGCTTCCTTCTTTGTCTCAGTAAAATTCACTTAGCTTGATCTAGACAATCTATCAGAAAAAGATTCTGTGTAATTTGAAATTCTGTCCTGCTTCTCTTATACTTTTCCTTCCATTTTTAACTGCTCTTTCTTCATTGAAAATAAATAGGTCAACCCAAATTGCCCTCAACTTCATCAATATAGGAATCAGTCTGGAAAAAAATTTACTTATTTTTATGCCTTACTTTATTCAGAAAAATAAAATAAGGAGACATAAAATAACATGGCAAAAATAAGTTATATTGGGCAAAACAGAGGAAAATAAAAAGAAGTCAAGAATGAGGCTAATTCAGGAAAAAAAATTATGATGAAAACTCTACTACAGTTACTGGAGGTGGTTCTGATCTAATACTAAAAAGCAAGTCTGGTCAGTTGAGTACAGACCAGTCCATATATAACAATCGTTCAGAAGAAATATTTTTATTGTACTGGGATAAGATAGGAATTTCTTAATAGGATCCTCATAACCAGTGGCACATAATAAGCATCAAACAACGGCATTCTGGAAAGAATTATATGTATGAATATATGTACATAAGTTTATTATAAACATGACTGATATAAGGAATGTGTAGCACACAGTTAAAAAAATAGAATACACAATATTCTTTATTGTAATTTCCATATAAGCAAATGATTCTCACAGACTATTTTCACTGATTTTTCTGAACTCGGATCCACAGGCAACTATGTTTGCAGTTCAATCATGATTTGATAAATGGAGTTGTCCAATCTGCCATTTCCCTAATAAATGTATTGTCATTAAATATGACATTTCACACAAATATTGGCTGATATTTTTGTTTACATCAATGAATAAGAGGAAAGCAAAGCAATACTTATGCATATCAGAACTTCACCTATTTTTCAATGATGGGGCAAGATCTTTGTGGAGTAACAAGAGTTTTTGAATTAATGAAGAATATTTTGTCAATCTTTTGTTCTGTTAACAATGAAAAAGTTTCAGACAAAACAGACTTTAAAATTTCATCTGTATTATTAACATTTTCTCCTTTACTTTCTTATGTCTCAATCAGAGTCCAGCAAACTGTGGCCCTTGAGTCAAATCTTGCCTGTGGCCTGATTTTGTACAGTCTATCAGCTAAAAATATTTTTTTTACATTTTTAAAGTGTGTATTAAAATAACAACAACAACAACAACAAGAATTTGCAACAGAAACCCTGTGTGGTCCACAAAGCCAGAAGCATTTACTATCTAGCCTTTGCAGAAAAAAATAAATTGCTGGCCTCTAGGACAACTGACAATTGTAAAGTAATTGTAAAAAGTTTTAACAATTGTTAAAAATTATTAACAATTTTAAAGTAAATCAAGCCCTAATTTGTGAGGTTTGCCAATTTCCATGATGTAAATACTCCCACCATAGCTGATTTCAACCTATCAATGTGACCTTGCTGAATTGGGAAGGTACAGTACAAACAGAAATGAAGATGTAAATTACCTCGAGAGCATAGTGAATACACTTTAGTAATATAATTAGAAAATACTGAGTTTTGAATTTTAAGTATATTTTAAAAATAATTATATGTTTATATAATTTAATTTTTAATAATGGCTGTGTGTAGTTGCTGGCTTGCAAAATTCCTAGACATTAAAAAAATCAGCTTTTGCAAACCTGTAAGAGTCAGGTCCAGTGGACCACCACATAATACATTTTCCAAATGCCCTCTGGATTTAAAGGGTTGCAATGCCCAGTTGAAAACCAGGATATCATTCAAGGTATAAATCAGTTGAGAGGAAGAGATTACTTATATTTCCGCCTGCTACCTAATGTATGTTACCCCTGAAATAATTTAATGAGATTTCCTTTACCTTTGTAGTATGTTGACAAGTTAGACATAATAGACCTCACGTGCCTTACTGACCAGAATTCAACTGAAAAGAATTGTGCAAACTTCACCCTTGTTTTGCCAAAAGAGGAAGTGCAACTGAAGGTGAGTAGAAATTAGTTGGAAACAAGCTGTAGTTATAAATAGCATTGGCCCTTCACAACCCAGTGGCTGAGATAAAAAGGAATTATAAGGAGAGCTGCCAAGTCTTATACTTTGTTAATATTTCTTGCCTTGGGGGATCCCTGGGTGGCTCAGCAGTTTGGCACCTGCCTTTGGCCCAGGGCATGATTCTGGAGACCCAGAATCGAGTCTCATGTCGGGCTCCCTGCATGGAGCCTGCTTCTCCCTCTGCCTGTCTTTCTCTCTCTCTCTCTCTCTCTCTCTCTGTGTCTTTCATGAATAAATAAATAAAATCTTTTAAGAAATGTATTTCTTGCCTTTTGCCAAAAACTGCAGTTTTCTAAATAGAGATTTGAAAGGGTATGTTAACTTGTTTAGTATACAAGCACATTGAAACCATATCCTTCTGTCCTCCAACAAAGTCAGAGATCCCATCTGGTGTTTTTAAAAAGTCGTTCTTGAATTGACATTCACTGAGTTCCAGGTGAATCTGAGTCATGTCCAACACGGCACATGGTGAGTTAGACAAACCTGTATTTCACAAACCGAGACATATTTTCAAGGCAAGTTGGCCTATAGTCTGCAAAAATCAAAACGGGCACCGCTTTGGAAAAAAAAGCCAAAGGAACACCGGACACCTGTTCCCAATTATGGAAACTGGAGTATGACAACTAAATACAGTGTGTGATCCTGGATTGGATTCTGTATTAGAAAAGGAAAAAAAATTATAAAGAACATTATCGTGACAGAAAAACTTCAAAAAGACTGCGTTAGATATACACAGTTTGTGAAATATGGTATTGATCTCACAAAACTCTAAACTCCACACAAGCAGAGATTTGTTAAATCCATCACTGTACACCCAGTACTTACATAGAAAAAATGTTTTTGTTGAACTGACATTCAAAGTGGGCCAAGTAAAATCAACCAACAACTGTAGTAATAACGTATAGAGCACACCTTGTAATTGAGTAAGATGTTGTTCTTGCAAGCACTGGTCATGAGCTGTATGTACCATTGTCTCTGCATAAAGTGGTTGCAGTTACTGGCAGTCAGCTGTGGTCTGGAGGCAGATGGTCCTCTTTCTGACCCATTGTCAGAAGGTCAGTAATAGCCTACCACTCCGTCATAAGGCCTATCCTATGTCATTCATATCACTTCATTTCATCACATAGGCATTTGATCATCTCACATCATCACAAGAAGAAGGGTGAGTACAGGATAAGATAATAAAATCTTTTTTTAAATTTTATTTAGAGAGACAGAGAAAGAAAGCACAAGTAGGGGGAGGGGCAGAGAGAGAGAGAGGGAAAGAGAATCTTAAGCAGATTCCACGCTGAGCACAGAGTCCAATGCAGGGCTCAGTCCCATGACCCTGAGATCATGACCTGAGCCGAAATCAAGAGCTGGACACTTAAAAGACTGAGCCACCCAGGTGCCCTAGTACAATAAGGTATTTTGAGAGAAAGACCACATTCACATAACTTTTATTACAGAATATTGTTATAATTGTCTTATTGCATTATTGTTAATCTCTTACTGTATCTAATTTATAAATTAGACTTTATCATAGGCATTACGTATAAGAAAAAACATCGTATATATAGAGTTCACTACTGCGATGTCAGGCCTCCACTGGGGGTCTTGGAATGTATCCTAACAGATAAGGGGGACGACTGTATATAGGAATCACTTGTACTTAGGAAATCTAGGCCCTACCCCTAGCCCGGGGCCCTAGAATCTTTGTTTTAAGCAAGCTTCCCAGATGATTCTGAAGCAGGATTGGAATCAGACACCTAGAGTTGAATTCTGGCTGTTTTACTCATTAGCTGTGTAATCATAGGCAAGTCGCTTAACCTCTTTGTGCCTTGGTTTCTTCATCCAGAAGTCAGTCTTTACCCAGATGTAACCTCCTTACTGAGACCTACCTCGACCACTTTGTTAAAATTGCAACCTTTGCCCCTCCCCTAACCTCTCATGCCATTCCCAGTGTCTTTTACATTGCCTGCCATACATTTTATTTCCTTCTGATGCTATAACACTTGCTCACTATTGTATTTATGATTCACTATTCCTTGCTAGGCCCCAAATTTCATCAGAACAAGGATTTTTGGTTTGTTCTCTGACATAAACCAGTACCTAGAAGAGTGTCCAGCCTTAAACGCACTCAATAAATATGTTAAATGAGCAAATCTATGAAATAAAAATTTTAAGACTTTCGAAGAGTTGCCATGAAGATTAAATTAGTTAATATATGTGAATGTTTAGAACAGTAGATGCCTCTTATAAATACTTAATAAATGTTGACTATATTAGTAGGATTTAGAGCTAAGAATTGCAAATTTTTAAGGATTAACTACATTGGTCCCAAACTTACCTTGTTGTCCCAAACTTAAAGCCAGTCAGTGTTAAATACCAACAGGGGGAATCAACCATTAACTGACATATTTGGAAATAAGTGTCCTAACATTTACATTTTTTTTTGAGTTAAGTAAATTTATATAATTTTACTTGTTTATTAAGCAAACAGAATAAAGCTATATTCTTTTGACAAAAAGAAAATAATACTGAAATTTCATTACCAATACACATTAACAGTTTTAAACAAAAAGGAAAATGACTTGTTTCTTCCTTTCAACTAATTTAAACTGCTTTTAAAAATTACAACTGACTTTTTAAAACGATGTGCTTCAATAGAAAAATATGCATTGTGTCAATTGTGTTGGGTTTTGATGGCTTATACATTTTGAGTCTTATAAAACAATCATATGAAATTCTAAAGTTTTTGAAGTTAATAAAAGTGTTAACAATCATTCATGTCTTTTCTTCTTTATATTTTTGTCTTCCTATCTAGACAGAGAACACAGAAAGTGGGGAAGAATGGAGAGGCTTCATTCTTACAGTAACAGAGGTAGGTAGGAAGGACATTACTTGTGATTGATTCATTAATTCAACAAATATTTACTGGACATTGGCTATGAATCATATAGAGTGAAAGGAGTCAGAGATACAAGAATTGAAAAGGAGAGGTATAAACTCTTATACTTACTCATGAAATTTATATTTTTATCAGGTGGATGGAAAGGAAGAAGGAAAATGAGAAAGATGATTTGAAATTTTGATAATCATAAATAGAAAATAAACAGGGCCATTTGCTAGCTAGAGAATAACAGGTCATCAGGGAGATCTATTTTTTGGTCTTGTCCTTTGACACAATGGTCCTTTGTATAAGCTGATATCTATAGCTTACATCTTCTAAAACACTTTTCAATTACTTTCTTATTCATTTAATACATATTTATAAAATGCTAAGAGATGAATTTTATGAATAACATAAACAATTTAACAGAAAAGCCCATCAAAATGAAAACTCACCTTTAAATGTTTGTTTGGTGAGTCTTAGGACAAAGGGATGCTTACATGTTCAACTCTGTGGCACCTTATCAGAGATAAATAGGGAGACCTACTGTTTACAGGGAAGTGTTGCAGCAGGATATCTATCATTATTTTAAATGAAGCTATTGTAGCAACTGTCGTTTTCAAAAATGTGAGTTATGTTGACTTGTGAAAAGGAAGAAACTTTTTGGGAACCTACATCAGTATTACGGAAAAAGTGTCATTGTGTCTCTTCTTACATTGGGATTCAAGTACCCCAAAGGTATGTGAATAGGTACCAAGGAGAACACTAAAACTACTGGAAAACCTTGGGGTGCATCTTCCTGGTACACTAATTATACTTGATGTTTTGGCAAAAAAATTTGCTTTTAGTTTTTTTCTTTGAGGTAAGGATAAAAAGCACTATTTTCATATTAAAATGTACATAGGTATGTTCAGAATACAAAATAAATTCACATGAATTTCCAAGAGAAGAAAAGTTGTCTTAAATTTTGTGCTCTACACTTTTTTTTTTAAGATTTTATTTACTTATTCATGAAACACGCACAGAAAGAGAGAGAGACAGGGAGAGAGAGAGGCAGAGACACAGGCAGAGGAAGAAGCAGGCTCCATGCAGAGAGCCCGACGTGGGACTCGATCCCGAGTCTCCAGGATCATGCCCTGGGCTGAAGGCGGCGCTAAACCGCTGAGCCACCCGGGCTGCCCTATACATGTTTTTTACTATGTTCCCTGAACACTCTGTGTATATTCACACCACGCTATTATTAGAACTTTACCAGAAGTTTGAGAAACACAGACTGTAGTCAAAAGAGCAGAGACTTTGCTTTTGAGTTAAATAAACTGGAGGTTAAGTCCACAACTTTCTAGTAATGTGACCCTGGACTAGTTATTCTTAACCTTTTTAAAAATTCTATTTGTATAGTAGGGATAACAATACCGATCTTATAGTATTGCTATGAGGATTTGGAATGGTACAATGCTTGGGACATAATAGACAATTATTAAGCAGTAGCTTTTTCATTAGTTTCTCCTCATTCTATTACTTTTTTCTGGATTGATATATAAAGAAATAACTATAGTGATTATTAGTTAGCTTAATTATCCAGAAGAATAGTCTTTAAAACTTTGTGTTATATACCCTTATTATGTTTTTATTTCAAATTTCACATATATGTGTGTGTATATATATATATAAGATAGAAACAATAAGATTTAATAAGAACATGTAAGTGGGTCATGAGGTGAGATAAATCAGGGGTATGAATATCAGGAGGGCATAGGTTGCTTAATCCAAAATACATATCTAGAAAAGGTGGGGAAAAAAACTAAGTAGAGCAGTATCATCATCCTAATGTGGGAATGAAAGTTTCAAATATATGTACAAATTTACCAAAATATAGACCTCTTACTACCAATTCTCAGTTATCTAATGAAGAGTTCTAGCTCAGTTCCACATTATGATATGGCTGGTGGAGCTATTCCAGGCTGGCCGTGGGAAAGCAAGGCACCTTGCAGGTGCTCTGGGACTTCCCTGGCACCAAGAACTAGTGAGCACAGAAGGAAAAATGAGAGGTTTGTCATTACTTGAATTAGCTTGTGGTGCAAGGTGGGTGTACTCTGCTGTGTGCCAGGCTGAACGGAACACTTCTAGGAAGAAGATTGGGCACTGTGTGCAGGTCAAAGCTGTTTGGCTGGTTTGGAGGCAGTTTTAAGACACCAGGACCCTCCATTCACCATCCTATCCACCCATCTGTGTCAGATAACTGAAGGCCCTGGGGACCACAGGACTCTCCTTTTGCTAATACCAGTTCGTTTTTCTGCTGTCTTTCTTGTTTGCCTACTATTTTCACTGGGTTCAGCTGTCCGTCCCTCTACACATGTCACTCCTCCCTGGGCAAGTAATTCGACTGCATGAAGTCCTAGAGAGAGAGAAAAAAAGGAGGATTGAGACAGAGCAGATGCCAAGCTCAGCTCTGGGAAAGGAGAAGGAACCAGTTGAAGATTATGTGGATGTACTGAGCCCTATGCCAGTGTAAGTGGACCACTTAACTATGGGGTTTGTTATCAGATTGTTAATATTAATTTCTAATTACCAAAGAGAGTGAACCATTGAGCTTCATAAAGCATGGGCACTAAGGTGTCATGTGGATAAACATTAGATCTCTGAGTCGATGCCATATTTCCTCTTCTGTGTCATGATCAACAAAATGCAAAATGCAGGTTTGAACCAACCCTCTTACCACACAGGAAATCCCCTTCCACCCACATCTGTAGACCAAATAGATATTCTTTCCAAAGCTCAAACCCAAACCTTTCTGCTATGTAGAAAGAAGGAAAAGATGTTTTTTTTTTCCATCATGCAACTCTATGAATGACTGATTTTCTGTCAGAAAACTATACCAAAGAATTTTAAGTATCTGAATGTTCTATTCAATTGTCCAATCAGTGAGTGGTCATTGAGCTTGAACTTGAGGAAGACCCTGTGTAAAGTGTATAAGGTATCGTTGGGAAAAGGAAGAGGCTGAATTCAGCAACACCTTTATTTTTTACTCCTATTTTGCTGGAAAGGGTGACGAAGATTGTGAGCCATTTCCTCCTGGAATTGTGGTCTTCTTGTTGGTGAAACTTGTCCTGGTTCCATCACAACATCAGGTTCTTAGGCATAGTCTTGCTGGACTGTAATGGCTGAAACCCGCCTACCATCACTCTTAGCTGAAATCAGTGACATCTGATAGCCTGACAGATTAAAAGTCACAAAGAGTGCTTCTTTTCCTTTTTTCCTCAGTAAAACAAGTATTTTTAATATTTTTATTATATAGATAAAAAGAATATTTAAATCATTCTGTGTCGTACCAATCAGAGATATTCACTGTTAACATTTTGGGGTATTGCAAATCCTGCCAGATTTTTCTCTGTTGATAAAACAGACTTTTCATTGGCTATGATATTTACTATAAAAATGAGAAGTGCTCTCTTAAAAATGTGACACATAAAAATAGCACCAATGCCATTAGAAAGCCATATTATACCAAAAGGAGTGAATGCAGACATACCTTTAAATATGCTATTTATAATTGGGTAATGGGCATTAAGGAGGGCATGTGATACTATGAGCGCTGGGTATTAAACACAAATTATTGAACATTGCATCTGAAACTAATGATGTACTATATGTTGGCTGATTGAATTTAAATTAAAAAATCAGTTATTTAAAACTGAGACCATACAAGAGAAGCATATAAAAAAATGCTTTGCATCCCTGAAGGGAAACTGTCAACAAATATTTATCCAAGAGCTTATATAAACTGAGATTATGAGCTGGGGATACACTATTAATTCCTGGCTTAGCTGTTCAAGTGATAATGATGATTACATACTGACCAACAAATAATTTTTCAGGCCTTTTTTGGTTAAAGAAAGAGGTTTGGAGGGATGAGGGAAGGAAGGCCTTAAGCATAAGGTATATTTAATAATGGCACAAGATTATAATAACAGTAATTATATCATTGTAATAGGACTAATAAAGCTGGGAATTAAGTTAAGAAAACTTAATAACTGCAGCTCTTAGAGTTACTTTGGTAGCATTTTTTCAAGTAATGATCTTCATCAGTTGAAAAAAAAAAATCCCGTTTTTTGTCTCACCTCTGTAGATGTTTTTATTCAGTGTCCCGGAAAGAAGCAACTGAGATGCTTGAGAAGAACCCTTCTTTGGGAAATATGATCCTGAGACCTGGTAGTGACAGTAAAAGCTACTCCATCACCATCCGGCAGGAGATAGAGTATGTTTAATTTAAAAAGTATGGAATTGTTAAAAGCATGGTATCACTTTAAAAAGCAAAGTCACACAAGATCAGCATCTGCTATGTGTTTTTGTTGGGACTAGATAAACATAATAGGCAAAGAATGTTATGGAAACAATCCTAAAGATTGAGCCAAGGGTAATATTTGCAGTAGGGAAAAAGAAAAACGGGTGAATTACTTTGATCCTGGGTATAGTTCTGTTGTTCATTCATTCATTTGTTTCACAAATATTATTGAGCATCTACTATGGGGCCAAGTAATATTCTAGGTACTGAGAATGGAGTAGTGAACACAACAACATCCCTGGTTTAAGGAGTTTACATTTTCGTAAGGGAAGATGGATGATAAATAAACACATAGCTACGAGAAATCATATATATAGTAATAAGATCTATGGAAAAAATAGGACAGATACGGGAACACTCAGCGATGATGGATAAACATTTTCTGATTACTATTGTTTTGGTTTGTTTTGTTTTGTTTTTGGTTGATTTTATTTATTTGACAGAAAATGAGAAAGAGAGAGTGCATGCACAAGCAGGGGGAGCGGCAGGCAGAGGGAGAGGGAGAAGCAGGCTCTGTGCTGAGCACAGAGCCCGACATGGGGCTCAACATGTGGCTCAGTCCCAGGACCCTAGGATCATGACCTGAGCTAAAGGCAGATACTTAACCTACTGAGCCACCCAGGGGCCCCACTATTGTTGTCCTAATACAGAGTGGTCAGGGAAGGCCTGCTTTATTAACTAGCATTTAAATAGGGCCCTGAAGGGAGGGAGGGAAGAAACCATGCCAATATTTGGGACAGGAGCATTCCAGGCATTAAATACATGTGCCCAGAGGCAGGAGAGGGCTGGGTTTATTCAAAAACAAAAAGAGGCCACTGTGATTGCAATGCAGTGAACAAGCAAATAGTGGTACATGAGATTTCAGAGGTGGGGGGAGGGACTGATCACTCTGAGCCCTCCAGGTCACTGTAGGGCAAGAGTTATATACTCTGAATGACACGAGAGGATTCTGGAGAAGAGGTAACATAACCTGACATCTATAAAAAGGACCACATGGGAACCTCTTGTCAAGGTTAAGAATTTCTTTCTAGTAAAATGGTTTTACCTTTGATAAAGTCAGTGACACATGCAAAAGTTGGTTTTTCCATGTAGCTAAGGTGGTTGGATCTGCTAAGGTCCACTCCAGCTCTAAGTCTACGAAATCTTGCATTTCAATAAATGGGCACTCTGGGTTAGTTAACACTTTGACAACTGATAATGAAATTAAAATACAGGTTTTTGTCCTAAATGAAAATGTTCAATAAGTAATTATCTTTCATATAAAAGCATAACCAGAACTTTGATTCTTGAATTTGCTATTCTTTCTGGGGATAATATTCCATTAATTATTTTAGCTGTAACATATCTGTCAATGAATCTATCTACCAGTCCACTATAAATATCAATAATTCTAAATATATGAAGTATGAAGACACTGACAGTGAATAAAAGCAGGAAAAAGAGCCATGGTCCAACAAGTTTCATCATTTGCCAATTACACCATATAAACAGAGGCTGGTCTTTATACAACAGCCGTGTGCCCTGAACAGGTGGCAAGAATGAGAGAGAGTAGATCAGGGCCCAGTTCTGTGTGTGAAGTGAGAGTCTGTGTGTGTGTGTGTGTGTGTGTGTGTGTTTCCACAATGAATATCTATGTCACCTTAGCCTTCTTGTCTTTCTTTTTTTTTCTTCTTCTTTCTTTTCTTTTCTTTCTTTCTTTCCTTCTTTCTTTCCTTCTTTTCTTTTCTGTGCTTTCTTCTTTCTTTCTTCTTCTTCTTCGTTCTCGTCGTTCTTCTGCTTCTTTTCTTTCTTTCTTTCTTTCTTCTTCTGTCTTCTTTCGTTCTTCTTCTTCTTCTCTTCCTCTTTCTTCTTTCTTTCTTTCTTCTTTCTTTCTGTTCTTTCTTCTTTTTCTTTCTTCTTTCTTTCTGCCTTCTTTCCTCCTTCCTTCCTTCCTTCCTTCCTCCCTCCCTCCCTCTCTCTCTCTTTCTTTTTCTTTCTTTCTTTTTCTTTCTTTCTTTCTTTCTTTTCTTTCTTTCTTTCTTTCTTTCTTTCTTTCTTTCTTTCTTTTCTTTCTTTCTCTTTCTCCTTCCTTCCTTCCTTCCTTCCTTCCTTCCTTCCTCCTATCCTTCTTTCTTTCTTTCTTTCTTTCTTTCTTTCTTTCTTTCTTTCTTTCTTTCTTTCTTTCTTTCTTTCTTTTTTCTTCCTTCCTTCCTTCTTCTTCTTTCTTTCTTTCTTTCTTTCTTTCTTTTTCTTTCTTTCTTTCTTTCTTTTTTCTTTTTCCTTCCTTCCTTCCTTCCTTCCTTCCTTCCTTCTTCTTCTTCTTCTTCTTCTTCTTCTTTCTTTCTTTCTTTCTTTCTTTCTTTCTTTCTTCTTTTTTTCTTTCTTCTTTTCTTCATGAGAGACACTCAGAGAGAGGCAGAGGGAGAAGCAGGCCCCATGCAGGGAGCCTGATTCAGAACTTGATTCCAGGACCCCTGAGCTGAAGGCAGAGCTCAACCACTGAGCCACCCAGGGGTCCCCTGTTTCATTATTTTTTATTACAAAGGCTGATATTTGGAGTTAATGTATTTTCAACTAATATGATAGAATATCACAGATTACTCAATTTTAATTTATTTGATTTATAATTCAATTGGCTATTTTGAAACAAATCCAAAAGAAATAAAAATTGTGACTGCCGTTACATTAGAAGTCCTGGGAGAAAAGTGAATTTTTTTGTTGAGTACATCCTGGTCAAGGAGGCTGTTCTTTTACAGGGCTTAGGAAATTGAATTGAATATACCTTTAAAAATTAAGAGCATATATAACTGAATTAAAATCTGTTTCTCAGATTTTGTTTTTAAAAATTTAACTGCTGGAAAGCTAAATGATGCAAGAGGATGATTAACTTTTTCCCTTCATTTTATTCTTTTCTTGGTTGGATTGAGTGTTCAGTTCATTAGCATGTGAACCCTATGAATGTGAATACATTTCATACAGAATAATGTATTATTATTCTGTATGAAATGAACAAAGTCCCTAGGAGCTAATGACTCTTTAAGACCATGTGTTTTCTGCACAATAGCAGCCTGAGCTCTTTATAAGAGGGTTTAAATTAGCCCAGCTTTTGCACTGCATTTTCCGTAAACGTGAACTATCAGAAATAACAGCATTTTCTGCTGTAGATGTGGTTTGTGACCAAACTCAATGAGTTTCTATACTTAGGATATGAAATGAACATCACAGTTTTTACTTATATGTGTATTATATTTAAGTCAAATTTAAACTCATAAGAAAGAGTCTGGCAAGGGAGTTTATATCAAATTTCCTATTTCTAATTTCAGGAAAGTCACTGCCAGTTTGAATTCATATAGAAATTTGTGCTTTTATACAGCTGATGGTCCAAAAAACATAAAATTTCATAAAACTAATCCTCCTCCTCCCAAAAGTTCAAATTTAGAAAGCAGAGAGAGAGGAATGGTCAAAGTAGCATGTTCTAACGCTAGAGTGGGTATGTGCTTATTTAGGAATAGTTTATGGTTGGAATGGACATGAAAATTTTTAACTGTTGTTGCACCAATTTTCCTTATGAGCCAGATATATCTATGATATTAGGGATTGTCATATGTATTGTCTAATGCTTCTGAACAGAAATTTGAGAAGTCCTAGATTTCATATCTTCTGTATGAAGTTGTAGCAGTTGAAGAGAGTAGTAGGATGTTAGTTTGTTAGACTGTAGAGCTTAATGTAAAGACTTTGGCAAAAAATCTAGATGTTTAGGAAGCATCTGAACACAGGTGAGTAACAACCCACAAAACCAATTCATTCTCTTACGGGTTGTAGGAGAAATGTGCAGCCATGCAAGTTTAGGCGACTGTGTCTGGTAAAATACTAGCTGAAAAGGACAGGTTAGTTTACAAAACAGTGCTTGAAAGTAAAATTATCTCCATCTGTAGACAAATCAGCTGTGGGAGGGAAGATCGTAGTTCTCAGGAAAAAGCAAAAGTCACATAGTACCAAATTATCAGCTGACTCCTCTCTCCATGTAAAATATCATCTCACTTTACCCAGAGCAGTGATGTGTGAATTCAAAAGACATAGAGCTATTCTTACAACAAACCTAGTGGTTTGGCTTTCTTAAAATTGTTGTGACCACATGACAAGCTAGTAATATACATACTTTGTAAAGTCATTAGCCAAGGAAACACTAGAACATATTGACCCTAAATTAATTCCTTTACAAAACTTGAAGTCAGAAGCTAAAACCAAGTATTTATATAACATTTAAGGCCATACACCTGCTAAATGACAAGTTACTTCTTTTTTGAGATCATAATCAATAAACCTCAATCTAGCAAATTTTATCAATCTCATTTTTTCCTCTATCTTTATTTCTTTGGAAAAACAAAACAAAATATGAAAGAAAAACAAGTCTAAGGGGAGATTCAAAGCCTAAGTGATTTCAATGGAATTTTTTTCTACCTTACTTTCTGCCTCAGAACTTAGTCCTCTTAGTCAAAGTTCCAAGAAACTCTGTTAATCTTTGTTTGCTACTTTTCCTCCGATACCCTTGTTATGGATAATGATGATGATGATATAATAGCTATTACTAACAACAATCGTTGTCACCACTTACAGGGTAACATAAAGAATACTTTTTATTTTTAGTTTTTTTTCTTAGGAGAGAGGTTATTTAGGGGGGAGAAGGTTATTTAGATTTCATCCCGTGTTTTAAAAATAAAGTCCTAGAATAAGCCACCAGGATAGAATAAATAAAAGCTGTTTTCCAATGTGATAGTCAATTGAGAGAATATTTGGATATTGTGGTAGAGGAGGAAAAAGTCCCTTGAAAAGAAGTGTAATTCAGTCCTAGAGGAATGTGACCTGGAAATGGAGACACGGGGGATAAAAAAGAAGGTGGGAGGCCCTGCCAACAAACTTAACCTGATAGACAGCTTTAGACCACTTCTGTAAATTGGATAGATGTTGAATTAGTTTTTCTTTCAAGCCAATGGTAGTGTAATAAATACTTTTAACTTTTCAACATTACAAGATGTCTTGGTCCTGACACTGTTGTCATATGAATCCAAGGAATTCAAGGCAAACCGACTGACTTCTGCTCTCAGTATAAATCAGTCGTAGCAAATAGCACTATAAGATGGACTTGTAATATTTTAAAAATTCAGTTTCATAAATACTGTGTGCCTAATGCTGGAAGACAAAGGCGAATAGATAAAATACCATGTTTAGGGTGGTAATAATTTAGAGCTCTATGTGACCATAGAAGAGGAAGACACTATGGTTCACCTAGTGGTTTACATTCTCACAGAGCATTTTCTGTATCTGTGAGTTAGCCCCAGAGTTAGCAGTGTCCAAGGTGGTATATGAGCTAGCAGAAAGAGCAGCCATCCAGGGAATTCTGATAGGAATACTGATGAGGGTAGAGTAGAAAGTGATTTTCTTTCAGTAATTCTTTCTACTTCCCTGTTAATCTAGAGAATAACTATCTGATTTGTATGTGCCTATGCAGGATTTTATAATGTTGCCTTGCTTTGTCAATTACTGGCATAAAAAATGATTTTTGCCTGAAAGATTTTTAGTTCTTGATTCCTTTTTTTCGGTTATCCATTCACCTACTCAATGACCCAGGTTTCTATATTCCTAGTGTATAACTCCCTAAAAACAGACATAGAGAACCAGGTAAATAACAAAATAAAAGCCATCATTACCCTCCACCTTTTTTTTTTTTTTTTTTGCCTAACTACGGAAATGGAAACATAGGGTTTACTCTACAGGAGATATTTTATATTCACTTTAATTTGAGTTGATCCAAATGGAGTTTTTTTTTTTTCATTTTAGCTTGCCAAGAATCAAGCACTACAAAGTGATGAGTGTAGGAAAAAACTACACCATTGAACTGGAAAGACCTGTAAGTAGCTATTTCCTTGTCTTTGAGGAATTTGTTTTTCCCCAACTCTACCTTATAGAATTTAAAGAAAGATAGAAAAGCCCTTGCCTAGGAACATAGTGCCGAAAATGACAGATAACCAGGGTGATAAGTGAGATCCAGAAGCAGGTAGATGAGGCGCCGTAGAAGAGAGTGTGCTAACGATTCTGTTTGTTTTTCTGTAGTCTTTATCAATACAATTATTTCAGAGAGGGGAAAATTTTTTTGTTAAATATCTGTTTTATATCCTCTAACTCTCCGTATTTCAATGTGCTTATTTCTAATGGGGAAAAAAATCTGTGGGTGCCCAGTCCTCTAATACCTGTCATGCAGTTTGGAAATCTCTCTCATAATAGCAACATAATCATGAAGAAATGCTCTATTCCTAGTCTGCAACCCCTTTTCTACCCCAGTCACCTTACCATGGAGCTAATGATATGATATCATAATCACTAGGTCACTGGGTTAGGCAGAGAAATAAGTACTTTACATATATCATCTAGTTGAATATTCATCATTGCCCTGAGGCAATTACTGTTATGCAGGTAAAGGTAGTAATGTGGGTTGTGGTCCAGGTCCTGGGAAAAGGGACTACGGTCGTGTGATGTCAGGCTGCAGTGGGACCAGGAAAGTTATATCACACACATGGAACTCATGAGTCTTGAAGATATGTATCTTAACACCTCTAAAACTGAGCTTAGTGCATCTGTCTCTCCAGGCCCACTGTGTTGCTCAGATAGCAAAAGGGGCAGCATGGTTGAATTTTATTTTATGTTTAGAACCTATTTCTTAGAATGCAGTCCTGACTTTTGCCAAGAGGAGGGAAGCTGCTGACTCATATGTTCCACTTACATCTTTGCCATAAATGCCTTTTAGAGCTTCTCAGCTCTCATGTCCATGCCTGCCAGGGCTTTTTCAAAAATTGTAATGAAGGAAACAAACCACTGGATTGCTGAAGAATAAGCCAAATAGCCAACTGACTGGAAGCAATGGTCAGGAAGAAGAACACCAGGTCGGACTGGTGAACTGGGGCTCCTTTATCTGTAATTAGCCCAAATAGCATCCAGTTTAAGGAAAGCTAACCGCCTGGATTGTTCTTTCCCCTTTCACATTCCCCTATCCTATCCCTCAACCAGGTTGTCATTTTATTTTCTTTCAAATTTACCAGGGATATTCAGGTTTAACCTGATTTTACTTGTATGAAAATATTGGTTTGGGGGTGGCAACACATTTCAGCTACTTTCAGCCAAGTAAATTACCCTGTTACAGTGAGATATTAAAATGCTAAATTCTCTGGCTTTAAGGGTTCTTTGGTTTCAATCAGAAGAAACCAAATAACTAACTTAAGCAAAGACAGATTTAAGAACATGGGAAGCACATGAAATGACTGGAAAGCTAGAAGATCTCCAGGGACTAGGAAGCAGTCACTTGTACAGTTGACCCTTGAACAACATGCGGGTTGGAACTGCATGGGTCCACTTACATGTGGATTTTTTTGATAAGTACAAACAGTATTGTAAACGTATTTTTCTTGTGATTTTTCTTAATAACATTTCCTTTTCTCTGGCTTACTTTATTCTAAGAATAGAGTATAAGGTACATATAACATACTCAAAATGTATTAATCAACCGATCATGTTATTGGTAAGGCCTCTGGTCAACAGTAGGCTCTTCGTGTCTAGTTTTGAGAAGAGTCAAAGTTATAATGTGGATTTTTGAGTGCACAGGGGTTGGTATCCTTAACTCCTATTGTCCAAGGGTCAACTGTAGTAAGAACCATCTGATTAGGAATCTGCTATCCTTCCTTGTTCCTCTGCTCAAGTTCAAACTTCAGGAAGGGAACACTTTCTGGTCTACCCTGAGTCACATTCTCATGCAATAACTAGGAAAGAGTAGAGTACCTAATTATTGTCCGCCAAAATGTACCCCATGGGGAGGGGGAAATTTCTCAACAGGGAATTAGATATTATAAAAGAGAAGGAAAATGCATGGGTCGGAAACATTAGCCATTCAGTACCTCACTGAAGTGAGGTATTGATATGATTTTCTAGAGGTCAGGAAATTCACATCAATCTTCATTAAATTTCACATGAGCTTTCTTTTACTCTCTCTTAACATGGATGACACTGAGCCTTCTCTCACTTTTCATACAGGTTACACTCCCAAACCTTTTCAGTGTCATTGATTATTTCATGAAGGAGACTCGAGGAAATTTACGACCATTTATATATTCCACTGATGAAACCCTTGGTATGTCTGTATTTTATTGCTGTATAAGCAAAACAAAACAACTTTCCCTCGCCTCCACTCCCCCCCCCCCCCCCCCCACCATATATGTTTTGTAATACCAATCAGGTAGGAATGGAGTTCGGCTTTTAAATCTATTTGTAAGTCATTTTGTCACTGACCTTGTGACCAATATATTCTGGGGGATGAGTACTATCCCACTCTAGAGAAAGAAAAGCCATAAGGCATATATTGTGACTACTAATTTCATCCATCATTCTACTCGGCTTTATCAAACAAGTTAAGATGAAAACCATCCTTATACAGAGTCATGGAAATAGAGCCATGGAAACCAAACGGGATTTAAGAGTATGATCTGTCGACAATACCAGATGCTCTAGTCAGATTAAAATGGATGAAGGTTGGGAATTGGCCATTAGGCAGTAGGTGACTTGAGAGAGAACCTTGTTTCATTATAAAAGCATAAGTCTGAGTGTAAGACAACAAGGAGGGAGTAGTCAGGACTGGCTACAGAATTTGTGAAGCCCCTTGTTCATAAATTATTAAGAATTTCAAAACAGTGATAATAGATCATTAAACCAAGAATGGGATCCTAGGCAGTTTCATAGTTCACATGACCATGAAATTGGCCCTGTTTGCAGTTGTTTTTGGCAAAGCAGGGCAGGTTGAATGTGATACTTTCTTTCCAGCCTTTGAAACAATCCCTGATACATATGATTATTTGACAAAAGCTGTGGGCAGGAGAGATAAAATATTTCCAGTTTGTTTGGACTCAGTTACCAAAATAAGTCCCGGTTCCTACAGATTATGAGGAAAAACAACTTCGTTTGGCTTACCTGCATCAGGGCATATCTGAAAAGTCTGATTAAATTTTAAAAGCCAGCAACTTTAAAAGTCCAATGTTGAAAACATATTATGAATCTTGTGATGCCAAATAAATTAACTTAGAGTCAGAACTTTAGGGAAATCATCTAGTACAGTGTCTCAATCTATATGGGAATCACCTGCAAACTCAGGATAGAAAATGTCTCTAAGATGTGACCATTCAGCTTGTTTGGAGATTCCTAATGATGGTTGCCTCACTGGTTTTTGAGGCAGCACACCTCACCTTTGATCAGTGCTCATATTGGAGAATTCTTCCTTGAGTCTGAAGTATTTCTTTCTTTAACTTCTATATGATCTAATTTCTGGTTTTGAAACAACTCAGGATTTTTAAAATCCCATCAAATATTTAAAAGCAGCCACAATGTCCCTCCCTTAGTCTCTCTTTGTCCTATATAAGTTATTGGTTCCTTCAGCCCTTTTATCACATCTTTGACCTTTCCTGTATACTAATTTCTGAACACCTCTCTTAAAATATAACTACGAAGGCTGAACATATATCACTATGAATATCCCCAGAATAATATATTATGCAGGCGTAATGCAGGAAAACACCATTTATAGAAATCTACTATTAATATAATCATTAATGTAAAAAGTAATTATTGATTTTTTTTTTTTCAGAGACCAAAGGATTTCCTGCAACATCTCTAAAATTAAAAAAAAATGTTTAGGGTGGCAGTGAATCTGATATAATTTGTTTCATGTTAGTTATCTAATTCTGTGGGACAAACCACCCCAAAACATGGTAGTTAAATCAACCACCATTGTATTTGCTCACAATTCTGTGCATTGACAATTTGGATTGTATTCAGTTGGGCAGTTCTTCTGCTAGTCTCACTTGTCACTAACACAACTGTAACCAGCTGGTGTCCTGACTGGGGCTGTATGTTTCAGGTTGGTCTCATCACACATCTGTTGCTGGTAGCCGGCTGGAGCTGGCTGAACCACTCTCTTCACGTACTCTCCAATACTTGAGGAGTTAGCTCAGGCTCTCTCACATATCTCAGAGCTGTTAAGAGGAGAAGGAAACCTCAAGTCCTTGGGCTAGAAATTCTCAGTGTTAAGGATCACGTATGGCCCTGTTGGAGCTTCTGGTAAAGGAGAAGCTGTGAATTGAATAAAAAAATTGAAGTGTGATGTGTGTTATGCACACAGCTATACTTCTTTTTTAAAAAAATTTAACCTGCTTGTAATAAAATTCACCTGTTTTGGTATACAGTCTAATGAGTTTTGACAACCACCAGCAGAATCAAGATACAGAAAGTTTCATCCCCTAAAAAAAATGCCCTAATGTTCTTTCTTTATAGTTAACCCTTCTCACCCACAATCCCTGGCAACTACTGATCTGGCAACTACTGATCTATAATTTTCCTTTCCTATGGTTTTGCATTTTCCAAAATGTCATATCAATGGAATCACAGTATGGAAAACTTTTGAGGCTGATTACATTCATTCTTCATATTGTCTAGATTCACACAAGTGTTGTATTACTAGCTTGTTCTTTATTGCTGAATAGTATTTCACTCTATGGAAGAACTAGTTTGTTTATCCACTCAACAATTAAAATGTATTAGGGTGTTTCCAGTTTTTGGCAATTATTACTAGACTATATAAATATTCATATACAGATTCATATGCAGATGTAAACATAAGTCTTCATTTCACTTGGGTAAAATATCTAGGAATGAGATTATTGGGTTATATGGAAAGAGTACATTTAACTTTGTAAGAAACTGCTAAACTTTTCACAAGTTCTTTTTGCATATCTGCCATTGATGTTAGAGTTTGTAGTTGCATCCTTACCAGCATTTGGTATTATTATGAAAACATTTTTTAAAAACTTTGAGTAAACTCTACACCACACATAGGGCTTAAACTCATGACCCTGATATCAAGAGTTGCATGCTCCAGCAACTGAGCCAGCCACACAGCCCACTGGTATT
The DNA here is from genome assembly GCF_003254725.2 of Canis lupus dingo. Taxonomy (NCBI): domain Eukaryota; kingdom Metazoa; phylum Chordata; class Mammalia; order Carnivora; family Canidae; genus Canis; species Canis lupus. The sequence goes on from NC_064255.1 coordinate 58,572,124, forward strand.
GTCATTAAAAAAAAAAAAAAAAAAAAAGTAACTCTATTAAGTGTGTAGTGGTATCTCTGTGGTTTTATTTTTAAAATATTTTATTTATTCATAAGAAACACAGAGAGGCAGAGACATAGATAGAGGGAGAAGCAGGCTCCCCGTGGGGAGCCTGATGCAGGACTCGATCCCAGATTCTGGGGATCACAATCAGAGCTGAAGGCAAGACGCTCAACCACTGAGCCACTCAGGTGTCCTCCCTCTGGTTTTAAAATGTATTTCCCTAATGGTTAATTACATTGAGCATCTTCTCATGCGCTATTTGATATTCACATACCTTATTTGGTAAAATACTATTTTTGCCCACATTTTTGTTGGGGTTTTGTTTTCTTATGGTTGAATTTTGATAATTCAGTGCATATTTTGAATATGTCATTTGTCAGATATAATTTGCAAATATTGTTTTTCATTAACAGTGCCTTTTGCAAAGCATGTTTTAGATTTTAATGAAGTACAAATGATGTTTTTGCTTCTGTATATAGATACTTTTGGTGTTGTATCTGAGAACTCTTTGCCTAAGATCACAAAGATTTTTCTCCCTATGTTTTCTTCTAGAAGTGTCATAGTTTTGTTTCACATTGTCTGTGAGCCATTTAAAATTAATTTTAATGGGAAAATTGATTTTATTTGCATTTAGGTATGTAATTGAGCAGTTACTTAAAAAAAGATAATCTTTTCATTCAATAGCTTTCGTACCTTTGTAAAAAAAAAATCAACTGACCATATTTTTGTGGATAAATTTCCATTGATATATGTTCTTATCCTTTTGCCAATACCATGCTATCTTGATTACTGTAGCTTTACAGTAGTTCTTGAAATCAGAAGATATGAATCCAACTTTGTTCCTTTCAAAATTGTTTGGACCAATCTAGTTCTCTGCCTTTCAGCATAAGTCTTAGAATCAACATACTTACAGAAAAATCCTCCAGAGTTTTGGAATTTGAAGCATTAGATGAGGTCAGGGAAAACTGAGAGATCTTGACATTATTTTCTTCTAACTGGGAAATAATATATCCCTCCAGCTATTTAGGTTATCTTTGATTTCTTTTAGAGTTCTTTATGGTTTTTAGCATACTGATCCTGCCTGCACATATTTTGTTAGATTAATACCTATTTAATTTCTTGGTGCTATTGGTGCTATTGTAAACGATACTTTTTTTTTTTTTTTTTTTTTTTAATTCATGATAGAGAGAGAGGCAGAGACACAGGCAGAGGGAGAAGCAGGCTTCATGCCGGGAGCCGGACGCGGGACTCGATCCCGGGACTCCAGAATCACGCCCTGGGCCAAAGGCAGGCGCTAAACTGCTGAGCCACCCAGGGATCCCCAAACTATACTGTTTTTAACATTTTTGATTCCAATTATTTACTGGTAATATATAGAAATATATTTTTTTGTTTACTGATCTTGGAATTCTAAGATTTCATTTGCTACATTTCCATTCATTACTAAAGTTTTTTTTTTTTTTAATTTTAATTTTTTTTATTTAGAGAGAGTGTGAGGGAGCCAGAGCAGGGGCAGAGGAGAGGGAGCGAATCTCAAGCAGACTCTGTGCTGAGCATGGAACCTGATATAGGGCTTGATCCGGGACCCTGAGACCATGACCTGAACTCAAACCAAGAGTCGGTGCTCAACCGATTGAGTCTCCAAGGCAGCACTAGATTCCTTTTAACCTTTTTTTTTTTTTTTTAATTTTTTTTTTCCTTTTAACTTTTTATGCAGACATCATGCCAGCTATAAATAGAGACAGCTTTAATGCTTTCCAATCTGGATACGTTTTATTTTCTGTGTATTATTGCACTGGCTGCAATGTCCAGAACAATGATAAATAGAAATGATTCGATTGGAATCCTTATCTTGCTTTGTTTTCAAGGACAAAACATCCACCTTTCTCTAGTAAGTATAACGTTGCCTGTAGGTTTTAAAAGATGATTTACCAGACTGAGAAAGTTCCCTTCTATTTTGTCTATTTTTCGTATTGGTGTAATGCTGCCATAAAAAAATTAGCTAGGCAGCCTTTCTCTGTGGTCTGGAAAATATGTGTAGAGTTGGTATTTTTTCTTACTTCAATATTTGGTAGGATATACCCAATGAGCCATATGGGCCTGAAGATTTCTTTGCTGAAGGTTTTTAACTATGAATTCAATTTCTTTAATAGATGTAGGACAATTCAGATTATCCATTTTTTCTTGAGTGGATTTTGGTAATGTCTTTTAAGGAACTGGTATAGGGCCTGGCACAGAGTGGAAGCTGATGGATATTGGGGGAATACATAAATGAATGAATAAGCATAACATTAGGGAAGGAGAAAGAAACCCTCCCTTCTTCCTAGAGGAAAACTGTCACTCTCACAAACAGGAAAGCACCAAAGCAAGTAACTAGAGCCTGGACGACTGTATACTTACTCTGTGATAGGCACCATATGAAGTGCCATGATTATATGAATTGTCTCATTTCATTCCTCCCAATAATCTTATGATTATTATCCTTGTTTTACGATCAAGAAAATCACCACCTAAGTAGTTTTCACACAAGACTAAAGAAGTGAAGTCAGAAACACTAGTAAATGAAGTTGGAATCCAAACTCATGTTTATTTCTGAAGCCTTTTTAAAAAACCTCAGTGAGTCACATCTCCACAGATATTTGTATACAGATATTCACATTTCCTTTCTTTCTCTCCACCACTTGCCCCCTGCCCCATCCTTTCCTGTCTGTAGGTCGGGAGTTTGGGCCTGCCTTAGCTGGGTCTTCTGCATTTTTCTTTTCTTTTTTTGAGAGGGGGTTGGGGTGGGGAAGGGCAGGAGAAGGGGAGAGAGAATCTAAACAGGCTTCATGCGTGGTGCGGACTCAGGGCTTGATCTCAGGATCCTGAGATCATGACCTGAGCGAAATCAAGAGTTGGAGTCACCCAGGTGCCTCTAGGTTTTTTGTTTGTTTTTTTAAAGCAGACAATCATCCTGAACAGACGGATTAGACTGAAGCAGTTCTATCTTATTTTTGGTGGGAAGAAGTTCCTGCATCAGTTCAGTTTTCAAGCCTTTGTTATGTTGGTTTGGGTCTGTTTCATGCATGTATATAGTGGGCATTGGCCTGGGAAGTAGGCAGTTTTTATACTTTAGTTTATAAACTTACACATATATAATAAACTACATAAACTATATGTGTTATATAGTTCAGTAGTTTTTACTTCTCAAAGCCCTCATTATATGTTTTGCATGTTCTGTGCATGCACAGTTTAGGGGTGAATGTGGAACTTATGTTCACTTCATCAGAACTAGGGGATGCTTTTTCAGTTCTCTCACCTCTTCAGGAAGTTTTTTCCACTTTCCAGCTACCAAAGTTCCTTTTTCCTGGTCTTCTAGATAAAGATGGGGCTTTTTTCTTTTTTCAAAGATTTTATTTATTCATGAGACAGAGAGAGAGATAGAGAGAGAGAGGCAGAGACACAGGCAGAGAAGCAGGCAGCATGCAAGGAGCCTGATGTGGGACTCGAACCTGGGTATCCGGGGTCACGTCTTGATAAATAAATAAAATCTTAAAAAAAAAAAAACTAACAAGAATTCCAACCCTTCTCCCTGGAAACCCCACCCACCCTGTCCACCTATTCTTCAGTCCACAGGGTCCACTTTTCCTAGGTTCTCTGGCCAGGATGAGCTTTCTTTGGGGGGTGTTAGGTGCTTGTGCTGCCCTCTATTGCTACAGTGCAGCACCTTGAGTCCGAGCCATCCTCAGAGCAGGGCCAGAGAGAAAAAAAATTAAGAATGGAAAGAAATAACCAAAAATGGGCTGTTCATGTAAAACGTCAATGCTATTAGAGTCAACCAGATCACTATTGCTCTGGTGGCTGAATTGGTTCAGTTTGCTTTGTAATCAGAAACAAATAACTCAACCAATCCTGCATTTCAGATTCCCTTGTTAAAACACTAAGGGAGAGGCATATGAACAGATTGAATTAGATGATCACAAGGAGAGAGACTTCAATAATCAGCCTATCTTCTATAGAGTAATGTATTTTCTTTGAAAAGCAGAAAGATGATGGAAGAGTGAACTGGAAGAGTAAATGAGAGTGGAGAAAGGACTTAAACCAATTATAAAAAGACCAAAACCCTTCTTGACAAAGTGCTTAAGCCTCAAGGAAAGTTTGGAAACCGTTAAATTGTTTAAGCAGTTTGAAATCACAGGACTGAGGCACAGTGGGGATGCGGGAGCCCTTAGCTTTAATTTGCCTCAAGTTAGGAAATGGGAGTTGTAGAGCAACTAAGGGTTAAAATCTGGAGACTTAGAGAAAATTAAAGTGTTTCCAAAAACATACTAACAAAAAGAAAATAAGTTTTTTCTTAGATTTTTAAAAAAGATTTTATTTATTCATGAGAGACACAGAGAGAGAGAGAGGCAGAGACACAGGCAGAGGGAGAAGCAGGCTCCATGCAGGGAGCCTGATGTGGGACTTGATCCTAGGTCTCCAGGATCATGTCCTGGGCCAAAGGCAGGCGCTAACCCACTGAGCCACCCAGGGATCCTCTTTTTCTTTGATCTTTGATGGTAACCCATGTCAGCATTCAACTTTTTCTCTGACATCAAAAGGAAAAGCAATGCTGGAACCAGAATGGTCAAAGATATTTCCTCAGTTTATTTTTTCCCACCTTCATAAATTAACAGTTTAAACTAAAAGTCACTTTTAGGGTGCCTGGCTGGCTCAGTCAGTAGAGCATGCATCTCTTAATCCCAAGGTTCTGAGTTCAAATCCTACACTGGGTGTTGAGATTACTTAAAATCTAAAAAACAACAAGCAAAATTAAAAGCACTTTAAAATATGGTAGAGTAGGTAACTTGATATTAAGCTAGTCAGGAAGAAAAAAATGTTCCCTAGAGAAAAATTTATTAGAAGCCAAATCACAAGTCATGAATAAAATAAAAAAGCATGTGAATATTCATTATTTAATTAACTAACATTTATTAAACACACTACCAATGTTCCAAGTACAACAGGAAAATCAATTCACATAAAAAAATAAAGAACTGCCCTCTGGCTTGATATTGGATCTCTAAGTGTTTCTAGACACAATTTTTAGGCTAAGAACTCACCACAGAAAGAAGGGAAAGATAGGAGAAAAACTACACATTGTGTGAAATTAAAATAGGAAAACTACCTTTATATATCTTGATAACTTGTTTTAAAAAATGAACATCTTGCTTGTAAAGAAAATTATTACACCTCTATTTTCCTGATCCTGATTACCAAGTCACTTACCTGAATACCAGAATTAAACACTGTAGCATACAATTTCATCATCTTACTTGAATGAAACCAATTTATGGGGAAACTACAGAATATGGCTGTGAGGGTAACTCATAGATATACACATTCCTATGCAATGATATAAGCTGGAAACATATATCTGGTCCTTTCTAAATGAAGTTTTTATTTTCCTAGGCTTCAATTAAATACATTTCCCTCTATACAATTTTCCACAGCAGATTCTCCTAAATTCTCACAATTCCAAAAAAGCCTCACTAGGTTTCAGTGAGGTTTCAAATCTGATTTGACCAATATTTATCAAATATAAATCATTCGAATTATCTACTTAGAAACCAGAGACATGAAATGTACTAGAAGAAGCTCTTTTCTAATGGAAAAACTCTAGGCCATTTTCTTTTACCAGAAATAAAAATGATCAATTTCCATGTTTTCCCCTGATGTTGTCTTTTTGCTAGCTTAAAATCAACCCATGTTTTTTGGTGTCATCAAATTTAAGAATCACTTGTGCAATCAAGTAAGAATGAAAAGATATGGCTTATATTGTACTCCTGGTTCTAGTTATTTGGTTGTTTTATTTGATTTCCTCATCAGAAAAAAATGAGTAAGTTAGGTCCTCTTAGCTCCAACAATTTATATAGATGTGTCTTGAAAAGGAGAGGAAATCAGGACACACACACACAGAAGAAAGACAATGTGAGGCAGAGGGAGAAGATGACCATCTACAAGACCATGAAGCCTCAGAAAAAAATCAACATCTTTGATCAGGCTTAGCCTCCAGAAGTGTGCGAAATTTCTGTTGTTTAAGCCACTTAGTCTGTGGCATTACAGTAGTCCTAGCAAACCAGTTCAATGAATTATATGGGATGCTGGAACGTATGCAGAATCCTACGCCTCCCTCAGACTAGAGAGTTAATTTCTGGGGATTACTGATCCAGAAATCTGCATTTTTATCACACACAATAAAGTGTGCTATTTATAGCCAAGTATGCAAACTGCTTTTTAAAAATCTCCTGTGATAGGGACGCCTGGGTGGCCCAGCGGTTGAGCATCTGCCTTTGGCTCAGGGCATAACCCCACGGTCCTGGGATCGGGTCCCACATCAGGCTCCCTGCAAGGAGCCTGCTTCTCCTTCTGCCTGTGTCTCTCATGAATAAATAAAATCTTAAAAAAAAAATCTCCTGATATCAAATGTGTAACTGATGCAAAGATTATAAAAGAACTATATCAAATCTCTTATTCTCGAGGGCCTTACAATTGAGAGGTTAGGCCAAATATTGTTAAGAAATAAGAGAGTGAAGAGTTCCAATGTGCAAAATCTTAAAATATTAAGGGTGAATTCTCTTGCATTCTGTAAGAGTATACAGTGCTTAATATACAATGCTTAAAAAAAACAGACTCCTGAAGATGATGAGGTAATGTGGTTGACTGCAATAAAGTGAAAAGGAATGGACCAGGGACACAGAAATCAAAGTTGAGGAACTAGCCAACGCGGAGAGTCTAAAAGAAGACCATTAGGGATGCCGAGATGGCTCAGTGGTTGAGCGTCTGCATTTGGCTCAGGGCGTGATCCTGGAGTCCCGGGATCGAGTCCCACATCGGGCTTCCTGCATGGAGCCTGCTTCTCCCTCTGCCTATGTCTCTGTCTCTATCTGTGTGTCTTTCATGAATGAAATCTTTAAAATAAGATAAAATCTTTAAAAAAATTTAAAAGACCATCAACAAAGTCAGCTGGGAGAAACAATAGAAACTACAGTAACTGAAAATGACAGACAAAGCCATAAGATGGTCCTTATAGTTTAAATAATAGATATTAGAAAATTTCTACAGGGGACAGAAAACTATAAAATGTAATCTAGCTATTAAAAACAAGAAAAAAGAACCAAACAGAACTTCTAGGACTGAAAAATACAGACAAAAAATAAAAACAAAATGGATGGTTGTAACATAAAAAACAGATGAAGAGAAGCAAAGTAGAATATGGGTCAGAAGAAATGGTGCAGAATAAAGCATGATGAAACAAGAACAACTGGAAAATATAGAAAAGACCGTTTTAAACATAGAAGGCAGAGTCTGTGGTGTTTGATGAGAATCCCCACAGAAGAGAATGGGGAAAGAGGCAATATGCAAAGGAGTAGTATCAAGATTTTCTTAGAAGTAATAAAAGACTCAAATCTAGAATTCAGAAAGCTGAACAAATCCCAAACAACAATGATAAAAGAAATCCATACCCAGATACATAATAATTACACTTCGTAAAATGAAGGCAGATCGATTTATTTTTTCTCCCTTTATTTATTTTAAAGATATTATTTATTTATTCATGAGACAGGGAGAGAGAGAGAAAGAGAGAGAGAGAGGGGCAGAGACACAGGCAGAGGGAGAAGCAGGCTCCATGCAGGGACCCAACGTGGGACTCGATCCGGGTCTCCAGGATCACACCCTGGGCTGAAGGCGGCGCTAAACTGCTGAGCCACCCGCGCTACCCAAGAGATTTCAATGTTTAACTCACCTGATGCTGACTCAAGAGCAACAGGGGAAGTTCAAAGACAGAAGAAAAATATCTCCAATGAAAGATAATGAAGCCCAAATTAGAATTTTACATTCAGCAAAAGTCTCTTTGCAGAATGAGGGCAAAATATTTTCAAAGAAACCATGAGTAAGTATGCCACCAGTGGACTCTCACCACTTTAGAATTATGAAATTCTAAAACATTTCAGGTAGAAATTTAGTTCAGATGGTAAGCCTGAGATACAAAAAAAGAATAAAGAGCAAAGGAGGTGAAATATATGTATGGGTAAATACAAACACTGACGACATAGACAAAATAGTCTTGCCATATTAAAAGACATTTATGTAAATAACTACTGAATTAAAGTGCATAATAGAAATAAAATACATGATCATAGTAAGCAATCTGGGAATGAGAGTTGTTTCAGTTATTAGAACATAGTAACTGCCTAATAAATAATCCCAAAACTTACTAGAATAAACCATCCATGTTTATGGATTCTGTGAGTCAGGAATTTGGTAGGACACAGCAAGGATGGCTTGTCTCCACTCCATTAAGCTTTGGGCTTGGAATCCTCTGAACTTGCTTACTCATGTCGGACACCTGATGCTGGCTGTGGGTTGGGGACCTCAGTTTCTTCATGTGGGTTAGTTTAGGCTTCCTTATGACATGATGTCTGGAATCCAAAGGTGGGCTTTCCAAGAGGGGAAAGTAGAAGTAGAAGACCTATAGCCTTTTATGACCTAACCTCAAAAGTTGTAGTTACATATGATGCATTTTGTTATATCAGGGCAGTCATAAAGTCTTATTCAGGTTCAAAGAAGAGCTGGAGGAGGTTGCAAACTTCAATCAGCAAAATGTAAAGATAATCATTAAATTTAGTCTGGCTTAATCTGAATGTGCATATTATAATACAGGTTAATCATCAAAAGACAAAAGCCACTGAACTAGAGAAGAGAAAAAAAAGTGGGTATAGCCCAGCAAAAGAAAAACCGTATCATGCATATTAAAGAAGAATTTAACATAAAGAATTGGCTAAACAGATTTTGGGAGAATTGAAAACATCAGTTATTAAAGGGAAGTGGGTGACATTATTAGAACCTGAACCCTAGAAGAGATACCCTGCAGAGTGCCAGAGAAAAACTAGAGCCTAAGAACCAATCAGAAACTACTGGAAGAAAAGCCACTGTTGAGGTGATGCTGACAATATTAGGAAGCAAATGGCAAAGGTAAAATTCTCCAGCATTCCAGTCCTCCTCCTAGTGCCACCTATTTGTGGAACCTAAAGAAAGCCAAATGGCAAAAAAGAAATGCAGTTTACAAAGTTCTAGAGTACAATAAAGTGTCTAGAGTTGAGGGTTAATAATTAGTAATTGGCATATGTAGAATAAAAAAAGTACAAAAAATTTTTAAAAGGCAAGAAAACAGAGAAAAAGAATAATCTACACTTTGAAGCCAACTCTGAAAGGCTGTAGGAATAAGGGTAAACAGGAAGTAAGAGCAATAGTGGTCTACAGTTCAACTTGGAGTCATATGGGTAACTCATAAAAACTCGACTCTGGAATTGGTCAAGTTACTAGTGGCTAAGTGCCTATGTGGAGGATGAAAATACAATGCGGGACATCAAGTTATTTTTAAAAGCAACTTTTCAAATATAATATTGGCATATAATTAAAGATCACCATACACACAGGATGTAAGATAATGATTAGCTGAAATAAAAGAAAAATAAAAACAGTCCCACAGGAGAGTTCCAGATTTGAGAATGAACACAGACTATGAAATAATCATGCTTTTCATGTTCAAGTAGATAAAAGATTGAAAATTCAGCAAGACAGCTGAAGAAGCTACGAGTGACAGAATTTGCATATTTGTAATTAGAAATTTGAGAACTGAAAATACAATGGGCTAAGAATAACCAAGACACTTTTATATAAGTTCGGAGGACTTGTTCTGCCAAATAGAAAAATCAATAAATCAGCTACAGTGATGAAATTACTAGCACAGGGATAGAAAAGGAGAAATAAAAATCCAGAAAAGAACATACTTGGTAAAAGAACATGTTTCACAATTCAATAAATGGTGAGGCACACCCAGCATACACAAAATTAATTCCTCATAAATTGAAAACTGAAAACGTGAAAGGCAAAGCTAAAGCCTTTATAAAACAATATATAGAGAGGTACCTGCATGACCTTGGATAGAGAACACTGTTTTAAGCAACTCACGAAATACACTAACCTTAAAACAAAAGACTGATACTTCTTAGTATCTAACCTTTGAGAAATTCTTTTTAGCAAGGAACATCATGAAGAAGAGAGGGAAAGGCAAGCCAGAGTGGGAGAAGATATTTGGAAATATGTAGCTAACTAAAAACAGGATTTATAAAGATCTTCTATAGATAAATGAGGGAAAAGACTGCTAATACAACAGAAAAATGGTCAAAAGAATTGAAAAGACACTTTGCAAAAAAGAAAGTCAAAGTGGCCAACAAACTCAGAAAAAGGTGCTCAATTTCACTGGTCGTTAGGGAAATACAGAGTAAAATTTCAATAACATACAACTGTACAATCCAGCAGGTTGGCAAAATTAAAAAAAAAAATTCTGTTAATACCAGTATTGAATGGGGTAAGCAAATACAGGATATCTCTACTGCTAAGGCAGTTATGGTCTGTTATGGTCTAATAAAACTTAAGATGTGAATACCTAAGAGCAAGCAATTCCATTCCTACGTATATAGGTATATACCTTAGCTGCACTAGGAAATACATACAATGTTCACTGAGCAACTGTGATTGCCCCAAACTAAAAACATCCCATAGTCAATAGAATGAATAAATAAATTGTGATGTATTAATGCAAAGGTAAACTACATAACAATGATGAATAAAGTGTGGCTATAAGCAACATGGATGATTCCCATGTTGAATGATGAGAGCAGCAACCACAAAAAAAAAAAAAAAGTCTGATTCCATTTATACCAAGTTCAAAAACAATAAAAAAGTAAACTATATTGTTTTAAGTACATGATAGGTGGTTAACACTATAAATAGAAACAAAGAATTATCACAAAAGGTAGCATAGTGGTATTATCAAAGGATATGTGTAGGGAAGTTGGTTGTGACTGAGAAGGGACTACAACGGACATTTCTGAGCTGCTGCCAATGTTCTACTGATTTGACAGGTAGTTACCAGCCCTTACTTTAAAATTAATCCTTAAACTATGTATTTATTTTCTATATACTCTTGTGTGTGTGTGTATATGTGTGTGTGTATATATATATATATATTTGAATATATATTTCTGAACTTAAAAAACAAAGCTAAGAAATGGCAAGAGAAAAATGAACACTGAAAATTACCTATTCCTTACTCTGATCCCCAAGATTTCAACTTCCTGATTTATGTTTTGAAATTGTTGAAAGTAAAATAGTTAAATCCATACTTACTGACTGCATACAAAAAGATTTCTTATTTACAATTACAATGAATTTTTGTAATTTAACTGTTCATTATAGTTTTAAATTATTAGGTCAAAAGATTTTTCCTTAAGATCTCAGGAGAACAATTTTCTGTCTTCATTTTACTAATTATAAATTATAAAACAGTGGACTCTAAACAGGGGGTGTTATAATTGACAAAAAAATAAAAACAAAGATAAACATCTATTTCTAAGTTCTAGCTTTGGGAAAATTTAGAGGAATTACTGATGAGTATCAAATAAGTTTTGAACTCCAAAAAGGAATATACTTTATAAAGGTGCCTGGTTGGCTCAGTCAGTAGAGCAGGTGACTCTTTGGCCTTAGGGTTATATATGAGTTTAAGCCTGACATTGGGCGTGAAGTCTACTAAAAATAAAATAAAAATCTTTTTTTTTTTTTTTAAAGGAATATACTTTAGATATCCCCAACCAACAGTGAGATATTTACCAGACCTTTTAGGTTTTACAGTCACTATTTTCTCAACTGTTTTAACAGAATCTCCAGGAGCCAAAAGTACTTTGAAGTAATGTTCCTCTACACACAGCGACTATTATATCTTCATGACTGCAAACTTGAAAATTAGGAAATACCAAAGCAATGTTACTCAGAAAATGATTAGCAAAATTGGAAATCTCTGGAGTCAACCATGGAATAGGATTTACAAAGATACTGTCAAATTTCTTAATTTATTTTTAGTAGTAAAAAAAAATCACTCAGTGGTACCATACAAAATCAAATAATTTTTATACCTGGTATTTTAATCACCAAAAGTGATCTCGTGGTACAGAAATAAAACAGATAATGACAAAAAATGTCATTAACTTCACACCCTGGCTTTCCAGCTTAGAACTAAATAGAAATTAATGGTAATAACCATTACCTACAGGAAAAGAAAAAGCAATGATAAAATCTTTCAGGCTTGGGCAGCCTGGGTGGCTCAGCGGTTTAAAGCTACCTTCAGCCCAGGGCCTCATCCTGGAGACCTGGGATCGAGTCCCATGTTGGGCTCCCTGCATGGAGCCTGCTTCTCCCTCTGCCTGTGTCTCTGTCTTTCTCTCATTAATAAATAAATAAAATCTTAAAAAAAAAAAAAAAAAAAGAAAACAAATGGTTTAAAAATATGTTTCAGGCTTAATCACAAAATGAACTTAATCCATGTTGGTTTTGTTTATATCTATTAAAGCACTGATTACTATAAATAAGAACTGATAGCAGGGTTCCAAATTTACTTCTGAAGAGATGTGGAGATTTAAATAAGAGTAAGCCATCAGATCACAGTTGAGGATTACTGAAAGACTCCCTGAAAAACATCAGTTACTATCATAAAAGCAGAGTGAAAATGGGGAAAAGGCTTCTTATAGAAAAGTCCTTTTATTATTGCTAGCCAAGAGTTCTAAGCCATTGACTTTGATGTTCCTGAATTCAATTTTAAGGAATTTTAAACATTATTCTTGAAGAAAAATTACTTATATCAAGGGTATCCATTTCCTTTAAACTCATCCCATCCACCTATCCTTGCCTCCAATGCAGAATATCCTTTTATTCATACAAATTCACATTCCACTCCGAATATATTTTCCCAATTGGCTGATACTTTTACAAAAGAATGAAATAATACAGCTGGTTGACAAAGTAATTTCAACTATTTATAAATAAAAGGAAAGTTAAGCAGAGAGTATATAAAGATACCAAATGGGAGTAATACTGATGTGACTCTAGTCGAGTTTATCAAAATCTATTAGTAGCCTGGACAGGGGATCAGATGAAAAGCAGCTAGAGAACTGACTTCCTGTGGTTACAAAATGCCAATTGCTTTAGAATGCATGACAGCCTTGAAGAAACACTTGCTGCTTTTACCAAGTTTACAGTGTTGAGTACATTTTACATCATTTTAATGAAAACATTTATACAAATTTACTGCAATATCTCCTATCGGAAAACAGAGTTTCTACCATTAAAGACCTAAAAAAATAAATTTTTATCTTTGTCAACTCCCTTTCTGGGAATGCAGGATAAAATATATGTTTCCCTTAAAATAAAATATTTTTTTTTCTGTCCAATAGGTTGCTGGAAGAAAAAAAGTCAAGACTCGACTAGTAATGATTTTTTTTAATTTCTAGTTTTCATCTACTTCTAAGGACACTCCCTTTACAAAACCTTTCAGTCTTATATACTATGACAATCATGTTTAGAGCTCCAAATAAATAAAATAGCCACGTTAGAAGGCATATTGAAGAATCCAATGATTAGCCACATTTATCTGTTCACATTCATGGATCCTCTAAGAGGGTTGTCAGAGTTCATATAATACTGTTAACATTTAATACAAGTTAACATGTGTCATCTGATCTACTGCTCATGGGTTATAACAGTGACGCTATTATTAATACAGATCCTAATTTTGGGGAGACAGTGATATTAACAAACTCCGGTTAAATTACCAGGACATTAAACTGTAACTATATAATTTAAAATGGCTACTCTTCATCCACTGCTACCATCTCCCTCTTCCCCCTGGTATTAAACTCAAAAGCCTAACTATAAGAGGTGCAGGGTGCCAAACACTTTTGTATCGGAAAACTGGGTCTCGAATAGTAAACAACAAAAAAAAAAATTCACAAAATAAAGATTAAACTGTTTGAATGGTTGCAACTGTTATTTTCAATTTTTTGATCTTTTATCTCTTCTGGTGACGAATATTTTTTTTCCTTCTTTTCATCCACAGAGGTTAATACACAAATTTTTTGTAAGCATTATAAAACATCATTCCAGTTCAAAATTGCTTGTGATCATATCCACATATGAAGCACTAGACAAGTGTATATTATGTTCCAAAATGCTTTAAAATTCTTCACTGTAGTTTTCTACTGATGTTTCCCTTAAATTAAGGCTTCATCAAAGAGAAATTCATAGTATTATGAATTGATTTTTTTTCATTCCTGAATTAAGTGCAATCTTTCCAAAATCAAGTAGTCCTGGAGAAAATTTAAGACAACTTCCGTTAATCAGTGTCATGACTAAAATAGTATCTTACTGGAGGTCCAGGCAGATCTTCATCTCCATCCGTGTCTGGAGCAAATGACACAGTAAGATCCACATATTTCTTTTCAGTAGAAGGTTTCACAAGTTTATGCATTCTAAGAAAAATAATCAAGGACAAATAATTTGGTAAATTCTGTAAAATGAAAGAGTGATTTCCCATGTAATGTTGCCCAGAGAATCTGGACCTGTGTGTCTGGACTTCACATTTATTTTAAAGTCTAATAATTCATCTGCTTTCATATGTTACAATTTTTCTTTACTAAAAGCTCTAAACTCAAGACATTCATTTATGTAACAGTGAATCAGTCTGGACTACCGTTAATATTGATAAAGAAAACAGACCATTTGCTAAAAGACAATGCTCTCGCCCAAAACCAAAATGTAAGCAATGTATTTTAAAAGTCAATTATTCTCATATTTCCTATAAAGTGTGGAGGCATCATAAATTCTTTAAGCATTTCTATGTAAAGAGTAAAAAGCAAACTAGATTTAAATCTTCAAATGCAAGCTAATCACAATGAAAGACATAAGCTTTACCTTTACCTTATATCCCATGTATATCTTATTTACTAAAATAAACCTATTGTAGCGATTATCACTGATACTATCTTAAATTAAGTTATCATCTGTATTTCCTTTGATTACTGGATTAGTTTTGAGTCAGCTTTCTCCTACCTGCAATCTACTCTGCTGCCAGAACACTCTTAGGACGCAAATCTGATTTTACTCTCTTGCCTAATAATATTATGTATCATATGCCATGTACCTATCTCATATCAGGCTTTGAACTATGTAATCTATTTAAATGTCAATAATAGCTCTTGCCATTTTACAAAGATAGTTTGTCCCATTTATAACTTCTCATTCTTTCTACCGTTCATTCTCATCATCTCATCCTTAAGTTATTCCAAAATACTGATTTTCCAAATAGATCATGCATGCTCTTTATTACCTAAATGCTTTTGCATAAGCTATTGCTTTTGCCTAATACCCTTTTCAAAGGTAGCTCAAATGAAATCTACCCTAAAGTGAAGGATTGAGTTAGTAGTGCCTAAGGTATTCTGTAAAAATATTTATTATACTAATTATTCAATTACATTTTAATGATTAACATGTCTCTTTTTCATAATAGACTGTGAATTCCTTGAGGGCACAGGCTATTTAATAAAGATGTATATTAACAAAAGATTTACAGGGGTAACATTTATGGACTACCCCTTGGTTGCTATTATACTGCTAGTCTTTACTACTATTTTAATGATCAACAGCTATGGGGACAATCATTCCTAGTTGTGGACAGAAAACTAAGTTTCAAAAACATTCAGTAAGCTACTCAATGTGGCAAAACAAGTAGCTGGGCATGGATGTGAATTCAGGTCTTTCAGAAGCCAAGCTTCTCTAGCCACTTAATAGGTACTTAATGTTCTTAGTAAACATCTGGTAAATGAAGATATAATAAATAAAAAATATCATTCACAAAGTATATCATGCTGGAGATTCCAAATACTGGCCAACTTATAAAGCACTATTGGGCATTACTTACAACAAATTTTAAATTCTACTAATCAATATGCTTCAGGACCACACATTCTATTCTCATCTAGGTAGTATACAGGGAATACTATTAATATATCAAAAAGATACTCAGGGATCCTAATGACAAAATAATATAAAGCAAATTAATACCTTATCTATGTAACAGCAATTTTGCTGTTTCAAATATAGATCAATAAGCCTGGATTATAGTAATTAAAAAGTGATTACTCTCATTAATTGATAATCATAGTTAAAACTTACATATGTTAAACCACCCATTATGCAGAGATGCATAGGACAAATATTTTTATGCTAATTTTTATTTATTTAATACAAGTTAACATGTCATCTGACTTGCTCCTGGGTTAAAACACTGATGCTATCAACAATGATTCTGATTTTTAGGAGACAGTGATATTAACAAAATCTAGTTAAATTAGCAGAGGTAAATCTATTTGATTTTCCAGTGTGCATTCCCCTTATGTTTTAATTCTTGTGAATCCTCTGATGTGAGGTTCAATACTTACGTTAACTTTAATCTTTTTGCATGACCTGGCATTACAGGAACATAAAGCATTTTGACTCCCTGTACCACCATCGTTGGTTCAATTCCATACTTCTCCTAAAAGTAAATACCCAAAAGATGGCAGTCAAAGCCATGTCCAAATATAAAAGGCTGGGTGACAATATATTACAACCAGTAAAAAGACACTTGACAAACTTCTGAATATTTATGAAAACCTTCAACTAATGAACTAATAAGTAAATAAGTGTCTCACTTTGACTGCATTTATGAAATCCAAGAGGGTGAAGTCTTCTTTTCCATGTATTGTCCATCTGTCCCAAATTGTAAATGATATTCCATTTCTGTTGTAGAAAAATATTCAGAACAAAAAATTTTAATTTTTTCCCTTTAGTAATAATAAAAAGCCCCAGAAGTTCATAATTTGTTACTTAGCTACATAATAACATAAAGGAAAAAGAAAAATATAACTTATTTCCCTATCATACCATACAAGGTAGCCACTTTTATCAGTACCTTGTTGATCCTTCCAGTGTCTCATAATAAATCAGTATCTCTTAGGCAAGAGAGTTCTCTATTTAAACAGGTACATGGGTTTCTCTCTGTGGATGTTTCAGTCCCCTATTACTGAACAGCTGGGTTATTCCAATCTTTGGCTATGATAAACAATGCTACAATGAATATCTTATAAATATATCATCTGAGATGAGTGCAAATGTGTCTACAAATTTGAAATAATGCACTATATTTCTCTTATTATGGGTTATACTATTTTATACTCTTATCAGTAGTAATGTATGAGGAGAGTGGTTCCCACTCTTGCCAAGACCGATATTTTCAAATTTGTGGTTGTTGTCAATTTGAAAGTGAAAAATGAAAGTCCAGGGGGATTGTTTTGTTCTGTCACATAGTTTCTGGAACCAGATTCTAAATGTTATGATAGATCAGTAAGACACTATAATGCCTTCTAACTCATCTGAATTAAGAAAAAACGGATGAAACCATAACAAAGTACAATGCTAAGTAATGTAGTAGATTAACTGTTGTGAGTGTTCTATGGCAGTTTAGCCAGGAATGCTTCACATAAAGCAAAAGAATAAAATTGGACCACTATCTTACACCATATGAAAATTAACTCAAGGGGAGCCTGACTAGCTCAGCCAGAAGAGCATGTGACTCTTCATCTTGGGGTTAAGTTTGAGCCCCACTTTGGGTGTAGAGATTAATTAAAAATAAAATCTTAAAAAAGAAATTAACTGAAAATGAATGAAAGTCCTGCATGTAAGATCTGAAACCATAAAACTCCTAGAAGAAAACAAAAGTGGTAAGTAAGCTTCTTGACATCAGGCTTGGTGATAAGTTTTTTACATTTGATACCAAAAGCAAAAGTAGACAAATGGGACTACATCAAACTAAAAAGCTTCTACATAGCAAAGAAAACCATCAACAAAATGAAAAGGCAGACAAAATGAACAGTGGTTAATTGTTCAAATTAATAATCTTACATAAAAGAAATCTAGAAGTAAATAAACCAGGGATGTTCCATTGGTTCTGTAAAGTGACTAGTGATCCAGGCTTTCTATACTCATTACTGGGAGGCAATTTTTCACTCATGACATGTCTTATGATAGCTTTTATCTAGAAATATCCTTTCAGGGATGTTTTCAGAGGAAACAGCCTTGAATGATGAAATAGTGTCGCTCTTCAGGTCAGAGAACAGATCTGATTCCTGGACAAGGCAATAAAGATAATGCCTCTCTGCTGGGCATAAGTGTTCAGATTTGCCAGCAGTCTTTGCATAAAATTGGGGTATTCTTAAGCTCAGTGTTCCTTAGCTGTAACAGATCTATTGCATGTATAGTATCAACCTGGATGTTCTGCATTATCCGCATGGGACTTGGAGGGCAAGAGAAAACAATGCAAACATGAAGCTCATGTTACCTGCTATGCCAGAAGTAATAAATTGAATTAAAAAGAAAAGAAAAGGGGATCCCTGGGTGGCGCAGCGGTTTGGCGCCTGCCTTTGGCCCAGGGCGCGATCCTGGAGACCCGGGATCGAATCCCACATCAGGCTCCCGGTGCATGGAGCCTGCTTCTCCCTCTGCCTGTGTCTCTGCCTCTCTCTCTCTCTCTGTGACTATCATAAATAAAAAAAATAAAAAAAAATAAAAAAAAATAAAAAAAAATAAAAAAAAATAAATAAATAAATAAAAAAAAATAAAAAGAAAAGAAAATGCAACCTACTGAATGGAAATAAATACTTGCAAATCATGAATCTGATAAGGAGTGAGTAACCAAAATATATAAAGAACCTGAAGACATACAAACAGGTATGAAAAAGTGCTCAACATCACTAAACACCTGGGAAATGCAAATCAAAACCATAATGAGGTTATCACCTCACATCTATTAGAATGGCTAAAACTAAAGACAAGAAATACCAAGTGTTGGCAACAGTACGGAGGTTCCTTAAAATATTAAAACTAGAATTACCATATGATCCAGCAATTTCACTTCTGGGTATTTATCCAAAGAAAATGAGAGTAAGTAACTCCAAGACATATCAGTACCCCCAATAAAAGAAATCTTGTTATTTGGAACAACATTAGCATTATGCTAAGTGAAATAAGTCAGAAAAGACAATAATATCTATGATCTCACTCAGATGCGGAATCTTAAAAAAAAAGAAACCAATGTGAAACTGAGCTCAGAGATAGAGACAACAGATTAGTAGTTGCCAGAGGTGGGACTGGGGTATGAGCAAAATGGGTGAAAAGAGTCAAAAGGTGTGAGCTTCCAGCTTTAAGATAAATTAGTCATGGGCATATAATACACAGCATGGTGACTATAGCTAATAATACTATGCTGTATAGTTGAAAGTTGCTAAGAGAGCAGATCTTAAAATATCACAAGGGAAAGACTATGCTTAACTCTGTATGGTGATGTTGACTGGACTTATTATTCTGATCATTTCTTAATACATTTAGGTGTTGAATCATTGGGTTGCACACCTGAAACTAATCTAATGCATGTCAGTTATGTCTCAATTAAAAAAAAAAGAAATGCTTCATGAAGATGGGATTTTGACTTAGTCTTAGCAAGGATTACTATGTCCATAAGAAAAGGAGACGTGAAACTATGATATTTTCCTTTTAGAAGGTAAAAATTTTATTTCATTTTTTATTATTGAAGAGAAATAGACTTTCATGCATACCTGATTTCAGTTCTTTTTACTTCAGATGTCTCTGTAAACACTATAATTGGAATAGCTAAGTTAAGGAAACAATTTTTGTAAGCTTCAAATGGATAGTCACCAGCTACCTTGATCATCTCCAATGCAACCTAGATAAAAGAAGGTGATCTGATTATATAGAGCCCAAAACTATTTATGACTTTAAATGCATTTATTTAGGGATGCCTGGGTGGCTCAGCAGTTGAGTGTCTGCCTTTAGCTCAGGTTGTGATCCCAGGGTCCTGGGATCGAGCCCTACATCAGCTCCCTGTGGGAAACCTGCTTCTCTCTCTGCCTAGGTCTCTGCCTCTCTCTCTGTGTCTCTCATGAATAAATAAATAAATAAATAAAAATCTTTAAATAAACAAATGCATTTATTTAATTTTCCTAAATTCTTCTCAAGCATTTCTCTGTAAAGAGTAAAAGCAGCTACTAGATTGAAATAATAGGAATTTTTTATAAATCTGTCCACTTTTTGCATATCTTATACTTTCAAACTTTTCACCTGTTCTATATGGGTTGAACAAAGTTATTAAAATGACTAATTTAATCATTTAATCTTCCTATTGTGGAAGACATGAGAATTCAAGAAATATAATACTCTAAAATCCTTTAATACAGGAGCAGATAATTACATAGCTTTGAAGTATAACACTATAGTACAGCATAACAACTAGGGCGAGCCTAAAGATTCTGAATCATTAAGGAAAGATTAAACTGTAAGAAATCTGAATCACTAACAGGAATTACATTTTTTAAGGCAAAGAACTAAAATCTAATACAATCAAAGACCAACCATTAGAGCAGTTCACTTTATTCAAGAAAAATAGAGTGCTTTGTATGGAGAATACAAGAATGATTAAGAGTATTATTGCTTGTAATAATAATTATACTCTATCTTGACAGAGGTTAGTTATTATATTAAAATATCTATATATCTATAAAGCTTCAAAATGTGGATGACCTTATTTTCAGAAATACCTTGAAATTTAAAATTATAAGATCAATATGGATCCCTCCTTCTCTAAGATCTCTGAGTGACTGGCTAGTGTGGCATAGTAGGAAAAACAGGTAAGAGGCAATGAAAAAGAAGTATTTCCATTTAAAGAATAATACACTCACCAAGCCAGAAACTGCAGCAGTGGATGTTGCTATTGCAGGTATAATTTTACCAGCTATGCGCTTTGTCTTAAAACGGTCAGCTGGTTCAATGCTATACATTTTGGCACGAAGGTTTGATGCAGCTGTAATGAAATCTATGTGTCCATTATGTTCATCATCTTTCTCAAATGAAAGCACTGCCATCTGAAGATCACCTGATCATAACAACCAGAAAAATAAAGTTTTGTAGTAATTTGTAAAGGTTTTATTAGGTAAAAAACAATGTGGATTCGTTATCCTTAAATATTCCTTTACAAAACACACGAAAAAAATCCAGAAAGATGAAGTTATTGAAGGATATGAAAATGATGGCTGTGATATCACTAAATCAGAGAAATTTCTATATTAAAAAAAATCTTTCTAAAAAACAGAAAATAAGAAACCATATATCACATCTGCTATTAAGTGGCTTACAAATAAAGTTAACATTGGGTATTGTACTAAAATTGTTTCCATAAATACTATTCTAAACATTTTGCCCCTGTTAACTAAGTACAGGGTCAGTGAGTCTAACAAAAATATGTATCTGTAATATTTCTAGATTAGTGATTTCAAAAATCATTCTGTAGGTAGGGCAGCCTGGGTGGCTCAGCAGTTTAGCACCGTCTTTGGTTCAGGGCGTGATCCTGGAGACCCAGGATTGAGTCCCGTGTCGGGCTCCCTGCATGGAGCCTGCTTCTCCCTCCCTCCATCTGTGTCTCTGCCCGCGCCGCCCCCAACCCCCCCGTGTCTCTCATGAATAAATAAAATTTTTAGAAAAAAAATCATTTGTAGATAGGTGTAGTTTGATCTGTTATAAAAAAGAGAAAGTAAGAAATGGTATTTTCCTAGAATTGTAACATACCTGTATTCTCTTTACAAAATAAATAGTTGGCTAACCTAGGTTCTTATTTCCTGAATTTTACTGGTTTGTACATAAAAATCCTGAAGGTCCGGAAACTGCTGATTTATGTAATAAAGCATGGTAAGCAGTTCTAAAAACATAGCTAATGGCTTTGTTTTTAAGGAATACAACTTTGGTTTTCTTATGTTTAAAACCATTTAGCAAGGATGTATGCAGGTCAAGATGTATTTCCCATGTATAACTAAGGAGACTAATAAGCCAGAAGAAATCTGTCTATGGCTTTTTATCCTTAAAGTGATAAAACTGGCTTGTGTTAATCTATATGGAAACTCCATTTTTTTGCTCTTTATGCTGGCCATGAGTTGTTTTTTTTTTTTTTTTTTTTTTGGCCATGAATTAAAAAAGAATCACACAGTAGAATCCCAAGGACTACACCAGTTAGAACAATGACAATAAAGCAGATAATACATTTCTGAATAGCAATTGAAGGTAGGGCAAAAGGTAACAAATAATGAATTTAGTCACAGTTAAAGATGAACAGTGACTTTCATATGATCGTGAAATCAACTAACATTGTTATTATTATAGTTATTATTTAGTCCCATAAGCTTTTGGGTGTAGAGTTTATTGATCATAAAAATTCCCTCTAGTTCAAAGCATTTTATAAAGATTTCCTCTTACTTGTGGTAGCTTTATTAGATGAAATAGCCTTTTCTAGTTGGAAAACAGCATTCCTCTCATCTTCATTGCTAATAGGAACATGGTCTGGTTTCCTTGCAGTTTCATCTGTTTGAACAACCTTTAAATACATGGACATATATTCACTATTGTTATCATAGCCTGTACTTAAGTCTGATTTCCATATCTTTTTTACCAAATAAGTCACACAGAGAAGATATTCCCTCTATCTAGTTTAATCACATTATTTTTTGTACAATGTTTTAAATAACTGAAATATATAAGAAAAATCCAGGAAAATGAAGTTATTGAAGGATATGAAAATGATGGCTTTGATATCACTAAATCAGGCATGGAGCCTAATACAGGGCTCAATCTCACAACCATGAAATTAAGACCTGAGCCAAGATCAAGAGTCACTTAACCGACTGAGCCAACCAGGCCCTCTGCTAGTTTAATCATATTAATCATTATGGCCCAGAGCATTTTACAGCTTCCATTGCTAAGTAATGTTATTTACATATTTATTATGTATTTCCTTACACTGAATGTCAACTCCTAGAAAAGTGATCTTTATCTTGTTCACTGAGAGAAATTCAATATATTTAAAACAAATTATCTCGTGTTAAAATATTTACTGAATAGCTTACAAGATCTGTATTTATATAGATCTCTTAAAATTCCACAGTATAATGAAGTTAATATTTATCAAGAGTCTGCAATTCTGAGAAATCTACTTCAAACCAAATTGTATAGCTCTAACTGGTGCAGAGCTGTTTTCTGTCTCCAAAGAAATCCATAAAATACATAATATTGCCATCCTTTAAATAATTACTGATTGCTGATAAGAAGTTGTTTCCGAAAGAATAAGTCTTCCTTCATATAGATGTATGCTTAGAGCAGCACCATCTAAGTAATTTATCTTTAAGAAATTACTTATTAAACATTCCACAAGGGCAGTAAAGTTAACAATTTCAGACAAAGAAAACTATCTGCATCATCGCTAATTAAAAATACTACTTCTTTTGTACAGTGCACATTCAACTTACATTTTTATAGATTAAGTATTATTTTAAGTATTTAAGAAATAGTAAAGAGTTAAGGAAACAGAAACTTCTGTTTTCCAGAATATCTAGTTGGTATTTTTGGCATCTTTTAACAAGTGCTAGACTTTGAAGCTTTGGTGTGAGTTGCTTCAGGAAGTTGTGAAAAGCTCATAATTCATGTTAAAACTAAAACTGTAGCTAAATGGCTCAGGATAATTTATTACCCCAAAACTTTGATAGAGAAAGAAGCAATTCAAGGCATAAAACACTGAAGAGCAATAAAGATTAGTGAAGTTATTGATACATGTTTCTTTGGCTTGTCTAGCAGTTCTGTTTACTAGAAACATGCGTTAGGAACTTACTTTTTTTAAAAAAACATTTATTTGAACAGAGTTGACAATGTTAAGTTACTTTCACATTTTCAATAAGGTGATTCAATTTCTCTATAATTATGTGATGATCACAAGTGTTACTACCATCTGTCACCATACAATGCTATTACAGTATCATTGACTATATTCCCTATGCTGTGCTTTCTGTTCCCTTGACTTATTCATTTCATAACTAGAAACTCCTTTACATAGGAATTCTGTTTACCTTTCTGTTCTTCTATTCTTGATAAGCTGTAAGTCATGAACATTTCATTCAGCACACCCATTTATTTGTATAAAATCAAACAGCTACAAATTTTCCTTTTCCCTAAAATAAAAGTGCAGAATGGCAGACTGCACACATCACTTCCTGCTTGAATTTTATAGGGAGGCAATCATTATTCCATATTTTTCAATATTACTAGAGTATAAGGGGAACAAAAGATTGTTTTGTAGATGATTTTTAGAGTGTATACAAAAAGGCATATAATGAACATGTGAAAAAGAAAAATACTTAGTATTTTCAAACTTTCCTATTTATCCAGCCTAAATTTCACATTCCATCTTTATTAATATACTGCTTATCTCTTTCCTTCCAACATATTTGCCCTATAAAATTCCAGTCCTAGTTATATCCAATTTTTCAGCTATTCTATGGCAGCACTCAGGCATCCAAATGCCTTTTTTCTAGCCACATTTATATAATACATTAAGTAGATTAACATTAAATGGATTCTCAATGCTGTTTCAAAATTCTACTACGACTTCTAATAACTGACTTTCCCATCCCCTTGAGCAGTTTTTTCACACGTTATTTTTCCCTCTGCTCAAACTTCCTTTAACTTCTTTTCCTCCTCACCTGGAGCTGCTATCCATGCTTCTTATTTCAACTAAGAAAATAATAATCTTTTTTTCTCTCCAATTCCAATCCCTGTCAGGACAACATACACCAGACTCCAATCGCTATCATAAATTACCTTTTACCTACTACTTCATTCAAACCATCATCATCTTTTGCCTATAACCTAATAGTTTTTCATGCTTCCTCTCTCATGCCCTATATAGTCATTCTTAACACACCAGCCAGAATCATCCTTTTAAATATAAGCCAGATTGTGTCCTCTGCTTAAAATACTTCACTGGCTTCTTATCTTATAATAAAACATTAAATACTTATCATAACCCCAAGTATCTCTCCTATTTCACTGTCTACCACTCTTCTTACATACTCTCCTTCAGAAGAATCCTCCTTCAAAGTCTTTCAGGGCTTTTCTCTGAACTTGTTTTGCTTGTGTGCATTATTCTTTCACCACATAATAGCATGGCTCACTCTATCACTTCCTTTAGGCTTCTGCCCAAATGGTACTATATCAGAGGCTTTCCCTTTAGCCCACAAAAAATGACACCAGCTCCATCACCCTTTACTTCTTTTCCTTGTTTTTAATTCTTAGCACTATGCCCATATTGCAGTATTATAATAATAGCATTTTTTTTTTAATAGTCCGCCTCTCAGACCGTAGTATAGCGGAAAGTATAGTCTGTCCGCCAACAGACTATACTTTCATAAGAGCAAGAATTTTGTTTTGTTCATTGTGGGATTCTCCAGGTTTAGAATGAGACTTGATACAAGTAAAAGTTCAGTAACTATTTGCTGAGTGAATAAATTTCCAAACATACCTTGTTAGAAGGTTTGAATTCTTGAATCTTTACTTCAGAAAGAATATTCAAGAGGGCATCTGCTGATAAGTCCTGTTTTTTTAAAGAGTTATTTTGTGAACATTTTTTTTAAAATTCTGAATTCTAAAGCTAAAAAATCCTAAAGAGATCCTTTATCATACTAAATTTGAATAATTTATCATCTGACTATTTAGACCATATCCATTTGTGACATTTACCTTTATTCTATAGAAATACCATTCATATAAAGGCTGGGAGGCAGGGGTGGTGTGTGCAAAAAAATTCCTTATTACTCAATGAACTTGCAATCTTAGTTCTTTCCATAAATTTTTAAAAAGATAGTTTTAGGACTGGTTGTATCAGACTGAGTGCTCCGCGATCAGGGACTATCTCGTCATTGTTTTACAAAGTTCCCCACACAAAGTTATACTTGATAAATATGGACTCAATAAATGAAATATGTAAGTAAATGGAATTCATACCTTTGGAAGTAGAAAAATATTTAAATGGTTCAAGATGAACTAAGATGAATTTATTAAGGCTATCAGATCTATATCCATTTTTAAGAAGCTGCTTAGGAAAAACTGAGACATACTGCTTTTGAGGTCACCTACATTCTTATCACAGAATTGCCACTCTTTTTTTAGAAAAAGAATACCAGACTGAATGACACTATTTTAACCAGACATTTATGGTATATTTCACCATTAACTCCAAAAAGGATTAGTTTACACTAGGCATTTTTATCTGGATCCAAAATAGCCAGTGTTAATTATGGCTCTAGTTCGTATTTGCCCATTTAGCCTACCTAAAAGTATAGCGATTTATTTGGTTCTATTTTGCATCTGTGAAGAAAAAAAGCACTAATGCAGATCTGCCTTTCAATTAAAACTATATTAGATGCTTTAGATAATAGTCAATAAAGATGTCTAAAGAAATAGGTAGGATAAAGGTTAAGAAATCTCAACATGTGATAGTACAGCAAAACAAAAAGTTTACGTTAAAGAATGATTCTTGTAACATAAAAACATATTTTGATGATGCAATTAGCTGGCATGTCATCAAGTTTTTACCTGGTTTTGTATCAGTTCCTAGAGCCTGAAGGTTATCTTACCTCTTCTGTAAATGGAATGCAATAGACTGCAGCATACAGTTTTGCAGCATTCAGAAGAAAACTGAAGTGCCTTTTGAAATTAAAAATATGGCAAAGTGTGAATGCACAGTTTCAAAGATGCTTAATTCACCAAAACTATAGCTTTTGAAATGCTGAAGAAAAATAATCACAGAATTTTCGTTACAGGAATATTTAAAAGTTAGGCAATGAACTTCTGGTCCAGATGAAAGAATTACAGAAGCTTTAAGAAACATTAAATGTTCATCCTTCTAGGGATCCCTGGGTGGCACAGTGGTTTGGCGTCTGCCTTTGGCCCAGGGCGCGATCCTGGAGACCCGGGATCGAATCCCACATCGGGCTCCCGGTGCATGGAGCCTGCTTCTCCCTCTGCCTATGTCTCTGCCTCTCTTTCTCTCTGTGACTATCATAAATAAATAATAATAATAAAAAGAAGACCATAAAAAAAAATGTTCATCCTTCTAAGTAGTAATATTCAGAAGATGATCATGATTACTTTGGGGAGAGGAGTGGCAAAAAGTAGAAAAATTAGACTAGTGAAAGAAAATTCATTTTAACTCATAAAAAATTAGAAATTTGGTTTAAAAGAACATATATTAGGTTCAAATTAAGCAAATGAGTTTGTTTAAAAACACAAGGGAAGTTTTAAAGGAGAAGTAGTCAGGATAAGGGGACTGGAAGCCTAACATAAGCATCAGATGAGAAAACTAAATTAGAATTATTTGTTGAAAGGAAGGTTAACAAATTGTTTAATTGAAATACATAAATATGGGTGTTTGTGCATGTGTGTATAAATGTCTATCTAATATAGATACGGTATACAGGTATTCATTCAAACTCAACTATTTTGAAAATTAATTTGAGATAATTTAGGGAGACAGTAGTAATCATTTTTCCCTCTGTATTACTAAAGGTCCTTAAATACTGGCTCTACTTAACAGGAAAACATTTGTTGTTATTTTATGTTTATTTCTTATGGATAACGTCAAAGAGGATTATACTTTGCTTTCACTTAAGATAAAAATAATGAAGTTATTTTACTATCTAAATAAACAGATTCACATATATGTGAAGGACTGTGGCTGGCTTTGCTGGACAGACTAATATGCTAAATAACTCTTAGATGAAGAGGGATGCAATAATTTAACATTTACAGAGCCTGAGGTTTTTACCCTATAAACAAATACATAGTTAAGAAATTTACAATAAAGGATGCATAAAAAACTAGATACAAATACTTACAAAGGTTCATTTAAATCAAATTTTATTGGAGAGGGGGGCCTCTTTGGTGACTGCCAAAACAAACCTAACAGAATATACGATATTAGTTTCATTATAGACACTTAGAAATAAATTATATTAAATGTTCTTCACAAGACTTGGTCACACTTACTGCCATCTTTTAATCTTGTGTCTAGGGGAAAACAGTGAAGAAGCTGAAGAGCCTAAAGAAGAATATTTAAAAAAAATCACAATTCAATATTATCCGAGGTAAAAAAAAAAAAAATGCACAAGAAGATATACACTGAAGCCTCCAGCTACCCTTCTATTCCTTATCTCCATTTTCCTTGTCACTGCCCCCCATACCTGTAATAACCTCTATTGTTATTTTCTATCAACATATAGTTCTTTTTTTGCATCTACAGCAAACATAAATATACATTACTTAATCACTTTTTATACAAATGGTGACTTATTTTACATAACATTCTGCTCCTTTCAAAGAGCTAATCCTTAAAACAAAAATGAAGCCAGTAAAAATATACAGTATTTTGTATTTTGAAATGATAAATGATGGTTGAGATTTGCTTCAAAACCATCTGGGGAGAGTATGTTGGGAGGTATATGGATAAAACAAGATTATCTACAAGTTGGTAAATGTTCAACCTGGGTGACAGATTTGTGAAAATTACATGGGGGTTCATTATGCTATTTTTTCCACTTTCTATGGTTAATTTTTTCCATAATAAAAAATCTTTTAAAAAAAGGTATAAAAGGTAAGAGGACTAAAGAGAGTACTTTGGATTTTGAAACAAGGAGTCATTGATAATTATGGTAAAAATAATTTGAACAGCAGTGGAGAAAGAAGACATATCTATTGGATGAGGAAGTAGCAATAGCAAGTATAAGATCACTCTTCTAAGCAAAAGAGACCAGAAGGAAATGAAAAGCAAGGATAAGTGAAACCAAAAGACTTTTTAAAAAAGAAAAACTTACTTATATTCTGATAGGTAACAGCCTAAAGAGAGGGAGAGACTCAAGAGAGTGCAGGACACATTCTAGCAATTTTAAGTAATGGGAGAATAACAGCTAATATTTAATGAGCACTTACAGGCTAGGTTCTGCTCAAAGTGCTTTACATGTAATTCACTCATTTGATGCTCACACTAGCCTATGAATTACATGCCAATTTATTATCCTCATTTTACAAACGAGGAAACAGACCAAAACAGACATAAAATACGATTTTGGGTATCGGTGGGCAAGGCAAAATTCAACAAAATTTCTGACAGTATCTCTATTTTCTCAGTTTCTTGCTTTATTCTGAATAATAAACTTTTAGACTACTAGTGAAATGTATTCCTTATTTTCTAAAGGGAACCTCTACCTGAAACCCAATTTGCACACAGAAAAGATAAGGATCAAGTAAATGTATTTCTAACAAACTAATGGATGGAATATAAGTGTATTCTTTTAACATTCAAAGAGAAACTAGCTATGTGCCCTGCACTTGTTTTCACTTAATTTATTACTTATTTCTGAAAAGATTCTCGAATGAAAGAGATGTTTGGTCCAGGGAAATTAATTTGGTAGCAATTAAATGAGCAATTAATATATTATAATGCATACTTACCTTATGGTTAAAATATTTTTCAAACTTTAACCTTGCTAACTCTACACACTGGGACCAATTTCTAGGTCTTCTGCTAAGTAACTTAATAACTTGAAAACAGCCTTCTAAACTGTGTCCAGTTTGTATCTTCTAGAATGAAGGAAAAAAAAAAAACAAAATAAATACATTTCCAATTAAACACACAATACCCATCACTCACCCATATCATTACTGGGAAGTATTTTTTTTTTTTTAAAGATTTTGCATTTAATTATCTTGAGGAAAGAGAGCAAGAGAACACCAGAGACAGAGAGAGGGCACAAGCTAGGGGGAGAAGCAGAGGGAGAGGGAGAAGCAGACTCCCCACTGAGCAGGCAGCCTGATGTGGGGGTTGATCCCAGGACCCCAAGATCATGATCTTGGCCAAAGGCCGACATGTAACCAACTGAACCACCCAGGCGCTCCTATTCCTGGGAAGTATTAGCCAAAGTTTGAAGTGCCAGCTCACGTGCCCTATAATTTTAGTATTTTTACCATGAGCTCCCTTCCATGTCCCTGCCTTTTTCTTCTTCCTATTTCTTTTTGGAGGGAGAATGGAAAAGGACAGCACATGAAATTTCAGCTGTAATTTCTTTTTTTTTTTTTTTCAAAGATTTTATTTATTTATTCATGAGAGACACAGAGAGAGAGGCAGAGACACAGGCAGAGGGAAAGGAGGCTCCATGCAAGAAGCCCGATGTGGGACTTGATCCGGGGACTGCAAGATCACATCCTAAGCTAAAGGCAGACGCTCAACCACTGAGCCACCCAGGCGTCCCTCAACTGTAATTTCTTATCTGACAAGTTATCCTCATGTCTAGCTAGCTGCTAAGTTGTTGGTATTACATATGTACTTAATATAATAAGTGCTTATAAATAACATTTTATTTATACTAAAAAATTGGCCTGTTTAATATAGGAATAAGGAAAAGTAAGAACATATCTTTAAAGTTGCCCGCATCATGAAGACTATTTAGTCTGAGAGATTACTGTC
Source organism: Canis lupus dingo (assembly GCF_003254725.2). Taxonomy (NCBI): domain Eukaryota; kingdom Metazoa; phylum Chordata; class Mammalia; order Carnivora; family Canidae; genus Canis; species Canis lupus. The sequence continues at coordinate 58,602,521 of NC_064255.1, forward strand.
CACTCATGAAATTTTCATTAGAACTCACCTCAGTTTTTTTCCAAAGAGTTTAACAAGTTATTTTATTATTTGTAGCTGTCAATATTATTACATCTTTCTTAGGTTGAGTCATATGAACTCCTGTTCATACAAACTTAAAAAACGGGGTTATTTGTGACTTGCTGATTTCAAGATTCCTCATGTACTTACTATGTATAATAATGATGCTATAATCTTTCTTTAAAGAGGTGAAATAAACTATAGGCAATTTGCAAATAAGATTACACTGAGACAGTGTTGAGATTATATTAAAATGTATTGATTTTTACCTGTAGCACCTCTTCTGCAGATGGATAGGTTTGCCAAAATTTGTTAAACAATGCAGGCTTGTGGGAAAAAGAACTTTCAAACTATAAAGGAAAAAAAGTTACAAATAGAAGTCTGTTTTAAAATTGGAAACATCTTTTCTACCTCAAATTGGAAACATCTTTTCTACTTCAAATAAAAATTTCTTAAAATAAAGATCTTTATTACCTTATCTCTTGCCCACTGTATAGTATGTTCAATAGCAGCTGGAAAGGATTTTAGAGTACAAAATGGTATTTCCTCTTCTGGGGGATCCCGCTGATTTATAAAACATGACAATAGATAGTTAAGAAAATTAAAAAAAAAGAAAAAAAAGAAAATCAATGGCAATTTTTCATTGATTGAATTTACTTGAATGTTTTAAGACCATTAAAAAATGGTTTTGAGTGTTTTATGACCATTTAAAAAAATGAAATAATAAATGAATCCAATATTTTTAAATCCTCTTTCTCTTAGGCAAGTAAGAGGGAAAAATGGATTTTTTTGACACTCATTTATTAATAGCAATGTCACAAAAAAACATGAATTTTATTACAACTTATTACCTGTGCACTTATTTGGTACCATATGGTACTTATGGCAGGTTCTCACATATAATTAATTTTTTCTACAAGAGTCAAGGTGACATTGAAAACTACAACATTCCCTACTTTGAAAAGTAATTCAAGAATTCTCCAAAATGGTGCTCAGCATACCACGAGTTTCTTTCCCCAAGGAGAAAAAAATTTAGGAGCAGGGATCATATGTCCTTGATGCTTCATACAGTTTCTTAAAGAAGTGTGTTTTAAATAAACAACATATCAAAAAGAATGAAATCTTGACATTGCAATGACATGGATGGAGCTGGAGAGCATTATGCTAAGAGAAATAGATCAGGCAGAGAAAGATATATACCATGTGATTCCACTTTTATGTGGAAGTTAAGAAACAAAACAATAGGGAAAGGAGAAAAGAGAGAGGCAAAGCACGAAACAGACTCTTAATTACAGAGAACAAACTGATGGTTACCAGGCGGAGGCAGATGTGGGGATAGGTTAGATAGGTGATGGGGATCAAGCAGTGCACTTGTGATGAACAACAGGGTGGTGTATGGAAGTGCTGAATCACTATATTGTACACCTGAAACTAATATTACACTGTATGTTAGCTAACTGGAATTTAATAAAAACTAATAAAATAAAATAAAATAAAAAAATAAAAAATTAAATTAAAAAATTTAAACCATTAAAAATAACTTTCAAAAAAGAAAGAAAAAAGAAATGGTAAATGTCTATACTGTCTCATGTAAAAAAATACCATTAAAAAGACCCTTTTTCTATTACATTTGGCTTAGGTGTATTATTTTTTTTAAGATTTTATTTGTTTATTCATGAGAGACACAGAGAGGCAGAGATATAGGCAGAGGGAGAAGTGGGCTCCCAGGGAGCCCGAAGTGGGTCTTGATCCTAGGACCCCAGGATCACGTCCTGAGCTGAAGGCAGATGCTCAACCACTAAGCCACCAAGGTGCCCCAGGTTTATTGGTTTAATCAATCTAAAATGACTCACTTTATCTCTTCTTACTTAGAGATTTATATTTCAGTTTGTTTATGTGAAATACCATAAAATATTTTATAAACCAAAGAGGGAAGCCAGAAGAGAATTCTATTTTTTCTAAATATAAAGTCAGAGAATATAGTAAGAGGCTTGGGAAAATTGTGGTAGAATAACACAAACAAGGAACTTTTAGAATTTTAACAGCATTCTCTATTTTGAAAATCTTCCAATATGACTTCAGCATATCATGATTTTCTCTAATTTCCTTCAAATTAAACTTAGAATTTTGTCTACTATAATGTTCTTACTATATAAACTTTGGATTTCATGAGAATGGGAAAACATTTTATAAATATTTAACAATTTTACTAAAGCAAACATTAACTATGAAATAAAGTGATATTTACACTTGTAAAGAAAATTCTTTCCATTTTACAACTTGGGTTTATCTTTTTTAAAATCATAAAGCCTACAAATGTTTCCCAGGCCAGTATTTTTCAACTTTGGCAGTATATCAAAATCACTTGCAGAGGTTAAAAAAAAGTGACATCTATATGCTTTACATATATAGATGGCTTGGTTTCCTCCCATGGAACAACTGAGTCTTCAATAAAATTTTGGATGGGTCACCAGTTCAAAGGTTGTTAGAAAACCAATCAAGCACCTCTGAGAAATAAACAGTAAAGACAAGAATGAGATTGCAAAACACCAGAAACAAAATTTTGATGATTTAAAAATTAAGTTCAGTTCTCTTTAAAAAAATGCATATGCATATATGCATGGAAATTACGGACAGATTAACAGACAGATTAGGAAAGCTAAATCAAATCTGCTGACTAATGAAGAGAAAAAAATGAGATATAAAAATTATGATATAAAGAAGATAAACATTTACTTCAAAAACTCAGTTCACTTACATGACTATTATAGGATTCAGTTAAATGAGGAACAATAACTTCAGTGTGTCCCTTAGTGCCCATTGTTCCAGAATCTAAGAGGGGTCGTAGATTTGCTAAGCAACGGCTATTTGAAAAGATAACAGGTAACAAACATTTAAGTGAGCAATAACAATGTAAGCAGAGGACATCTCACCACCTTCTGTTAATCATTTCACACACTGATAACTTCTGGATGTAGTATCTCAGGAAACAGATACATTACCACCAAATAATGCATTTATCATTTCTGTCCCGCTCCTCCCACAAATTTTGTTGCCCAACCCAGTAATTTTTGTCTGTTTCTTCTTTGACTACTACTAAATTTTGGGCTTCAACTTTCTTTTACTCTAGGTTAATTCTTGATGTACTGCGTCCCTTCTTCTCTTGCTTCCTATTTCTTCTTTGGTTATTTCCTGACTACAAATTCTGTTCTACTGTATCTTCTCAATGTTATTTTTCTCCCAAACATTAATCTTCTTCCTTAATACATTCAATACCTATATTCTACACATGTTAATTTCTTAAAGTTTTTATTCTTCCTCTGCCCAAGATTACCAACTTTCCACTACACTCTCCACTGGTAAATTTTCTTCTGTTAATAAATCTGTTCTCTAACCGTAACATTAGAGAGTCATATAAAGAAGTAAGGAAAATTATGTAAGGTGTACACATTATAGTCACTCATTCATCTACTTATTTAACAATATTTCCTGAATGACATATGTTGGGCACTGAGGATACAGTGATTGGAAAATAAATGGTCCCTGAATAAGTGATTTAGTGAAGAAACAAATACCAATTAGTGTATCAATAAAAATAAGCACTATGACAGAAAAAACAGAGTGCTGTGAAAGATTACCATAGGAGAATCTACAGAACTTAGTGGTTGAATAAAGTCTGTTTAAATAAAGACATTCGGGATGCAACTGAAAGACTGAGAAAAAACAAAAACAAAAACAAAAACTAAAGTAGGTAGATTTGGAATCAAGATTGTTAAAACAAGATAAACAATTTCCTAATCTGAAGGAGAGTATGTACAAGTCTTTGAGGTGTAAAAGTGTTGGATGCCTTATAAAAAACTGAAAGAAGCAATGTGTGGCCGGAATGACGGAGCCAGCAAAGATAGGTAAATTTTAAGCTAAAGTGGTAGCAGATGGCAGACACTCCATGAAAAACATTTAGGCCATGTAAAGATTTTGAATTTTATCTTAGGTATAATGGAAAATCATAAAAAGGATTTGACAGAAATACAAAGAATGATCAGAAAATTGGGTAACTTTTTAATAAATAGGTGTGGAAAACAGTGAAAACAAAAGAAAAAAATTTTATGAGCCTGCATTTCAAGAACATACCTGTCTACATATCTCCTGGCTTCCACATTATCTAATGCTGTAATAATGATATCTTGTTTAGTATAGAACTCGTCACTGTAAATAGCCTCAGTGGCTGGACATACTTTGTTCAAGTGTGCATCTATCTTTAATTGAGGATTTATTTTCAGGGTTGCATCCGCAGCAGTATAGCTTTTAGGTTTCTAAACAAATAACAAATAAAAACAGAAGAAATAAGTGTTAAACAGAAAAAGTAGGCCGTGAGTGAACTTACCACATTTTTTTATATGAGAGTAATGAGGCCAGCTTTCATTTTCATTTGTGGAAATTACATTCATTGTAGTCATATTACATTTAATAATCCAGATTAGTCTGAATAATTAATACATTTTTAATGGAAATCTAAACAGCCTCTATCTTAACTACTATGTGCTTTAGAGTTCTTAAAATATCAATTATTAATAGTGTTTTTCCTAGTATTACGGTCTGAACTTGGTAAGTGCCTAGGAAAAAATAAGAACATGTTCAGTACAATATTAGAAATCATAACTGCAGAAGAGGTATGGGAAGTTAACACTTTGGTACTGAAATCTTACAAAAATATTAGTATTTCTAGATGGAAATATTTAAAAAATTATAATATATGTTTGTTTTATGAGTTCTCCTGACATGTTTTTACCTCTTAATGCTGTTAAGTACACAAACTGTAAACTCTGTTGGATCAAAGTAAAATTAAAACAAACAAGCAAAAAACAGGCTTTAAAAGTTTTTCTGTAAGTAAAATGCAGAGTGAATGAATTGTGTGACATATATTTTGGTTCCTGACAGACGCTGTTAATTCTTTTGTGTGTTTGGATTGGTGAGGCAATTATGCCACCTACTTTAGTAGTTACTTTTCTGTTAATGACATTCCTTAGTTTACCAAGATTATTGATGCACTGTTGAGCAATAAAGTGCAAAAACATTTCTAAAGTAAAAGCAAGTATGTTTGACTAAAATCCTTTTCTTAAATATTTTGATCTCTAGAAAAGACTGAAACCCAGCATGATTTTACAATAAAGAGGATGTTTAATGGTCAAGCAAGATCAAAGAGCAAAAAATTCTAAGTGCCAAACTTCACTTATTATGTAATAGACTCCCTTCCAAAATGTGTCAAATGTGGGATCCATTAAAGTTTTAAAGTCTCTGCATCCTTAGTTTCTTTTTTTTTTGCTTACATCCTTGGTTTCTAAGATTAAATATGCAGACACACCTTCATTATAAAATGGAAAAAAATACTGCCCATGATTCACAACTTAGATTTTAAATCCAAAATCAATGCAAAAAAAGTTTTTACATCAGAAAATAATTTTATATTTGTCCCAAATGTCATTCCCCATGTTTGATAAGAGATTCTAATAAAATAAAAACACATTATACTTGTTCAAGTACCATATTTATAAAAAGGAAACTCTCTTCTTTTTGGTGTAGCACAACAGATGACTTAAATTTGAAACAGAGTAGCAACAAACCTGTATGTGGTGAGGACGGAATAGGAACTGTCTATTCAAGTTGGATTTTTCTATCAAGTCGGGATCTGTAACTGTAACCTAATGTGAAGAAAAGAAAAAAGCTGAAATTGTGTAAGAAAAAAAAAATTAAATCTATTTTGCTTTGCTCAGAAAGACTAAAACAATTCCAGTTATTCTGAATTATCTTAGCTGTACAAGTAATTAGAATACAAACATCCCAATGGTTACCAATATTATTATTTTTATATTATGTTTAACTACAATTAATGTTTAGCCTAGGAACATGTCAAACAAAACAGCTGAAACTGATGACAGTTCCTGTTTGAAACTTTTTTCTAATTATTCATAAGAAAAATAAGAGACTAAACACCACATTTTAGAAACATGTGATGGATTAACTATAGAGAAGTTAGCTCTTCTTTCTAAACATTTATTTTCAATTGCAACAATCAATGGAAAGAATATCTGCATATTTCAATTTGAAAGGAAATCTTGCTAAAGCAGAGGTCTACAAACTACAGTGCAGGCAGCCTGCCTGTTTTTGTAAATAAATTTTGTTGGAACACTGTCATGCCATTTGTTTTAAGTACTGTCTATGGCTGTTTTCATGTCGTAATGGCAGAGCTGACTTGGGACAGAGATCCTTGGTTCACAAGCCTAAAATAGTTGGAATCTGTTTAAGAAAAAGTTTGCAGATATTCTAAGGGATGCAAGATCAAAATAAACAGACCCAAGATAATCTGAAAAGTATTCATAATGCATTTCTCACTTATGTTAGTATTTTTACAAGATCTGACTAGATCTTGATTATTTGAAATTTATTTTTCTTATTTTTTTTTAAAAGATTTTATTTATCTATTCATGAGAGACACAGAGAGGCAGACATAGGTGGAGGGAGAAGCAGGGTCCCACTGGGGAGCCTGATGCAGGACTCAATCCCAGGACTCCAGGATCATACCCTGAGCCAAAGGCAGATGCTCAACTGCAGAGCCACCCAGGTGTCCCATTTCCTTTTCTATTTAATATTTTGGACATACACTCAATATAGAAACACTTGTGAGTAACTGCAGCTTTTAGCTCAGGAATAAACTTCTCTCTTGATTCTTGAACCTGGGGATTTCTCTTTCCTTCTTTCCAGTTAGCTGGCTACATTTGTAAACACTATAAAAAAGAATAATTTAAATAGCAAGTCTATGTATTTGCAGGACAGAGATCAGTGCACATTAACTTACTGTGTTTTTGTCACCTGAAAGCAGGATTGTTTACTATATACCTTTATATGCTTGTATGCATTATGAATTTCCAAGGAGTTAAGATACTCAAGTGATTCTCAAACTTAGGTAACCAAGAGTTTTTTAAAGTAATACCTTTAAAAGGTATGGTTTTAAAACCCCTAGAACTAATAGTAGTTTGTGAAACACAATTTCAGAAATGCTAAGCAGGAGAAATATGTGCATATGAATATCTGTCTATAACAGTGATAGCAATGAATACCTTTTTTAAGTGGAATATTAAGCCAAGGTTACTAAACTATGTGAACTGGGGCATAAATTTAGGCATTTCATTACTTACTGTTAGTTACCATGATGAATCTATGAAATCACTACTCTGGGAAGCTAGTTTATATATTAAAGGCAAAACAAATTAGTGAAATATATTTTTATTTAAATATGACATGGCTTCCCAATTAACTCATTTATCATCTTAAGAAATTAAATTGTACACCAATATTTACATTATTCCCTTTTCTTTTGATAATCACTAATTGAAACTGTATCTGAGAACTCTGCCACTAATGTTAGCTTCCATCTTAAAGATTTACTTAATAATAAGGAATATTAATAGAAATAACAATTCTAATGTGCTTTAAATAGTTTGCAAAGCACTTTCACATTTTTTTTTTTAAGATTTTATTTATTTGACAGGAAAGAGAGAGAGAGCACAAGCAGGGGGTGCAGCAGGCAGAGGGAGAGGGCGAAGCTGGGAGCAGGGTCAGGGTGTTCAATGAGGGCTTGATCTCAGGACCCTGGGATCACAACGTTTGTAGATGGCAGATGCTCAACAGAATGAGCTACCCAGGTGCCTCGCTCTTTCACATTTGATCTTCATAATTATATTGTGAGGTAGGAAGCAGAGATACCAGTTTCATAGTATTAGAAAGAAACGGAGAAGAGAGAATTAAAAGTAATTGGCCACAAGGTCACATAATTTTGAAAAGTGGTCAGAGCAGAATCAGAATCTTCCGATTTCTACTGTAATTCTGTCTCCTCAAAAATTACTTATTTCAGATCTATGCAAATACAGTACAAAAATGAGTAGCAACAAAAAAATTTTAACTCTCAAGGATTTGTATCTTACCATTCCTTTTTCTTTGCCTGTACCAACACCAAGTAAAGCAAAATTTTTTAACATTTCACAGCCTATGGCTCCACATCCTACCTATACAGAGGAGAAAAATAAAATGTATCAGATTAAATACAATTAAGACTACTTACTAAAGGGAAATGTCATCTTAATTTTCTTCAAATACCAATTTGTAATATATATACTTTTTAAAATAAGTTGAACATTTGTGATTCATTTTACTTTAAAATACCTAGCTAGTTTATTGTGTATGCTATTACAACTGTTTCAGTTAAAGAAAAAAAAGATATAAATCAAGTTAGGAAAGTAATATTTACCATTCCTTTAAACAGAAGACATTTTAATATTCCAACAAAAGCCAACAATTGAGCTAATTATTTATATGAGACAGAAACAAATGCCACAAAACACCAGTACAATATTTTGATGGAAAAGATTTCTTGTTTATAATTTTCAAAATTCATATGATGAAGCTATCTATTCTAAGACTTTCTATGTGCATGTAAAAGCTCAGCAACAGCTGTTGATATTCAAAACATTATTTAAAAAACTATTACTATAAAATCAGCAGTATTTTCATGACTGAATAATAATAATAAAAAAACCATAAGTGGCAGGAAAAGGGAGTTTTATGGTACTGGGGAGAGAGATCCTGCCAATGTATGAATTAAGACATTTAAAAAGACAGATTAAATCTATATCTTATTTTATTTGCTAGGAAAAAAATTTAAACAATGAAAAAAAAAATCCCATCCCAAATCTAATTTTGAATGTATTTCTAGAAAATAATTTAATTTTCAAAACTATCATACATTTTAATTTTGAATGTATTCATTATACTAGAGGTTAGCAAACATTTTTTGTAAAGGGTCAAAGAGTAAATATTTCGTTTTGTAGGACATATGGTGTCTGTTACAACTACTCACCTCTGCTATTATAGCATGAAAGAAGTCACAGACAATACATAAATGAATGGGTTTGACTGTGTTCAATGAAATTTTATTTACAAATATAGGCAAGCAGAATGGATTTGGCCTGTCTTACGCTTTTACTGAAATGTCTACTCTGTCAGGAATTATACTTAGACTCAAATTTGCTTTAATAAATGAATCTGATGATAGACAATAGCAGTTAGACTGTACTACTTATTCTCATCATTATTTATACTTACTAAAAAGATATTCAACTTTTGTAGCTTCTGACACAACGTGTCTCCAATGCAAGCTCGTAAGGCATCATATCTATCTCCTCTGAGGAAAGTAAAATATACCAAAAACCAGAAAAGCATAAAAAAACATTATTAGGATTAGTTTTACTATTGTTAATATCAATTTAATGTTGAACTTTAAATAGAATACTCTGAGTTTCCTCCAATCTAAAAGAAAATTATCTTATTTGAAAGACAAAAACTCCATTAAGAACTCAGTTTTTTTCTTTTTCCATTTAACATCCTTTATCCAAATGACTTAAGTAAAGGTGACTTTAGTTTATCTAGAAAAGACAATTTCCTAAAGTAGGGTTTTGTTTGTTTTTTGTTTTGTTTTGTTTTTTAAAGAGAGAGCAAGTGTGTGCACACATGAACGGAGGGGGAAAAGGAGAGAGAGAATCTAAAGCAGGCTCCATACCCTATACAGAGCCTGAGGCCAGGCTAGATCTCATGATCCTGAGATCAAGTAAGGGAGTAATTTTTTTTTTTTTAAGATTTATTTATTTGAGGGAGGGAGAGAGACAGAGGTGGGGGGGAGAGTAGAAGCAGGAGAGGGAGAGAATGTCAAGCAGACTCCACACTGAATGTGGACCTGATGGAGGGCTTGATCTCACAACCCTAAGATCATGCATGACCTGAGCTGAAACCAAGAGTTGGACACTTAACACTTCACCAATTGCATTACCCAGGCATCCCAGGTAGGTTTTTTTTTTAAACAATTTTATTTATTTATTCATGAGAGATACAGAGAAAGAGAGAGGCAGAGACACAGGCAGAGGGAGAAGCAGACTCCATGCAGGGAGCCCGACATGGGACTCAATCCCGGGTCTCCAGGATCATGCCCTGGGTCGAAGGTGGTGCTAAAGAAGGTGGTGCTAAACTGCTGGGCCACTGGGGGCTGCCCCCAGGTAGGGATTTTTAATAAAGCTTCCTAGAGAAGTTTATGGCAGGGCTTTGGAGTTGCTAATACATTTAAATTGGAGGCAAAACTTTGGGAAGAGTGATTCTATAAGCTTTAATCAGATTCTCAGAGATTTGTGACTCAAAAAGATGAAGAATGACTGATATAAATAAAAGTTGCAGATAGCAATTGTTTTCATCTCAATTCAGAATAGTATTTGGAATGCTAACTATTCTCATGGCATACAATTTAAAACTTCATATTCATTATTTATAAAAAGGTAAAAAGTTATTACATTAATTTTACATTAACCTCTAAGTAGAGAAAAAAATTACGAGAAAAGACATCTGAAACAAATGGATATTCGGGTAAAAATTCTTCTAATGTAGCTGTCTCTTGCAAACATTCAACTAAGAGAAAAAGAAAAATTTCAGAATTACCGTGGGAGAAATTCTTCACGTTCAATTTTGTCTAGGGATTTGACAATATCTCCTGCTTCAATGTATAACTTTAAAGTAGAAGATAAAAACACAATTTACTATGTATAAACATTAAATTGCTAAAAAACATTTTTCTCTTCTGTATTTAAAAATCTTTAAGAAAAAAATGATAAAAATGCCAATCTTGAGTAAAACAATACATTAAAAATATTGTTTTTTATACAATATACATTCCTATATTACTTTATTAAAACCTGAAGGAACTGTTAAAAGGTCTAATTTGATTCATGTCACCCATTTTTCAATTTTAGCACACATAAGGAAATTTCACCTCCAAATCTATTTATAATTCCATAAAAACTCTGGAAGCCTCATTCAATTTCAGTTACATTTGAAGAAGTAATCTGATTACTTTTAGATAAGAAAGTACCAACTTTTATTTTCCATCTTGGGTATATTATGTCATTTATTACATATACCATAGAGGAAATGATCGAGGAAGCCACAATTCTAGCATTAAAAAAAATGATCGAGGAAGCCACAATTATAGCATTAAAAAAAATACCAAAGAAATTAAAATTAATTAAAAAAAGAATTCACTCTCATTTTCATTTAGTAACTATGTGGCTAAATTTGAACATAACTAAATGGTTGTGTATTTAACTACAATAATATAGAATCTAATTGTTAATAACATACTTCCTCATATTGTTGACAGCTATATCTAAATCAGACATCTACAACTTAACTTGTACTCTTAAATCAAGTGATTCAGGAGCAAAATAGCATTATGTAGATACTTTTTTAAAACATAAAATAGATAAATATTATATACAAAATGTGGGGATTCAAAAAAGAAAAGGCCTGAAGAGTATCCTTTGATACCCTCTGCCAATTATTCTTTTCAGTAATAGAAAGGATTCCTTTTTATTCCTTCTTGAGATGTTTTTACCCCGTAGAGTTCTCAAACTTACACTACTTCCATGCTTTTACCTTTAGAAGTTTAAACCTAAGAAGGGATTCTGAAGATTCCTGATGCCCAAAGATTCCATGGAACTGTTATCCCATGAATGCTAAGCTAATAGTACTAGAAACTAAGTATAATAGTAGAAAATTCATTCCTTCACTCTAACAAATCAGGGAAATATATCCTAGAATGCAACTTTGGGTTATAGTCCATAGCCTCAACCAATGATCTTGTCAATTTTGATTAGAGAATTAAATTTTGGCAGCATATCACATCTAACTCACGCATCAAAAAATATTTAAGATTGCTTTTATATTAATAATTCATAACAAAAAATAAAAAAATAAAAAATAATTCATAAGATATTCACTGTATGGTTGGAAAATTTAATCATAAGTATAAAAAATATTAAAATACAAAACTAACCCATTGGCACAATGGAGAAAACTTTCCTGTTATGGCTTTCAATACTTCTTGGCTGGCAACACCTCCTACTGCTGCAGCAAGTGGAGGTAAAAAACCTTGAGCAGTCCAAGAGAGCCAATGCACAATGTCAGCATTTACTTCTGGCTGAAACACAAGTCATGAAAGGCAATAATCTTAACAATTTTTACACAGACACTCATAATTTCAACGGTTTAGTATGAGAATTACTAAATTACTATAACTTCTAAAAAAGTTACTCAATTTCCCTGCTAAACAGATTTTAAATGCTAAAGAAAGTTCCAATCTTACAGTAAATCTTACAATCTTACTGTATGTTAGTTACCCTAAGTATTTCTCTTTACCAGTAACTGCACATATGTTTGCTTTCTGAATCTCTATGTTATACTAGGGCAAGATTTAAGATTAATGGGAGTATCTAGCATTTACAATTTTTGTTAAAGACCAGTTCTGTGATGTCAATCAACATCTATAAAAAACCAGAATTTTAAAAAATTGTTTTAATGAAAACTCTGGGAAACCCTTAATCCTAAATAAATGAAAATAAAGATAAAATAATCTATAAAAAATGATAAGGAGCTATCAGTCTGTGCTTGAAGTGGTAAATAAAAAGTAAAAGGGTCAAAAATAATGAGGCAATACTTTGTTAGGAAAAAAAAATTGAGAATGGTTATTTTGCATACTCATTTAAGACCCAATCATTATGAAGTTCTCATTATCATACTTAAAAACTGACACGATGTTTCTTGAAATAAGATTTATTTATTAGTATTTTTAAGGAAATACTGGAGAATTGGATTCTGGAACTATTGGTATAATTTTTTCTTTGTGAGGAAGATCTCTTCATGAGCTCTGGCTTCTCTTTCTATTCTTTCAACATTAGTAACCTTAATCTTAACCTTAAGATTCAAATAGGACTCAATGGATTTGAAATTGTATGTAAAATAACACTTTTGCATTTAGGAGGAAAAGGAAGGGCTTTTATTACATTCTCAACGATATCTGTGATACAAAAAGAAGTTAGTATCTACTTACTATTCCACCCACTCTATTTCGGTGTTCTAGATTTCATTATTTTTCAACTATTTAGCACTAAACTCAAATTAGATTATGTTTTCATTTAAGCGGTGCCATTTGTGAATGCAGAGATACTGGTGGTAGTGATAATATTAAAAACAGTGATGAGAATGTGAATAGAAGCAGGTAATTTGAGCACCTACTGGGACTTGTATATTAAATTCACATGTAATTTGCAAAACAGTCCTAGGAAATATAATTTTTATCATACAAATTGGAAAACTAAAACTTTGAAAAAGAAATTTAATTAAGATTTTATAGCTAATAGAATAGAATCTGAACTCAAAAAGTTTAACTTATCATTAGGTTACACTATCTCCCAAGATTCTATTATTTTTTAATTAACAAACAAAAAACCAAATTCGGGGAAATATTTGGTTGCCTTAGAATAATGACAACAGCCTAAATCTGAATTTCCCCACACAATCTCTAAAAACAGATATGTATTCACAAGAAGAGAAACAAACTGGTGGCAGGGTTTCATTATTACTAAGAAACAGAATATTATGAACTTCAAATTACCTATAAATAGAAAAGTACCAAACTCCAACAAAACTACTTCTGGATGTCATACTGTTGCAAGGCTGCACAGAGAGCAGGAAATGCGTAACCACAGAAAAGAGAATGAAAGTTTTAACAGTGACAAATCATTCTGAGAAAACAGAAGGCCCTACACAAAGTGCAAAAAATACTGAACACTTATGAAATCTAGCAGATCTCAGCACTGACTATGGTGAAAGAACTTATCTGGGAGAGAATGATGTAAATAAAAAGAGGGAGATATCCTTTGACATAGAAGGTTAAGATAAGTAAGAGAGGAAGTTAAGGATTTGACAGAAATCAGATTCACAAGACACTAATACCTATTCACCAAAAACAAAAACAAAACCCCATCCATTAAAGAATGGGAAAACCCCAAAAACCCAACCATTAAAGAAACCCCTTTCCAGTATCTTAAGAGAATAGGGATTTTTAGAAGTAGCAATCTGAATAAGTATCCAAAACCCTTACCCTGCACCAAAAATACGCAGAAAAACCAATTTATATATCAAACTAATATAAGAAGGAAACAAAATTAGAATAAAAACGTTTTTTGTATTTCCAATTTTTTTTAAATAATAAATTTATTTTTTATTGGTGGTCAATTTGCCAACATACAGAATAACACGCAGTGCTCATCCCGTCAAGTGCCCCCCTCAGTGCCCGTCACCCATTCTACCCACCCCCACTCTCCTCCCCGCTTCCACCACCCCTAGTTTGTTTCCCAGAGTTTGGAGTCTTTATATTCTGTCTCCCTTTCTGATATTTCCTACCCATTTCTTCTCCCTTCCCTTATATTCCCTTTCACTATTATTTATATTCCCCACATGAATGAGAACATATAATGTTTGTCCTTCTCCGACTGACTTACTTCACTCAGCATAATACCCTCCAGTTCCATCCACATTGAAGCAAATGGTGGGTATTTGTCGTTTCTAATGGCTGAGTAATATTCCATTGTATACATAGACCACAGCTTCTTTATCCATTCATCTTTCGATGGACACCAACGCTCCTTCCACAGTTTGGCTATTGTGGACATTGCTGCTATAAACAACGGGGTGCAGGTGTCCCGGCGTTTCATTGCATCTGCATCTTTGGGGTAAATCCCCAGCAGTCCAATTGCTGGGTCGTAGGGCAGGTCTATTTTTAACTGTTTGAGGAACCTCCACACAGTTTTCCAGAGTGGCTACACCAGTTCACATTCCCTCCAACAGTGTAAGAGGGTTCCCCTTTCTCCACATCCTCTCCAACATTTGTGGTTTCCTGCCTTGTTAATGTTCCCCATTCTCACTGGTGTGAGGTGGTATCTCATTGTGGTTTTGATTTGTATTTCCCTGATGGCAAGTGATGCAGAGCATTTTCTCATGTGCGTGTTGGACATGTCTATGTCTTCCTCTGTGAGATTTCTGTTCATGTCTTTTGCCCATTTCATGATTGGATTATTTGTTTCTTTGGTGTTGAGTTTAATAAATTCTTTATAGATCTTGGAAGGGCTTAGACTTTTATATTTAGCCAAGTTGTCTTTCAAGTATGGAGGCTACCCAAAATATTTAAAATAGGTAAGAACTCGGAGAGAAAAAAAAAAAAAAGGAAATTCTGAGCTTTTCCTAAGAAATATACTAGAGGGGCACCTTGGTGGCTCAGCTGGTTATACATCTGCCTTCAGCTCAGGTCATGATCCCTGAGTCCTGGGACTGAGCTCCAAGTAGGCTCCCTGCTCAGTGGAGAGCCTGCTTCTCCTTCTCCCTCTGCCCCTTCCCCTGCTTGTTCTCTCTTGCTCTCTAATAAATAAATAAAATCTTAAAAAAAAAAAAAAAAAGAAATATACTAGAGACCAAAATTGATTTCAAGACTTAGCAATGAATTGTAGTAATCAAGATAGGATGGTACCAGCAAAAGGAAATGAAAGATAACACTGAGTTCAGAAGTAGCCCTATGCATATGTGTTCAATAAATTATTGACAAAGAATACCCAGAATATTGAATAAGGAAATAATTATCTTTTCAACAAATGGGCTAAAATTGTTGGATATTTATTTACTTATTTATTTATTTTATTTTTTAAAAGATTTTTAATTTATTTATTCAGAGAGAGAGAGAGAGACTGAGAGGCAGAGACACAGGCAGAGGGAGAAGCAGGCACCATGCAGGGAGCCCGACACGGGACTCGATCCTGGGTCTCCAGGATCACACCCCGGGCTGCAGGCGGCGCTAAACCGCTGCGCCACCGGGGCTGCCCAAATTGTTGGATATTTATATACAAAAAAATTAATCTTAATCTATGCCTAGTAAAGTATAAAAAAAATAAACTTCCAGAAGTACAAAACTATACCGAATTAATTCAAAATGTAAGTTATGGTTACGTATACTTGACCTATAGTTTGTATGGTATGCAAAAATGAATTCACAAAACTATAAAAATTCTTGAGGACAAAAGGACAAAAGCTGTGATCTTAGATTAAAAAAAGGTACAAACCACAAACAAAAAATTTATAGTTTGAAGTTTATCAAAATTAAAATCATCTCTTTAAAAATACACTGTGGGATCCCTGGGTGGCTCAGTGGTTTAGTGCCTGCCTTTGGCGCAGTGCATGATCTTGGAATCCCGCGATCGAGTTCTGCATTGGGCTCCCTGCATGGAGCCTGCTTCTCCCTCTGCCTGTGTCTCTCCCTCTCTCTCTTTCTCTCTCTCTGTCTCTCATGAATAAATAAAATCTTTAAAAAAAAAAATACACTATAATAAAATGAAAAGACAACCCAAAGACTGGAAGAGAATATGTGTAAAACATGTATCCCATACAGGATTGATAACTAGGATATAAAAAGAACTCTCTTACTCAACCTATCTAATTAAAAAGTAGACAGGGCAGCCTGGGTGGCTCGGCGGTTTAGCACCTGCCTTCGGCCCAGGGCCTGATCCTGGAGACGTGGGATCGAGTCCCATGTTGGGCTCCCTGCATGGAGCCTGCTTCTCCCTCTGCCTGTGTCTCTGCCTCTCTCTCTCTCTCTCTCTGTGTCTCTCATGAATAAATAAATAAAATCTTAAAAAAAAAAAGTAGACAAAGATTTGAAAGGACAGTTTATCAAAGAAGACATAGTAGTGACAATAAGCACATGAAAAGATACCAAATTCATAATCATCAATGAAATGTAAATTAAAGCCAAAAGAAGATACTAACACACACACTTTAAAATGGCTAAAATCAAACAAACAGATAATATATACCATTATGGAGAGAATACAGAGCAATTCAAACTCTCATACACTTCTGGTGGAAATGCTACAGCTATTCTGCAAAACAATTTGGCAGTTTCTTATAAAATTAAACATACATCTATCATTTAACTCTGTAATACACTACTAGGTGTTTTACCCAAGAGAAATGAAAACATATGTCCATATCAAAATCTGTATGGATGTTTGTAGGAGTTTTATTCATAATTGTTCATATTAGAAACCCAAATGTCCACCAAATGTCCCCTGCTACAGGGGAAAACAAATTGTGGTACATCTATACAATGGAATACTACTCGACAATAAATAGGAATGAGAATGCAACAACATGGATGAAACTCAAATCATTACATTTAGGAAAAGACTCCAGACTCAAAGGCTACATAGTGCATGATTTACATGACATTCTAAGGAAAAGGCCAAACTATACTGGATGGATGGTTTGGCATTGGGGGAGAGGGAGGTGATCATAAAGAGGTACGAGGGAATTTTTTGGCATTACAAAAATGTTTTATATCTTGATGGTAGCGGTGGATACATGACTGTACACTTTGACTTAACTGTGTAGAGTTAAATCTCATACACAATTTTGTTTAATTCTGTATCTAAAAAGGGTGTAATTTTAAGTTTTATTTCAATAAACCCGATGAATCCTTAATCCTATCCTTCCTTTTAATCACTTACTTCATCAATCTATTTCTAGATTTTCACACTTCTCTGTAACCACTAAATATGCATAAAAGGTCTTTAACTTGTGGTTAATGACTCACTGTTTCCAATACATTATTTCCTTGTTTAATCACATAAAATATGAGATAGTATACTTAACCACTAATGTTAATACTTTTCATTTCCTCATTTTTATAGTATAATAACAAAAAATTTTCAACTAATTGCACAAATACTTCTACTTTGTTATCTGCTAAAATGAAACTAATGGCCAGCAGGCATTGGCATCATAAGACGAAAAAACAATTTTCTAGGTGAAATGTCCAAACATAATATGCAAGATGAGACTAAGAGATATCAATATATAGTGGATAAAAGATTTATAGGAACACCTACAACTTTATATAGTGAGTTTCTGTGGGTTAACAAAGTAAATCAGAAGATAATATTAATATTAATGCTTCTTAAAATACAGTAGCAGCAGCAACAAATAGTAATTAATATATGCCATATACTCTTCTATAAACTAAAGCAGAACAAATTCAAGTAATTTGCCTACTATCACAGAGTCAATAAGCAGCAAAACTGGGATAAGAGAATATTAATATAATATAGAATATATTAAAAGAATATATTAATATATAGAATGTTTATATGTTACACCTTTTTTGATGGCTATAACTTTGAATATTCACCTTCTCTTCCAAGGTTTCACTTATAGATGTTGCTAGTTTCAAGAGCTCTTCTGAATCTTCTTGGCAACTAGGATTCAAAATAAAGTACCACAATTTCAATTTTCTCAAGTGCTATAAATAGTAAGTCATATTCAAAACTAAAATTTAAGAAATATGTAAGGATAAAATAAAGTGGAATTTTGCCAGCCAGTTAGCATGAAGTTGCTTCCCTGGCTTGAAGGTAACTAATTCATAAATACATTAATTAACAATCATGTTTACCTAAGGATAGGTAGTATATAAATAGGATTTAGTTTTAAATAGACAAGGCAAAATATTTTTGTAACAATACTTCTGATTTGATAGGCTAGAAAGTAGAAAATACATAGTGGACTCATAATTCAATAATTCTCAGATTTTTTTATTTTAAAAAGTTGTAGCTTCAGAAGACTTCAAAATGGGAAAATTCTTATTCAGCATAATTCCATTTTTATAAATTGATCTTTCCATTCCCACCAGAAAAAAGACCAGAGCTCATAATAATGTTTATACAGTTTAGTGTCTCTTATAATGTTGCGGCTATAAGATAGGGCTTTAGTTGCTTGTTAAATTTTTAAGCTATCATTTCCAAAATATTGCTTTTATAATAAGGAAAAAGTCATTTCAAAAAATATTACCCAATATTTGGCTTGCGATTATAGTTCTCCTGAAACTGGTCCAAGGCAAGCATTGCTGTGTGAATCTGTAAAGATGCCTATTTAGAACATTAAAATTTGGTCAAGTTATTGAGAATATAATATGTGCCAGACAGGCAATGTGCTAACACTAAATGTTATTTAACTCTTACAATAAATTAATTAATACTATTATTTTCTCTATTTAACAGATGAGGAAGTTGAAGCTTAGAGAGAGGTTAAAGAACTTGACTTCAAGGCCATGAAGCTATATTTAAGCAACAGATCCACATGTCAACCCCAAGTGGTATATCCAGTTTTTAGTACATTATCCATATGAAAGTCAGAGTAATATCAACTAAACACCACCAACAAAAAACATTTATACAAGATCAATATTGCCTAATCCTTTTTCCTGATCAACACCTACAAATTTAGAAACTGTTAATATAATTCTTATCACACATATATTCACTGCTACAAAATTATATCCAGGGATTTAAAAGAATAGAATAAAGGTTTCCAAGGTTTTTAGGAAGAAACATGTATCATAAAACTCTACATGGTTCAGAATATCTTTAATAAGATCACTTTGCATAAATTATTGAAATCATTTTTTTAAATAATAAAGCTAACATATCATTATAAAAGTAAAACATTTTGCTATTATTTAAAAAAATTTTCCTTGATACAAATTCCTGTTTTTAATACTTGGGAGTCAACTCTAGATATGTGAATACAACCTTTACTATAAAAAACCTGACAGAAAAGTTATGTACATGGTTTCCCTACTTTTAACTTTACAATGTCTCTTACCAATTCCCAACCCCCACTCTGCTGCCTCTCTCAAACCTACAAAGAGTTTATTTACCTCAGGTTTGCTAAAATCCGCAATAAGGCACTTTGGATGTTTTATCTGCGTCTCCAATGGTTCCTTAATAGAAACATAAACTATTACTTCAGAGCAAGTGAGTGATTACTAACAAAATAAACAGAGCACTAAAGCAGTGCATCTCTCCCAAAAGTCTGAACTATTTATGGTAGGGCTAATATGGTTTAACTGAAATGTGAAAGAGCTACCATTGCCCATCACCCCTTGTCTCAATTGCTATGCTTCATTGTTTAAATGTTAATTGTGGGCAGCCCTGATGGCCCAGCAGTTCATCGCTGCCTTCAGCCCAGGGCCTGATCCTGGAGTCCCAGGATCGAGTCCCACGTCAAGCTCCCTGCATGGAGACTGCTTCTCCCTCTGCCTGTGTCTCTGTCTCTCTTTTTTTCTCTCTCTCTCTATGTGTCATGAATAAATAAAATAAAATCTTAAAAAAAAATGTTAAATGCAGTTAGACAACCTGCTGCACATAGTATATTTAGGAAGAATTGGAGAAAACACCTATATATGAGGCAAAATCTGTTTTAATCAAAAAGCTATCATATTGTTCTGCTATCAAATTATCAAGATGTGTTATGCCTGACAAGACCTGAATAGTCAACTGAAATTTTCTGTGTGGAGCAAAGAACACACAAAGGCCAAAAAACCCAGCCAGCAAACCAACCATTCCCCCACAACACCCACCTAATCTGAAATTTACTTGGGGCATAAACCTGAAGCAAAATTAAAACTGGGGCAAGAAGAAATAATGTAGGAGCAGATTTGATGAACTGTTTTAATCTGTTGTTTTGTTCTAACTTTGGCTTAGACAAAGCCCTGTAGAGGACTACGGTTAATAATTATTCTGGAAAAGAAAAGGCAATCAATTTAAACCTGGAGAACTTGCAAAAAAAAACGATAAGAGCTGTACTAGACAGCTTATACTGAGAAGTAGCCTATGTATTTAATTGGCAAGAGACTCCTTAGTTTCTCGGTACAGAGTAGCTACTATATTCTTTTTATTTAGATAATTACATTTTCCTTTCAATGCCAGTTTATAGAACTTATTTTACATTTCCAACATATATACACTTTCTAGAATTAAAATGTAAAAACCTGAACTGAAAAGTATGATAAATAAAATAAATATTCCTTTTCCTTTTCCTTTTAAAATGTAATAACTGTTTCAATGCTTGTTAAATCTTTCAAATACATATTAGCTTTATCTTTTGTCTTAGGGAGTAAGAAGTATGATCAATTCTTTGTGATTCATCAAAGTATAGTTCCTCTAAGGTAACTTATATACCTCAATCATATGCACTGGTATTCTAGCCATAAATTTTTTTTATAAATTTATTTCCTTAAATTAATCCCATTTTCCTCAAAGTGGGTATAAATTACAAACCAAAAATCTGTTCAACTCCTAAGTCAACTGGTTAACTGATTTTTCTATTACTTTTTTTCTGTCATTCTTCTGCGAAGAAATACATTTAAATAAAAAAAATACTTACAAAGCAAAATGTTTTAGGAGTCTTAACTTGGACAGCTATGCCTCCATGTAAATAAGGTTCCAGTTCTGTAGTATCACCAATGCTAAAAGAAAATGGTGATACCACTAAAAGAAAAATAAGAAAATTATATACTGATATAGATATTTAAATTCAAAGATTATCATGACAAAGATATTAATTTTTACTAATTTATAAAAATTTAAAAATTTATTTATAATGGGATCTTCTAATTTTATAAATAAAGGGGACAGGAAGTATTGAAAACTGGACAGACTATTTTTCCAGTGTGAACTTAATGACTTAAAAATAACCAAGAAAATTCAGAGGGGGATAATAGTAATGAGAGGTGTTTTATGAAACATCAATAAGTAATATTGATACTAATTATATACAATTAATACTAAAATATAGTATGGTACTGGCTAATGAATAGATAGGCAGACAAATGGAACATTTCACATGTAGCCTTCCTCAAGACTCTGAACCATCACAATCCTGCATTGCACAGACCCCAAAATAACAATAAACCTAAATGGTTACTTGAGTCAATTTTTGTAAAAAACAGATAAAAATTCTTTAATGTCAATGACCTAACCTGTATTTTGCATATCTATATATAGTCTGGGAAACAAAATCCAGCAATTTTGTTACCAAAGATGCTTCATTAACTGTAGATCCAAAATTGTTTTACTATAAAGAGTTCAAAATAGGGACTGATTCTCTTCTCTCCTAAGGATCCATTCTGCAGTCATTACAAGAAAAGACGATAATCCACTTATTGGTCTATACAGTAATTATATAGACTTTCAAATATCCTAAAAAAAAACCTGAATTGTTCTTAGCTAACAGGTGTAAATATTCTATCTTTGAGTTACAAGATGTTTAGCAGTATCTTTAACTTTCTAAACATGGCTGTAGGAAAATCACAAACTATGCAGTTTAACTGCTAAAAATTCACTATCTTCAACTTCAAATGGGCACTAAATGAAGTCTGATAATCTATTTTAAAAAATGTTTACTCTCCTCAATCTCTGACCTTGGCACCTTTCCTCTCCTATGGGAAATGATCTCAGTCTATTAAAAAAAGCAAATTCCTTCAACTTTTTGCCAACAAACCCACAAACTTGCCTGCAATAACATTCATTCATTCCTTTTATCCAAACCATGAGCAAAAACATGTCTCCACTTGAAAAGTTCATTGCCACCCTACTCATTGAGCCTAAACTGTCCTCATTATCTTCTAAAACTTTCTAGCTTCCTTGAATTCCCTAAGTGAATAAATAAGTGGCCCATGTTAGAATCTTTGCTTACCTACTAATAAAATTATGAAATTTCCTCTTAAATGCCTTAAGACTTTTGCTATCTCAACTCCCACCGCCAGTCCTGTCATACTGTATCTTTTAATCTCTTGAATTGTTTGCCTTTTATTGTCTCTGCACAGAATATTCTTTACACCACCTTCCTAAGTCCATGCAATTTTAATCAAGATACTCTGTCCCTATTTCTGCTGGTCCAAGACCCGGTAGATTTCCTTGCTATATTTAGAGTTCACAGAATGCCTGTACTCTCTATATATACCATCACTGCTTAATGTTAACATCTCCTCACTTGGATTGAATGTTTTGAGGCCAAGAACTAGATCACATTTGTCCGAGTTGATGTTGTATTTTCAACATTGAGTAGACTGTCTGAACTATTAAAGTTTTGAAAAATAAGTATAAATGAATAAAACACATGAACTTACCGGTTATTTGTTGTGTAGATCCATTTAAGCCTGTCATTCCATTAACTTCTCGAAATGTTAAAAACTGCCCTGTCTCAAGCTTGTGAGGATGATTTTCAAGGCAGGTAACAATGCCAGGATTAGCCTAAAAACAAGTTCACGTATACCTTTTTTTGTACAAATTTCAAATCTTACACAAAAGGGACCATTTTATCATAACATTCTTGAAACAATCAAACTAAGATTTTTCTTTCCTTTCTTAGTAAAAGCAAGCCTTTTAAGATTACTGCAAACTAATGATCAACTTATTTTATTATGAATGTTTAAAATATAATTTTTATGTTTAAGAGAGCTTCTACATTGGAGTTCAAATATTTCACAAAGATTTTTGTGACTTATATTTAATAACCTTTAATGTCTTTTATAAGTTTTAAAGTCACGTTATCAAAAACTCTGCAAAAAAGAGGAGTCTAACTTTGAAGATCAAAGAAATATAAGAGAGGAGAGAGACTTAAAGTCAGAAAACTGGTAATTTAAAGCTTGCAACACTATAAAGGAAAATATTGTGTAGCCCAGCTTACCAGGACAGAAAAAGAAGAAATTGGCTTATTTTAGCAAATAGGATGGATGAGATAGGTCAAAGGCCCAGAAATTTCCTAACTGTATATAATCCAAAACACTGCTTGAATAAGGTAATATTTATTTAATCTACATAAAATCTAAAATTGTCATTCTCTGTTTCATAATTATAAAGATTCTAAAAATTTTGCTATGGCTTAATAATTTGGATAAGAAATAAATTATGATCATAAACATATAGATAAAATTAACCTAGTGGGGGTTTACTAATATTTCAAGAAGAATAAAATTTGTAAGGATTTTATTAAAAAAGGAGGAATAGGGACGCCTGAGTGGCTCAGAGGTTGAGTGTCTGCCTTTGGCTCGGGGTATGATCCCAGAGTTCTGGGATGGAGTCCCACATCAGGCTTCCTGCATGGAGCCTGTTTCTCTCTCTGCCTATGTCTCTGCCTCTCTCTGTGTGTCTCTCATGAATAAATAAATAAAATCTTAAAAAAAAAAAAGAATAAATTGCAGATTAAGTTAAATAGGAACACTTACTGTATTTTGTAATTCTTTATGGATAACCTTCATACTTTGCACACTATTCGATAAAAGAAAATACCAATGCAATACAAGAATCCATACTATATCCTAGAGCCTATTCTAACTGTATGGTATTCTCAGGGACAAACTAAACACAAGTACAAAGGTTAAAGGCTGAATAATAAGTCATTCCATAAGCAGAGATACACAGAATGATTTTTTAAATGCATTTTTCTTAAAAAGGGGTGAAAAGGCAACATTACATGGCTGTATTAAAATCAACCATAAAGACAGAGGCACAAATACTATTAGGTCAAGGTATATTATCATTCCCTTTTATTTAGCATCTTTTGAGCTTCAATGTAAACTGATTAGAAAGAATGCAAGTAAATGTAATGATTTAGACTAAAAAACAAGTGGCAAAAATTGATCACGATGATTTCTCCAATTCTTTTATGGAATAAATACCTTAAGCTTATATGAAGAAAACATGGTTAGAAAGTTCATACTTTCTGATCTCAAGGGTAATTTTTATACTTTTTTTCCTCCTCCAAATATTCTAGAAATATAACAAATTTTAGAAAAGCGTTTGCCTATAACTTAATCATGCATCTTCCTATTAGTCCATTGTTGGGCCAGGTGGCTTATAACATACTTAGTACTTCCGTGATCTGACACAATAAACACAGTTCAGTAAACACTGAATCACACTTCATGTCCAATAGGAGCACAACATAAACAAATTAAAGTTAAAATTTATGACATAAGTAAATGTTGATGTATTGATTATTAAATAATGTTAGAAGGAATCCAGATATTCTGTTAATATCCTAACTTAAATCTTAAATTTGGTTTTAATATAATGCAATCAAGAAATTAACACATATTCTTTTATAAATTACCTTAAAATACCATAAAACAAATGAAAAATATTGCATGTTATAGTATTTTGCTAATATCACCTTTTAAAAAATTGTATTCACATCAATCTAAAAAAAAATCAACCATATACATATATAATAATAAATATATACAACCATACTTGTGTTATATTTGAAATGAAAATTTCTTTTGGCTCTTCTCCTGTTGTATCCGAAACTTCAAATTCATCACCAAAATCACAAAACAATCGTGACCAAATTCCATGTATATCTGTGCTGATGAACTATGAAATGATAAAAACAAGTTTATCTATTCACATAAAGAAAAAACCCGCATGTCTACTATTTTAAACCTTTTCACGACAACTTTATTTATAGTTAAGATTATCTTTTCGGATATAAAGTGATCACAAATAGAATACATTATTTGTCTGTAAATTGGTTCAGGAATCAGGATACTGGTATTTGGGACTGGATGTCTAGTGTTATACAATTAGAAGATGCAGCACATCATCATTACACATTCTCTGATTTTTAAATAACAAAAATTCTTTCCTTGCCTTAAAAAATCAAGCAAAGTATTTAAGAAAAAAGTATTTAAGAAAAAAGTATTTAAGAAACATCTTGGTTCAATGGTCTTAGCAGCGAATTTTTATTTTTCATTTGAGGAAATGAAAAAAGAGTGTCCATTTGTTAAAAGTAGAGTTAATGGAAAAATAGAACAGAGCTAAAAGCTGAAAATCGAGGCAACAAACTGAGGCTGAGGAGCTGTCAGTATACATCAAAGTCAAGAGAGGTAAAAATTAGACTCTTGAACACAATCATTAATCATTGCTCTATTAAAAATGACTTTTATAACACATACACTCTCTCCACTCTAAGAATCTGCAAAGAAACTGTGCTCAAAGTTATTTTGAGAGTTAACAATAAAAGGAAAAATTCTTATTCCATAACACATATGATCCTGTATAAAGTGATTTTTTAACAAAAACTAAAGTTTATTCATATTTGGATATAAAAATGTAGCCCATTAAAGTAATTTATGCCACCTTAATTACATAAGGTAGTGAAAGAGTTAACAGAAGATTACCTCATACTGGATCATGCACCGCCTTTACTCTCAAAATAGGTACACACAGCATTTTTTATGAGACAAAACTGAGCAGAAATTTAGAAACTTTAAGTTTAAAAGCTGCAAACTTGAGGACAATTTCTTTTGAAAACAACTTTCAAGTAGGACTAAGTATTATCAATTATATAAACAAAGACTAGTTCAATAACTCAGTGTAATTATTTTGTAAAACTTCTGTGCCCTATCCTAAGTTTATCCTATATCTTATTCATTTGTTTAATTTAAATTGTGAACCACAGCAGAAATGTTCTACAGAATGTAAATGTTATATAAACACTACAATCCAAAAACTTTTAGCACATCTATTTAATAGAGTATGACCGTTGGCTTAGTGCCTATCTCAAAGGAACAAATAGTTTTTTTCCAAAGGAACAAATAACCCCATAAAGGAGGTGGAGCTGGTAATATGTATGTAGCTGAGCAGGAAAAATGATTTTTTCCGAATTAAACCTATTTCTGGTCTTCCAAATGTCAGTCACCACGACTCAATTACTCCAGAAAAATCTTTAAGTCATTTTTGATCATTCTTTCCCTCACAACTCGTATTCATTCGATTCTCATATCTAAAATTCAATGATTTCTTACAATCTATTTCTACCTCTCTTTGAGTAAGGCACCAGCATCTCTCATCTGGACTACTGCATTATCCTCCAACTGGTCTAGTTGTCTCTACTCTTAACAGCTCTCTTTCTCTTTGGTTTCGTGATTCCTTCATGTTCTTAAGAATTACTGAGGACTGAAAGAGCTTTTATTTATCTGGGTTATAACTACTATATTAGAAATTAAAACCGAGACACATTTAAAATATAAGAATATACACATATTCCATTAGCTGTCAAAACAATAATGTCACTACACATCATCTAGACTGAAAATTCCACTGTGCCCCGTAAGAGAATCAGAGAGAAAAAACAAGTAGCATTTTAATATTATTATGAAAATAGTTTCATTTTGGAGACCCCATGAAAAGATCTCAAGAATTTTCAGTATCCATGGGCCATACTTTGAAAACTTTTGCTCTAGACTATTTTCTATACAGCACATTATGAGTGATTTTTTAAAAATATAAATCAGGTCAAAACTCATGGGCTTAAAACTCAGCTATCCTTGGGGCATTCTGGGTGGCTCAGCAGTTGAGTGCCGCCTTCAGCCCAGGGCGTGATCGTGGAGACCTGGGATCAAGTCCTATGTCAGGCACCCTGCATGGAGCCTGGTTCTCCCTCTGCCTGTGTCTCTGCCTCTCTCTATCTGTGTCTTTCATGAATAAATAAATAAAATCTTAAAAAAAAAACAAAACAACTCAGCTATCCTCAAAGTTATCTAAATTATGGTCCTCTAATTACTTCTCTGAACCTAATTGTCTGGTAACTTGTACTCCTACTTCTCTCTCTTCTTTACCCAAACTCCATTCTGGTCTTGCTTGCTTCTCATTGTTCCCTAAACACATTAAGCAAATTTTTACACTTGCAAGTCTTTATACTTGCTATTCTTCATGTTTTGAATGTTCTTGCCGACATTTTCCATAGCTGGCTCCTTATCATTATTCAGGGTTCTACTCAGATGTCATCTCCTCAGACAGGAGTTCCCTGACCTTCAATTTCAGAGAACCAGCACTGGTCCCCATCCCAACATCATGCAGACATTATACTCTTTTTTTTTTTTTTTTCAGACATTATACTCTTTATCTAGGTTTTTATTCATAGGACCTGAAACTATCTATTTATCTGCTTTTTTATTATGTATTTTCCTTACTGGATGGCAATTTTCTAGAGTAGGAAAAATTTTATGTCCTATTCACTAATGTATTCCTAAGGCCTACAACTCTATCTGTAGCACATGCTCAATGAATATGTTACAAGAACCAATGAACCTCTTGAAAACCACTATGATGCCATATTTAAACTTAGATGATGAATTCAATATTTACTATCTCTTCCATTCGTAACCTTAATTCTTCCTTTTAGCAATTTTCTATAAGTCAAATTTAGATCCTGGTTTTAAAAATAGGAAATGAATATGATGCCAAAATTAAAGAGGAAAATACTACTGTGATTGTCCTTATGTAAAAAGACTTCTTAAATAACCCACTGAAAAGCTACAAATTCTAACAAAGTGTTCTTTCTTTGCTTAACTACAAGTCATTATTAAATGACACTATTACCTTAATTGGAGGGCACTGAGAATGGCAAAAGTTATTGATCTTCTTCTGCAATGGAAGTTTGATCTCAGTCAATACTACACACTATTAAGAAGAATATAAGAAGATAAACAATTAGTTTGGTAAAATATACTTCTAAATCAAAAGCATTTCAGTTTGCATTATGCTAAAAACATATTGTTTTCTTTATGAAAGAATAGTATCCTATTGTATTCTATTCTAAGATTAAAACCTTCAGAGTTATGGAATAGCAAAAGGAAAAATAACATATTATATTAGTTGCTTTTTAGTTTTGTTATTTCCTTTACCATGCAGGAGCTTTTTATTTTGTTGTAGTTCCAATAGTTTATGTTTGTTTTTATATTCTTTGCCTCAGAAGATATATTTAGAAAAATGTTCCTATGGCTAATGTCAGAGACATTACTGCCTGTACTCTCTTCTAGAACTTACTGGTTTCAAGTCTCATTATTGGGTCTTTTATCCCTTTTGAATTTATTTTTGTTTGGTGTAAGAAAGTAGTCTAGTTTCATTCTTTTGCATGTCGCTGTCCAGGCTTCCCAACACCACTGGTGAACAGACTTTTTCCCCCACTGTATATTCTCTTCTCCTTTGTTAAAGATTAACTAACCATATAATTGTGAGTTCATTTCTGGGTTTTCTATCCTGTTCCATTGATCTATGTTTTTATTTTTGTGCCAGTATCATACAGTTTTGATTACTTATTACATTAGTGGACTTAGCTTACTTTTACTTCAGATATTCAACAGATTCATAATATAATGACTTTTGCTTTAGGACAGTATCATTAGTGAAACCACCAAGTTCTGTTATTTAAAATAGCAAATTATAAGTTTTACTGCTTGATTTCTTATCATCACCCTGTGAGGTAATTAGAGTTTTTATAATCAAATTTTATCTTAAGTAATGTAGACTCAAATAGGTCAAGAATTTTTCCAAGGTTATTCATCTATCAAGTGACAGAACTAGATTCTCAGTCCAGATTTTTTTAAATTTTTATTTCTTAAAATTCAATTAACATATAATGTATTATTAGTTTCAGAGATAGAGATCATTGATTCATCAGTCTTATATAATACCCAGTACTCATTATACCATGTGCCCTCCTTAATGTCCATCAACCCAGTTACCCCTCCCTCACTCCCCTCCCCTCCAGCAACCCTCACTTCATTTCCTATGATTAAGAGTCTTTTATGGTGTGTCGCCCTCTCTGATTTCATCTTGTTTTATTTTTTTGTCTCTTTCCCTATGATCTTTGTTTTGTTTTTTAAATTTTACATGAGTGAGATCATATGATAATTGTCTTTCTCTGATTGACTTATTTCACTTAGCATAATACCCTGTAGTTCCATCCATGTTGCTGCAAAAGATTTTTTGATGGCTGAGTAGTATTCCATTGTGTGTGTATACACACACACACACACACACATATACCTATATATATGTACATCTATACATATATACACACCACATCTTCTTTATCCACTTGTCTGTCAATAGACTTTTTCTTTTTCTTTTTTTTAATTTTTTTTTAATTTTTTTTTATTTTTTATGATAGGCACACAGTGAGAGAGAGAGAGGCAGAGACACAGGCAGAGGGAGAAGCAGGCTCCGTGCACCGGGAGCCCGATGTGGGATTCGATCCCGGTTCTCCAGGATCGCGCCCTGGGCCAAAGGCAGGCGCCAAACCGCTGCGCCACCCAGGGATCCCAATAGACTTTTTCTTGAGGCTAACTAGTTTCCATGAATCGGATAACTCACTTTCATTACACATATCCAGGTGTGGATTTATTCCTATTTATCTAGCTCAGAATATGGTGTGCTTCCTGCAGAGAGGTATTTCTCCTCCATGGGTCTCTTACTTTTTATACATGTATCCACTGGATATGCAATGAATCAAGGCTCTTGGCCATTCTTGGGGCATCTCTCAGGATTATATCTGATTTGTGCAAGCCTGAGGAATAAAGTAATAATTCCCCCTGGAACAAAAAGCATGCCTGTTTATTGCTTGCTATAAAACAGCAGGTTATATCATGAACTCATCTTCAAAGGGGCCTTATATACTGGAATATACTATGGCTTAGTTGAAGGTAGATTATTACATTTGTTTAGTTTTATTTATTTCTGGCATTCCAGGGTATTACCAGCTTAATACTAGTTCTTATTTCTCAGCTTGGAAAATTTTAGATTACAAAGAATTATAAAGTTTACATTCAAACTCAGGTGAGTACAGGCATATGGTTGTGAATTCCCAGAGAAGATCATTATATTGTCATCCAGAGCTCAAGAGAAAACAGGCAATCTTCTTGTTCTGATGGGCAAAGATTGTTTTCATCCACACTTTCATTGAGCATACAGCCCTCTCAGGTTCTAACTTTACAAAGAGGGGTAGGTCTCAAAACCATTTCTCTATCTCACGTAAACCTATTTTGTATCTTCTGTTTCTATGTTACCACTAATTCTCAATAATGTGGTTATTGAAACCAGCAACCCCTGACTGAAAGTGACCATAGCCAATAAGCAGTTCACAGGTTTCTTTTAGCTACCCATTCATTTTTGGTCTCTGAGCACTTCCCTTACATTATTTTGAGCTAAGATACTTACTTATTTAACTTACTTAATTCATTTATTTATAAAGGCTACTTTTATTCAACATAGTACTGGAAGTCTTAGCTGTGGCAATCAGACAAGAAAAAGAAATAAAAGGTGGCCAAACTGGTAAGAAAGAAGTAAAGCTGTCACTATTTGCAGATGGCATGATACTATGCACAGAAAACCCTAAAGACTCCACCAAAAAACTATTAGAACTGATAAATGAATTTACTAAAATTAGTTTACAAAATTAATATACAGAAATCTTTTTATATACCAATATAAAGTAGCAGAAACAGAAATTAAGAAAACAATCCCATTTACAACTCTACTAAAAAACCAAAATACCTAAAAATAAAATTAACCAAAGAAGTAAAAGACCTTTACTCTGAAAACTATGAAACAATGAAGAAAGAAATTAAAGACACAATACAATGAATGGAAAGATATTCCATGCTCATGGATTGGAAGAATTAATAACGTTAAGAAGTCCATACTATCCAAAGCAACCTACAAATATAATGTAATCTCTATTAAAATACCAACAGTATTTTTCAGAGAACTACAACAAATTATACAAAAAAATACTAAAAAACACTATGGAACCACAAAAGACCCTTAACAGCCAAAGCAATCTTGAGAAAGAGGAACAGAGCTGTCACAATCCCAGATTTCAAGATAGACTACAAAGCTGTAGTAATCAAAACACTATGGTACTGGCACAAAAAGAGACATACAGATCAAGAGAATAGAATACAGAGCCCAGAGATGAACCCAGCTTAAATGTTCAATTAATCGGGATCCCTGAGTGGCGCAGCGGTTTAGCGCCTGCCTTTGGCCCAGGGCGCGATCCTGGAGAACCGGGATCGAATCCCACGTCGGGCTCCTGGTGCATGGAGCCTGCTTCTCCCTCTGCCTATGTCTCTGCCTCTCTCTCTCTGTGACTATCATAAATAAATAAAAATTAAAAAAAAATGTTCAATTAATCTGTAACAAAGGATACAAGGATAGACAGTAGGGAAAAGGTAGTTTTCCACAAATGGTGCTGGGAAAACTGGCACAGCTACATGCAAAAGAATCAGAATGGACCACTTTCTTACACCAAACACAAAAATGAACTCAAAATGGATAAGAATCTAAATGTAAGACCTGAAACCACAAAACTCCTAAAGGAAAACCAAAGTAGACGTGCCTAGGTAGCTCAGCCAGCTAAGCATCTGCCTTTGGCTCAGGTTATGATCTCAAGGTCCTGGGATGGAATTCTGCATTAAGCTCCCTGCACAGGAGGGAGTCTGTTTCTCCTTCCTCTGTGCGTGCTTTTTCTCCCTCTCTTCCTCTGTCTTTCAAATCAATAAATAAAATCTTAGAAAAAAAAAAAAAGGAAATTTAAGTGGTAATCTTTTTGACACCAACCACAGCATTTTTCTAGATATGTCACCTTGGGCAAGGGAAATAAAAGCATAAATAAACCATTGGGACTATAACAAAATAAAAAGCTTTTGCACAGTGAAGGAAACCATCAACAAAATGAAAAGACAGCCTACTAAAAAGGAGAGATATTTGCAAATGACATATCTGATAAGGGGTTAATATGCAAAGTATATAAAGAACTTATACAACATCAAAATCCCAAACAATATGAATTAAAAAAATTGAACAGAGGACCTGAATAGACATTTTCCAAAGACATACAGATGCCTAACAGACACATGAAAAGATGTTCAACATTTCTCATCATCAGGGAAATGCAAAAAACAACCCACAATGAAGTATCACCTCATGTATATCACAATGGCTAGAATCAAAAAGGTAAGAAATGTCAAGTATTGGTGAGAATGTGGAACAAAAGAAATCGTCTTGTGTTGTTGGAGGGAATGCAAACTGGAAGATGCATACTGAGGAAAACATATAGTGGAATATTACTCAGGTATAAAAAAGAATAAGATCTTGCCACTTATAACAACATGGATGCACCTACACAGTATTATGCTAAATGAAATAAGTCAAAGACAAATACTATATTATCTCCCTTGCCTGTGAAATCTAAAAAAATTAAAGAAATGAATAAAGAAACAAACAAAAAACCAGACTTTTAAATAGAAAGAACAAAATGATAGTTGCTAGAGTGGAGATGGATAGATGGATTGGTGAAATAGGTAAAGAGAATTATGAGGTACAAACTTCCAGTTATAAAATAAGTCACAAAGATGAAAAGTATGGCACTGGGAATATAGTTAATATTGTAAAACCATTGTTTGGTGACAGATGGTGACTACATATATCATGGCATACAATGAGTAATGCATAGAATTATTGAATTATTATGCTGTATACCTGAAACTAATAGAACACTACATTAATTATATTTTAATAAAAAACTGAAAAACTAAAAGGAACTCTGTTGAACAATTCTATTTAGGAAGTCTATTACACATCTTTGTAGAAGATTGATTTCAAGTTATCTAGTCCAGAGTGGAAGTCTACACTGGCTTTTAAATTGGTGTGATATTATTATAATTATAATATTAAATACACCTTTTGGTCATTATCCAAGGTTCCTGGCGTATAGATCCTAAACTCTTATAATTTCCCATATAAGAGCTACAGAGGCATCTTTTGTTATAGTATTTAGTTTTGTTCCAAGTCCTGAAATAGCTCCAGAGCGATAAAGGTGAAATAACATCTTTTGTTATTCATAACAAGCCCCTTTCAGCTACACCTCAGTTTAGATTAATGAAATGACTTTTAGAAGCCCACTAAAGAGAGGGGCTGATTGTCAGGGGAACCAAATTTGTGATCTGAAGGTCAGAACTTCCAGCCCTGTATCTCAGACCTCAAGGGAGGAGACAGGTGCTAGAGATTTTCTTAATCACTAAAAATCAATTATTTAATCATTTGTGCTTCCATAATGAAGCCTTCATAAAAATCCCTGAACTAAGGGCTCAGGGAGCTTCCAGATTCATGGAGGTGCCAGGAAGGTGGCATTCTTGGAGAAGGCATGGAAGCTGTGTGCCGCTTTCTGCATACATTGCTTTATGTATCTCTTCATCTGACTGTTCCTGAGTTATAGCTTTTATAATAAGCCAATCTAGTAAGTAAACTGTTTTCCTGCATTCTGTGAGCTGCTCTGGGAAATTAATTGGACCCTAGGAGGAATACGTGGGAACCTCCAATTTATAGCCAGTCCTTGGAAGCACAGGGTAACAACCTGGGCTTGTGATTGATGTCAGAAAGGGAGCAAAGAGGCTTTTGTGGGAATGAACCCTTAATGTGTGGGATCTGAAGCTATCTTCTCCAGGTAGAGTGTCAAAACTGAACTGAACTGTAGGACACTGAACTAGGTGTCCATGGAGTCGGAGAACTGCCTGGTTGGGAGGAAAAACTCACACACATATGGCAATACAGTGTCAAAACTTCGAAAAAAAATATATATATTGAGTAGCAGTAAAACAAGGGAGTGCTTCTCCCTAAATGGGCAACATCATAATTTAATCACAGAGAAAATCAGGGTCAACCTAATCACTTTTTAACACTTAAGGTGTTGAGAATTGTTATTATTTAAGGTTAACTTTAGTTAACCTTAACTAAAGTAGACTGAATATTGTCTGCATTTTTTTATTCCTCTGTAATTGATTATACATGATCCTTTGCCCATGGCCTTAAGAAGAGCAGAGTGTACTTCCCTGTTTCTCCACTTTGGGCTTGACCATGTGACTTACTTTGGCCAGTGAAGTATTAACAGAAGTAAAATGAATGGAACCTTGCAATGTGCTTTAGATAGCTGGACTTGCCTTTTTGCATTTCTTTTATTGCCACAATACCATGTCCTAGGTAGCCTCCTGGTCCCAAGAGAGACAGGTGACAAAACAGACTTTGCAATTTGAGTTCAGCCTAGAACAGCTAAACTCCAACTGACATACAGATATAGGAGAAAGAAATACATGCTAGAAACCAGAGTTTTTCACTGTTCTGAAAGAAGCTGACTTTGTCAGTTCTCAAGTCCTTTCCCTAAAATGAAGCATTGGAAAGGTATTATTTTAAAGGAAGTCTTTTAACCTAGAAGTTTTTGTTCTGCTAAACACACTAGGTTTAATTAATTATACTACAATATACCTAACAATCTGCCTTATAATTTGTCAACAATATCTAATATAAAATAGAGTACCAACCTGGTATTTATCTAAGAAGGAGAGATCTGTGGTTTCATTTAAAAGAACAGAGGATGATGTGACATGAACATATGGATTTAGTTCTGCAATATGTTGAAGTACAGCTTCAGCCCTAAAAAGCAAAAAAAAAAGGACTTTTATTATTCTTCCATTCAATACTCCCAATCCCTCATATTTGGACACTTTGACGATATCAGAGAAGCATGAATGCTAGAAAATTTCAATGGAAACTTAATATAGAGATAGAAAGAAGACTTACTTATCTATACAGATAACTATACAATGTTGAGATGTAGCATACTGTCATGTTCCATCATAAGCCATGTAATCTCAAAGCATACCCCTATGGTTCCAAACTCAGTAAGTCTTTTAATAATTCAGCAATAAAAAAGACTTTTAATAATCTTACATTCATTTCTAGGTAGCAATATCAACATATTAAAAATTTCACAAATATAAATAACTAAATCAGTGTATGTTAACACTTATTTGTCTATGGTGATGTGAATTTATGGTGATAAGTCAAACAACTATGAATGAACTGGAGTTCTAGACACAGAAAATATTCTAAGTAATTGCAAGAGTAAAAAAAAAAATTCTACAATAATACATCAAAATATCTTATCTGCACCTGTTTCTCCTATTAACAACATCATCTTCACAGAGAAAGAAGTTGGTTCCTAGATCCCATGTTTGGCATTTTTCTGTATCATGAATGGTAAGTGCCTTTGAAAAAGAGAAAAATCTCTGTTATATTCAGGAATAAGATAGCTATATCTTTAATACTATTTATGCTGAATTAGAATTATCCAGTGTAATCAGATACTAGAAAGTAATTAAAAGCTTAAGAATTGAGAAGGATATAAAGTTGAATTCATTCACAAAGGGTGTGACCATATTCATCTGTAAACCCAGGAAAATTAACGGAAAAACTACTTTAAACCATAAGAGAATTTTAATTTAGGAAAGTAGTATGTTATACTAATCAAAATACAAAAATCAAAAGAATTCATGTGAACAATTATTTTCAAATGTTCCATGCTCAAAGTAAGAAAGATAATCAAATAACTGGAAAGAACATTTTTAACTTGTAACAGAGAAAGGAGCGAGGTATATGAAAAACATTCAGTATACTGAAAAAGAAATGCATTATTTTTTTTGAACCTGCTTGAGTACTTTAAAGTACTTTAAAGTCAATCCTGTTCAAGAATGAAATACCTTTTCTCATTCATCAGAATGGCTTAAATCCAAAAGTTTGGCAATACACTCTATTGGTGAGTGAGGTGAATCAGGTATTCTTATATTATTGATAGGTATGTAAACTAGCATGACCTTAGTGGAAAAGAATTTGGTATCTCTAGCAAAACGTGTACTTTTATCCTTTGACACAGCAATCCCGCTTATAAGAATTTATCACAAAGACACAGTGGGAAAGATACAAAAAGACTCACGTACAGGAGTATTAACTTAGCACTATTTGTAACAGAAAAAGACGGAAGGTAACAAAAAATATCTACCAATAAAGAACTGGATCTAATAATATATAATATATCCATACAATGTATACCCACGTAGGACAAAAAAAGGATGAAATATATATATTTAACATTATGAAGTAATCCCAGGATATGTTGTTAACTGATAAGGAGAAAATGGAGGCAAATATGGCACTTTATCTAAGAAAGGTATGTGGGGATAAATATGTATATACCTACCCATATGTGGGAGCTGCCAAGTATATCAATCAATTAATAACCAAAGTAGAGAGATTAACTTAGATAATAATACCCTAATAGTAGAGACTTCAACACGGCACTTTCAGCAAATGACAAATCTTTTAAACAGAACATCACAAAAGAAACAAGGGCCTTAAATGATACACTGGACCAAATAGATTTCACAGATATATACAGAACTCTCCATCCAAATGCAACTGAATATCCATTCTTCTCAAGTGCACATGGAACTTTCTCCAGAATAAACCACATACTGGGTCACAAATCAGGTCTCAACCGATACCAAAAGATTGGGATTGTCCCCTGCATATTTTCAGGCCACAATGCTTTGAAACTAGAACTCAATCACAAGAAGAAATTTAGAAGAAACTTAAAAACATGGAGATTAAAGAGCATACTACTAAAGAGGAATAGGTCAACCAGGAAATTAGAGAAGAAGTAAAAAGATTCATGGAAACTAATGAAAATCAAGATACAATCATTCAATATCTTTGGGATACAGTAAAGCAGTCCTAAGAGGGAAATATATCGCAAGACAAGCCTCCCTCAAAAAACTAGAAAAAACTCAAACACATAAGCTAACGTCACACCTAAAGGAACTGAAGAAAGAACAGGAAGTAAAACCTACACCAAGCAGAAAAAGAGTTAATAAAGATTTGAGCAGAGCTCAACGAAACAGAGACCAGAAGAACTGTAGAACAGATCAACAAAACCAGGAGTTGGTTCTTTGAAGGAATTAATACGATAGATAAACCATTAGCCAGCCTTATTAAAAACAAAAGAGAAAAGACTCTAATTAATAAAATCACAAATGAAAAAGGAGAGATCACAACCAAAACCAAGGAAATACAAACGATTTTAAAAACGTATTATGAGCAGCTATATGCCGACAAATTAGGCACTCTAGAAGAAATGGATGCATTTCTGGAAAACCACAAATTACCAAACATGTAACAGGAAGAAATAGAAAACCTGAACAGGCCAATAACCAGGGAGGAAAATGAAGCAGTCATCAAAAACCTCCCAAGACACAAAAGTCCAGGGCCAGATGGCTTCCCAGGGGAATTCTATCAAACATTTAAAGAAGAAACCAAACCTATTCTACTAAAGCTTTTCTGAAGGACAGAAAGGGACAGAATACTTCCAAACTTGTTTTGTGAGGCCAGCATTACCTTGTTTCCAAAACCAGACAAAGACCCCACCAAAAGGGTGAATTATAGACCAACATCGCTGATGAACACGGATGCAAAAACTCTCAACAAGATACTAGCCAATAGGGATCCCTGGGTGGCACAGCGGTTTGGCGCCTGCCTTTGGCCCAGGGCGCGATCCTGGAGACCCGGGATCGAATCCCACGTTGGGCTCCCGGTGCATGGAGCCTGCTTCTCCCTCTGCCTGTGTCTCTGCCTCTCTCTCTCTCTCTCTCTGTGTGTGACTATCATAAAAAAAAAAAAAAAAAAAGATACTAGCCAGTAGGATCCAACAGCACAAAGATTATTCACCATGACCAAGTGGGATTTATCCCTGGGATGCAAGGTTGGCTCAACACTCGTAAAACACAACATGATAGATCATATCAACAAGAGAAAAACAAGAACCCAAGAACCATATGATCCTTTCAATAGATGCAGAGAAAGCATTTGACAAGATACAGCATCCATTACTGATCAAAACTCTTCAGAGTGTAGGGATAGAGGGAACATTCCTCAGCATCTTAAAAGCCATCTACAAAAAGCCCACAGCAAATATCATTCTCAATGGGGAAACACTGGGAGCCTTTTCCCTAAGATCAGGAACACGACAGGGATGTCCACTCTCACCACTGCTATTCAACATAGTACTAGAAGTCTT
Organism: Canis lupus dingo; assembly: GCF_003254725.2. Lineage (NCBI taxonomy): Eukaryota > Metazoa > Chordata > Mammalia > Carnivora > Canidae > Canis > Canis lupus. Next base: position 58,641,119 of record NC_064255.1, read on the forward strand.
AGCCTTCAGCAATCAGGCAACAAAAAGAAACAAAAAGCATTCAAACTGGCAAAGAAGAAGTCAAACTCTCCCTCTTCGCAGAGGACATGATACTGTACATAGAAAACACAAGACTCCACCCCAGATTGCTACAACTCATACAGAAATTTGGCAGAGTGGCAGGATACAAAATCAATGCCCAGAAATCAGTGGCATTTCTATACACTAACAATGAGACTGAAGAAAGAGAAATTAAGGAATCAATCACATTTACAATTGCACCCTAAACCATAAGATACTTAAGGAATAAATCTAACCAAAGAGGTAAAGGATATGTACCCTAAAAACTACAGAACACTTCTGAAAGAAATTGAGGAAGAAGACACAAAGAGATGGAAAAATATTCCATAATCATGGATTGGAAGAATTAATATTATGAAAATGTCTATGCTGCCCAGGGCAATTTACACGCTCAATGCAATCCCTATCAAAATACCACGGACTTTCTTCACAGAGTTGGAACTAATCATCTTAAGATTTGTGTGGAATCAGAAAAGACCCCAAATAGCCAGAGGAATATTGAAAAAGAAAACCAATGCCAGTGGCAACACGATGTCGGATTTCAAGCTTAGTACAAAGCCGTGATCATCAAGATATGTGGTACTGGCACAAAAACAGACACATAGATCAATGGAACAGAACAGAGAACCCAGGAATGGACCCTGAACTTTATGGTCAACTAATATTCGATAAAGGAGGAAAGACTATCCACTGGAAAAAAGACAGTCTCTCTCTCTCTCTATATATATATATAGAGAGAGACTAAGTATAAAAAAGAAAATCATAGAGCATTTTCAATAATTATATTAACAATATTGAAATTGTTATGCTGAAATTATGTTGTAAGTAGGTATCATATAATATAGGATAAAGCAAATACATGATTAAGTCCATATCATTAAGACTCAAACTTTAGAGTAAGAGAAGAGATAGAAATACAAATCATGATATCAAAGAAGTAGACATGCTATCATCCTAAACTTGAAACCTGGAATTTCAGTGTTCATTCATGAATTTTCTAGCTCTGTCCACTGAAGAGACTTTACCATCAGTGACAAAGACTACTAGGGTTGTATTAAAAGGACTCAAGAACGGAAGAGTCCAATAAGGAAAGATGAAACAATTTAAGCATCACTAAGAATTACAACTATACTGGATCAAAACAAATCATGTATGTTTAAATCCGTAAGTAGTTTATCATGATGTTCATGTATATACACATGCCACACAAGTTCATTAGTCACTATTGGGGGATGACAGGAAACTACTGATTCTGAAACCTGGTCAACAAAGGGTGAAAAAAAAAATCAAGTATTTATCCTGCCTTTTATACATGTACAAACTACACTTTAGTGAAACCAAATATGTGATGAATGGAAAACGGTCTAAAATACTATTCCAGCTAATAAATCAAAAAGAAATGACAGAATTGGAATATCATTATCACTAATGAAATAATGAATCTAGGCAATGATCATTAATAGCTAGTAATAACCACAAAAACAAGGGCAATAGATTAAGATTTCCTACCAAGAAGAAAACATAAAATTATCTGTGTAGCAGGAGTGCCAAAATAATCAAATCTGAATTTGAATCTCTGGATAGAAATACCAGTTTACAGGAAATACAAGAGTAGAGGTATATGTGATAAATGATCTGGTTTTATTTACAAGTACATTGTAATGGGAAAAAATCAGGGAAGGGAAATCTATAGATAAAAAGAAATCAATTTCAGTGTATGGACTTGACTTGAATCCTAATTAGAACAAAACAAATTAGAAAATCTGAATTCTAACTAGATATTTGATGATTGAGTTAGGCTGTAAGAGAACCCCAATGATTCCCAAGTCCTGTTACTCAGGCCTTTGTGTAATTCCCTTTCCTTACATTCATAAACTACTGAATTGCTTTTAGCAAATAAGCATAGATAATGGAATATCCAAATTAGGTTACAAAAGACTGATTTGTTTTACTAGAACATTCTCTTTCTTGTCTTCTTGCTAGCTTACTCTGATGAAGCAAACTGCCTTGGTGACCTCCAACCAAGAGTCAACAAGGAACTGAAGTGGGAATGTGAAGTGAATTGTTTCCTAGAGTTCAATGTCTGTTATGGTTGCCATCTTATTTGCCGCCTCCTCATTTTTCATCTTTTTTTCCTTACCTTCCCCTATGTGGATGTCTGGGTTTTATATCAAAATAATTTGATGGTTGGGGAACAGTGGGAAATGGGAAAGAGATAACATGGAACAAAATTGTCTATGAGCAGGTAATTGTTGCTGCATGATGGGTACATGGGGTTTTGTTAAAACTATTTTATTGTCATATAGTTTTGAAATTGTCAAAAGAGGAAAATACAGCACTAAAACAATTTTGCTAGTAAATGAAGAAGCAGCAAGAAGTAGGCCAAAGTGTAAACAATATTACCACTAATGAGCAAAAAAAATAAATAAATAAAATAAACATCACAACAATTATTTTAACCAAGGACATTTACTCACTTACCTTAATTCCTGCAAGAACAAGATTCTTTGCTATGAAGGAAAAAGAAAAAGAGATAGCTTAATATTAGGAATGTATATTAGTCTTGATGGAGCTTAGTCCCATCTCTGACTGGATAATTTAACTTTTTTACTACCTAAAAAATATAAGTTCCTTAGAAAATACAGATGAACAAAAAGGAAAAAAAATTTCTATAATCATACCACACTGAGGTATAATACACTAAAGTTTTAGTGTATTATCTCAGACATGTTATAAATGTATGTGTGTGTGTTCTATCATATATGAATTAAAGATACAGAAATGATCATTAATGGTTATTAACATTATATAAAAAGAAGCAAGAGAGGGATCCCTGGGTGGCGCAGCGGTTTGGCGCCTGCCTTTGGCCCAGGGTGCGATCCTGGAGACCCGGGATTGAATCCCACGTCGAGCTCCCAGTGCATGGAGCCTGCTTCTCCCTCTGCCTATGTCTCTGCCTCTCTCTCTCTCTATGTGACTATCATAAATAAAAATTAAAAAAAAAAGCAAGAGAATCATTGCTGGTTCCTTGTGGAAGAACATAACAGTATCATGAAACAGTGTTATTAAGGAGCAGCTGGATGGCCCGGTTGGTTAAGTGTCTGCCTTTAACTCAGGTCATGATCCCAGGGTCCAGGGATTGAGCCTGAGGTCATGTTCCCTGCTCAGTGTGAAGTCTGCTTCTCACTCTGCCTTTCCCCCTTGCTCATGTTCTCTCACTCTCTCAAGTAAAATCTTAAAAAAAAAAAAAAAGATTTTGGATCTAATCTCCTTTATGGGAAAATAAATTAAATTCTTTAGTTTATGTTGCTCAAAGTATCATATAAAATCATGAATAAAAATACTACTTACCAATTTCCAAACCAAGACCACCCATACCACTTAAGAAAACATGGGACTTGGCCATCTTCTGCATTGCTGTATCTCCAAGAACGTACCTCTGTCGACTATAGGTAAAACACAATACAAATAAATTATTTCACAAAAATTCACATCCCTTAAAGTTGCTTGGGAATTAATAGTCTAGTAACTAGGTCCTGCCACAGATGTGTTTTGGATCACTTGCACAGTGGCTAACATTTCTAAATTAATTGCCAAATATAGTACATAGTTGGAAAAAACCTTAGATCTGGCACCACCTTCTCTCATGGCAGCAAATGGAGTTGAGTAGGAGTTGTCCTGTTTGATAGGGAAGACTATGTGCTCTAGACTTGCCACATTCTCATCCCATTCCCTTAGTTTATTACCTCAGGGGCCATAATAGGCATTTGAGTTTCCTACCTCCCCTTTAAGTCTTTATAAACAGGATTTCTGAGACAGAAAAAATAAAAAATAAAAATGGTTCCCTTCTTGGAGTTTAGATGACTTACAGCAGTTTTCTAACATTATTTTATTTATTTCTTTTTATAAGTAGTATTTATGCCCAATGTAGAACTCAAACTTCCAACCTCAAGATCAAAAGTCACATGCTTTATCAACTGAGCCAGCCTGGTGCCCCTAAAAATTACTTTAAATATAAATGCTGTTAAAGTATGTACAAGATCCCGTTAAGGGATCCCTGGGTGGTGCAGCGGTTTGGCACCTGCCTTTGGCCCAGGGCGCGATCCTGGAGACCCGGGATCGAATCCCACGTCGGGCTCCCGGTGCATGGAGCCTGCTTCTCCCTCTGCCTGTGTCTCTGCCTCGCTCTCTCTCTCTCTCTCTCTGTGACTATCATAAATAAATAATTAAAAAAAAAAAAAAAAAAAGATCCCGTTAAGCCATCCATCCGAATAGCCACAAGATAGCATCGGAATGAGAATTTCAAAAAACACACATTGGCTATTTTAAAAAGTCAGATACAATAATAAAGGCAACAGAAAGCTTATTTGAAAGAATAGTGATAAAGTTGATGCTGTACCAAATTTTTGAAGATAATGGTCATTTCAATGGATTCTTACAAGAATCATTTGAAAATGGGTTAAATATAAATAACTGAACTCCTTGGTTTAGAAGTATTTCTTTTGGAATTTGCAATGTTCATGCTAGTTTAATTTATTTAATGCATGTTTGTTTAGTATGTAGATACTTATTTCCATATTTCAGCTATTTATATTCAATTTAAAAGCCTGAAAAGTCATTTCTCACCTAGTCAGAAGACAATTTATAAACACAAACTGTTATTTCATTCCTCATTCTCACAAAATAAAAGCTAGACTTCTCTTTTTATTTTATTTTTATTTTTTAAAAGATTTTATTTATTTATTCATGAGAGACACATAGACAGAGAGAGAGGCAGAGAGACACAGAGGGAGAAGCAGGCCCCACACAAGGAGCCTGATGTGGAACCTGATCCCAGGACTCCAGGATCACGCCCTGGAACGAAGGCAGGCGCTAAACCGCTGAGCCACCCAGGGATCCCCTAGACTTCTCTTTTTAAATCAGTACTTACCAATTCTGTTTCAGAGATCAAAACTATCCATTTATTCAACAAATATTTGCTGAACTTCTACTATGGTATATATAGTATATTACATAGTCTTGCCACCCTTATTTCTGTTCCCCTAAGCAATATATTTAAGTTTTGTCTGTTTTGGAACTTTATTTATATATAAAGCCATATGTGTGTGTGTGTGTGTGTGTGTGTGTGTATATATATATATACACACATATATATATATATAAGCCATTTCTGTTTTGGAACATATATATATATATATATATATACACACATATATGGGATCATTTTGAATGTCATCTTCTGTGTCATGCCTCTTTTGAATGATGCTATATTTATAGATTTATTTAATATTAATGTATATGGCTATTTACTAATTTTCAGTTGTCTTATTCTATTGTATTGTACTATTCTATTATCATAACATATCACAATTTAACTATTCTAAAGGTCTGCAGCATGAATCTCTTTTTTAAAGAAAATTAATTAAGTAATCTCTATACCAAATGTGGGGCTTGAACTCAAAGCCCTGAGAGTAGTATGCTCTTCCAAACTGAACCAATCAGGCACCCTGCTATTCTATAGTATGTATGTATTTATAAGATTTATTTATTCATGAGAGACACAGAAAGAGAGGCAGAGACACAGGCAGAGGGAGAAGCAGGCTCTCTGGAGGGAGTCTGACATGGGACTCGATCCCAGATCCCAGGATCACACCCTGAGCTGAAGGCAGACGCTCAACCACTGAGCCACCCAGGCGTCCCTATTCTATAGTTATGGACAGTTTCTTATACTGTATATCATAATACAAATGTGTACATAGCAGTTTCTACAGATATATGGACAGATGATAGATAATAGCATAATATATCTAGGAGAGGAAATACAGGGATAACTTTATTAAATAATGCCAAACTGTTTTTTCTGAAGTGTACCAATAACTGTCCTCCTGCAGTATAACGAAGTCCCTGTAGTTTCACATCCTTAACAGGAAAAAGTTAACATAGTAGGTCTGGTCATTAGCCTGCTTACAGGGCTAGCCCTTGGCTGGTGTCTTCGATTTTTTCCTAATTTCCTGAAATAAAAACTCATTAGTTTTCAGGTTTTCTTTTCTAAAATACTATGTAAAACTTGAACTTATTTTAAACAGCATCTCAAATTTTGATACATAGTACTTCTTTATTATTTTCCAGTTTTAATTATGATTCTTTTTGACTTAAGGGTTAATCTGAAGTGTATTTTTAAACTTCTAACTTCATGGGGGAATATTCTAGTTATCTTTTGTGTTAACTTCTAGCCTACGTGTATTGTGAATAGATATCACAATCTATATGATTTCATTTTTTAATATTTGAGAATGTTTTTAGTCAGTTTTGCAAATGTTCCATGTACTCTTAAATAGAATGTGTACTCAACAGTTGGTTAGATACAATATTCTTTATATGTGCATTATATTAATTTTAATAACCATATTGATGAATACTATACCCATTTTGATTTTTTTGTCTGCTTCTTCTCTTGATTAGTAAAAGCAACATTTAAACTCCTCCACCAATGTAATAGTAAATTTGTCTATTCTTGTATATTGTACCTTAAAAGTACTGACATGTAGAAGTGCTAACACTGAGTGTTTATTATACACTATACATTGTTTTAATGTTTTACTTGTATTAACTAATTTAAATCTTACAAAATTCTATAAGTACTATTAATAGTCCATTTTTACAGAAAAGAAAACTTAAGCACAGAGAAATTAAGTAATTTACAAATAATGGAGATAAGATTCAAGTCAGGCAGTTGGCCTTAGCATCCATATGCTTAATCACTATGGTACACTGCATGTAGATTAAGAAAGTCAAATCATTCTAATAAGGTTTACTGGAGGAATAAAACAAACAAAAAATCAGTTCCCTAACCTAACTCTTCCCTACCCAGATTCCTATACACCAAAGGCAATCATTCTCAATTTTTTTAGTTGTTTCTTCGAATATTTACTCCTTTTTTCTCAATAATGTTTATACTTTTATTTCTTGGCTTTTCAGTTTTATATATACCCTATTAATTTCCTCCTAACATGAATAATCTTTCTGCAATACAAATTTGGTCAAGTCATTCTCCTGCTTTAAAAACTCCAATGATTTCCTATTTTCCTCATGATAAAGTCTAGATTCTAATATAAGTCACAAGGCTGTTCATAATCTAGTCTCTGCTTGGCTCTCTCTAGTCTCATCTTTTGTCACTCCTCTATCAAACTCCATATTCTAGGTATACTCAAGGTTTTCACTTCTCCAAATGTGGTATGTTGTCTTTGGCCATTAGACATTTTTCTGGAGTATTTCTCTTCCTCAATATTATCTGCCTGAAAAACTTCTACTCATCCTCCAGTTTTGGCTTATACGTTATTTTCCCCCATGATGTGTCTCCCAAAATCCCTAGACTTCCTCAAGATAGTGCTGGATCATCTTTTATGTGCATCCGTAACATCCTACAATGTATTACAACATTTATCACAATATATCTTCACTATTTCTCTATTTTTCCTAGGAGATTATAGATTCCTTAAGGCAACCTTTGCTTTATTTACTATTGTATTCTCAGTGATTGACAGGTCCTGGCACGTTACAGACACACAAAAACAACTTGTCAAATTAAGGAAATGAACTGGCATATAAGAACAAAAACAACATGTTTATACTCTACTTAGAAGAGGACTTAAATACTTTTTTCTATGTTCAGAGTCACAGGAATTATGTTAAAAAATGTTTTCATCTCAGACTTGTTCTCATGAATTATTTTGAAGATTATTTATGTAAATAAGGAATAGCTATGACACAAATTTGGTTATAAATGACAAAGAACTTACAGACAAAAGGATAAAACAAAAGACATATGAACCAAAGTTTTCCAAAGAATTATAAAGTCTCAGACAGATTCTCAGCAGTTTCCTAACTACCTTTTCAATGTTTGGCCACCAAGGGTAAAGGTACTAATTAAGTACCTACATTGTGCTAGACAAAGTCAGGAACTCTGAATTCGATGCTAAAAATCTTACGACGTTCATATTGTTAGTAAGTAGTAGAGATGGAATTTAAAGAGCCTAGAGTATAACCTCAAGTCCAGCATTGTTGTATTACAGCTTACTCTACTGAGTGGATATTCAAAATATCAGTGAAAGTATCCAGTAGAAATAAATTACCCAGGCTATTTTTAGAGAGCCCTATTCATTAAAGATTCTCCCTTCATGAAGGTATGATATCTCCTTACAGTTTTCACCTACTAGTCCTAATTTTACTTCCTTGGGGCCATAGGGAACTTGTCTAATTCCTCTTGGATGTGTCAGCTCTCCAAACATTTGAAGATGGTATTCAGGTTCCAGAGTCTTCTTTCTTCAGGTTAAACATAGCCAGTTCTTTAAATTATTCCAAGCATGACATCATTCTGAATCCCCCTCAACACTCTAATCACCTTCTTCTGGATGCATTTCAATTATCTTCATCATGCATTCATAAATTTATTAAAATCTCTCTCTCAAGCCAGACACCGGCACTGTGTGAGGACCATAATAACAAACTCATATGGGTACTATGAGGATTAAATTAAGTAAGACTTAATATATTAAGTCTGCAAAATATATTAAATACTTAGCAGAATGCCTGGGACATGTTACTGAGAGAAAACGATAAATAATCAAATAATTCTTTATTAAGGAGAATACACAGAAGTATCAGAAACTAAGGGAATCTGATATAAGAAGAGGGAGTAATTATCTCTATCAGCGGAGGTCATGGAAAGCTTCACAAATGAGCTTCATCCAAGTTGGATTTTGAAGACTTAACAGGAGTTAAAAAATAATCAAAAAAGGAAAAGTATTCTGTAACAGAAAAAAAAGGAAAATAAAAGCATGAAAAAGAATGGCATATAAGAGATACATAATAAATACAATAATAGGGGATCCCTGGGTGGCTCAGCAGTTTAGCACCTGCCTTCAGCTCAGACCTGCGATCCAGACCCACATCAGGCTCCCTGCATGGAGCCTGCTTCTCCCTCTGCCTGTGTCTCTGCCCCTCTCTCTCTCTCTCTCTCTGTGTGTCTCTCATGAATAAATAAATAAAATCTTTAAAAAAAAAAAAAACTTCTAAAGATTTACTAACTCTTCTTTAAAAACAAAAAATAAATACATTAATATTTTCACTTCTGGCCACGAAAAGTTATAGGATCAGATTTATCTTCCACCTGCCTTAAACAACTGAAAACTGGACAATATAAATAAACAACAGATTTCAGACACTTGAGAACAGGCATCTGAGGACAGCAATTTCAGAGAAGAAAAACAAATGAGGTGAACTTTATGAATGTCCTAGCTATTGCCTGAAGAGTCTCCAGGCTGCAATTCAGGAAGGGGAACTCAAACAGAACCTGGTGGTCTCCATGAATTGAAAAGACAGGGCTGTGAATTCAAGAAGGCTAAAACATGAAAGCAGATGCACAGAGAGAGCACCAGAGATTTGTAGAGGGTTTTCTTTCTTGAGTATATAAGCTGGATAAGATCAGCAAATGCATATGAAGAAGCAACCTTGAGGGCAGCCCAGGTAGCTCAGCGGTTTAGCGCCACCTTCAGCCCAGGGTGTGATCCTGGAGATCCAGGATCAAGTCCCACGTCGGGCTCCCTGCATGGAGCCTCCTTCTCCCTCTGCCTGTGTCTCTGCCTCTCTCTCTCTCTCTCTCTCTCTCTGTGTGTCTCTCTGTCATGAATAAATAAATAAAATCTTAAAAAAAAAAAAAAAAAAAAGAAGCAACCTCGAGCTGGGGAAAGAACCACTTGAGAGGGGATGGTGAAACAATGATGGTTGTTGAAACAGGGCCAGAAGTAGTTTGTGCTCCTCGTCAGCCAAGTGGAAAATTTGGATAGAATGAATACTCAGAGGATATTATAACAATAGTGGGGGAAAATTAGCCTCAGACTTAAGTCTCCTCTAATCTCACCTGCAAAGCTTAAAACCAAGCTTTGAAAAAATAAAATTGTTTTCAAGTAATTTAACTGTATCTCTTAACAAAGCTCAATAATATTTAAAGGAATTCAAAATAATGTAGCACCCAAAAAAGGTAAAATTCACAATGTCTGGCATACATTAAAAAATAACCAGCTACACAAAGAAGTAGAGAAATACAATTCATAATGAACAGAAAAACTGACAACAGAACAGACTTAGGAATGACATAGATGATAGACTTTATAGAAAAATATATTGAAATAATTATAAAAATAACTATAAATATAATCCATATATGCTCAAGGAGAAAGAAGAAAGCATGAGCAGCAAACTTCTAGAGATGAAAATCATATTATCTATGATGAAGAAATATATTGGATGGAATTAACAACAGATTCAACTCTGCAGAAGTGAGCTTGAAGATACAGCAGAAATTTTACAAGATGAAACACAGACTGAATAAAAATTCAAAAAACCCAGAGCACAAATGAGTTGTGGAACAACTTCACTAGGCCTAATATATGTGAAATTAGAGTTCCTGGAAAAGATCAGAGAGGAAGAGAGATAAAAATATATTTAAAGATCTAAGAGCTAAAATTTTTCTGGGAATACAATCAATCAACTCACAGAACAATGTGAACAAATCCAAGAATAAAAAATATGAGGGAAACTACACCAAGGTATATCATACTTGTTATACCAGGATGAAGAGAAACTATTAAAAGTAATCAGGGAAAATAGGACACATTATTTACAGAGGAAAGATAAGAATGACAGTTAACTTTCTCTCAAGAAGCACTACAGATCAAAAACAGGGGCCCAACATTTTAAAAGCACTGAAAGGAAAAAACTGTCAATCTGGAATTCTATACTCAATTTTATAAGTAAAGACTTTTCTAGACAATCAAAAGCTGAAAGAATTCATTGCTGACAGACCTTTACAATAAATAATGTTACACTAAATCCTCAGGCAGATGGGAAATGATACCAGATGGAAATCTTAACTTACACAAGGAACAGAGAATACCAGAAATGACAAATATATGAATAAATACAAAAACACTGTTCTGCTATTTATAAATTCTCTTTTAAAGACAGTTGACTGTTTAAGCCCAAAATGATAATGCACTGTAAATGTCTAACACATGTAAAAGTAAAATGTAAGAAAACAATAGGTCAAATACTGGGATAAGAGAAATGGAAGTATACTGTTTTAACATCCCATACCACACAGGAAGTGATAGAGTATTATTTGACCATACACTATAATATATTAAAGATATATGCTACATGCCATAATCATTAAACAAGGAAAAAGTATAGTATTATGCCAACAAAGGAAATGAAATATAATAATAAATGTTCAACTATTCAAAAAAATAGGAAAAATTGGAAAATCAGTAAGAGATCAATGAGAAAGCAAAAGGATATCAATGTTTCACATTAAATGTAAATGGTCTAAAGACCCCAATGTCTTAAAAGACAATCGTGTCTTAAAAGACAAGATTGGTAGACTGAATAAAAAGAAAAATCCTACTATATTCTATTTATAAGGGGCCAAATTTAAATACACAAATAAGAGTAAATGAGTATATAAAGATAGATAATGCTACCAATAATCAGGAGAAAACTGGAATGGCTCTATTAATATTAGACAAATAGATTTCTGAACAAAGAAAACTACCAGGATAAAGACAGCCATTTCAAAATGATAAGAGTCAATACATTAAGAGGATATAACAGTTATAAAAGTTTACGCATAATAACAGATGCTCAAACTACACAAAGCAAAAACTGATAGAACTGAAATGAGAAATGTCAAACAAAAACGACAGACAACACTACTTTCTCAATAACTGGTAATAAAGACTAGACAGAAAATCAGTTATGATATAGAATACTTGAAAAACTATCAATCTGACTTAATTGACATTGACAGGACAATCTAACAAACAACAGAATACACATTCTCTTCAAATGCACATAGAACAATGATAAGATGGATCATATTCTGTAGCAAAACACTAAAAAAATATGAAATTATACAAAGCTTATCCACTGATACCAATGGAATTGAAATAGAGATTAACCATAGAGGGGCACCCGGGTGGCTCAGTGGTTGAGTGTCTGCCTTTGGCACAGGTCATGGTCCCGGTATCCTGGGATTGAGTCCTGCATCAGGCTCTATGTGGGGAGCCTGCTTATCTCTCTCCCTATGTCTCTGCCTCCCTCTGTGCGTCTCTTATGAATGAATGAATAAATAAATCTTTAAAAAAGCGACCGAGATTAATAGATCTCTGAAAAATGTCTCAATATTTAGAATACAGATAATACACTTCTAAAAATAAATTTAAAAAGTTACAGTTTTCTGAACTGAGTGCAAATGAAGACATATCCATTAGATACATATACAGTGTTTAGAGGGATATTTTTAGCATGAAATGGACATATTACTAAAGAATAAAGGTCTCAAAAATTGATCTCAACTTGCATTTCTATATACCAACAATGAAGCAACTACAAGAGAAATTAAGAAAAACAATCCCATTGTTTTCTGCACCAAGAATAATAAAAACCTAGGAATAAACTTACCCAAAGAAGTAAGACATCTGTACTCTGACAAGTACAAAACACTGATGAAAGAAACTGAAATTAAGCAAAGACATTCCATGCTCATGGATTGAAAGAACAAATATTATTAAAATGTCTACACTACCAAAGCAATCTACAGATTTAATTAGCTATCAAAATACCAACCACATTTTTCACAGAACTACAATAAACAATCCTAAAATGTATATGGAACCACCAAAGACCCCCAACAGCCAAAGTAATCCTGAAAAACAAAAAACAAAACTGGAGGTATCACAATTCCAGACTTCAAGGAATGTTACAAAAGCTGCAGTCATCAAATTTGTATGGTACTGGCACAAAAATAATAACAGAGACCAATGGAACAGAATAGAAAACCCAGAAATGAATTGACCATAATATGGTTAATAAATCCTCAACAAAGGAGAAAAGAATATACAATGGGAAAAAGTCTGTTCAACAAATGGTGTTGGGAAACCTGGAAAGCAACATGCAAAATAATGAAACTGGACCACTTTCTTAAGACTATACACAAAAATAAATTCAAAATGGAAAAAGAAGACCAAAATGTGAGACCTGAAACCATTAAATCCTAGAAGAGGGCACAGGCAGTAATGTCTCTGACATGGGCCATAGGAACATATGTCTCCTGAGGCAAGGGATATAAAAGCAAATACAAACTATTGGAACTACAACAAAATAAGAAGCTTCTGCACAGTGAAGGAAATAATCAATAAAACTAAAAATCTACTGAGTGGGACAAGATAATAACATATCTGATAAACGGCTAGTATCCAAAATATATATGTAACTTATACAACAGTCAAAAAATCCCAAGTAATTCAATTTAAAAATGGACAGAGGACAAGAACAGACTTTTTTTCTAAAGACAACAGACGGCTAACAGACATATGAAAAGATGCTTAACGTTAAGCATCATAAGGGAAATGCAAATCAAAACTACAACGAGATATTAACTTGCATCTGTCAGAATAGCTAAAAATCAAAAACACAAGAAACAAGTGTTGGTGAGGATGTGGAGAAAAAGAAACCCTCATGCACTGTTTGTGGGAATGCAACCTGGTGCAACCACTATGGAAAACAGTATGGAGGTTCCTCAGAAAGTTAAAAATAGAACTATCTTTCAATACTAATTGCACTACTGGTATTTACACATAAAATACAAGAACACTAATTCAAAGGGATACATGCACCTCTGTTTCTTGCACTATTATTTAGAATAGCCAAATCATGGAAGCAGCCCAACAGTCCATCAATAGATGAATGGATAATGAATATGTGGTACTCATAAAAAAATGGGGTATCATTTAGCCATGAAAAAGAAAGAAATCGTACCATTTCCTACAACATGGATGGAACTAGAGAGTGGAAAGATAAGCAGAATGACAGAGAAAGGCAAATACCATATGATTTCACTCATGCAGAATTTAAGAAACAAAGGAGTAAAGGAAAAATAGAGACAAAGAAATAGACTATAGAGAACAAATGGATGGTTGGTTACCAGAAAGGGAGTGGGGAGGGAATAGGTCAAATTAGGTGACAGAGATTAAAGAGTACACTTACCCTGATAAGCAATGTATGAAAAGTGCTGAATCATTATACTTACATCTGAAACTAATCTAACACTCACTGTATGTAAATTATACTGGAATAAAAAAAATTAGAAAAAGAAAAGCAAATTGATATCAAAGTAAGCAGAAGAAAAAGCCCCAAAAGACAGAAATCACTGATACAAAACAGGAAAATAACACAGAAAAATCAACTGAATGAAAAGCTGGTTCTTTGGGATTCAAATAAAATCAATAAACCTCTAGCCAGAATGATCAGGAAAAAAGAAAAACTACCAGTAATAAAAATAAGTGAAGGAACATCATTTCAGGTTCTACAGACGTTAAAAAGGATATTCAGGGAAAATTACAAACAATTTTATGCCACTAAATTCAACCACTAAGATATAAATATATTTTATAAAAGAGACAAACTATCAAAGCTCTCTCAAAATGCACTTGACCCTTAAACAATGTTGGAGCTAGGGGCACCAACCCTCCACACAGTCAAAAACCTGTGTCTAACTTTTGACTCACAAAAACTTAACTAATGATAGCCTACTGTTGACTGGAAGCTTTACCAATAACAAAAACAGTCAATTAACATATTTTGTATGTTCTACATATTACAATCTGTATTCTTACAATGAAGTAAGCTACAGAAAATACTATTAAAAAATCATAAGGAAAATACATTTACAGTGCTATGCTGTATTATACTGTAAATTATTATCCTGTTTACAAGATGAATCATCAGTACCTGCATCAATGTTGTCTTACTATACAAAAGACTGTAGATGTTATATGTATTATTAACACTAGATGAAAAATAAGAAGATACCCAGAAACAGAATCTGTACTTATAGGCTTAACAATCCATGTATTAAAAACAAAGTAGCAGCAACAAGATTGCTTTTGGTAGCCTAGCATAACTGATTCAATTGCTTCAGGGTAGCCTAGCTTATATACTAATAAGTAAATCTTAACAAAAAATTTGGAAAGATTTTTAATTTACTTATTATTATTTTTTAAAGGTTTTATTTTATTTATTCATGAAAGACACAGAGAGAGAAAGAGAGAAGAGAGAGACAGAGAGAGAGAGAGAGACAGAGACACAGGCAGAGGGAGAAGCAGGTTCCATGCAGGGAACCTGATGTGGGACTGGATCCCGGGTCTCCAGGATCACACCCTGGGCTGAAGATGGCGCTAAACCACTGAGCCACCCAGGCTGCCCTTAATTTATTTTTGTGAGAAAGAGAGAAAAAGAGAGAGAGAGAAAGAACACGTGCACATGTTTGGGAGGTGAGGCAGAGGGAGAACCAGGGTCCCTGCTGAGCAGGGAGCCCATGCAGGACTCAATCCCAGGGCCCTGGGATCATGATCTGAGTTGAAGGCAGGTGCTTAACTGGCTGAGCTACCCAGGCACCCTCTTTACAAAATTTTCATGGCATGTATTATTGTAGTCATACACCTATATGGTATTAGAAACATTGTTACATTTTCTAAAAACCCCACTTACTTGTAATGAGAAGCTGATAAGCAGTTTCTCCAATGATGGGGGGGGGGGTCGTACTGTACAGTAAGGCAATTTTCTTTTTTTAAAGACTTATTTATTTATGATAGACGGGGTGGGGGGGCAGTGACACAGGCAGAGGAATAAGCAGCCTCCATGCCAGGAGCCCGACACGGGACTTGATCCCAGGACTCCAGGATCGCGCCCTGGGCCAAAGGCAGGCGCTAAACCACTGAACCACCCAGGGATCCCCCAGTAAGGCAATTTTTTGAAAGCAAAGATATGAAATGGTAAGATAACACATTAATTTTGTATTACATATTCACCTTATGCCTATGCAAGGATAGGCTATCCACTTCTATGAGGGTTGTACATGATGTTCTACACAATGAATACTTTGATGATGATGACACCGAAAGGTCTCATACAGTTCTTGCTGTATAGCTATTAGTTTCTCAAATGAAGATACACACACACAACAAATCAGTTTATTAACTGTGCAGCATGGTGATCATTTACTATTTATTAAGTGGAAGCAGATCATAAGGGTCTTCATTTTCCTGTCTTCATATTGGAGGAGTAGTAGAAGGGGTGGTCTTGCTGCCAGAGGTAGAAGAGGTAGAGGAAGGGGAAGGGTAGGCAAGAAATACAAGCACGCTCAGTGTAACTTTATGGAAATACAAACATGATTTGTCTGTTTTTTGCTTTTTCATTTCTCTAAAGATGTTTTTATATGGTACCAGTCCTTCTTCCATAATTTGTTTTAGTTTCAGTGCCCATATCATAGAAGGGTCCAAGTCATAAAAGTCAAAAGCAGTCTTCAATAATGAGAACCTTTCTGCCAGACTGTCAAACATCAATTTGTTTTCTGGCAGTGCTTCTCATACATCTTCTTACACATCATCTGGCACTGTTTGGAAGTGCTTATTTCCATCAAGTCTTTTTCTGTTAATTCCTCTGCTGGGGTGTCTATTAGCTCCTGAATTTCTCCAAACTCCATATCTTGAAACCCATCACCTGCCCTTCCTTTTTTATTTTTACCGTATCCTAATTTCCTTGATTTGCTCTGTCATAAATCCTGTGAAGTCACATATAACGTCTCTACATAGTTTTCTCCAGTAGGAATTTACTGTTCTGGGCATGAATGCTTTCATGGCATTTTCTATACTAATGATAGTATCTTCAACATTGTAATCCTTCCCATAATGTTCTCTCTATTGGAGTTCTATTCCATAGCGTTAATAATCATTTTAATAGGGTACCATGTGTAATAAGCCTTAAAGATCCTTATGACCCCCTGATCTAAAGGCTGATTGAGAGATGCTATATTTGGGGGCAAGAAGACCACTATGATGCCTTTTGTACTGAACTCAGGGTTCTGGGGGGCCAATAGCATGCTGCTCCAATATCAAAAGAATATTAAAAGACAGCCCCTTACTAGCAAGGTACTTCTTAATTTCAGAGACAAAACATCGACAGAACCAATTCAGAATAAAGAGTTTTAGTGTTCAGGCCTTTTTGTAGTACAACCAAAAGACTAGTGGCTGGTGTTTACTTTTTCCCTTTAAGGCTCAGGGGCAGGGGTGGGGAGGTAGAAGTGGCAATACTTAGCAGCTTTATAGACAAGGGCAGTCCTGATCATAAACCCAAATGCATTTACATAAAATAGTTGAGTTAGCCTATCCCTTCCTGTCTTAAATCGTGGTACTTGTTTCTCTTCCTTACTTATAAATCTTTATGCCATTTTTTCCCCCAGGATAGGCCACTTTCATCTGCATTAAAAACCTGTTCAGGTATATTTTTTCTCCATAATGATATTTTAAAAAAATATTTTATTTATTTATTCATGAGAGACACAGAGAGAGGGGCAGAGACAGACAGAGGGAGAAGCAGGCTGCCTGCAGGGAGCCTGATGTGGGACCTGATCCCAAGACTCCAGGGAGTCTGCTCTCTTTTGACCTGAGCCAAAAGCAGACACTCAACCAGAGCCACCCAGGCATCCCCTCCGTATTGATTTTCTTAAAAGGCATCTGGAACTTAACTGCTGCCTTTTGTTCAGCAAGTGCTTCTCCTCTTATCTTGACATTTTTAAAGCCAAGTCTCTTTCTAAATCATCAAACCATCCTTTGCTGGCATTAAATTCTCCAGCTTTACCTTCATCTTCTGTTTGTTTTAAGTTGTCTTATATGGAGTTTGCTTTTTCTCAAATCATATTAGAGTATATAAGCATGTCTTAGAGCAACTCGCATACCCACATAAAAAGCTGCATTTTCAATACAAGATAAAAAAAAAAAAAGTATTTTACAAGAAGTGCAAGGTTTTTGTGTCTGCTGATGGAGCTGCAGCTTCAGATTCCCACATTCCCTTCCCAAGTTCCATTTCCTTCCCCGTTATGCTGAATTTATTCGTCTTGAAATGGCAGGTAACCATAGATGCAGATTTCAATCTATGGTACGCTAGGTAATTTAACCTTTTCTTGCAATGTCATGACTTTTCTCTACTTTTAGGGAGCGCTTCTAGAGTTGCTGGTGACACTCTCTCTGAGACCCATAGTGTTATTCAAGGTTTACAGTATTCCACTAAACACATTGAAAAATAGGTGAGAACTGTGAAATCATTTTACTAGGATACAAAATTTACTGAAGAGAGAGGCCGCTCACACTAAGAAATTAGCATCCCCTGGTATTTTAAGGGGATACTCGCCAACACTTGAGTTCACCACAATAGCAACAGGAAGTGGCTTCAAATTTTATACACTAGTACAAGTAGGCACTACAGTTAATTTTATATAGCTGTGATTTTTAAAGTTTTTCCTTTAATTCCCTTTAGTTAACATACAGTGTTATATTAGTTTTGCCATTATGATTTAATACTGCATTTTTATGTTTGTTTACATTTCTCTTGACTACAAATGGTACCATGTATACTCCGTTTGTGTGCATAAGTTTTGATAAACTATTTTTAATAATACATGTGCATATTTTGTGGTAGTAATGGATAAAACAGACTAGTCTCTACATACATTTTATACATTTACATGCCTTTTGTTAATTTTTAGGTATTTCTAGGCTGTGTGGTTTGTGTTTTTTCAAATTATTGCAAATTTTCAAAAAATTTCCAGTATATTTATTGAAAAACATCCACATATAGGTGGACCTGAGCAATTTAAGCCTATGCTAAGGGTCAACTGTATATTACTTGAATGTTACCATGTCTATTAGATGTTAAATTTGTAATTAAAACTTTCCCACAAAGACTAGATAACTCTATTGTTATTTCTACCAAAAATCTAAGGAGGAAATAATACCAACTCTACACACACTTTTTAGAAATTTGAAGAAATATTTCGCAGCTCATCCTATAAGATCAGCATTACCCTGATAAAACAAAATCACTGAATTAAAAAATAGTCCACAACAATCCATCACATACACAGATGCAAAAATTCTTTTTTCACATTTTTAAATTTAAATTCATTAATTAACATATAGAGTATTATTAGTTTCAGAGGTAGAATTCAGTGATTCATCAGTCTTATGTAATCAGATGCAAAAATTCTTAACAGAATTTGTGTGTGTGTGTGTATATAACTGAACCCTGAGTTCAGTATGAAAGGCATCATAGTGGTCTACTTGCCCCCAAACACAGCATCTCTCAAGCATATATATACAATCATATATATATATATAATCATCTCTCTCTCTCTACACACACACACACACAAACACACACATCATGACCAAATGAGTTTTATCCTAGAATCAGAATGCAAGGGTCATATAATAATCTAAAAGCCATCCTTGTAATTCACTATATTAAAAGACTAAAATGAAATGCATACAATCACTTCAATGAATGCAGAAGTGTTTGACAAACTCGGTATCTATTTCTGACTTAAAAAAGAAACACCAAAAAACAAAACTTTAAGCAAACTAGTAATAGAAAGAAATTTCCTCAACCTATGAAAGGGCATCTATGAAAAACCTACAGCTAGCAACACAGCTGAATGAATGTTCATAGAAGAATATACGTTTTTCCAACAAACATCAAGAACAAAGTGAGGTTGTCCACCTTTACCACTTCCATTTAACACTGTATTGGATCTTCTAATCAGTATGATAAGGTGAGACACAGAAATGAAAGGCATATATCTACACTGAAAAGGAAGAAGTAAAACTTCTTTATTTTCAAACCACATATGTCTGTGTAGAAAATCCTATGGAGTCTAAAAAAAACTTACTAAAACAAGTAAGTGAAGCAAGATTGCTGGATAAGAATAATTATTTAAAAATCAACTGAGCTTGAATTTAAAAGTAATGAATAATTGGTAACTGAAACTTAAAGACTACCATTTATAAAAGTATAAAAATAAAAATTACTTAGGGAAAAATTAGATAAAAGCTGTGGAAAAATCACACACCGATAATTATATAACACTATTAGGAGAGACTAAAGAAATGAATTGACAGACATACCACGTTTATTAATGGATCTTAAAATTCAATATTTTTAAAATGTCAATATTCCCAAAATTGAACTAAAGATTCAACACAAACTCAAACAAAATTCCAGTAGGATTTTTTTTAATTGACAAGCTGATTCTAAAATGTATGTGGAAATTCAAAGGACATATAAGATCCAAACCAACTCTTCAAAAAAAATCAAAGTTGGAGGAATCAGACTCCTAGACTCCAAGATGTATGATAGAGCTATAGTAAGTAAGGCAGTGTGACATTGTTGTAAAGTGAAACATAGATTATTAAAAGAGAAGATTCCAGAAATAAATCAACAGATATTTACTCTACTGAATTCTGCCAAAGATAGATACTCAGGAAATTTTTTTTTTTTTAAGATTTTATTTTATTCATGAGTGACTCAGAGAGAGAAGTGGAGACATAGGCAGAGGGAGAAGTGGAGAAGTGGGCTCCCAACAGGGAGCCTGATGTGGGACTTGATCTCAGGATTCCAGGATCAATGCCCTGAGTTGAAGGCAGATGCTCAAACACTGAGCCACCAAGGTGTCCCAATACCCAGTGAATTCAATGAGGATAAATAATCTTCAACTGGGGTGCTGAAACATTAGTGCTATAAGGAAACTGATGAGTCACTGAATTCTACCTTGGAAACTAAAAATACATTATATGTAAATTAAATTGAATTTAAATAAGAAAAAATTTTTTTAAATGGTTAAAAAAATTGTAATATGTCCATATGTTAAAAGGAACAAATTACTGGTAAAACAATATAGATGAATTTCAAAATCATTATGCTGAAAGAAGCCAGCACCCTCAAATATGTACATACTGTACCATTCCATTAATATAAAATTCCAGAAAATGCAAAGTATTCTACAGTGACAAAAAACTCATCAGTTGTTGCCTGAAATGGCAGGTGGAGAGAGAAAGGCAGAGGTATTATAAAGGGGCACAAAGAAAATGTCTAGGTGTGATGGATAAAGTCAGTATCTACATTTTGGTGTATTATGGTGGTGATTTCATTAACATATATGTATGTCAAAACATGTCAAGTTGTATACTTTAAATATGTACAGTTTATTATATATCAGTTCTACTTCAATAAAACTGAAAAAAAAATTTATTTATGTTGGAAGACACTCCTTCATGGGTCATTCACGCTCCTACATGTCTCTCTAGATATGCCTAGCAAGCACGGTCCTGACTGTTCTTTACTTGAGGGTCTTGTTTGCAGCATATAAAATTGAGGGATGAGGTGATTCTCTACGACAAAGAGCAGGCTTGCTTACTGTTTGACATAAAATGGTGGGTCCCCCAAATGCAGTGTATCTCACCTGTGATGTAAACCCTTTATCTGCAAAGAATCCATTTAGGCCCATGGCATTATCCCTATGGGACATGGCAATAAGGGGAACTGAAACCACATGATGGGCATGCTAATGCTGTATCCTAAGTAATGAAATCTTTTGTAATGGATGGCCATTATAAAAAACAAAATGCCAGAAAATAACAACTGTTGGCAAGAATGTGGAGAAATTGCACATCACCCATGTAATGTGCACTGTTGGTAAAGTGGTCTAGCTCCTATGGAAAACAGTATGGAGGTTCCTCAAAAAATTAAAAATAGAACTACTTTATGATCCAGTAATACCTGATCATATATAAACTACAATATTCTGTATTTTTCACTCAAGCAAACTGCAGCCTACTTACACAATTTGCAAATGGAAAACTTAATCTCTAGTTTACTGAAAATTATGTTCATTAATCAGCCATTATAAGGTTGGAGGGATATAAAAAAGTTTTACAAAGATCGTAAGTAAACAATGAATAAAACTAGCTAATGCTATTCCAAGAAACTGCCATTTATTACCCCAAAAATATGATCAAAAGGATGTTAAGATCATAATTATAGATTAAGAATCCAAACTTAAGGTGATTTCTAAGGTATATTTATAATCAGGAAACCTTAGGGCAAAAGAATTTTCATAAAACAAAACTAAGTTTATAGTCTTTTATCTCTTTTTCCTAGTGTACAGTACAAAACAAACTGAAATCCACCGATTAGGTGGTATATATTAGCTCCTCATAAAATGCTCAAAATTGACTCTGAATCCCACATAAAAAATATAAAAAAGTTTTCAAAATAAATAGTCCATTGTTCCAAACTCTATATACATAAAATATTTTTCATAATTATATAGAGAAGAAATCTAAAAATTTTATTTACTTTTTTTTTTTTTTTAAGATTTTTATTTATTCATGAGACACACAGAGAGAGGCAGAAACATAGGCAGAGGGAGAAGCAGGCTCCCTACAGAGAGCCTGACACGGGACTCAATCCCAGGACCCCAGGACCATGACCTGAGCTAAAGGCAGAGACACTCAACTGCTGAGCCACCCAAGCATTCCAAAACTTTTAAATTGAGATTATAGTATTTTCCATACAAACAACTTGAAGTATTAAAAGAATACCTTAGAAGTGATAGCAATATAGGGGTACCTGGCTGGTTCAGTTGGAAGAACATGTATGTGACTCTTGATCTTGGGGTCCTGAGTTCAATCCCCACATTGGGTGTAGAGATTACTTAAATAAATCAGTAACTTAAAAAAAAAAGTGCTAGCAATGTATGTATTTTTAATTATCTTTAATTCTAATAAAAGTATTTTGATATCACTATATAGTACAAGCATGTAACGTTAACAAGATTACACTGAAGTAAATATATTTCCTAGATGTTACCGTATAATTGAAGCAAAATGGACCATTTTTCATGAGATTCCTGCACTATCTAGAACATAAATATGTACTCCTGCTCAAAAATGAGAGGAATATTTTACAGTGGGTAACAAAATCATTCTTAGTCATATCACATAAACCTAAAGCAACTAAGATTTAAATATTATTCAAACTTTCAAAGTATAGAAAAAAAAATCAGAGAAAACTCTAATTTTAACCTCAGAGGAACTCTTAGGATGTATTTACAAAACTCTGCATAGGCCTAATGATATTTTCAAATATAGTATTCCTTTACTTTGAACAATAAATGAGGAAACTCAGTTTCCATAAG
Organism: Canis lupus dingo; assembly: GCF_003254725.2. Taxonomy (NCBI): domain Eukaryota; kingdom Metazoa; phylum Chordata; class Mammalia; order Carnivora; family Canidae; genus Canis; species Canis lupus. Next base: position 58,664,325 of record NC_064255.1, read on the forward strand.
GTTCTCACCTGTATAATGCATCATCAATCTCCACAGATTCTGCTGACATGATGGACAAATTTTTATTTGCACTGAAAAAATAAAACACAACTTATAAGGGCAAGTATGGTTATTCAATATTCACATTCTATAATCTAATATTCAATTATACATGACAGTTACTAAAGAGAATTTCACAAACCAGATATATATCTTATTTTCCACCCCTTTATTTCAATTTTAAAAATAGGTCAGAATTAAATTCACTGACCACCTACTCTGTGTATACTACAAAATCACAGCCTATAGTTTTATTCTCAGGTGTTATCAGATCTTGTTTTACATACATTCTGATGGATCTGTATTTCAGCAATTTTTTTGGAGTGCCCCATATACCTTGTTTAATATACTCTCTTCTAGATAATCTCATTCAATGGAATTTACCATACTGATGATATATCTAAACATATTTCTCCATGTTTAATCTCTCTTCTGACATTCAGACTTTCCACATCTGCTAGAACAATCTCTCTTTTCTGATGTTTAATTGGTTTCATGAATATAACAAGCCCAAAACAGAATTCAACTCCCCCTGCTTAATCTATACTTTTCTGGTCTTTACCAACTCAGTTTCTGGTACCACCATTTATTCACTTGCTCAGTTCCAGAATCTAGAGATCTTCTTAGCCCATTCCTTCATTTTTTCCATGTGTGCTAGTACAATCTCAGGCCAAACCATTATTATATGTCATCTTAACTACTTCAAAGGCTTAGTCTCTCTAGTGCTACTATTGCCCTCCCCCTTCAGTTCATGCTCTGTATTAAAGCCTATTTTTTTTAGTATGCAGTCAGACATTATTCCTCAACTTACAACTATCCTTCACTAAATTTCCGTAACTCTTCGAACTAACATTCAGTAAATTTCCGTAACTCTTCAAATAAAATTTAAACACCTTACTATGTTCAAAGAGCCTAGGTGTACCCCTTCAATCACAACTCCCACTACTTTCCCTCTTACTGTCTTCAGCCACACTGGCCTCCTTGCTGTTCCTCAAAAATCCAAGCATGCTATCACTTCAGTTTTTATACTTCCTATTCTCTCTGCTTGGAAATGTTCCTCTTTTACATCTCAGAATAGCTGACTTTTATCAATTAAAAGTCTCAATTAAAATATAGACTCACAGTATTACATAGACCACTCCTGATTACACTTTCAATGAAATGTCTCCCCTTCTCCTTAGGTCATTCCATAACTCACTACCCTGCTGTATTTTCTTATAAATTACTTATCATTAATTGTTTACTTATTTATTTTTTTAAAAAGATTTTTTATTTATGTTAGAGAGAGAGAGAGAGAAACAGGCAGAGGGAGAAGCAGGCTCCATGCAGGGAGCCAGATGTGGGATTCGATCCCGGGTCTCCAGGATCACGCCCTGGGCGGAAGGTGGCACCAAACCGCTATGCCACCGGGGCTGCCCAATTATTTATTTTTTAAAAAAAGATTTTATTCATCCATTCATGAGAGACACACAGAGAGAGGCAGAGACATAGGCAGAGGGAGAAGCAGGCTCCATGCAGGCAGCCCGATGGGGGACTCAATCCTGGGACTCGGAGATCACTCCTGGAGTCACTCAACCACTGAGCCACCCAGGCATCCCTCATTAATTGTTTATTGTCTGCCTTCCCCAAGAGAATATATGATCTGTGAAGAATTCACTAATGTGTTTCAAATACCTAAAACTGTACCTGGCATTCATTATTTAAGAGCAAATACTGTGTTACACATTGTTTTAAGTGCTTTAGATGTACTAACTCCATTAACCCTTACAACTTTATGAGATAGGCACTATTACCAACTCCACTGAACAGAGGAAAAATACTGAGGCTCACAAAAGTTAATTTAAATAACCTGCCAGACATTCCAGAATAGGTAAATAGAAGAGCCGGAATCTGAACCTAAGCAGTCTAGCTCTTGATCACCATGTTCTACCGCCTTCTGCCTCTTATAGGAGGCATAAAGAAAGCACTCAAAAAGCATCTGTTAAATGAATTTTAAAAATTAAAAAAAGGGGGGAGGCAGGCCGGTTCAGTTGGTAGAGCATGCCACTCTATTTCAGGGTTATGAATTCGAGTCCCATGATGGGTATAGATGTTAAGGAAATAATTTCTTTTTTTTTTTTTAAAGGATACTAGCATGATAAGATATAGTAATGTATCATTTACCACAGCTCAACCTTTTCACAGCATGGCATACAAATAAAAATGAAAATAGGAATGAACATTAGGAAACAGAAATGGTTCCCAAGCAGAGGTGGGGCATTTTGGCCTGAGCCACAGTGGCAGCTAAGATCAATATTATCTTGGCAAAAGTGTAATCCATTCCAGGTTCCGGGAAGCTCTAATTATCAACTGTACAATTCTAAAAAATAATGCGAAAGCATGAAATCTAGGTTTTGGAACCCAATTTTCCAAGTGTGGTATTGATACATTAGCCAAAGGATTTGTAAATAGAGCAAATCAAAATGTTATCATTTATCTTACCAAACACTGATTGGTATTATCAAATAGTATCAGCTTCTAGCTAAGTGATACGTGGGTAATTATTAGAAATACTCCTGATTGCAATTATGAAAGCAAACCAGGAGATAGCTGGGTTTAGGAGATCACTTCTCTAATAAACACACACACACAATATGCCCTGTTTTGGCATAGTAATGCAATATGAAAATTTCCCACGCACTTTTCTTATCCCTGGTATACTTTCACTAGCTGTCTTCCTTGCATGGAGGACAATAGTCTAGCCGGCAAAGCTCTTAGGCGAACATGGTAACAGCTACATTCTAACCAGCTTTGTCACTTAATGATATGACTGGCACTCACTCCTCAGAAAATTTTGCCTTCCTGGAATGCTTCAAAAGTCATTTTTGTAATAAGGTCTAACATAGCAATCAAAAATCCTTTACATAAAGGGACGTTTTGTTTGCATTACATAATATCCCCCACGTAAAATGTGGCAGTGTTGGCCTCGGCAGGCAGTTATCACGGTACCAGAGACATCTCTTCAGTTTGAACCAGCGAAAAAGCCACAGGTTTATGGACAGTCTCACATTAGCTCAAAAAAAAAAAAAAAAAATCCTATATCCATTACTTCCATCTTTGGAATATTGTATCCTGGTGGCGGGCAGGATGTAACTAACCAATTTATTAATTACGAGATAACTGAAAAGAAACCACACGAACATCCTCCCGCCCCGCCCCCCCCAACCTCCCCGATTCTGTAGAAGCGCAAGAAACGTGAGAAACCTTAACACCAACTGGGAAAGAAGGATGACTAACTCGTGGGGTTTTTTTCCCGGATTTTCTTTTTTTTTTTTTTTTTTTAAACTGTAGTCAGCAGAGGCCTCCGGGCGTCCTGACTGCCCCTGATTCATCCTTACCAGGTTCCCTCTGGTAATAGTTTTCAAAGGAGGATCTCGGTGCAGGATCCCGCACAGCCGCGCTCTTAGCTTTTCTTTTTTACCGAAAAAACAAGGAGGGAGGGTGTGGGGCTCGCGCCGGGCCGCCCGCGCCAGGACTCTCCACGGAGCACGGAGCAGCCGTGTCTTCCCGCTCCGTCACACCCGCGCCCCGTCCCCACACGCGCCGGTGACTGAGAGGGTGGCCGCCCCGCCTCGGGCTGAGACAGCGCCGCGGACGCCGACCTGGGCCCTTCTCCTCAGCGAAGCCGGCAGCCGCAGCGCTCGGGGCCCCGGCGCCACACCCACCCGCGCGCCCCCTCGCCGCCAGGGCCGCTTCCGCCGGCTCCGCGGCCTCGCGCGCGCTCCCTACCGCCCGAGCCCGAGCCCGAGCAGCCCACAGCCGGCCGCCCTGGACCGGGTGCCGCCCGCCACCCCTCGCCGCTCTGCGCGCGCCCCGGTCCTCTCACCCGCCAGCCGCCCAGGACGAGCAGGACGCCTCTTCCCGCTGAGGCGCGGCCACCGGCGCCGACGCCTCCATCGCCTCCGAGAGACGCCGCCGCCGCCGCCGCCGCGCCGCCGGCTCCGGGCAGGCAGGGAAGGGGGCGGCACCGCGAGGTCAAGGGGCGGGTGGTGACGTCACGGGGGCGGGGCCGGGAGCGCGCGGCGGGCCCCGGTTTCCGGTTTGGGCGTGGCGGGGGCGGGGCCGGCTAGGCCTCGGCGCGCAGGTGCGGGGTGGGCGGGGGCCGCGGGCCTCGGGACGCGCGACGCGGTGTCTAGCTCCGTGGCCGAGCACGGCGGTCCCAGGGTCCAGCGACGTGTTGGGGTTGCGAAGCGGACTCCTTCAGTTTTATAGCAAGAAGACGAAGCCCCTTCATTTAACAAATAAAACCCCGAAAGTTAATAGGTAGCTCCAGGTTTTCAGGATTTCTGGGATTCCAGTTAAAGACGTTCTATACGTTTAACGGATGGTTTGGGGGCGTCTGCTACAGGCCGGGCACCGCCACGGATTTAATAGGGTCGTGATTTTTAGAGCCGTGAAGGCCAGTGTGGCCCCGTTCGCTTCCACTTGGTCGCGGACAGCCTGCGAGACTCGTCAAGGTCGCGAACAGCCTGCGAGACTCGCTCAAGGTCGCGGACAGCCTGCGAGACTCGTCAAGGTCACGGACAGCCTGCGAGACTCAGTCAAGGTCATGGACAGCCTGCGAGACTCGGTCAAGGTCACGGACAGCCTGCGTGACTCGCTCAAGGTCACGGACAGCCTGCGTGACTCGTTCAAGGTCGCAGGTCAAGGTCGCAGACCCAGTCACTGCCGCATCAAGTGTTCACCTTCTCATCTGATGTTGGGTCCTCTTTGCCCTTTCTTAGAGAACAAGAATTAGTAGTACTCGACATTAGGATTTGTCTTTCATTTTAAATAAACTGTACTTTTGAAGTAACGTCTGTAGGATTTTAAGAATTAGCATATACTTTGACTCTGTGTGATAGCATCTTCTGTAATGTATGGCTTTTTTTTTTTTTTCTTTTTTAATTAGAATTTTTTTGAATTTAGAATTTCTTCCTCACTACTGGCAAGAGAGGGTCCAGGCAAAACTGCATTTTCCTTTGCGCCTCTTCATTCTCGTTTCAAAATAGAACATTTCCAAATACCTGAAACTTCATGCTGCTCACCTATGCTATTATTCAGGTTTCTTACTCTAGTTGTGTACCTTTCATACACAATCATTAAAGGAACTTGGTCCATGTCCCATTCTTTCAAGATTCTATTCTAGTACTATGTTTATAGTAAATTGTTATACAGCAATAGAAAATGAGTAGTTTGAATCTCATCCACAATCCACATTTCTTTATATTTGAATATCCTTGAAATTGGAATATATTTTTTTCCTTGTTCATCAATACAGAAAATAATGCTACTCTTAAATTTGAGGTCATCTTAGATTTGACGAAATATAGTGTGAATTACTTCAAAAGTATAACGGATACCCCAATTTAACATATTTTAATGTATCATTACATTTGCAAAATAGAAGAAAATTGGAATGTCGCTAGACTTTTGATAGACTTTTTGTCAATAGAAAGTAGGACAACATATTTACGATATTCAAGGGGAAAATGTGTGCTAAAGATTTTCATATCTAGCAAAAGCAACTCTCACATACAAAATGTATAAACTATCATCAACACTTGATATGGTATCAATATTTGATGACACTATTGTCATGAACTCTTCCTGAAGAATTAATAGAGAATGACTGGAGGACCTGAGGATTGGCTCAGGTTCTTTACAAGAAATCATAATCTGTTAAATGTTCTCTCTAGTTTATTCTCTTTTTCTTTTATAATGTTAACACAACATTACTAACTATATTTATTATGCCTTTTAATCTCTGTGACTTATTTATTTTATAACTGGACATTTGTGACTCTTAATTCCGTTCACCTATTTTACCCATCCTACCCACCCCACTTCTAGCCTTCTTTTCTTTTAAAGATTATTTGTTAGAGAGAGAGTATGCCCGAGTAAGTTAGCAGGCAAGGGGAGAGACTGAAGAAGAGGGAGAGAAAGAATCCTCAAGCAGATTCCCCACTGAGCGTGGGTGGAGCCCGATGCAGGGCTCAATCCCAATTTCTTGACCTGAGCCAGGATCAAGAGTTGGCCGCTTAACTCACTGAGCCACTCAGATGCTCCTTAATTTAATCTTTATTACCAATTCTTTTGAATTTGCCACCTCATTTGTGAGATTCCTCCCTCTTGTTGAGGTAATTGACAAAATTGTAAGGTAAAGTGTGCAATGTGATGATTTGATAAAAATACACATTGTGAAAGGATTCCTGCCATCAAGTTGAGTTTTTCTAATTCTGAATCATGTTGTTCTTTCCTTCTTTGTATTTCCTTTTGTTTAGCTAGTTTAAAAATAGTAATACATTTTCATCTATTTTTGTCGCACATCTTTCAGGTATGTGAGGATGAGGATATAATGCTCCTATAATGAGGATGTTATGCTCCTTATTCTCCTTTTTAACAATAATTTTCTGTAGTATTTGACCTTGATACTTTTTTTTTCATTTTTATGTCAAATTATTAGTCCTGAATTTTTAATACGAGGCAAGTTTCCTCATCCAAGAAGCTTAAGTCCATCAGTAAAGAAATGTATTTCAAGAAAGTCAAGTTTCTTGTTCATTGCAATAAGGGAGTCCGCATTCCAGAACCATGCGGTGTCTCACCAAACAAAGGAAAAGAGCCTTGTTATAGGAATTTGGGGAAGGGTGAAATTTAGGAGAAATTAAAATGAAGTGGTGTTTTGTAGGCTCAAAAGAAAGTGAAACTGTAAAGGGTCTACATTGGGTCTGGACTCCAACATGGACCCAGGCTGCTGTTTTCTTGGAAATTGCAGTTAAAATAGATGTGTCGGGTGTCCACAAACCCCTTTTGTGAAGCTCTGCCCCTGAGTCGGAAGTAGAGGCTGCTTCTCTATGGAAAGTGACTTAGATCATCTAGTCAAGAGTAAGGTATTTTAATAATTTCAAAGAAAAACTTTTTTGACAATCAATGACCTTAGAGAAAAAGATTCTTTGTGAGTAAAAAAAAAGTAGCAGTTACCCAAAGTCAGGGGGTTTTGTGACACTTTACAGCATGTGTTTGGGAGAAATATTATCTTCTGTTAACTTTACAGTTGGCTTTATCTGTGTCTGTTATCTATACCTGATGAATGCCAAGGCAGATTTTTTCTTCCTTCCTTCCTTCCTTCCTTCCTTCCTTCCTTCCTTCCTTCCTTCCTTCCTTCCTTCCTTCCTTTCTTCTTCTTTCTTTCTTTCTTTCTTTCTTTCTTTCATTCTTTCTTTCTTTCTTTCTTTCTTTCTTTCTTCTTTCTCTCTTTCTTTCTTTTCAAATTAATTGGAGTTTATTATTTTGGAATGTGAATTGAATGTGGCTATATTTAGTTCTTTATATTTAAGTGTACAAGACTTCAGAAATACATAGTGTACTTAGTACCTTAAAGTAAGTTCATGCAAATTTAGGGACAAAACATGTGCTTACATGAGCCGTCACTTCAGGTGTTCATGAAGTCAAACATATATATTTGAAATGATCTAGCTTTCTGTGCTAATGACAGTCATGTTGACAAAATTTACTGGTTCATCAAACTATAGTGCAAGTATATGAATTTATATGTTTTTTTAAAAATTTTTTTTGCTGGAGTTCAATTCGCCAACATATAGCATAACACCCAGTGCTCATCCTGCCAAGTGCCCCCCTCAGGGCCCATCACCCAGTCACCCCAACCCCCCCTCCCACCTCCCCTTGTTCATTTCCCAGAGTTAGGTGTCTCTTATGTTTTGTCATCCTCACTGATACTTTCACTCATTTTCTCTCCTTTCCCTTTATTCCTTTTCACTAATTTTTATATTCCCCAAATGAATGAGACCTTATAATGTTTGTCCTACTCCGATTGACTTATTTCACTCAGCATAATACCCTCCAGGTCCATCCATTTGTCGAAGCAAATGGTGGGTATTTGTCGTTTCTAATGGCTGAGGAATATTCCATTGTATACATAAACCACATCTTTTTTATCCATTCATCTTTCGATGGACACCAAGGCTCCTTCCACAGTTTGGCTATTGTGGACATTGCTGCTAAAAACATCGGGGTGTAGGTGTCCTGGTGTTTCAGTGCATCTGTATCTTTGGGGTAAATCCCCAACAGTGCAATTGCTGGGTTGTAGGGCAGATCTATTTTTAACTCTTTGAGGAACCTCCACTCAGTTTTCCAGAGTGGCTGCACCAGTTCACATTCCCACCAACAGTGCAAGAGGGTTCCCTTTTCTCCACATCCTCTCCAATATTTGTTGTTTCCTGTCTTGTTAATTTTCCCCATTCTCACTGGTGGGAGGTGGTATCTCATTGTGGTTTTGATTTGTATTTCCCTCATGGCCAGTGATGCGAAGCATTTTCTCATGTGCGTGTTGGCCATGTCTATGTCTTCCTCTCTGAAATGTCTGTTCATCTCTTTTGCCCATTTCATGGTTGGATTGTTTGTTTCTTTGCTGTTGAGTTTAATAAGTTCTTTATAGATCTTGGAAACTAGCCCTTTATCTGATAGGTCATTTGCAAATATCTTTTCCCATTCTGTAGGTTGTCTTTTAGTTTTGTTGATGGTATCTTATGCTGTGCAGAAGTTTTTTATCTTGATAAAGTCCCAATAATTCATTTTTGCTTTTGTTTCTCTTGCCTTCATGGATGTATCTTGCAAGAAGTTACTGTGGCTGAGTTCAAAAAGGGTGTTGCCTGTGTTCTCCTCTAGGATTTTGATGGAATCTTGTCTCACATTTAGATCTTTCATCCATTTTGAGTTTATTTTTGTGCATGGTGTAAGAGAATGGTTTAGTTTCATTCTTCTGCATGTGGATGTCCAATTTTCCCAGCACCATTTATTGAAGAGACTGTCTTTTTTCCAGTGGATAGTCTTTCCTCCTTTGTCGAATATTAGTTGACCACAAAATTGAGGGTCCACTTCTGGATTCTCTATTCTGTTCCATTGATCTATGTGTCTGTTTTTGTGCCAGTACCACACTGTCTTGATGACCACAGCTTTGTAGGACAACCTGAAATCTGGCATTGTGATGCTCCCAGCTATGGTTTTCTTTTTTAATATTCCCCTGGCTATTTGGGGTCTTTTCTGATTCCACACAAATGTTAGTATGATTTGTTCCAACTCTCTGAAGAAAGTCCATGGTATTTTGATAGGGATTGCATTGAACGTGTACATTGGCCTGGGTAACATTGACATTTTCACAATATTAATTCTGCCAATCCATGAGCATGGAATATTTTTCCATCTCTTTGTGTCTTCCTCAATTTCTTTAAGAAGTGTTCTATAGTTTTTAGGGTATAGATCCTTTACCTCTTTGGTTAAGTTTATTCCTAGGTATCTTATGCTTTTGGGTGCAATTGTAAATGGGATTGACTCCTTTATTTCTCTTTCTTCAGTCTCATTGTTAGTGTATAGAAATGGCCACTGATTTCTGGGCATTGATTTTGTATCCTGCCACGCTACCAAATTGCTGTATGAGTTCTAGCAATCTTGGGGTGGAGGCTTTTGGGTTTTCTATGTACAGTATCATGTCATCTGCGAAGAGGAGAGTTTGACTTCTTCTTTGCCACTTTGAATGCCTTTTATTTCTCTTGTTGCCTGATTGCTGAGGCTGGGACTTCCAGTACTATGTTGAATAGCAGTGGTGAGAGTGGACATCCCTGTCATGTTCCTGATCTTAAGGGAAAGGCTCCCGGTATTTCCCCATTGAGAATGATATTTGCTGTGGGCTTTTCGTAGATGGCTTTTAAGATGCTAAGGAATTTTCCCTCTATTCCTACAGTCGAAGAGTTTTGATCAGGAATGGATGCTGTATTTTGTCAAATGCTTTCTCTGCATCTTTTGAGAGGATCGTATCGTTCTTGTTTTTCTCTTGTTGATATGATCAATCACATTGATTGCTTTAAGAGTGTTGGACTAGCCTTGCATCCCAGAGATAAATCCCACTTGGTCATGGTGAATAATCTTCTCAATATACTGTTGGATCCTATTGGCTAGTATCTTGTTGAGAATTTTTGCATCTGTGTTCATCAGGGATATTGGTCTATAATTCTCCTTTTTGGTGGGGTCTTTGTCTGGTTTTGGAATTAAGGTGATGCTGGCCTCATAGAATGAGTTCAAAAGTACTCCATCTCTTTCTATATTTCCTAACAGCTTTAGTAGAATAGGTATGGTTTCTTCTTTAATCATTTGATAGAATTCCCCTGGGAAGTCATCTGGCCCTGGACTTTTGTGTCTTGGGAGGTTATTGATGACTGCTTCATTTCCTCCCTGGTTATCGGCCTGTTCAGGTTTTCTATTTCTTCCTGTTCCAGTTTTGGTAGTTTGTGGTTTTCCAGAAATGCATCTAGTTCTTCTAGATTGCCTAATTTATTGGTTTAGAGCTTCTCCTAATAAGTTTTTAAAATCGTTTGCATTTCCTTGGTATTGGTGGTGATCTCCTGTCTCATTCATGATTTTATTAATTTGAGTCTCTTCTCTCTTTAATAAGGCTGGCTAATGGTTTATATATCTTATTAATTCTTTCAAAGAACCAACTCCTGGTTCTGTTGATCTGTTCCACAGTTCTTCTGGTCTCTATTTCATTGAGTTCTGCTCGAATCTTTATTAACTGTCTTCTTCTGCTGGTGGAAGGTTTTATTTGCTGTTCCTTCTCCAGTTCCTTTAGGTGCAAGGTTAGCTTTTGTATTTGAGTTCTTTCCAGTTTTTGGATGGATGCTTCTATTGCGATGTATTTCCCCCTCAGGACTGTTTTTGCTGTATCCCAAAGATTTTGAACAGTTGTATCTTCATTCTCATTAGTTTCCATGAATCTTTTTTAACTCTTCTCTAATTTCTGGTTGACCCTTTCATCTTTTAGCAGGATGGTCTTTAACCTCCACGTGTTTGAAATCCTTCCAAACTTCTTCTTGTGGTTTAGTTCTAGATTCACAGCATTATGGTCTGAAAATATGCAGGGTATGATCCCAAACTTTTGGTATAGGTTAAGATCTGATATGTGACCCAGTATGTGGTCTATTCTGGAGGAAGTTCCATGTGCACTTGAGAAGAATGTGTAGTCAGTTGCATTTGGATGTAAAGTTCCGTAAATATCTGTGAAATCCATCTGGTCCAGTGTATCACTTAAAGCTCTTGTTTCTTTGGAGATGTTGCTTAGAATATCTATTGATTGTAGAAAGCGCTGTGTTCAAGTCTCCAAGTATAAGTGTATTATTATCTAAGTATGTCTTAACTTTGGTTATTAATTGATTGATATACTTGGCAGCTCCCGCATTCGGGGCATAAATATTCATGATTGTTAGGTCCTCTTGTTGGATAGATCCTTTAAGTATGATATAGTGTCCCTCTTCATCTCTTACTACAGTCTTTGGGATAAACTTTAATTTATCTGATATGAGGATGGCTACCCCTGCTTTCTTTTGAGGACCATTTGAATGGTAAATGGTTCTCCAACCTTTTACTTTCAGGCTGTAGGTGTCCTTAGGTCTAAAATGAGTCTCTTGTAGACAGCAAATAGATGGGTCTTGCTTTTTTATCCAGTCTGAAACCCTGCGCCTTTTGATGGGGTCATTAAGCCCATTCACATTCAGAGTTACTATTGAAAGATATGAGTTTGGTGTCATCATACCTATTCAGTCCTTGTTTTTGTAGATTGTTTCCTTGGACTTCCTCTTTCTTTTACAGCATCCCCCTTAATATTTCTTGCAGAGCTAGTTTGGTGGTCCCATATTCTTTCAATTCCTGCCTATCTTGGAAGCCCTTTATCTCTCCTTCTATTCTGAATGAGAGCCTTGCTGGATAAAGTATTCTTGGCTGCATGTTCTTCTCATTTAGGACCCTAACTATATCCTGCCAGCCCTTTCTGGCCTGCCATGTCTCTGTGGAGAGGCCTGCTGTTAACTTGATACTTCTCCTCATAAAGTTTGAGGATCTCTTGTCTTTTCCTGCTTTAAGGATCTTCTCTTTATCTTTGGAATTTGCAAGTTTCACTATTAAATGCCAGGGTGTTGAATGGTTTTTATTGATTTTAGGGGGGGATCTCTCTATCTCCTGGATCTGAATGCCTGTTTCGCTTCCCAAGTTTGGGAAGTTCTCAGCTATGATTTGTTCAAATACACTTTCTGGACCTCTGTCCTTTCGGCATCCTCTGGAACCCCAATTAACATAGATTTTTCCTTCTGAGGCTGTCATTTATTTCCCTTACCCTATCCTCATGATCTTTTGTTTTCCTCTTTTTTCCTCAGCTTCCTTCCTTGCCATCAACTTGTCTTCTATGTGACTCACTCGTTCTTCTACCTTGTTAACCCTCATCATTTAGGACCTCCTGTCTGGATTGCATCTCATTTAATTGATTTTTAATTTTTGCCTGATTAGATCTAAATTCTGCAGTCATGAAGTCTCTTGAATCCTTTGTGCCTTTTTCCAGAGGCACCAGTAGCTATGCCTTTGGAATAGAACTATGCATCCATCCATACATGTATGTGTATATGTGTATGCAGCACAGGAACAACAGAAATAAACAGTGGGTCTTTTGTGGATCAAAGTTGAGAAGGAAGAGAGTCAGGAAATCACAGAAATCAAACCACCATATTTTTTTTTAACATTTCACAAAAGCAACAAAAAACATCTTCGATGTTAGAAAAGTTTTACTGAAAGTTGTGAGAAAGGAAAGATAAACTTAGACTAAGAAAGTAAAAATCTGGAGGCGGGCAAGATGGTGGAAGAGTAGGGTCTCCAGGTCACCTGTCTGCACCAACTTACCTAGGTAACTTTCAAATCATCCTGAAAACCTACGAATTCGGTCTGAGATTTATTTATTTACTTATTTAATTTATGATAGTCACACACAGAGAGAGAGAGGCAGAGACCCAGGCAGAGGGAGAAGCAGGCTCCATGCACCGGGAGCCCGACATGGGATTCGATCCGGGTCTCCAGGATCGCGCCCTGGGCTGAAGGCAGGCGCCAAACCGCTGCGCCACTCAGGGATCCCTCGGTCTGAGATTTAAAGAGAGAACAGCCGGAATGCTATAGTGAGAAGAGTTTGCGCTTCTATCAAGGTAGGAAGACAGAAAAAAAAAATAAAGACACAAAAGGCCTCCAAGGGGGAGGGGCCCGCGAGGAGCCGGGCTGAGGCCGGGGCGAGTGTCCCCAGGACAGGAGAGCCCCGTCCCGGAGGAGCAGGAGCTGCACCGACCTTCCCGGGCGGAAAGGGGCCCGCAGGGAGGTGGAGCAGGACCCGGGAGGGCGGGGATGCCCTCGGGCTCCGGGGACACTAACAGAGACACCTGCGCCCTGGGGAGAGCCCCACACCCCGGGACCGAGCTCCCTAAAGGGCTGCAGCGGGGCTCGGCTGGACCCGGGAGCAGGCTCGGGCGGAGGCTCCATGCGGAGGAGACTGAACGGCCGGGAGCACGATTCTCGCGGTGCAGGCCCCCATCCCAGGGCACCGGGGACACAGCCCTGGATCTGGCCCTTCCCCCCCACCCCCAACAGGCGGAGGCCAGGAGGGCACAGGACAGCGAGGACGCTCCTGCCCCGGGTGGCCCCGAGCTGTGCAGATCAGCGCCCCCCGCCCCCGAGCATTCAGGCCCCTGTGGACTGGGAGCTGCGGTTGTTACTGTGGGAGCTGACTCCAGGGCTGGAGAGCTGGCCGCTGACACCGTTGTTGTTCCTCCTGGTGTCACCTTGTACCTGGGATGGAGCGGGCCACCAGGGAGCAGAGGCCTCACAGGATAAACAGCTCCCATGGAGCCTGCAACAGGCAGAGGGCAGGGCAGCTGCCGCAGGTGCACACACCTGAGAATCAGCACAGCAGGCCCTTCCCCCAGAAGACCAGCTGGAAGGACAGGGGAAGAGCAAGTTCTTGACCAAGTAGCACTGAAAAGTTCCAGGGGAAGTCTAGGGACTTAAAGTATACAGAATCAGAGGATACCCCTCCTTATTTTTGTTTTTTGTTTGCCCCCCCTTTTCTCCTTTTTCTCCTTTTTCCAGTACAACTCGTTTTTAGCCACTCTGCACTGAGCAAAATGACTAGAAGGAAAAACTCACCACAAAAGAAAGAAACAGAAACAGTCCTCTCTCCCACAGAGTTACAGAATTTGGATTACAATTCAATGTCAGAAAGGCAATTCAGAAGCATTGTAGCACAATAATTTATTTTAAAATCTGGCAAAATTTTAATAATTTAATAATTTTAGAAATTTTAATTTTCAAAATTAGAAAAGTTGCAAAGGTAAGACAGAGAATTTTTGCATACACTTTACTCAGCTTCCCATAATAATAACATGGTACATTTGTCAAAACAAAGAAATTAATATCGGTACAAGACTTTTAAATAACCACACACTTTATTTGGATTTTACCAGTTTTTCACTAATGTCATTTTTTTTCCTGTTCTGGATCCAATCCAAGATATGACAATACATTTAATATTTCCCCATCTTGATCATTATATAGGCATATAATGTTATGAATATCTTCCTGAAAACTTAAGTGCCAATTGGATTTCTGTAAATTGAAGAGTTCACATCATAAATTTAACATCTATGTTGTATTTTATAATTACAGAGGGTTTTTTTACACGCATTTTTTCACTTTATATTCCTAAGTTATTGAATATTAGCACAGGAAGGACACTCAAGGGTAAAGGCAAGATGGCGGAAGAGTAGGGTCAAACTGTGGAAGGAGCCTCAGTGTCTATTGAAAGATGAATGGATAAAGAAGATGTGGTCTATGTATACAATGGAATATTCCTCAGCCATTAGAAATGACAATACTCACCATTTGCTTCCACGTGGATGGAACTGGAGGGTATTATGCTGAGTGAAGTAAGTCAGTCGGAGAAGGACAAACATTATATGGTCTCATTCATTTGGGGAGTATAAAAAATAGTGAAAGGGAATAAAGGGAAAGGAGAGAAAATGAGTGAAAATATCAGTGAGGGTGACAAAACATAAGAGACACCTAACTTTGGGAAATGAACAAGAGGTGGTGGAAGTGGAGGTGGGTGGAGGGTTGGGGTGACTGGGTGATGGGCACTGAGGGGGTCATTTGGCGGGATGAGCCCTCGGTGTTATGCTGTATGTTGGCAAATTGAACCCCAGTAAAAAAAAAATTAAAAAAAGGAAGGACACTCAAGAATCATCTACACTGGGGCACCTGGGTGGCTTAGTGGTTGAGCATCTGCCTTTGGCTCAGGTTGTGATCCTGGGATTGAGTCCTGCATCAGGCTCCCCAGAGGAAGCTTGCTTCTCTCTCTACCTGTGTCTCTGTCTCTCTCTCTGTGTCTCTCATGAATAAATAAAATCTTTTAAAAAATTATCTACATATACAACCCTAATTGTTTTATCAAGGATGATTTAAAATGGTTAAATATCTTGAATAGATTCATATCAGAGCCAGGACTAGAACCCAATTTTATTCCCTGTTGAGTATTTTCCTAGAGTATTATACTCAGATCCCAACAATTGGATCACCCATTTAATAATCATCAAAAAGAAAAGGAAATACTGAGTCCCAAGGTCAGGCCTTCATGAACATAGTTGGAAAGCAGCTAGCCTTCTGAGTTTTGAGGCAGGCTTCTTTGCCCAAAGGTGTTGTATCACTTTTTGAACTGGCTTGAAGCTAACCATTTAGAAGAGACCAGAGGAATTCCTTTGTGAAGGAAATAAACCTTTTCAAAATGTGAATAATTATTCTCTTAAGTAGCCTATGAATTAGGATGTGCATTCACATTTTCCTGGAATGTGCATATCACATTTTCCTGGAATATTTTTAAAATATTGCTTACAGAGCAATAAATAGATAAGTCACAGATTAAAAATTGAAATATAATTTTCTAAGACCCTTTTCTTATTTGGCTTAATTACTTATGCAACAGTGGGTGGAAATAAAACATAGTAAGTGATGCTCCTAAGTTTAACCTTCTGATAATATTGATAGAAAACAGACAACAAACCTAAAAATCCCTAAGTGAGGCTTTCTAGGCAATGTTGTGCTAATGCATCAGGTTCTGCCCTAATGGGAGGATTAAGTCACCTTCATTAAAAAAAAAAAAAAAAAAAAAAATCCTTTTGTAAAAGAGGACATTCAGAGCCCTATCCAGAGATCCAAATTCAGCCACACTCATGCCTTGCCATCACATTCAATTGCCTCCAAAAGTTACAACTTTTTCTTTTTTCTTGACTGAAACAATATTCAGATCATCCTCCTTCTCATCTTTGGTTTGTTTTCTCATCTTTGACTTGATAGCCAGAACCTCTAGCCCAGGGCCATCAAACTTTAGCACATACCAGAATCACCTGGATTGCCTGTTAAAGCACAGATTGTGGGTCACACCTAGTATTTCTTCTCCAGTATGCCTGGGTAGGGCCTGAGACTTTGCAGTTCTAACAAACTCCCTGATGATATGTGTGCTGTGGTGCTGCCAGACTTATGACCATGCTTTGCACTGCTCTAACTTGCTTCCTCTAATGTATGCTTTCCACATGTGTGTATAGTTGCTCTCTCTCTTCCTCCCAAGGGGGAGAGGACAGACAGACAAACCAAGAATTCCTAGTTCTGAGCCCATATAAATTTTAGGTAGAAGAGAAGGAACACAAAGCAGAAAGAACCATGAGTCACATAAAAAGAAAATCAGGAGGGGATGACTTCACAGAACTAAGAAAAGTGTCTCAACTGGGAAGCAAAGAGGTGTAGGATTTCATCACTGTCCAGTTCCACTCAAGTACTGATGCTGGACTTTCTCCACAAATTCTTAAAAAATAACCTCTCCTCCTTTTCAGGGGAATTAAAAATGTACTAGACTGATAAAAGTGGGATTTCCACACAGAGTGGTTATCCAGATTGGGGTTCAGCACTGCTTTAGGATGACTTTTCATGAATGAGCCAGGGATGATACACAGATATCTGAAAATAGAAGGATATCACTAGATAATGATAAGAAAAACATTAATAGGTCACTTCCATGAGGGCAATGTGCTTTACTCAGTTGAAGGAAGAAGGATGGCCTTTAGACATCAGTTCAGCTTCCATGAAGCTCCCTTATACTTGGCAATCTACTGACCCACTTCCTTGTTATGTGATCTCTCCCAAATCAGGCCTTCTCCATTTCCCGCGACTTTAGTATTTTCCCAGATAATGAAGTCCTCCTTCACCCAAGCTCCTTACAGAGAGTGGACAATTGTTTAAATATTGATGAGCATTACAGTAAGTTAAGAAAAGAGAAGTCATCATCAGCTTTGATAGTAGGGTGATCTTTGGTGACCTTGACAAGAGTTTCATTGGAATAGAAGGGACGGAATCCAAGTAATGTGATGAAGATTAAAAGGGAAGTTAAGGAAAAGGAATGATCAGGCTTGTACAACTCATGAGAAGTTTTCTATGAAGAATAGAAAAGTGGATTGTGAATGCTGAAACTGAAATCAAATGTACAGTTGAGGATATTTTTTTAAAGATTTTATTTATTTATTCACGAGAGACACAGAGAGAGGTAAGGACACAGGCAGAGGGAGAAGCAGGCTCCATGTAGGAAGCCTGATGTGGGACTTGACCCCAGGACTCCGGGATCATGCCCTGAGCCAAAGGCAGACGCTCAACCACTGAGCCACCCAGGTATCCCTAGTTGAGGATATTTTCAATGATGTGAGATGATAAAGCATTTTTATATGACAATGGGAATGGTTTAGTAGAGAAAGGAAGATTGATGGTCTAGGAGAGAGATCTGAAGAAGTTATGTTCTTGGAAGGTAAGAGGGAATGGTATCTAGAACAGAGGGTAGACGGATTGACCTTTAAGAGGAGCAGGGACAAGTCTTCCACTGTAATAGGAGAATACAGAGAACAGGATGTTCTTGAGGAAAGTTTATAGATTTAGTAACGAGAAGTTGAGACAGCTTGCCTCGATGGATCTTTATCAATTTCTGCATTTGTATTTCTCTGAGATCTATTTCTATTGAATGTGAAAATGCTATTGTGATGGTGGTTGTATTTTGTCAAATAGCTGGTTATGAGATTGTTTTCTGCAGATTTGGGAAGAATTTGTGGAGCTAGTTCTGGGAACTACATCTATTGGGATAAGCAGTTGTTTGTAGAGGAACCAGCTGTTAGTAAAGATAGCATGACCTAGAAAGTGGAACCATCTAACATATTTTGTGATAAATAGTGAGAAGTTCAGGGGAGCAACTAATAATGGGGAAAGAGGTAGATGAGAGTATAGCAAGATATATCCTATCAGATGGGTGGAGCATAATAATTAGAAATATATAAATGCAGGCTGCATTAAAAACTTTAGTACATAGCCTGGCATATAGTTTGCAGCCAAGATGTCTGAAATCAGAAGCATGTCCTTCCCTAGTTAAAGCCAATTTAGGAACAGACTTCAGTCCCAAGCTCGATGGAGAGGAGGTATTAGAATGGCAAGTATGAGGCAGGAGCTCATTCTAATAAGCATAAATTTATGGAGAGATCATTAAGATGATGAACTTGGCAAGAAAATAAGATTTAACCCTTTTACCAGGACTAGTGTATAAACTTGGGAAGTGGAAAGTGATCTTGGAAATATCATAGGGTCGAGGGGCCTTGGTGATTTAGTTGGTTAAGCATCTCACTCTTAATCTCAGTTCAGGTCCTGATCGTGAGGTTGTGAGTTCTACTGGGTTCCATGCTGGGCACGGAGCCTACTTTAAAAAAAGAAAAGAAATAAAGACTGTAGGGGTTTAGTTCTTTCCTATCAGAGGATTCATGTTTTCTGGGGGCCTGAAGTTTTTACAATTTTGAGAGCTCTCTGTAATACATAATTGGGTATAAAAGGAAAAATATTGTTAGAATGAGAAAGGAAATCACAAATTACAAAAAGCTGACACCATAAACATCAATCTATAAAAATAATGAAATAATTTTAATCATTAATTGCTTGCCATAATCTAAAATACTTTTTCCTCTTAAATTATTTTGGCTACATATTCCCTGATTATGCTTTTGTATAATAATGTTTTATAATTTTTTATATATGGATAGTTTAAAAACTTTTCTCTCAATTTCACAATTCTTTATTAATAATGACATCTGATACATTAAGATGAATAAAACAGATATACTTGATGTATTTAGTACTGCATATAGTTTTGTGTCCTACCAACACAGAAACTCAGATACATTGTATATTTTAAATCAAAAAGGAAAAACGTAAGGGAATTTATAATTGTTTATGCTTCATTGCTGAGTGTATTTCTTAGGAGAGAATTTCCATAGTGACTAGGATTTGATAAGGACCAAATCTTTTTCTTATAATTTTACATGTAAAGTGATTAGTTTGCAGAATTAATTACCACAAACATAGTGACTTAAAGCAACACACATTTTTTTGGAAAGATTTTATTTATCTATTTGACAGCGTGCACTGGCAAGAGCATGAGCATGGAAAGGGGCAGAGGGAAAAGCAGACTTCCCACTGAGAAGGAGCCTGATACAGAGCTCAGTCCCAGGGCCCCGGGATCATGACCCAAGCTGAAGGCAGATGCTTACCTGACTAAGCCACCTGGGTGCCCCAACAACACACATTTCTTATCTCATAACTTCTGTGGCTACACAGTCCTGGAGTGACACTGGGTCCTCTGTTCAGTCTTATCAGGCTACAATCAAAATGTTGGCCAGGCTGTGCTCTTACTTGGAGGATTGACTAAGGAGGAGTCCACTTCCAAGTTTATTCAGGTTGGTTGGCAGAATTCATTTTCCTGCATCTGTATGACTGAAGCTGAAGGCCTAGCTTTCATGGGATGCTACCCGTAAGTCCTAGAGGCTGCCCACAATTCTCTGCCATGTAACTTCTGCAAAGATAGATCATAAGCATGGCTATTGGCTTTTTCAAGAGCAGCAGGAATATTTGGCTCCAGTCAGCTAAGATAGAGTTTTAGATGATGTAACATAATCATGGGAGTGACATCGCATCACCTTTGCCTTATATTGTAACCTAACCAAGGGAATCATATCCTGTGAGCTTTGCCATAAGAAAGCATGGTTAGAAGCAAATCACAGGTTCCATCTGCCCTCAGAGTAGATTGCACAAAGTTGTGATTTTTTGGGAAATACTTTAGGGTGTACATCCTGAGGGCTGGAAAAATTTTCCATAGACCAGCTTCTGTACATTTTGTACCCTGTTTTCCCTCCCCTACCCACATAGTTCTGATGCCGTAGGTCCAGACACATTTACATCATGATATGACCTCTGACCTTACATTTTCCTGTCACTATGACAGATAAATCAGTATGACGGCTACCAATATTTTATCTAGAACTATGCCTATGGGCTTACTGTGATGGTTAGCAGTGACTTAACTGTGTGTACATGAAAGTGACCAAGAGCCACATAATATCCCTCTAGTTTCAATATTAATATATTCCTGTTTCAACTCACCCTTGGCTGGATTGTGAAGGTATCCATGGACATTCTAATACTGCCTCATCTGAGGAGAGGAGGAGTGGGGCAGAGAGGAATAAAAAGGGAAAGAGATAGTCTTAACCCATTACAATGATAATATCTTGTTTTTGTGAATTTTGCAAAAACATATGACATTGTGAAGACATCTTTCCCAGGGCCTCAGAAGGGAACTGAATAAATAAGGAACTTGAAGTTAAGTTTTATTAGCTTCATGGAAAATCTGCTTCAGATTGCCACATATTTATACTAATTTATTTGACAATTATTCTCTGGATCTGAAGTGATCACAAGAATTTTAAAAAACTTATGAAAATTTCTTACTCAGTGGAATAAGCGATAAAAACAGACAAACAAAAAACAGGGACCAAGAGTTCCCAAGAAAGTAAATAATTGGGCAGAAGCTACCCTCTGCTTCTATTGAAGCTTCCAACTACTGGAGTTTAAAGGGTTTGGATTTAGATTGTGAAAAACAATAAAATCTTTCGCCTTAGGGCTACAATTACTATGTAATTACTATGTTCCAATAACTATATTTAGTCTATATGTTTTGTATTCAATTGTGTGCTGTGCTACTTAAACTTTGTGGTATACATAGTTTCAATTTTATTTTGATAGTAAAGTTACTGCTGCTTTCTGACTCCAAAACATTCTCCTTCTGCTCTTAGGAGAAAGAAAGAGAGAGAGAAGAGAGAGAGAAAAAAAGGGGGGAGGAGGGAGAAAGAGTTGGGTGGGGGGAGAACGAAATAGGGGAGAAGGGGGGAGAGACAGAGAGAGGGAGAGAATGAAGGACATTATTTTTATCTGATAGCTAAATATTAGGGGAAATGAGCCCTGACTCCCTAAAACAAAACATACTTTTAAGCTATTTAAGGTAATTGCCCTCTCCTTTGCTAGTAACTAGTTTAGAACTGGCCATGTGGGGATCCCTGGGTGGTGCAGCGGTTTGGCGCCTGCCTTTGGCCCAGGGCGCGATCCTGGAGACCCGGGATCGAGTCCCACATCGGGCTCCCAGTGCATGGAGCCTGCTTCTCCCTCTGCCTGTGTCTCTGCCTCTCTCTCTCTCTCTATCATAAATAAATAAAAATTAAAAAAAAAAAAAAAAGAACTGGCCATGTGTTCCTATTCTAGCCAATTTAAGATGAAGTGCTTAAAGTTCTGGGAAAGGGGAAGCCATGCTTTCTTTCTGACTTTGAGACTTAGAATTGCAATTAGCTTCTAAAGGTAAGCGCAGTGGAGGCAGAGAAAATGACTTCAAGCTCTGAGTTAACTAGTTCTGCATGCTTACCTAAGAACGTCCTATAAGCTGAGATGAAAACGTGTCACTTTTAGTCTGACGTTTATGACAGCAGAAAGCATTCTAACAGTGAGGGTGACATGTAAAAGTCATACAAGCACACACTCATAAAACATTTATTTATTTTTTTTCTCATTACAAAAGCAGTATATGTTCACTTTGGAAATTTGGAATTAAAGGAATTCACAAGAAAGAAGATTTTAAAAATCACTCAGAAATAACGATATCAGTACTTTTTATTATGTTCTTCTATGGTTCCTATACACACATTTAATTTAATTTAATATTATTTTTAAAAAGATTTTATTTATTTATTCATGAGAGACACAAAGAGAGAGAGAGGCAGAGACACAGGCAGAGGAGAAGCAGGCTCCATGCAGGGAGCCTGATGCGGGACTCGATCCCAGGACTCCGGAATCATACCCTGAGCCGAAGGCAGACAGATGCTCAACTGCTGAGCCACCCAGGCATCCCCCTATACACACATTTTATAAATTATATAACTATGAAAATTAGGCTAATAGTTTCAAACTTGATTTTTGAACTTAACTCTAACAATTAAATTGAAGATTTAAATTAACCTTAGAGATTAAACTCAACTATATTCTTCTATTTAGTTTTCTATGCACACAATTTTTAGTAATTAGACAAGCTCAAAGAGTTGGCTCAACATGTGAAACCAGGCTACAGGTAAAATAGGTGAAATTCTAAACATATTTAACTTGTCCATAAGTATTATCTCTTTATGACTACAAAGTAAATTCTGAGACCAGGTCACTTTAAGGACATTCCTAGCTCATTTACACTGATATATGGTCCTTGGAAAGTAATATTTATGACACCCATTTCTCTTATAGTTTATTTTTTTCCTTCTCAGCTGTTATAGCTCTGTTTCTTAGGCTGAAATTGAATTAGTGCAGTCTTTGTTCAATTCATTGTCATTCATTTATGTCATTTGTTTACTAAATTGACTTGCAAGAGGAACCCAAGCTATACCCAATTTTATATGCTACATAAAGGAGACAACCCAGATAGAATTCTGAATTCATTCTACAGAATATATCCTTTTTTTTTTTTTACAAGGAATCTTCATCTTTTGTTATGATTGAAAATTGAGTAAATGACTAGAATATCAAATGTATTGAATAGTCTCTGTGAATGGTATATATCTTTAATTTAAAGCCACATTTACCTTTTGAGCTATAAATTTTAATTTAAATCCATATTATAATTTATATTACAATTCAATTTATATTATATTTATATAATATACTTATTTCTGAAAAGTTTTTAATTACATATTGAGCTTTAGAAAAATTTTTAAATCTGAAGTGGTGAGTAATCAAATTGAAATAATCTAATATTAATATTATTATGCATGCTTATAAGCAAATGAATACATTCTGATAAAATTTTATTGTAAAAAGCTTTTTTATACAAAATCAATAAGGAACTCAACCTTTTTTGTGACATGAGCTCCTTTGGCAGTCTGGTTTGGCCTATAAATGTCTTTTAGGATAATGTTTTTAAATGCATAAAATAATACAAATAGAAATAAAAGAAAAACAGTTGCATTGAAATATAATTTTGTGCATGGACCATAGGTTACTAACCCCTGCACCAAATTTTGAATAGCCCTTTAGTTAGTATCAAAAAATGCCTGAGAGTATATCTAAATAGAACAATTTCTGGAGATTCTAAGAGCCAAGCTGGCATGTGTTCATTAAACACATATCTAATAAAGCCCTTAAATCATATCTTATATATGTTTATATGTTTGTTGTTTTGCCTTTAAGTCTGGAAGTAAGAATTGTATCAAATTAGGAATAAGTATATGATAAAGATTAAAGAAGAAAATTGGTTTTGTTGTGACTTACCAATATTATTGTGTCATTTGGTAGAACTATTAAATCTTGGTATCAATATACATGCCTTAAAAGTTAATTTTGAGCATTTCAAAACATTATATGTTTCTCGATGCCTTGAATTGAGCCTTGACCAATTCAACTGTAGAGTTGGCACATGGATTGATGAATTAAAGGTATGGGCTTAGTAAAAAAGAAAATATGAATGAAAGAGTAGAAGGAAGGAGCTGAATGGTGACAAACAGATTAGTGGAAGTGGAAATTAGAAAATAATATAGGCTGTGGAAACACACAACATACACACACAACTACACTGAAGAATATGTATGAGAAGAGAAAAATAAGGAAAGACTACGTTAGTCTAATTAGTAATTTACTTTCCACAGTTCTCTATGCCCTAGAAAATTGGAAATTGCATTTTGTCTTTGGGTGGCACTACATACCTCATATGAATATAATAGTATTTTACCTATTTTTTAGGAAGAAGTTAAAGGATGGCTGAATTTCTTTAAAGTTCTTTATAAACTTTTTTCATTGTGTATATTGCAGTTTCCTAATTTTCATCCTCCCCTTTTTTCATGGAACAGGTAGAAACAGGCCTGAATTAAAAGAGGTTTGTGCCCGTATATTTTGAAAACCATCACTTAATGTGAATATCAGTAAGTGTTACTTACCATTTACAAATTTTCTTTTCCTTTTCTCAATACTTTGTTGATTTCTTTGACCTGTATATATTAAAGCACACTGTCATTTTCAGTGTGCTTCTTATGTATCAAATATCTTTTCACTTGTGCATTTGCTTGATTTGTTTTTCTCAGTGACTTTTGGATTATAGATTTAGTAAAATCAGAAGATGGAAAAAATCTCTCATATTAAATAGAGTGCATATTATATATAAAACATAATCAATCTTTTCTTGATTGTATTAAAAACAATGTTATTACTACAGGTAATCACCACGAACTCCCCTGACTACAGCCTAGAGGAATGTTCTAACCTTTGTCCAAATACTAATCCCTCTACCCCTCCTCTTTTTATGAAGGCGCTTCACACTGTTCCACTGGGATAAAGACTGGGATAAAGGAGAACTACTTGTAAGTTTTATCACATTGGTGAAATGGTTGGTGAGTTGGTTGCTGAATACTTAAAACTTCAGAATGCTTTTGAAATCAAAGAAAAAATTATATTTGTTGCATTTTTTTAACCAGAGGAAGGAAAATTGATCCTATGGACAGGGAAATTTTCTGTGCTTTGCGTATTATTGGAGCATAAGATATAACTGCTGCTAGGCTCCTTGGAAAAAACACTCTTAAAGGCATGCCTAGGTTGAGGCTGTGTTGTAGATTCCCAGCCTTACTTTTTGTCTTTTTTAAAAATTTTTTAAAAAATTTATTTATACGAGAGAGAGAGAGAGAGAGAGAGAGAGAGAGAGAGAGGCAGAGACACAGGCAGAGGGAGAAGCAGGCTCCATGCAGGGAGCCCGACGTGGGACTCCATCCCTGGTCTCCAGGATTACACCCTAGGCTGAAGGTGGCACTAAACTTCTGAGCCACCCAGGCAGCCCTCAGCCTTACTTTTTGGAATCTCGATGCCTTAGGCCATGGCTATTTAAAATTTTTATACATAATTAGACAAGGAGAAAGTAATAAGAAACCTATGTAATGTGTTATAGAAGCCCAGAAAGGGGACAGATTAATTCAGAAGTTTATGATTATGAGGGAATATTTTATTATTTTTCTTGAATTCAGAAGTTTATGATTATGAGGGAATATTTTATTATTTTTCTTGAATTTTCTTTTTCTTTGTGTTTGTGATTTTTATTTGCATTTGAGTTTCTGACAATGTGTTTTCAAAAAGAAAAAGGATGTTAATATAATCTTAAACTCTGTTTATCCGTAAATGTGCTGCGACCTTTGTGTTTATTATTCCATTTGATGAAATTTACCACCTTGCTCTTCTTTATATGGCTTCCTACATAGACTATCAATTACAGAGAGAAATATCCATATATAAGTGGATCAAAGCATGGATTTAAAAGAGCAAAAAGAAAGAAGAAGTGATTTACTGGATCTGACACCCTGTTTAACATTTCAGGATCAAACCAGTACCAAATTCCTAGAACATAGTAGGGAGTCCAGCACACAGTAAACGAAGTGGCAAATGCAACTGTCATTTTCAAGGTCCTCAGCCGAGCTCTTGGTATATTATTCTTGGACTGATTCAGTTGTAATTCTGTTAGATAGAGAAAAAAGTAGATATTTAAAGACCAGTTTTATTACAAAACCAACATGGAAAAAAAGAAAGAGAGATTCACTAATTCAAACTAATTAATGGAATAGGGAACAAATTCCAATATTTTTCATAATGAAAATTTGTTTGAAAATTTTCTTTAATGTTTAATATTCCAAGTTTTCCCCTATGTCACATAACAAATAGAAAAGATTAAAAGATAGCAGTGTTCTTAAAAATAAATTTCCACCAAATAATTTGGATTTGAAATGTATGGGTACTCAAACTCTTAAAACATAAATTTGAGAGTAGACTAAAGTTGAGCTAAATTGAATTGTGTGTTTACACAGAACCATACTTACTATCTCTGACAGTAAAGATAATAAGAATCACGTATGGATGAAAGTGTATGTCCAAAATTATCTTTCTCAACCATGTGCTTCTCTCTATGATATTCAAAACAATTTCCCTTTTCATATCAGTAAATCACTTAAAGTCCACATGTAGGTGTGTGGGTGATGTATGTGTGAAGTTTGTATGTGTGCCATCTGTGTGGTGTATGTGAGGTGTGTGTGTTTGTCACATATGGTGTGTGTGTGTGTAAATTCACTAGGGTTTAATGGAATTTTTGACACTCACAGGCTGCTTGCATGAAATTTAGCACATAGTTCTTAACTGCAGTTTTAAAGTGCTCAAAATCTGTTCTTGTATTTCATACGCCAGAACTGCTATTTTGAAGCAAAAAATGCCTTTCCCATGCTGTATGTTTCATGAGGGACATAGATCATGCTATTCAGAAGCAACCATTTTGCAACTTCTTATTCACTGATCACAAAAGAATGGAAATATGGATGAAAACATTTGCGTGCATGATGTTTTAATTATAAAATTAATTTTTGACTACAAATGTTAAAGTCAGTAATTTATTGAGAACAGGTAGGTTATGGATTTCTGTCATACAAACCTAATTATCATTTACTGTGTACCTTGCTATGGGCCTTGTTCTTTTCACACATTATTTCATTTAATCCTCAGTATCTGTAAACTCTAATGATATAAGTAATAAAGCAATCAATAGGAATGGACACATTTAGGAAAGCATCTTGGCTTAGCACAGGGGCTGAATCTGAAAAAATGTTCAACCTCCTATAACTGTCCTTCGACCTCTTTTGAAATATCATCACATATCATTATTGGTTTACTGTTATACCGTCTTCTGCAAGACTGTAGACTCCATGAAAGCAGGATAGTTAGTGGGCTGTTTTATCCACTGCGGTATCCACATCTATCACCATTTCCAGCAATATTGAGTAGTTAATACATATTGGTTGAATAGAGAAAAGATTAATTAACTAAATCTGTGTTAGTAATATTGAACTATTGCTCCTTGCCTCTGCTGTTTTATTTCTCTGCTTCTGCCTAGCTCACATTTCTTCAGATTAATCCCTATTTGGGATTTATCTTCTTATTCTCCATATGGCCTTCTTAGATATCCCTTATAGAACTGAAATTCTCTGGGATAAGATTTTGAGGGCAAATGTTTTTGTATACTTAAGAAGTATCAAATACCCATTTTGTGCTGGGAACTGCTCAAGTATTTATTATAGAGCATTTCCACAATTATTTCCTTGAGAAAATATCTGCTGAGATTAGTAATCATGCTACAGTAATTAAGATGATTTTCCTGTTAAGTTGTACCACGTTTAACTATGCACCATGCCATTGAAAACATGTCTTTTGGACGTCAGGCCAATATAGCCACGTTTAATTAGCAAATTCATAAATTTAGTTTTCGAGACTACTCTGGATTACTGAAGCAAAAAAGGTACAACCACAGCTGTGAAGATTCAGATGAAAGAGTCAACTCCATATTCAAGAGCATTTCACACAAGACACACATGCATACATGTATACAGTTATGTTGTGTGGAAAAGGGGATCTGAGTGGGAAATGGAACAGCTTAACCTTAGCAAGTCTTTGACTACCATTTGACGAGGCGTGCTTTGTGGTATTCTAGAAATCAGGCGTTTGGCATAGTGTTGTGGTGGCCCAGCAGGAGCAATTTGCCAATTCGTATCTTGGGTAAAATGAGAAAATTGTTATTTCATTTTTAATTTCACGGTACAACTTTGGAACATTGGGAGATACCAAATTACTTCATCTGTAAACTGAGGATAGTAAAAGTATAATATAAGTATTAGCTCTTGGAGTTACTGTATTAAATATGCAAACTGCTTTGAACAGTATCTGGCACCTTGTACATGCCACTCTGCTGTGAACATTGCTGTTAAAATCTGTTTACCCACAATGAACACCAAATCTAAGAAATACGTACCATGGGGATCCTGATGAAGGACTCGTGTCAGAGTAAATATGATTTTTGCATTGCAGATTAACGTGATGAAAAGAGGGATGATGAAGAGGCAGCTGAAGGTGAAGAAGTTATAAAAGGCTTGATGCCACCATTGTGGAAAACTGCAGTGTGTTACACATTGGGAGAAACCCTCTGTCTGTCCAGAGCTATCTGCTAAGTGGATCATCCTGAAGATGTACAACTGTATGAGAAAAGAAAAAAAAATTAGAGAGTGGCATTACTTTCTTTCAAACACTATTTGCATATTTTCTTGAAAGCTTTTTCCTTTTGTCTTCTGCAGGCCTTTGAACATGTTACCGAAAGCAAGGGCTCAGCTTCTTGATACTATCCTTTTGACCCTTCAGTAAAAAGTTGTAAATGGATCTTAACTTAAAATATATTTGGATAATGTGAATGAATCTATAGGATTTTATTTTTTTTCGAAATTATTTCAAACTAGCAGAACAATCATCAACCAAGGATTTAAATTCTGTTTGTATTTCATTATCAGATATAATTATGCTGAGTAAAGTTTTTGCAAGTGATTTTGTCTATCATTGTATCTGCAGCACCCAAAACTGTGTCCAGTGGTTAGAATGTGCCCCCCAAATACATATTTAAATTTTACTTTTTTGAGACAGAAAACCCCATTAAAATGGTCAAAAGACATGAATAGGCTATTCACAAAAAAAGATATAGCAGTCCCCTTTGGCATATGAAAAGATGTTCAACCTCATTTGTGATTAAAAAAAATGCCGGTTAAGGCTATACTGAAATGGCATTTTTCATTCTCAAAATTGGCAAAAATGAAAAATAGCAACACATTCTCATATGAGGGCGGATTGTGGGGAAATAGATACTCTCCCACACTGCTTAGTGGGAATGCAAATTGGCACAACCCCTATGGAGAAGAATTTGGCAATAAGTGACATATCTATATATGCATTTACCTTTGACCCAGCAATCTGACATCCAGGTATTTACTCAGAAGATACACTCCTACCTCCATTATATGAAAATACATAGGCACAAGGTTGTTATTGTTTGTAATTGAAAAACTTGAAAATAACATAGAACAGTAGCTGAATAAAATGGGGTGGACCACACAATGGAGTCCTATACACCTGCATAAAAAGTAAGAAATATTTCTAGGTATATTTATGTACGTGTGTGTGTGTGTGTGTGTGTGTGTGTGTGTGTGTGTTTATTTTGTAGCTTTGTCTTCTAGGAGGCTAGGAACATCCTAGTAGCAATAAACACATTTTGTACCTGGATTTCGTTGTCTAAATACCATTCTCTATCAAAGAGCACCAGAGCTCATTGGAAAAGTGAATGATTCTCAAGGCTGGCATAGACAAACTACAACAGGTGCTTGGAACAGCTTGTGCCCAAAATGCAAAAGTACTAAAAGAATAATGGAGCATGTCCAAAGAGGTCTGGAGCCACCTTGAAAGAACTCCCATTGGCCAAATCTGGGACAGCACAAGCATTGAGAACAAAACCCAAACACCAAAAAACCAAACCCTGATAAAAAGGCATGATTAACCATTGAATAAAGTAAGAATCCTTGAGTCCACGCTGATATAAATTATGAAACAATAACAACAAAGAAATGAGGAGAGGGGAAAGAACCTATTTATTATAGAAAGCAAACTAATAAATGTATTAGGAATAATGAAAGTAGTGATTACTGAATGGTAATGATAAGTGATTCAGGTAAGAATCATCAATGGATAGTAAAAACATGGGCGAATTTTGAGTAAAGCAGGATATTTATATAATTTCTAAATATATACCTGCAAGTTACTTAGTCATTATGAAGAGTAAATTAATAACTTGACAGTACAAAAATAACCAAATGATTAAATTAACATTGCCAATAATGGAACCATTGGACAGCAGCTGCTTCCTTATATAACGCATTGAGAAGTATTCACCACCACTACTTTGGTATTTCTGTTTAAAGTGCATAACTTAAATTTAACCATGAGAAAACATCAGACAAACTCAAATAGAGGGGTATTCTACAAAATAAGTGGCCTATACTCTTAAAAAATGTCAATGTTGTGAAACACAAAGAGAGACTGAGGAATGGTTCTAATTTAAAGGAGGCTAAGAAGATGTGGCAACTGAATTGAATGCATAATCTTGGATTTTCTTTTGTTAAAAGGGACATTATTGGGACATTTGGTGAGATATGAATAAGTTATATAGATTAAATAATCATATTTTTTCAGTGCTAATTTCCTGATTTTGATACTTGTAATGTGGGTATATGCCAGAAAAAAACACATTGAAGTATTTTTTAAAGGGACATCATATCTGGATTCACTTTTAAACAGTTCGGAAAAAAATGTATATATGAAACAAAGCAAATAAATGGATGCAGTAAAATGTTAATATTGGGGAAGCTGAAGGAAAGCTATTCCAGAAGTCTTCATGATTATTGCAACCTTTCATTAAGTATTAAATTATGTTTTTTAAAATCACAAATTGAATCAACTACTTAAGAAATGTTTCAAGTAGTTGTCAAAAACAAGTTCTAATGATAAGTGTCTACTTACTCATTCCTTCCCCATTTATGAAGCACACTTGTTATCCAGTCATTTCTAAGTTTCTCCACTGAGAAACTTCCTTTTACTGTGACACATTATTAAAATGAAAAGCATGCCCAAGCACTGTAAAATTAATAGCAAATAAATTAAAACAAAAATGTTACAGGATTTTAAAAAATTTTAAGCAAATGAGAGACAGTATTGACTTTTAAAAGTTTCTGACTCAATTAATAAATTTTAATTTAGCTTAATTAATCAGCAGGCCCCGGATTTCTTTCCTCTTTGGGGCATTGGAATGGGAGTTAAGTGTGCCTTAAAAAAATGCTGTATTTCCTTTCTTTGCTTGTAGAGTAGAAGATTTTTAAAAGGTATAAATATAACATACCATAAATAAAATATAAGTAAACGTAATATAAAACATAATGCTGAATCTTTTATTTGTAATTAAAATGTTGATTTTCAGTTTCAGATCTTTTTTCAAGGGCAAAACAGTTATTTTTAAATTAATCCACTAGAGAGCGCCCAATGACCATATCATCAAATTTAAAGTTCAGAAACTCCAACACCACTTCAATTGATTCTACTTTACAATCCACTTTTTCCACATCACGAAGGAACCATTTAAATTTTCTATACTGCCTTGCAACCTGCCCTTATTTAAAACTCAGTTTTGAATTTGATCCAACAGATGTTGTGAGTTGAAGTCTTTGGGTTACTTCACATAGAACCTGAGAATCTAGTATTTCTTTAAAACCTTAGCTACTTCTTTCCCCATCTTCCCAACCATCCTTGGACCCAGATGAACCAAGTTGACTTTGTGTTCTGCACTACTCTGCCACATTTTCACTTTAATATTTCATGTTTTTAAATCATTATGAAACTTTCAGTAAAATGACAAATTAAGTGCTATGATTTGAACTAATGGTTATCTTTAATATCTTTATTTAATATACTTTATAATTCAATTTTAAAAAAGATTTTATTTACTTATTCATGAGAGACACAGAAGGAGTGACAGAGACAGACAGAGGGAGAAGCAGACTCCCTGCAAGGAGCGGGATGTGGGACTGGATCCCAGGACCTCCAGGATCATGCCCTGAGCCAAAGGCAGATACTCAACCACTGACCCACTCAGGCTTCCCTCAATATTCTTCTTCTTCTCCTTCTTCTTCTTCTTCTTCTTCTTCTTCTTCTTCTTCTTCTTCTTCTTCTTCTTCTTCTTCTTCTTCTTCTTCTTCCTCTTCTTCTTCTTCATTATTATTATTATTATTATTATTATTATTATTATTTTCAAGAGAGCAAGTGCATAGTGGGGAGGGGCAGAAGAAGAGAAAGAGAGAATCTTAAGCAGGCTCTACACCCAGTGCAGAGCCCACCACAGGACTTGATCTCACAACTCTGAGATCATGACCCAGAGCCAAAATTAAGAATTGGTTGCTTAACTGACTGAGCCAAGCAGGTGGCCCAAATGCTTATTGTTAAAGCACCTTCTTGATGAAAAACTATCCTGGTGCTCTCTGTCATAAAAGATGAACCAGATATATCCTGCTATCAGAGAATTTAAATTTGGTAGGGGAGCTAAAGCATGTATGTGACACCTGTCACACAAGGTAGATTGTTGTAAGTTCTAAAAGAGTGATACAGAAGAGTGTGACAGTAACACAGAATCTTACTCGCCCTTGAATTGTTTTAGGCTAGGTTCAGTTTATTTTGTGCTCGAAATCCACGTTCATTAGAATGATTAATATAGAGATCCATTTTACTTCAGTGTTTTGTTTTTTGTCTTTGGATTATAATTCTTTAATTTCTTAGTTTCTTCTTTCTTATCCTTGGCCCCAGGTCTCATAAGTATTTGCTTTATTTTGCCATAAACGAGAACAATCTGTTTTTCTTCTTTACAGTCATTTGCAGATGCTTCTTATTGTCTTCACCCTCACCTTACCCCAGGCTACGTTATCACCAAATCTTTTCCCGTTGTAATTATCTTTAGATGATGTGCTTCAACTTTCTCATCTATAAAATAGGAGATATTAGTAGTATTTACTTCTAGGAGCTGGCAAGACAGCTAAATGGGTTAATGCTTGCAAAGCATTTAGAAAAATGCCTGGCACGTAGTGCCATATAAGTAATAACCACAACCGTTATTTTTATAAAAATTTCAAGACACACAACTTATAAACGTGTATTCATATATATTTATTTATACATTTATAAATGTTTACCATGTGTTTTTTTCCTGATAGCTCTTAACTATCTGTTCTCAATTTAAGACTTTCCTGCCTTTTCCTTCTCTAGCCTCCTACAAGAATAAAGGAAATAGACGATATTGTGTAGTGTGATCCAGTGTAGTAGCCAATAGCTCTGGGTATGGAGTTAATTGGTACTGACACCTGCACTTACTAGACAGTAATCATGGGCATTTTATATAATTTTCTTAATCTTAGTTTCTGTGTGAATAAAATCAAGATAATAACTGTATACAATATATAGGGTTTGGGGGAGCCTTATATGAAATAGTGCAGCAAAAGGATTTAGCACAATTCTTGACACATATTTATGTCTTCAATATTTGTCATCACCATCATCATTATCGTTGTTATTTATTTATGTTTATTGGTGTTATTTATGTTATTAGCATGCTACTCTATGTTCTAGTATAGTTCTTGGCATATTGTATATGTGTGTTGAGTATTTGTTGAATTTAAGCTGCCTGTCAAGTTCAGAAGTGCATTCTAGTCCTATCAGGTGCATTCTGTGTGTCAAGGCAAGCCTCTATACAGCTTCAGATCACATATCTTTACACCAAAGACCAAAGGACGTCTCATCTATCTTGCCTTCCAACCTGGGTTAATGATAGAATTTAAATCCTGTCAGCATGTAATCCTCCAGTTAACACAGAAAAACTAGTGGTATGAACTTCTGCAAATGATTCTTGTGGTGGGAGATGATTGCCATTGGAAACCATATGATTTTTGATTAGATATAAACACACCTAATTCAGGAAATGTTTTCTCCTCAACATGCACTTACCAGCCTAACCACACATGGTTTTAAGGCAGATTTCCTTTCATGTTTGTCCCTTCCTTTCCTTCCTTTTTCTTTACTTGCTCTCTCTTTCCCTCTTTATCCCTCACTCTTCCTTCCATCCATCTTTTTTTTCTTTTGAAGATTTTATTTATTTATTCATGAGAGACACAGAGAGAGAGGCAGACACATAGGCAGAGGGAAAAGCAGACTCCCTGTAGGGAGCCTGATGCAGGACTCGATCCCAGGACCCTGATATCATGACTTGAGCCAAAGGCAGACACTCAACCACTGAGCCACTCAGGTGTCCCTCTTCCATTCATCCTTATATTACTGTTACAAATAATACCTTCAAGACTTAAATAATTATGCTTTGGCATATATAGCTTTCAGAATGAGTAGGATAGCCTGATGACTAGGAGGTAGTTTGGCTAAACTGACTTATCAGTCACAATGAATGCTATAATTTGAGAAATTAGAAATAATCAATCTTCATATAAGCAATTATCTTTGCTGTCCCTTAAAGAATCATGTAGTTTTTATACTCATATTTCCTGTTATTTTCCCTCCTGACTTCAAAAACTCTATTATGAATAAAAGGAGTGAAAACAGGCGGAGGGGAAGGAATGAACATTAATGGAATGTCCAATTATAAATTCTTGTCCTAGGTGAGTTTATGTATCTTATTCTTTACAATTTATTCTTCACCATTATTCTTTTAAATTTAGTTAAGTGATTTACTCAGAGCCACAGAGATAGTAAGAGACAGCATTGAGATTTGAAACCAACTTTGTTTAAAACCCATACTCATGCCATTTCTACTATTCCATTGCCTTCCAAGCTTTGCTGCAGGAGATCTAAGGTCTTCAGAGACCATGAACGGGGCTAGTGAATGCCCAAGCAGAAGACTGGCCTCTCTTATCCTTCTTCAACAAGAATAGCTCCACTTATATGTTTCATGTATTGGGACTCCAGATAGAATTTTGCTTTTTAAAAAATTCCATTTACTAAGAAAAAAATTGAAAGTTCAGTTATGCTATGCTGAAACTTCTGAAAATATATCCTCAAACCATCATAGAATTACTCAAGTAATAGATGATTAATATATGCACCAGAGGATGATGATTAAAGTCTTCCTTTCAGTGTAAATTAGCCTACAGGATGCACCTTTGTCAATGGGCTCATTCCACTACATGGTGAAGCATGAGGAGGGCTTGGTATGTGCCAGTCTAGAAACAGAAATGTGCCCTTTCAATCTCTTATCCTCCCCATTTAATATATGTAAGCATTAGTCGTGGAATTAAAAACCTCTTCTATTCAGAGAGAAAGCAGAGAGCTATAATAAAAAGAAAACCTAGACTTAATAAAAAGGCATGAGTCCAACAACCCAACTGACCCTGGGAAAGTCAATGAATCCCTGCAGACTGTTGTTTTTGAACTGCAGATTGTACCCATTGGTTAGTTGCAATCAACATTAAAGAATGAAATGAAACACAGTTGAATATTTATTTTATGAAATATTTTCTCAAGGTCTGTATGTGGTACAGATGTCTTACTTTGGGTTACTGCCAGAAGTATTTGCCTGCCACTGCTCTCAAACTTCTTTGTACATTCTCTGATGCACTGGATAGGGATAATATGTACATGGCTATAATGTACTGCATAGAATGGGCTTTTTCAGGAAACTTCAGTAAAGTGCTTTATAAATTTAATCGGCTGCTGAAAGTAAGGATGAGTCATGTGTTACACCATAAAATAATACCATTATTTTCTGTGGCCCATCTTCACATAAATCTCTCAGGAAGAGTAATGTATTTGAGGTCAGGCTATTACATGAACATCCTAAACAATTCAAATTTAATTTCATATTTTCTTTTTACTACATCAAGATAGACAAGTATTTGACACTACCTTTCTATTATTGCTGTCATATACTTAGATGAAAATAATTGAATTAATAAATCAATATATTTTTTATAGCCTCTGGGACAGTCCTTTAAGGGAGACCGATGTTATTGGTTTGCACTTCAGTTATTATCATAAACTGACCTTCATCAGTATCCTAACTTACTTTCCAAATACCTGTACTTATACAATGACCTCATATTGGTAACATTATGTCCTAAAGCAAATGTTTTCAGCTCTTTCAGAGCCTGCCTTCCCTTCCCTGTCAAACAAACAGAGAAACAAAGAGGCAAACACTCCTTTTCTCAATCTACCTGCCTATTTCAATGGTTGTTAAAACCCCTTGGCTAAAAGTATTGGAGCTGTAGCTTACACCCCTCTGGTTATTAACTCCCTAAATCCAGTTTGTTGCCAAGCTTTGTTTTTTTGTTTGAAACGTCCCTCTTACAATCAGTTCTCTCTGAGACTATTTTAGCCACCAACCTAATCACCTCATTGCCAGAAAAGCTGGAAAAGATTTCTCTGTCTCTCATGTCTATTTGGGTCTATGTAAATTTTCTAAAAGTATTTTTGTTAAAAAATCACTTTATTTCTTGCCCAGGACTCACAAAGGATTTATGGTTCCCACATTAATTTCAGAATTTCCCCATGATTATTACTGTCTTTTATAATACAGGTCCATCATACCCCCATTCACTGATTCATCCGTCTGAAGTTTTTGTTTAAGGAAAAGGTGAAGGATTTATTTGATCTGAAGAGAAATCACATTATGCAAACATTTTAAATTTCTATTTTTGCTAGTTATCTTATTCGGTAATGTAAATATTAATTAAGTTGAACTTAATGGAGTCTCCATCATTCTAGAGTATATTCCTTAATAGCAAAGACAAGCAAATGCATAATTATGATGTTTTATGACAAATAATGTGCTATGAGGTGGAAGAAAAGGAGCAACCACCAAATCTGATTTCCTGCCATCCTATCTCTCAATCTTTTACTTCAGCCAGAGAAGTCTGAAAATTAAGCACACTTTTCAACTCTTGCTGAAAAGTACATGTGATCTTTGACTTATTTTTTCCATCCAAATACTGTTCATTTTAAAAGACTCAACGTATC
The DNA here is from genome assembly GCF_003254725.2 of Canis lupus dingo. Lineage (NCBI taxonomy): Eukaryota > Metazoa > Chordata > Mammalia > Carnivora > Canidae > Canis > Canis lupus. The sequence continues at coordinate 58,701,132 of NC_064255.1, forward strand.
CTACCTATAACCTTAAAACATTCCTTCCCCATTTCCACTCTTACTCATCTCTCCTTATTCTTACACTTGTAATAGATTTAAAAAATGTTTAGTATATAGTTGCATTAGTTTTATATAAGTTTTGTCTCCACAACTGAATTACATTTCCTTTGAGGGCTGTTTCTTTGTTTCAGTATCACACTCAGTGTGAAGAGCCTAACTTGCTTATCTTCCCCAAGAAAACCAGTAAGTAAGGAGCACTCTTAATTTAAAGAAATGAAATGGAAACTTCAGGCATAAGCCTTGGCTAAATAGCCTCATTTGGAGAGACACATTTACTAAACCTATTCTTGTATATTTAGTCACTGTGAGAATCATTATAATATGCTTTTCTCCAGGGAAATCAAAACACTAGCATTTCCCATTTCTCCTGCCATAAAATACACCCTAATTAAATTGATCTAATATCCAAAAGCTATTAGTTAAGTGAGGAATTGGTGGGAAAATTGGGTAATCCAACTTTCTGGTGCTTTAATGTATTTAGTGGTTTCTGCATGGCAGGTTTTTTGTTTGTTTTTGTTTCTTTATTTTTTTTTTTAACCACCTGGCTCATTTAGAATGTCTAGATAACTTCCATTTGTAGTGGCCAGTTTTTGGAACATTCTAGTTAACTTTGACATTACTTCTCGACACATCCTTGTACCCTGGGTTCATCATCAGGGTATGTCTAGGGACAACTTATTTATCAGTCATTAAAGGATCTTTGCCATCTGTAAGAATGTGTCATTTTCTTCAGAGATATGAATGCTGAAAAAGACAGATTCTGCAGGCCAATTAATCAGGTTGCCTCTGATGAGAGCAATCTGGGGCGGTATCTGCCTATACCAGAGGGCCTGTGCCTACACCAACAATTTTAATTTTGCTAACAGCCTGTTGTAGTCTAGCCTACTTCCAGATAAGCTCAAGTCAAGCTCAGGGAAATATTCAAATTTCAATAGTCCAGGATTCTTATTTTTCCTCTTTGTTCAGTCCCACCCAGCTGCAAACTACAGAGCAACATACTAGTTGAGAATCATTCTAAATTGCAACAAGACAGGATAGTTTCCCTCAAGAAGTCCCAAATGACACAGATTATAAACACTTCCTACCTGTGCAAATTTCACAGTTCCTAAAAATTCTCTCAATTTACCGTATTAATCAGAGTGAATGGAAAACTAGTTGAGGGACACCTGGATGTATCAGCGGTTGAGCGTCTGCCTTCAGCCTGGGGTATGATCCTGGGGACCCAGGATTGAGTCCTGCATTGGGCTTCCTGCATGGAGCCTACTTCTCTCTCTGCCTCTATGTCTCTGCCTCTCTTTCTGCCTCTCATTAATAAATAAATAAATTCTTAAAAAAAAAAAAAAAAAGAAAACTAGTTGAAAGAATAAGATGGGGATGAGGTCAAATTTGACAATAGCTACATTTTTTGAGGAGCATTTACTACATACCAGAGATTATGCCAGGCACTTTAATACATTGTTCATTTAATTTTCATGAAAGCTGCATAAAGTAGGCATTACCTCCATCTTATAAATGAAGGAACTGAAACCCAGAGAAGCTAAAAGATGTGCCCAAGGTAACAGCGCCGGGATTAAACTCCACTCTAATCTCCTGAGTCCAAGCTCTCCAAGATACCACAATACTGCCTTTGATATGCAATGCTGCATACAGTACTCAAGTGTAGATAGGAAATCTGTGATTGCCATATGCTAACAAGTTCATGATCTGGTTTACCTGTGGTCCAGCAAAGATACCACTGAGGAGCCAGGCCAGGCCAATCATGGACTGTCCGAGCTTGCCATTGTTTTTCATAGCTAGAGGCCTCGTGATGGCCAGGGAGCGGTCCAGGCTGATCACTACCATCATGAAGGCTGGGGCATACATGGAGAAAAGCTTCAGATAGCTGAGGACTTTGCAGAGGAACTCTCCAGCATACCATTGGACTGTAATGTTCCACATTCCATCCAGTGGCATGACAATCAGGGTCTCCAACAGGTTGGCCAAGGTCAGATGTTTTAAAAGCACTTTCATTCTCGAGAGCTTCTTCCCTTTCTCTTTCTTTTGAGTCCACTTCTGAAGTTTCAACAAGAAAGAAGCATTAAAAATTGTAGAGAGAAGAAAAAGGAAGAAAGTAACTGTCACTCGGATCTTCCCAGATAAGGTCAGGGTGGGGAGGTTGCCCTGCATCAGCATGTTGCTGTTGTTTACAGCTGAGCAGTGATTTTGATTCTGTTCAGGAGAGGCGCTTGCCATATTTCCTTACTGATGGAGCTTCAAGACTTGTGTTTCTGGCGCTTCTGATGTTTTATTGTAATCTAGCCCACAGCTCCGTTTTATTTCTGCCTTCTTTAGATGGAAGCGTCATAGGTTTATGTCAAATTTTGTCCCTGAGCTACTTTATGTTTAACATAAAAGATCAAGGTGAACTTGTTTTGTGGGCTAATAATCCAACAGAGTCTAAAACAGAGCATGTCAAACACATTCTGAGGGCCAAATGTAACTTGGTACCTCAGCAGATGGCCTGGTTTTCACAACATTTTTCCTAAGGAGAGAAGGTCGAAGCTTAGTTTTGGATTTAAAAGCCACTCATGCTACTCTTTACATAACTTTAATAAAGAGATTTTCTAAAAACTAGTATTATTGTTTTAACAGGTACAAAATGAAAATGAAGAAAAATACTAAAAAAGAACTTTATCCAGTTCAAATCTGTTTTAAGAAATTAATTCATTTCTCAAAAACATTTGTTTTTCTTTTCAATCACACACTGCTATACATTCAGACACTAGACAAATATGTTCATTTAAAACCATCCTCCACAAAACGTCATATTACTTTTATTTATTTTATTTTTTATTTATTCATGAGAGAGAGAGAGAGAGAGGAGGGCAGAGACACAGGCAGAGGGAGAAGCAGGCTCCATGCTGGGAGCCCGATGCAGGACTCGATCCCGAGACTCCAGGATTGCGGCCAAAGGCAGGCGCTAAACTGCTGAGCCACCCAGGGATCCCTCATATTATTTTTACAGAATTCATTTAGTCTAATACAAATTGGCCTGCATGCAAATTTATGTATCAGTCTAAGTGGCCAGACCATCCATTCTTAGGCTGTTGTAAAAATGATTAACTCTTTTTTATTATTGCCTTGTTTTTATATTTGTTTGAATATTATACTTGCCGTTATTGCACATCATTGCATAAGGTAGCTAGATATTGGAGAGAATACTGTATAAATGCTGTACCCACATTTATATATAATATGAATATTTGTTTAAATTCCTTTCATGCTATCCGATTGTTTCAAATTGGGGCCACTGAGAAACTCTCTGTGTTAACTGCTTTAGCTTTCACAGTAAATGTTTGATGATGTTATTTACTAACACGACTATGACTTACGCTGGAATTTATTAAATCACTAGCTTGACTGGTCTTATGTTAACTAGTTTGCTACTGTGATAGCTAAAGCAGGAATAATGTTAAGAGTAGAGGTGACTCTTTTGACTTAGATGGTCCATTCTTGGCTCATTTTTTCCCATCTTATATTCATTTATTTAATAAATAGTTACTAAATACCTATTATATATACTCTTAGCCTTTGCAGGTGATAAAATGTGCACATGGCATCATCTGGGCCTTGAAGGAGGTTCTCTGGTATTACAGAAGATTACGTAAGAGTATTGGGTATGTCTCTGTGCCTCCTCAGAGTCCCTCTGTGCTGGCTGCCTCCTGCCTCTGGAGGAACTTAGAGCAGTTGCTTACCTGGGCTCCCTCTTGGCTGTCACCACATCCCCAGAATTACTGGCTTTCTCTCACTACTTCTAGACTTAAATGAAATATTATACTGCAGGACCTGGACTCTGGCTTCCTAAGTAGCTTTCTGAAGGGTCTGGAAATATTTTCTGAAGGAATATTTTGATTCTGAAAGGGACTACTTCAGAATAATTAGTGGAAGGAACAGATGAGTCAGAAATTATGAGAAGTACACCTTTTGGAGAAGCATCACGTGTATTTTTAAGCACAAAGATAGCATCATAGACTTGACTCTCATTATTTGTGGTAGTTCTATAAAGTTGCCACGAACACTGAATTGGTGAATCCTGAGCAAGTACTTGCTCCTAACAAAAATATGGGGTTAGGTTCCTGTGACCCCCAACCATTTGCATTATATAGGCTCATTTGCCAACATCCTTTTAAAACAAGGTGGTCTCGGTATTGAAAACCTGCTTTTTCACATAACCCTTTTCCTGTATAACATTTAGCAGATATTTAAAATATAGTCCCAAGATTCCTGATAGCAGAAATTGCTACTCCTTCAAGCTGAACATTTTTCATACCAGATGGCTTTTTGAATTGTGCAAGTCAGTTACCATAATTTTTTGGCTTTCACTGTCTCAACAATGCTGTCCACTACGTTTTTTAAAAATTAATCCTCATCTCATGAAACCACATATTATGCCACTTTTCCACTTTTTCCATGGCTTCATCACACAGTGATTACGCTTTAGAACTCTCTAGAGCAGCCACGCGTTCAGATCAGCAATTTTTCTCCTCCTTTTTCTGGATGTACTGGATTGTTGATTCATTAACAATGAACTCAGCCACTGGCACTATTACTCTTGCCTGAAGGAAGCTTATTTAATACACATATTTTCTCTGTAAGGTACATCACAGCCTTCTTGTGCTTATGAACACTGGACAATAGTACTTCAGCACTATGTTTGGGTCATTTTAATCAGTGAAATCGTTACCAAAATGTACAAAAATATGAAAAACATGGCACTAAATACACTATGGAAAGGAAGCTTGCTTATAGTGTGACAGCTGTAATGAGAAGGGCAGAGAGAGCGTCACCTTCTCTAACCTCAAATTTATTCCCTCTCTGTATATGCACATGTCTAGGAATAATTATAGAAGCACTGTGGATATTGATTTGGGGTTACAAATGAATTTTAACAAATAAGTGAGTTTACAAGTAATAAGGATTTCCTGTACATAAAAATCAGTGAGTAAAGCCAAAACGTTAAAGAAAAATAGAAATTCCTACTAGAACTTCCAAGTAAGTTCAACTGTATTACAAAACATAAAATGTTTATAACATTAAAAAGCAAGGAGTTATCAGAACTTGACAATAGATTGAAAGAAATACTGTTTTTTGAGTCCTCAGCTGTTGAGAGTTTAGGGGAGATAGTGAAATTATGTTTATATAGAATATTTAAAAAGGCATTTCTTTTACATCTGAGATTTGTGACCATAAAATTTGTACCTACTAGATTAGCCAAATGAGATTCCTTATAACAGTTTATTATTCTGAAGAACTCAGAAGACTTTGCATACACATCATGTCAGCTAATCTGAGCAGGGCCACATGTTTGAAACCAAACAAAACAAGGTAACCATTGGATAGATTTTACAAATCAGAAAAGCTATTACAAGGGGTCCCAGAAACCAAAAAAAAAAAAAGAAAGGAAAAATATTCACGATAAAAATCTAATTATTTTGAAGTATGATTTGCCTTTTGTCTCTTATTTAGGGAAAGAAAAAACTGGAGCATGAAAGCTGTATTATTAATTTCTACCTTTCCTTTCCTGCCTTTTTCCCTTTCCCATATTCATCTTGGCTGCAAGTTCCTCCAAAATGTATCTGTTCATCAATGTAAGAAAGAGAACAAAGAAAGACAACAAAAGACAGGAGAAGGGAAGAGAAAAGGAATTTAGGAGACAGGCAAAAAAAGCAATTTTAGGATGGGGTAGATGGATGGGGAGGACTTTCTTGGCAGCTAGAGCAGTCACACGCAAATATGACATTAGAAGGTTTGGTGTACCTGGAAGAGGGTATGTGAGTGTGACAACAGTTGAGGCAGCTATCAGATTAGGAAACCCTATATTACAGTATTTTCCCTTTACCTACTGGGACACGTTCTAAAACCCCAGTGGATGCCTGAAACTGCAGATAATACCAAACCCTTTGCATATACTATGTTGTACCTATACATACATACTTATGATAAAGTTTAATCTGTAAATTAGGCACAGTTAGAGATTAATAATAAGAACTAGTAAAACAGAACAACAATAACAATATACTGTAATAAAAGTTATGTGAAGGTGTTCTCTCTCTCAAAATGTCTAATTGTACTATACTCACATCTCTTCTGGTGATGATGTGTGATAATAAAATGCTTCTATTATAAGATGAAATTGAAATGAAGTGAATGAGTTAGTCATTGTGATGGAGTATTGGGCCACAATTGACCTTCTGGCAATATATTATCTGTGCCCAGACTGCACTTGACCTGGGGTAACTGGAACTGTTGAAAGTGAAATTGCAGATAAGGGGCCACTGCTGTACATGCTAAGGAGTTTGGGCTTTCCCTGTAAATAGTGCCTTGAAGGATGGATGGTATCGGTGTAGATATGGCCAGATTCATGCTTTAGAAAGATCATTGTGTAACATGCAGAGAATGCTTTAGGCAGTAGGCAGATCAAAATTTGAGACAGTTAATTTATTCAGAAAATCCTTGCTACCAATACAACATGGAAAGTACAGTGATAGCATAAAATGGAGAGCATATATATATATATATATTATGTATAATATATACTATATAGTATACTATATACTATGGAGAGCATATATTATATTATATATAATATATATAGTACCATTAATAGGACTTGGTTGGTTAGTTCTTATTTTTGAGAGCAGATGGAATAAAAAATTAGTCCTTAATTTCCACTTGGAAACATGAGTTGAATGGGCTATGTATTAAGACTGGGAATACTGGAGAGGGAACAATTTTAGACATATGAAGTTTGGGGGTACATGTAAATTAGCCCAAAGGAAATTTTTAATAGGTGCTTAGCTATAGAAGTGTGGAGCTCAAGAGAAACGACCTGGCTGGAGATATAAATTAGTAGAATATATTTGTATATTACTTGTGGGTGAAGCTATGGAAGCAATTACCTAGAGAGAAGTGCTAGGAAACAACACTGTGGACATAATCATTTAAGGAGCACATAGAGAATGGGGAACATTGTAAGGTAAAGAAGAAACCAGAAGTGAATAATGTAATAGAACTTAGTGGGAGCAGAGAATTTCAGGAGAACAGGAGTGATCCATACCTCAAATATCTGTGATAGGATGAGGCTCAAGAAGAGTTAGTAGGATTAAGCAATTAGGAAGTCACTGATGACTTGCCTAGCGTAGCTTTGGAGCTTTGGTGAGAATGACCGTAGAGAGCACATGAAGTCTGAGGGAGTAGACATAAAGAAAAAAGGATTTTAGAAACAGATATGTAAGTCTTGAGGATGTTTAGAGATTTAGAGATGGAACCAGTAGAGAGGGAGAGCAAGCCAAGGGACTAGGGCAGATGTATCAGAAAGACAAGGGAGCAGATCCATTAGGGAAACTACGAAGTAAGGCACCAAGGAGTTAGGGTTAATAGGGAAGGAAGTGGGTCTATGAAAGGGTAAGGTAGACTCAAATAAGAGGAGGGTCAGGAAAGAGGATCTTGATGGAATGAAAACAAGTTATAATGGAGTAAAGGAATCTTAAACCTAGAAGGATGTACATAGAAATTTGAATTTAAGATTCCAGACGTGAGGTTGTTCTGATTAACAAGAAAGAATAGGGTGTGGCCATGAAAGTGGGTAGGTGAAGTACAGGGTGAATGAAGTTTGATGCCATGTTAATTATGTCCTTTTGGTTGCAAGAAAGGAGACTGTACTAAATAATAGAGCCCACTTTCATAATATACAATGCCTAAAAAGCCAACAGGAATCCAGGCAGTTCCAGAGAGAAGCAAATCTCTGTTTTATGCCCTGAGTTAGTCCTCAAACATGGTATCTTTGCTTTTCTTTATATTATCTTCTCCACCCTCTTCTTGTACTTGACTGTTCAGCTCCTTCTGGATTCCAAGTCTAAATTCTAAGGTGAGAGACAGAGATAGGAGAAGTGGGAAGTGACCCAGAGGAGTAAGAAATAGATTTTTAATACCTCTTTACCTGTAAGACTGAAAGAATAGAAGAAGGCAGGTCTTTTAAAGGAGAACTATGTAAATGAAGAATATTTGGGGAACATTTTGCTTCTGGTAGGAAGAAAAGATAGAGGTACCACTCTACCAGAGAAAAAGAATATATATTTTCCCCTGTTTTTCAAAACATTGTGTACTTTGTTTAACCAAGAATATTAGTGTCTGTGACAACTCTGATGTGAGTAAATGGGGGAGAATTTTCATTCCAGTTTAATTGGAAGGAATTGAGTAGGGAAGGTGGGCTCTTCATTTTGAGGAAGTGTTTCCATGAAATTGCTATGGAAATGAGGAGCAAATTCTCAAAGCTATTCAATTTTTTTCTAAACCATGTTAAATTATACATAGCATTTAAAATGGGAGATTCACCTTTTTTTTTCTAAGAGTGTATCTTATTTGGAGAATCATGCCATGAGATATTATTATAGTTCTCATTTCAGTATAACTGAAATGAGATGTCAGAGGTAAATGATAGGAATTTATGGTAGAAAATTTACATAAGATATCACAGATAAGATTAACGAAAACCATATAACATAAATTATCAATATTATGAAGTTAATGAGGAAGCAGAAGCATAATGATTATGTTTGTCAAAATTGATATGTTCACTAAATACTGAAAGTCATAATATTTTTTGTTTTAATTATAATTAATATGTAAATAAATATAAGCTAATAAAGCAAGAATGATCATTTTTTATTTCAATAATTCAGTTAATTGAACATTTATTGAACATTATGTCTTAGGCACTGTACTTGCAGTTACCGAAGAAAGGCTGACCAAAGCTCATTATATTTGTTATTTCCTAACATTTAATAATTATATTATGTTGAGATATTTTTATTCACATAAACTTCATGTGGGCTGCTGGGTATTGAAAATAGTACAATTTTAATTTTATTCTTTTGCTGATAATCTTCTGTTGACACACTTAGCATTTCCATTTCACAAGTTTTAAAATACAACACATCTTAACCTCATCATTTTTAGCATTGAACATTTGAACACTATTATCTCCAATAATTGTTTTAAGAATTTATGATGCAAAAGTATAGTAACATGAATTTTTTAATACAATTTGGAAAGTGTATGTGGTCATTGGTATTACCCATTTTTATTCAAATTAAGTTTGAGTAAGACTAGGTTCCTATAAAATTAATTGATCCTATTAATTCCTATATAACATACTCACTATTATTTCGTTCAAATTCCTTCTTTTTCTACTTTTAAAAATGTTTCTATAAAGTCTAGGATATTTTCAAGAGTGGTTTATTTATTTTTGTAATTCCTGATGCTCCTTTCAGTAGGCATATATGAAAAATCATCAGTATTGCTTACTTTAAATTCTGTTATGTGCTCCATACAGTCTAGTATTTTAAAGTTTAATATTTTTTGTAGTAGAATTAACTTGATTTCCAACCTTTAATTCCATTCTATATCAGAGTGAGGTATAACAAAATGCCAGAAGTACTTTTGAGTGCCACTGAAGTTAGCTTAGAAATAATTAGTATAATGCAACAAATATTTAAATACGTAGTATTTTTTTCTGAGAAAATAGTAAAGAAATGCTTTTAAAATTTATCTTACTACCTATGCTACCTCTAGAGAGAGGATAGGAAATTTCTCTCTGTTTATAAGATTGAACTATTTCCTAATTCCTACTTAATAAAATAACGAGAATAATATATCACAAATCTATACAGAATATTCCACCAGCATAAGAATATACCGACTTAAGCAATTCTCATTTTAGTATTTTTCCCTGTTTTTTTTAACTTATATTTCTTTAACAAAAGGAGGTAATATGAAGTAAATGGTTATCTTTCTTCAAGATAATATTCTTTAAATATGTTAACCTCTTGTAAATAAAGATTTTACTTAACAAATACCAATATAGAAGTTATTTTGTGTCAGAACTATTCTAAGTGCTTTGTAGCTAGTCATCTAATCCTTATAACTACCTTTTGGGGTAAATACTATTATTATTTTGAGTCTATAAATGGGGAAACTGAAGTATAGAAATGTTAGGTAGGCTGCCTAACTTCACATAGCAAATTAGGTGGCAGAACCGGAATCTGAATTCAGGTAATGTTGGCTCTTAACCCTATACTTTGCCACTTCACAAAAAACCACTCAGCAACCTTTCCTGCTCCATGGGACAGAACTATTCCTTTTGGAGTTAATGACGATGACACTAATTCTTTTATGATAATTTTTAATAAAACAGAGTTTTTAAAAATTTATTTTTATAAAAATCAATATTATGTTTTTAAATCATTAGGACTTAAAGTTGAAAGAGAATCGATACTCAGGGATGTTATAGTTATTTAACATCTTTTCGAAGATAAAAATCTTTGAAAGGATTTTTACTCAAATAGATGATTTTATTGTCTTTTATCTGGGATGTTTTTGTGATTGTTTAGCTAGAATGTGTAATTTTGAAACTTAGTAGTATTTTTTGAAGGTAGGAGTGATAATAGGAAGCTTATAAATAACCCTTCTCCAATTTATTTTCCCTGGTCTATAATGCAGATATCATATATTCAAGACTCATTATAAAGAGTAATTTCATAGATAGGAGTCTATATCTGTAATATAGTATTATTTTTACATAGAATTTTTTCTTACTGGATCATCAAATCCCCCATGGGAACAAATAAAAATCTCTTAAAGCAAAAGTCTTTGAATACCAAAACTTGACTAACTGGAATTTTACAAACCGGGGTATGGTTAGTAACTTGGACATGTTTTTGCACTATACTACCATGAAAATCAGAAGAAGGAAAAAGAAAGAAAAGTGATAACAGGGATTCAGTTAAACATAAACCATGTCCGAAAATCAGTATAGTTACATTTAGACGCTTAAACTACCTGCATCTAACCTTGTAGTACAATACAAGGAAATATCATGTTTGTAATGATGAACTTTAGTCAAGATATTCTGAAACAATAAAGATTCAGTTGGGTTTATTATAGTGGATTTACTGAATTAGGAAAACACATTCATGTATTTCAGGAAAAATATGGCTTTCCCTAACTCACCTGAAAATGAAATTAACCAATGTATTAGGTCAATCAGAACTGGAGATGATGATTCTTGTGTAAGTGGTTTGAGGAAGGCTCCAAGGGGAAGCCTATAAAAGAGGGAGGAAAGCAAGATAGGGCAGAGGAAGAAACCAGGCAAATGTGGCTTTGGCTGGACTTCAGCCTTAGCCCAGTCCCACGTGGAGCACTGCAGCACACGTGTACCACAGTTTTCCTATTTATATAGGGGTCTGAGCTTTTGTACTCCTGCATCAGTTACCCATTGGCTGATACCCACCCACAGGTTGCGTGGGTAGAAGTATCACTTCTCAGGCTCAGATGGGGGATGGCTCCCAGAAACTGAAGGCATTTCTCAGAAGAGAGTAGCTCAACAATTGATGGAGGAGTATCCATGTCTGATAGAGGGGTCTGGGTGGAGCAAAAATAATGTCCCTTACAAGCAGAAAATCCATTCAAAGCATTCTAGGAAATCAGGGTTTGAAGGCAATAACATTCTCTGTAATTGAATTTAAACCAAATTTTCATAATAAATATAGTAGAGAAGAAAGAGAACAATATTGGGACTCGAGAGATCCCCATTTCCCTGTGTGACTCTCAAGCCTCTGGGGCCTCAGCTATTTCCTGTAAAATTCATAGGATATGTTCTCTGTTAACTACAAAATCATTTTCTTTAATTATGCACAGATTTCTATTCATTAAATGGTGTATTTTCATTTGTTGGTTATGCCTTATTTAATACAGTCATAGGAACTAGGTTCCAAGCTTTACTCATTCATTCACTTTTTCATTAATTTATTTAACAAATGTTTTTGTGCATCAAACAGAGTTCTAGGTGTTGAAAATATAGGTTGAAAGCCTATAATATGGATTTTACATTTTTTATATGAAAAAATTTTAAGAAGTGTCATTTGAAGCATATGGGAAAATAAGAATTTTCCTCTTAGAAAAATAATTAACATGAATTTATATCAAAATTCCCACATAGTGAAGGGTTAAAAGAAAATGTGACAAGACTATTTTTCTAGTACTTCAAAATGTATGTCATAAGGTTCTCTCTCTCGCTCTATTTTTTTTTAACAAAAGGATCCTTGAAAATGAAGAAAGAATAAACTACAAAAGTTGTTGCTTTTGTATTGCTTACTTGTTAAAAAGTCTTGATGAAAATCATTGAGGAAGCCAATTATTTTGCACTTAACCTAGAAGATCTCCTGAGGGAAGTTGAATTATGGCAGAAAGAGTCTGAACAATGCTACATGCATTTTCCAGTGGCATAAACAAGGATAGTATGCTTAGCAAAAAGAGTCCTGAAAAGTAGCAGTCTGAGTAAAAATGAGAGAACTCAGAGTTCAAAGTGAAAATACTCATCTGCAGTAAGGGTAACAAATTCTAATAAAACTGGTTTTGCCAGATATTGAATTACCTGATAAACAATCACAATACTGCAAGAGATGCCAGATAATCCAAGTGGTTGCAGCACAAAGGCATGAGGTTTAAACAGGCAAAAGAATAAACCAACTTAGAACTGAACCTTATAAATTAATTAACATATTACCACTAGTAGTAAGGAGGGGTTGATGGAAAAGTGGACCTCAACACACAGTACTTACTTGTAGTGTTATCTATATGATATTTAACTTGTCTATTTAAAAAACTAGGTAATAACATATTTATATTCAATGTACTGAGTTTTTACTATTATATCAAAGTTCTCATCATTAACTCTTGCCAGATACTATGTTAGAGCAGGAACGCCTGAATCTGGAGAGACCCAGGAATTACGACATTGTTGACCCAGAGGGCAGGCACCTTTCTAACTGTCATTCCTTACTGTTCAGTCTCTCTTGTAGAGGAGAGGAAAAGGGAGTCTTTCATCACAGAGTGAATCATTACACAGGGTGATTTACTTAAACCGACACTATCTGGAAGTGGCAGGTTTCTTAAATGTGCTTACCTAATGTACTTGTTTCATGTCAAATTCTTTTCCAAAATAAAAAGTATTTGTACTTTTTTTTCCATCACAGGAATATTATGCACTTTCTAAACACGAAGAAGTTAGGAAAAGAAGAGTACTGGTGACTTAAATCATCTAGCTTTTTTCTAAGATACCAGAATATGCATAGCATGATATTGCTTTATGCAAAATCTGTAAAGACAATAAATACATGAAAATATAGAATCTGTTGTGAGATAGTATAATTTAGAGTAACACTGTATTGATTCAGAAGTTAACACATTTTGCACTGGGTAATAGATGACCATTATTTTTTTGTCTGCCAGAATTTTTTTTCTTTAAATGCCCCTCCCTGTTCTGAGGGGCTATTGATTAAGGCCCCTCCCACCTCCACCAGGTGGCACCCTCAGGATTATTTTTTTTAATGGAGCTAGAGGGCCGGAGTGCTGCCTATATGTGCATCTGTCAGTTTAGCACTAAAGGAAACCTAATCATAGAGCTGGTCTTTACCACCACCTCAGCAGGTAGCATTTGGCCATGAATGAAAGCAGAGGAGAGAAAAGTTAAGATGTGGCTAGAGATCAAGACACCGTTGGAACCCCTGGAGCTAGCCCCAGGATCCACATGTGGATCCCTTTATTTTTAGTCAAATGAATCAAAAGTTTAATCTTTTCACTAAAGCTATATTGAGTTTCTCTCGCTTGTGACCAATGAATCTTGACCAATATCCATATTTTTTGTAAATACTTAATTTCTAAAAAATTAGAAAGTAGGAATACTAATTCTTATAAATGTATAGCTTGAGATATGTCAAAATATTTTAGAAATCCATAAGATAATAAAGCTACTGTATTCATTCATCTACATAGTCTATGACAAAACTTACATTTTAGAATACTATGCTCGATAGATCCTTAAGTATAACCATAACACATAACAGCGCATAGTTGTTTAAAGTGTGGGCCCTGGAATCCAATTTTCTGATTTTGAACCCCAGCTCAGGGAATTATAAGCTCTCTGGACTTCACTTCCGTCTATCTCAGTCTCCTTCTCTATAAAATTATGATTGCAGGGGAACCATCCTCACAACGTTGTTGTGAGGGCTTAGTGTAATAATGCATATAAACTGTGCCTGGCACATAGTGGTCTATAAATGTCAGCTACTATATTAACATAATTGTTCTTGGGGTCCATGAACAAAATCTATATCATAATAAAAGCTATTCGTGGTAGCTTTCGGTGATGAAAAAGAGAAAGGTAAACTGACTTAGAGATATGGCCTGGACCACACACAGTCTGGGAACTCACTGCCAAAAGATAATATTCATGAAAAAAGCCAACTGATGTGTTTATGTGGCAAGTTGGCATGAGCCCTAACAGTGCATTTATAGACCTCTGTGCCCTCAGCTAGAATGTTTCCGTATGGGCAAAAGGAAAGTGAAATGAAAGCAAAATTTCCATATTATTTATTCTGTCTGGTAATTGATATTATTGAGGAATTTTAAGAGATTGAAGATATGGAATACATATCTTATATGTTATCTGCATAGCATGTTCAAGCCTACATAGTGAAACACAGCCCATGTGTCTGATGATAATTTTACTATTACGTGCTTCTCTGTGAGAAACATCTTGGCCTCACATGTAAAAGAGAAATAGGAACAGATCAACAACGTACCCCATGGGATTATCGTGCTGTTTTGTGTCAACAGAGTGAGGAAGCCTAGATAGGGAAGAGATTAACATTGGCATGAAGACTGGAAAGAACACAGCTAGACAGATTTTCTTTGGAAACTTTTATAGGCATCACACTGCAATTCACTAGGCTGCAACTTACCAACACATGGATCTTGTGGCAGCCGTGTGATTCAGCAGGGGATTATTCATACACTCAGAAGGGAGTTTATTGCCAACACCTATTCTATGATTTCCTAAGGTACCTGGGTCTACAAATCGGTGGAGAAGACCTCCTTAGTAAACTGTAATCCATGTTTGTTCATATAATTACCTTCAGTCTGGAGAGGGGTAAAGGGGAAATTATATATCCTAGTTCATTACTGTCACTAGCCCCTTTTCACAATCTAACATACAAATTTTTCATAGTTCTGAAATTGTATATCCTTATATTTGCAACATTAAATGCACATAAAGAAAGGTATTCTAAGTTAAATGTGGTTTTGGAATTACAAACATATTTGTAACTGTTTACAAATTACAATTTGTAATTTGTATACAATTATACCTGAAAAAGGTATACTTTTCAAACTTTATAAAAGAACTTCTGCACTAGAGACCAGTTTTGGACAAGATCCAGTCTCGATAGTATGTTACACGAGTGTAGACACCAGGCTTGTTTCGGAGAGCACATTCATCTCCCCAGCTTACAATGCCAGCAAGGAACCAAGTGCCTTTATAATCTGCACCAACCAGAGGTCCACCGGAGTCACCCTAGAGAGAAAAAGGATACATACAATTACTATACTTGAAAGGTGAATACTGCTTATTTTTCTCTTCTGTAATAAAGTCAGGGAGATGCAGAAAAAGGAAAAAAAACCCTAGATATTTCAATATTGAGTGGAGTCATTCAGTATTTTTTTTTTTGTGGCTGGTTTATCTCACTTAACACAGTGTCTTTAAGTTTCACCCATGTTGTAGCATGTGTCAGCATTTCCTTGCTTTTTAAGGATGAATAATACTCAGTTTTATGTATATACAACATTTTGCTTATCCAGTTATCCATCAGTGGGCACTTGGGTTGCTTTCATCTTTTGGATTGTGAATAATGCTCCTATGGGTTAAATGTCCAAATATCTATTTGTGCCCCTTCTTTTGAGTATATATCCAGAAGTGGAATTGCTGGATCATATGGTAATCTATTTTTAACTTTTGTGAGGAACCACCATACTGTTTTCCATAGAGGCTGCACCATTTTACATTCCCACCAATAGTGCACAAAGCTTATTTTACAATTTTTAAAAATCTAGTGCCCTCCCTCTGAATCTAATCTCTTAATTTCAAATTTATGGAGTAAATGGAGAATAATAGATAGCAATCTCTCCTTTCTTGTCCTGTCTCTTTTGACTTCCTGGCTCATCTGCATCAATGCACACCTGTATTCATACTCCTTGTCAGCTAAATGGAGATACTTAGTTCTTTCTAAGGCTAATCCCTCCACCTGCGCTCTGGATCAAGACATGTTCTATCAATAATCTTCTCTTGTTTGTTTTTCCTAATATGCTTTCATTTTCTCCACTGTCTTTCTCCACCAGGCATATACATTTTTTTTTCCAGTTTTGCCTATCCAAAAAAAATGACAGCCTTTCTGATCTTAAGACCTCTTCTATTGCTCTAATTATTTTCCTTTCATAGCTAAGTGGCTTGAAAGGCTATCAGATTTCTTCTGAAGTAGAAGTTTATATTGAAATTTTAATTTTCTTGTCTTATTTTTCTTCTAAATGGTTTTTCTTTCTACCAAAGAACCTTCTAAACTTTACCAATAAACTATTGTTGAAGTTGATACACTCTTTCTAGCATCTATCTTACTCTTTGGCATGTGTCACTATTAACTATTCTCTCTCTCTCTCTCTTTTTTTTTTTTTTTGATCCCTGGAATCCCATGAAACCAATTTCTTATTCTTATTATTTTTCTGATCTGTCTTATCTCTTCCTGTTAGCCCCTTAAAAGCATTTATACCAGAGTTCTATCACTTAGGTGCTTATTTTATATACTGTATCTGAGCAATTTGTGTCAGTGCTCCTGAATTTAACTACCACCACAAGGTGATGATAACTTTCAGATATATATCTACAGCCAGAACTCTTTCTTGAGCTCAAGGTTTTTATTTCTTTTTTTTTAAGGTTTTTATTTCTAATGGCACATTGGACATATATACCTGGATATTTCACAGGCACTTCAAATTTAGCACACTCCAAACTTCATTCTCCACAAAACTTCCTTTTCTCCTGTACATCTTCTCTCCAGTTGCTCAGGGAGAAATATGGAATTTAGCATGTATTCCTTCTTTTCCCTCATCCTTAATTCTAATCACTCCTGCAGTCTTGTCTACCTGTCTTGTCTCTTCATTCCTAATGTGTCTTATTTGAAGCCCTTATTACCTTTTTTAGGATCTTTTAATAGTTCTCAATATCTCTAACTTACTTGCTTCCAGTCCATCTTCCACTCTACGTGTATTGGATTTGGCAATTATATTGTTATTAGTAATCTTGGCTAAAATACTTTCACTGATCTGCTAGGGCAAAAGTCTGCAAGCAGTGGGTTAGAGAGTAAATAAGTTGAGACTATGGAACACTGATGGTAAACTATTCTGTAGAGATTTGACCAAGAAGGGAAAAAGAAATATAAAGTAGGGTGTACTAAAGGAGAGACCTAATAATACTTATAGGAATGTGGAAGAGTCCATTGGAGTGGGACAGTTTGGAAAATATGGAAGAAAGTTCAAAGTAATGTAAAGTTCAAATATTTGTGTAAACAGAGAGTGGGTGAAGAATACAGACAAAAGATTAGGTTTGAAGAGTACAAGTAATTAATTTGTTTGTCCTGAGCCTGGAAGGTGAAGATAAGTACAAATATAAATTTATCATGTAGAAAAGAAATTAAAGGAGCTCTCATGACTTTTTTCATTTCTTTTTTCTAGTTAGTATGAGGAAATGTCATATGTTGAGGAGTGTAAGGGCATATAGGATCACATTCAAACAATGCAATGAAAGGCTGACAGACTATAAAGGAGGTATTAAATAATTCTGTAGTGTGTTAAGGACCCAGCTGTGATATATATGACACCAGTTTACAAGGCTATCAGATTTCTTCCAGTTGTGCTCAGGAGCTCACATATAGGAGTCAATAAAATAATCATATTGCTCTGCGGCTGGAGATTATTTAGCGTAGGGGAAGTAGAAGATGGTGAAGTCACTGAGGGTACTGTCAATGGAGTGGTTGAAATAATAAGACCTTTAGGCTGCATACGGTTAGAAGAGAGTCATGGTGCTAAAGGTGATGGATAGAGAAAATTGAGAGAAACTAGGATTTAAACTTGTCATAACTTGGAAGAATAAGGTTAGTGGGGCAGTTGGAAAGATGAGAATCTGTAATTGGAGATGATAATTACGTATTGTAAGTACTTGTTTGTATGTCTTCTAACTCTAGAGTACGGGGATAATGCTTTATTCACTTTTAACTCCTCTGCACCTAGCACAGCGTCTGGTATGTAGTAGTCCATTAAAATGAATGAATAAAAAAAGGGTCTTTCTGGATTTACCACTGATTCTGCTTGCCTAGATAACTGCAGTAGTACTTTTGTTAACTCTGAGACTATTGCTTATAAATAGCACCAGAGGTGTTTGAAGCATATTAAGCATAGGAAAGGCAGCTTAGTGGAGCATTCACTATGTATACGCTCTATAGCACAGTGTGCTCCGCTGAAGTCTGAGTTCTACTACTTAATACCTGTGAGTTTAAATAATTTATTTGATCTCCTTGTCTCAAGTTTCTTCATCTGAGAAATAGGACTTACAATAGTATAAACGTATGCCACAGGATGATCATAACTTAAATAAATTAATATTTGTAAAGAGCTTAAAACAGTGCCTACCACATGGAGATGCTATACAAGCATTGTCAAGTCAACAAATTATTTAGAGTGTTGGAATCACCCAAAAGAAGAAAGCTCCATGATCATTAGGTTTGGTGTTGGATTCAGTTAAGTGCTTCTCAGTGAAGGAGGACCAATCTAACTAAAGTTGCCAATATTCCATTCATCTCTTTATTGCTTATTCCAGGTTTAGTCTCTTCCCCACTCCTACGTCATGACAGCTTCTTGTAACAGTAAGAGCAGTTTAGCCCTGTAGTATTTTAATTTAATAACTATCTTATTAAATATAAAAATTTCTTCTTTTGAGAAAATTGAACAAGTAAACTGGAATTAAAACCCACAAAAAAACAATCTTGAAAATGGAGTAGGCAGATTTACCTGGCAGGCATCCACACTTCCCTCCAGGAACCCGGCACACAACATT
Source organism: Canis lupus dingo (assembly GCF_003254725.2). Lineage (NCBI taxonomy): Eukaryota > Metazoa > Chordata > Mammalia > Carnivora > Canidae > Canis > Canis lupus. The sequence goes on from NC_064255.1 coordinate 58,720,210, forward strand.
CCAGGTGTGATCACACCACTGTATACCTCTTCACTGTTGCAGGTTTTATTATCTATAATCTTCACTAATCCTTTTTGGAGTATATTAGGACTTGTTCCTAAAGGAAGAAAATTATATAATTTTTGCTAAAGTTAATATTAATATCTCTGTCTAGGTTTATTAGTACCTAACACTATGTACAATTTTCAAATCAATGTAAAACATCCATTTTGTTTTGTCTCCTTTCTTAGTCACAAAGCAGATTGCATGTATGCCTTAGAAGACAAAATGTAAAATTCATATTCCAGAAGCATATATTTTATAATCATTCTAAGATTTTCTGCCGTTACTGTAATTCTGAATCTTATAATTAATTTTAGATTTTTTCTTGCTTTCAGATGCATTTATGAACATAAATTGCCACTAAATCTTTACATCATTAAGGTCATGGGATGCACATATTTAAATGATTTTTGCTTAGGTATTGCCTTGTCACTTAGGGCTACTCATTTTTCCCCATCAGAAATGTCAAATCTTCTGTAGTCCTTTTTATGTTTTTATTTTTATTTTATTATTTTATTTTTTTGTAGTCCTTTTTAATTGTTTGCTATGGTACTTACCTGCACAAAACATGCTGTGTAATGTACTTATTTATTATATTTCATGGTTATTGTCTTTGTTTGCTAAAAATGTAAGCTTCATGAGGACAGGAATATTTGCCTCTTTTATTCATGAAAATATCCAAACCATGCATACTGGTGTTTGGAATAAAGGTGGTAATCAAGATAAATGTTTATTGAATGAATGAATGAATAAAATAGAGGAAAATGAATTACTGCTTCAAATAATGCATTTCTATAAAAACTGCCATTGTTAAGGGAAATTATGGCAAAAGCTCTATGAAATTGTAGTTTCTGTATGAATGTAGTTGAGGATATTTTTCCATCCATTGCACATTATCTTCTTTGAAATGATCCAGAGAGAGTATCTCTCAGGTTTAGTTGTGATTTGGAAAGTTTTTTTTTAACTCCTAAAATTCAAATTCAAACAATGTAATGAAGGAAGGTTAGGAACTCACCATCAGACTTTAATGTTCCCCATCCAGTGACCACCACATCTGAATTGGGTGGGAATGTATAAGTAGCTTCTGGAAGACATGCTCTTCGGATGTTGCTTGTATATAATACTGGCGAGGACAGATGTACAACAGCAATGTCATTATCATGTGCGGGATAATGGTAGTTTTCATGAATTATAATATCCTTGATACTTCGCTGTGTTTGTGGGTCACTTAAAAGAAGTCCAAAACTAACACTCCATTCTTTGGGATCACTGGCCCTAAGGAAAATAGATTTATTTATTAAAAGTCCTATATTTCAGAGTTGTAGGAATTAATATATGTTTTAAAGCAATTAGGTATGTATTAAATACCCATAGTGCATTTAACATACAAAAGTAAAGCTGTATGTAAAAGAAAAAAAAACAACACAAATAGACTGAATAATTCAATAAGCTATATTTTTATTTTTTCAATAAGCTATATTTTAAAAAACAAGCCATGGGAACTAATTTTATCTGACTAGAAAGGCTCAAGAGTATTTAGAAAGATAAATATGATAAGACAAGAAAGTAAGATTAAATAAAAAGTGGGCAAGATTATGGGACAGAGTAAACTTATGGAAGTAGCCTAAATTCTCTATTACCATTAAAAGCTATAAAGAGGAAGATGCTTCTGATTTTTACTACAATTTGTTAATGAAGGATTTTTGTATTAAGCCCTGAAAAATAGTGCTGTTAGAACATTTCAAAGTCTTAAGTTTAAAGGGGATTTTTATTTAAAAATAAAACCAGTAAGTGCTACATAAAGCCAATAGAAATTTAAAAAAGGAAACATCAAACAAAAGGGTAAAAATAAACCAAACATTTGGTGCACTCCTTTAAAGAATTAATAATTTCAAGTAGGGCTATAATATATATGGGGTGATGCAAGATGAATTCATATATCTGTGATTAAATAAATAAGACCAGATAAAATAATGATGAGAAAGAAATAGAAGGCCAGTGTTCAGTTTAGGATTTATTGTTTCTTTATAAAATTGAATTAAGTCTAGCTTAGTGATTCTCAGCTGAGGGCTGTTTTGTCCTCCAGGAGACATTTGGCAATAACTGGAGACATTTTTGGTTGTCAATCCTGGGGGGATGCTACTGGCATTTGGTGGATAGGGGCCAGGGATGTTCCTAAATATCCTATAATGCCTGGATAGCCATCCCAAAACAAAGAATCATTTGGACCACATATAATAGTGCCACTGTTGACAGACCCTCTTCTAGCCTAAATATATCTTCTTTTTAAAACTGATTCATTGAGTGATTTTGAGAGTATACTCCACAATACTGAACAGTTGGAGGCATAGTTGTATGGCCATATTCTTTTTGTTTTGTTTTGAATTTAAAACATTTATTTAAACTCAATAGACAACATATAGTACACCATTAGTTTCAGATGTATGTCCATATTCTTGAAAGATATGTTTCAGACTTTTGGTGCATGAGTAGCTTTGAGGCTTTATGTAGTCCAAAGCTTACTTTATAAAACAATGAGCAGCAGTGACAAGCCAGCTGTTACTAATCAGAGTGGCCCCACATCGATGGACACTGTTCTGTTGAAGGCTAGCTTGCCAAGGCCATTCCCCTTCCTGGGCATCCATACCCCCTGCTATCTTGTTGCCAGAAGGAGTTATTGTCCGTTGTCCACAACCTGCTCAAAATAGAATTCATTAGCATATAATGATATTGATATTGCCTATGCATGCATTGCTATAGTAAACAAACTCTCATAATAAGATTGACTGAGGAAAAGCCCACAGTCTAACTGAGGACATGAGATTTCCTGAGAATTCATTCAAATTAGATTGACATCTTCCTCCTCCACCCTCATCAGTTACATATACTCTCTGTGTATCTGTATGGCCTTGCTATGATCTGTTATAAGAACCAAGTGAAATGAAATGTTTGAATTTGGAAGAGAAGAATTGCTAACCAGTTACTAAGTTGTATATAGAAATGTGTGCTTTTAATTTTGTGAGCAGTTGTTTAAAGCAGTGATTGCTCTGAAACATTCATAAGAGAGGGTGAATGTCAATGAGATGTTGACAAGAGACAGTAAACAGAAACGTGTTTGCATTCAAGTTCAATCCACAATATCTGGCTAAAAGGAATAACACATGAAGGGAGCCAAACTTCTCCCAAAGTAAAATACTTCTCTGCATCAGGACTGTGCTCTAGTGTCAATTTATTTTTTAAAAAAGATTTAATTTATTTATTCATGAGACATACTGAAAGAGAGGCAGAGACATAGGCAGAGGGAGAAGCAGGCTCCCTGCGGGGAGCCCGTTGTGGAACTTGATCCCCGGACCCCCGGATCATGACCTGAGTCAAAGGCAGACACTCAACCACTGAGCCACCCATGTGCCCCTCTAGTGTCAATTTAGATCCAGAGAAACTGGATTCTTTAAATCTTTAAAGCAAATCTGTAGTAATAGTACAACTTTTATTTTGTCTCTTTCTGATTCTCTTGACTATGTCATCTTACTCTAACAAAAGCACTGAGCTCGTTAAAGATTTGTGGTATCTTTTACTAGAGATTGTCAGCCTCATTAATCAACCTTTTTAGGGGACAGGAACCATATCTTTTAAAATATATATATTTCTAGGACCTATCACAGAGAACTTATCACCTATAAGGAGCTCAATAAATATTTGTAGAAATGAAGTCTATGTCATATAACCCACAAGATATTTTGAAGTAAAAATGATATTTGACTTCAAGACCCCTTTCTGTAATGGGTGTGTTCCATAATATATAGAGAATGAGAAACACTTGCCATAATCAATGCAGTGGGCATAGATGAAAGCAGTGGTTCTCAATCAGGGACAATTTTGCACTCCACCCCTAATCCCAAGAGAAATTTAGCAATATCTGGAAATATTTTTAGTTGTCATAATTTATGTGTGGGAGTGCACTACTGGTAGGTAGAGGCCAGGGATGCTGCTAAAAATCCTATAATGCATAGAACTGTTCCTAAAACAAAGAAGTATCTGACCCAAAATGCTAATAGTGTTAAGGTTATGAAACTCTGACTTAGAGAAAGGTATTTGTATCAAGAATGAGAACATTTAAATTAATTGGAGAGGGTAGATGGTCAATTGTTTCATAGGGATACTACAAGATATGGTTGAGATACTCTTTCTGGAAGGTGGAAAGGCATCAGGAGGACAGGGGAGGGACATGTAGACTTTTAAAAAGGTCTTTGCTAGCCCTCTGAAGTCCTTAAATTTTTATATTGCTTCTGATACTGGATTGTTCTCTTTGATGCAATCTAAACCTCTGATTATTAAGGCATCCTCTTTATAAAAACCACTTAGCTGAAGCAGAGCCTAGGTGGTTGTTATTTTTGAATGAGAGAGTCTCACTTTGACTCATTGACTGTGACGCCCTTTTCTTTTCCTCTTTCTTTCCACTCCCTTATCATGGAATCTTCAGAGGATAAAACAAATAACTCAGAACCCAAAGGTATAATGGTTCTTCCCTATCCTCCCTTCGGTTTGGACAACTCCTAAAGGAAGTTGGCTTTTACTCAACTTGCTTCAGAGAAATAGGAAAACAAAGATGCTTCTCTGTGGGCTAGGAGAACCTCCCCTGGGTGATTCTACTTTCCTGTTTGTGCATTTGTTCAGAATTGTAATCTAATTTATATCCATGCCTCAATTTCCATTCTGAGTTCTCCTTTACTCATAGTGTTGTGTCTGTTAAGCTTCCAGCTGCCACCTCTGCAGTATTACCTTGTCGTTACCTTCTGCTGAAATCTTAATGGCACCTTGTAGCTTTTGTTATTTCAGAAAAGGTCATACGGTAAACTTCAAGAATTTAAGGAATATCATGAAGACTTGATGGTTGACATTTTCTGAAACATCAAAGACTCTACCAAGCTCTTACACCTTCCCTACCCTTCTAACTTCCATCTCATCTCTCATTACTGTACTTTAATATATTTTGTCATGTACCAAACTCCAGTCTTTCTTCAATCCTGTTTGATTTTTCTTGCCTACCATTCCCCTCTCACTTTTTATTTAAAGTACAATTAAAAATTTCAAATAGGCCAAGTCAAATTCAGAATATTGATCTGAATGGTTGCTTAGTTCAGATGCATAAATTGGCTGATCTCTTTCTTGTTGCCATTAGTGTCAATGCCCAGATAAGGGCAGTGCTTCTCTGACAGCCTGCTACAGGTTCTGGCAACCCTGGGGATCAAATTTCCCACAGTGGTTGTAGAGAAAGTGGAAGCAGAGTGTCTTGATCAGCAAGGAAGCTTCTTGCATGTAAGTCCCAGCTCACTAAGGTTGGCTTGCATGATCAGAATTCCGTAGTGAGTTCCTAGGCCTAAAGTTTTTATAGGTAGAGTAAAAAAATACAACCAACATCTACTGAGTGCTTATTATGAACTGTATACTTTTGTAAGTACCTTACTTGTGCTATCTTCTTATGTCATTGCAACAGCTTGGAACTGAAGGTTTTGGAAACTAACGTTAACCATCCAGTTAGGATGTGTTGGATCTGGGGCTCAAAACTGATGTGCAGCTGGTTTTAGATCCTAAATTCTTCATTATCACTACTTGTCCATAGATCCCATCTGTCATTATGCCATGTAATCCTGTGTTTCTCATTTAAAATCAATTTATATCAGTCAATTTAATCAATGATATCAGTCTATTTAAGACCAACCACAATCACATTTTCACAAGTTTCTAAAAGCAGACTTCCCACTATATCCTTATGGGTACCATATTGATTGTCAAGTGGAAGTCTTTTTTTTGCCATCCAGGGAATTAAATTTCACTGGAAAATTACTCTTTGTTAATGAACTTACAGGCATTGAGAAGATTTTCTGCTGTCGGCATTGCAATATCTAAAAGTCAAAAAAAAAAGAAAAAGGAAATATTTACATTTATGAACATATTAATACTAATTATTTCTTTTTGAGGAACACATTATTCTGTAAATGTAATCATTTTATTCATTTTTGATCATATAATTTCTAGTTCATGGAGAGAAATAAAATTTTAGTATTCATTCTTCTGTTTATAAAAAAGACTCTCAAGTTCCGCATTATAAGTTGAAAAAGAGGTCTGGGTCTTGGGAAGTACTACAATATATGAAAAATTGTGATCTTTCACTGTATCTTGAATTCAAATCACCTGATGACTCATTTATGCACCACTTTATTTTTTTTAAAGATTTTATTTATTCATGATAGACATAGGGGGAGAAAGAGGCAGAGACACAGGCAGAGGGAGAAGCAGGCTCCATGCAGGGAGCCTAATGTGGGACTTGATCCAGGGACTCCAGGATCGCGCCCTGGGCCAAAGGCAGGCGCTGAACCGCTGAGCCACCCAGGGATCCCCTATGTACCACTTTAAATAGTCTTCACCAGTAGCTTATCCCAATAACAATGTTGTAACAAATTCTACACATATTTGGATCCACTTTACTCAGGAGTGATTTGACACGTGTCCTTTTCAAGTTAGTGCCTTAGATTTCTCATTTTCTGCCAGAAGGAACCCACTGGACATTCCAAGATGGACAATAGGAAATGTGGGAGTTAACTCTGTTGGAATTGGTGTAAGATGGGAGTCAATAGACAAATGTCTACCCCTTTAGTAATAGAGGAATACAGATCTAATATAGTACTCAGAAGATCCCATGGGATGGAGCTAGAGTTGCTTCCGATGCTGAAAATTCTTCCTCTCTATTTTGTTCTTTTTGCTCTACTCTTTCTCAGATCAACTACTACATGAAAGTCTCTGTGTCAGGCTTTGCTTTTTGAGAAACCAGGTTAAGATACTGAAATAACCATTTACCATAACAGATAATGCTAATAAGTAGGAGAGACTATGCACATTATTATATTTAGTGCATTTTTTGGTGTTGAGTGCATTTTGCTACAATTTGATCCTTTTAAAATTAATATCCTTTGTGTGGTTTCAATTATTCAAAACACTCAATTAAGCGTGTCATTTCATCTACCATTTGCTTTGGATAAAAAAATTTTTTACTCTAGTAATAAGGCAGACTTTAGTATTGTCTACCCATTCCTAGACATCTAGGGAGTATTTTAGGCTAAGATTTACAATAGATTGTTTTGCTCTAGGTCCCAAATCCTTGCAGAACTGCAAACCTATTTAATTCATGATGAAAGTGTGTGGGAAGGTGGACGAGTGAATCAGGATTATGTCCCAAATTTCAGATGGAAAGAAATGTAAATATACTAGCCATTTCTATTTAAGAGTTTCTCTTTAAAAATGAATTACCACCTGCTTGATAGTTAAATACTATAAATGCCAATGTAAGTTCATTTTTATTATGCTCTTGTATTTCTATAAATCCAGGAGGGAGTATCCATTTGTATATGATAATTATAGTTACACACTTTTACATTAGGTTGCACAACAAATCAGGGAGACAAAAGAATCTTACCAGAAAGTCAGCTTGTTTGAACAAAAAGGTAGGACCAATTAAACTGTCAGATAGACTGAGTAGACATGAGCCAGATCCACTTAAACAAAAAGGTGGCCCATTTCCACCTAATCCTTCAGAGCTGCCTTCCAGGCAGCTTTATTTGGACAGGACACCTTTAGAGTTTGATATTGAACTTTGTGTGGTTAGTAAAATATACCAAACCGTAGTAAGAGTTTGGGAAATGATTAAACTCCTGAAAATCAACTGGAAAAATGTCAAATCCTGCACCTTACGAGAACTAATTATTTAGAAAACCCTACTATATTCACAGAACCTTCTTTCTTTGAGGTTTCTTTATTGATGTATGATTTGCTAAAGGGAAGAAATGTTTTTGACTTATAATTTGCTTTTAATAGTTGTATAATCCCAGAGCTTAATAGAATAACTATCACTTGGGTAGGAGGAGGACAGACAAGTACGATAAATGGAGAAGTAATTTAAGCTGTCACTCCTTCGGATTGAGTCACTGCTGTGTGGCTCTTTGTGTTTCCTTCCTTTAAATCCCTTGGCTCACACTCAAAGGCTAGAACTCCTATGGATTTACCTGTGAATCAGGAGTCAAGTCTGTAACCTAAGATACTGTCTACAATGTAGCGTATAAAGGAAGTGACAAAAAACAATGGCACTGTCTCTGCCAAGGAGGAGATTCCATCAAAGGATAATAAGACAAATCAGTTTTAAAAAACAGCTGAGGAACTGTGCATTGATCTCCTATGGGCCAGGAATAAAAAACAATGGATGTGGACCCTGTCCTCAGTGAACTTGGAGTGTAGTGGAAGAGATGTACAACTAAGTAGTTAATGTAATCCTATATGATTAGTGCTATGGTATATTTGTGCATAGAAAATTGGATGCACCAAGAAAAATCATGCAGCATAGAGGGGCAGCAGGGGAAATAGGAATAGCTGATGACAAACATTCTTTTGGAAAGGAGTCAATGAAATTTACTGGGGGCAAAATAGGCATGATTCACTCATTGTTGAACGTTGGATTAGGAGAGATGCTTAGATGCTTTCTGAATGGGCTTTTGGATCTATAATTATTTAATATTTAGTGTCTTTCTGGGATTGTAAAATAAGAAATGCAAATTTGGATATGCTCATAAAAGTCTGATATCCAGCGACTTTTTTCTTCCTTAAAAAATATCTGAAACATAAGAATGATGAAAACTAAGCTGTATGATTCTGAAGTATAAGGAAGATTTTTACAGTAGCAGTAGATACATTTATAACATAAATTTTGCATAGAGCATGGGCTTTAACTTAGTGAATTTATTGCTTAGGTGAATTTATTACTTTATGTGAGTCCAAATGTTAAATAAATTGATTAATCCTACTTTTCAGATAGTTTTCCTAGGGTTCTAGCATTAAAAATATAGAGGAGATTAGCTGATACACTTTTGGAGTTTTTTATGGGATCTTTAAAAATTTTCATGTGTTAGGTTTGAGGAAATTTTAAAACTAAATAAATGTACATAGACTTTCTGAATAAGGTTACTGTTATAAAATTGTTTTGTAACACAGGAATTATCATCTTCCACCTCGGAAGTTTATTTATAATGTTTTCACCACCCCCATCCCCTCCAAAAAGGAACATTAATATGACTGGTCTGAATTGAAACACAAAGGAACAGAGCATGAACTTGGATTGTGGTTGAACAAAAACTGATTCTTCACACAGTACAGGTTTGGATTAATCACCTGACTGCATCTGTAGCTTTAGCAAATGCGTTTCTTTATGTTTCTAATTAGACTGAAAATTATGTCTATGGTTAGACATAACATATCTGTCATTCCTCAGAGTGATGTAGATTAGTTTTTTTTACAGCACGTATCTTCAATATGCTATTTTGTCCCTGAAGATGAAATTTAAAAAATATTTTAAGACTTAATTAACTATAACAAATACATCTTTTAATAAAATGTTTTAGGGCAGCCCCGGTGGAGCAGCGGTTTAGCACCGCCTGCAGCCCGGGGTGTGATCCTGGAGACACAGGCAGAGGGAGAAGCAGGTTCCCCGCAAGGAGCCTGATACAGGACTTGATCCCGGATCCCGGAATCACGACCTGAGCTGAAGGCAGATGCCCCACTGCTGAGCCACCCAGGCATCCCTGCAGGTGGTAGTTTTTAAGGTAGAACTGTGCTCCAATTTTTTTTAATCTTTTTTTTTTTGCATTGCACTTTTTTAATTGCACAGGTTGTTTTAAATAAATGGAGAAAGCACTGTAACCAGAGCACTGTTCCTCTCTTACACTAGCAGGGAAAGATTCCATCAAGTATTTACATAGTAAATTTTCATAGTCATACAAAAGATTCTTGATCTTTACTTGAACTGTACATGAGGGAAAGGAGCCCCCTTAGATAGGTGTTCTCTGCTTGCAGAAGCAAACTAAAGGACCTAAAATTGGAGGCCAGCTTGGGATGCCAAGACGAGGGAAAAGAAATATTAAAGGCCCACTCAAATTTCATGTCTAAGACACTTGTCCAATGATGCTTACATAAGAATTTTAGGTCAGAAATGCCCTTAAGATACAGGTACCACCTCAAAAGCTGTAATTCTGGATTATAGTAATATATCTGAGTACCTAGCACTGCTAGATGACAAAAGATAATACTTGAGGTGACCTATAAGATTTGAACAAACAAATACTTTGGAAGAATCCCTTAGGACTGTATACCCTCTACTTTGGCTTTTTTAAACGAAGCACAGGCTTCTCTGCTATCTTCAGGCAGTAAAATGGTCAAGGGAAAGGGTAACAGCACTGATCATTCCTTAGACACTAATCAGCTGGGGAAAGAGTTCATTGGCAAAAGGGTCCTCCCAAGAATGGTCTACACCAAGCAGTGAGCACATGTCGTTGAAGGGAGAAAGGGACCCCTCATATCCACAGTCACTATAAGCATCCAGTAGAGAAGATGGCTTCAGGCAGTGGCTGGATGAAAGTAGATCTGAGGTGCCCAGCTCTGGAATGGAGTCATCTTCTACAAGTTCTTCCTTCACTGAGACAGTGAATTCAGGGAGATCTTTCTCTGAGGGGCTGAAAGGTGCTTCCTCAATTTTCACTACCACATTAGCTTGGGTCTCCGACTCAGAGGGTATCTCTAAGACTAGCGGCTTGGTATATTCGTGGTCAAAAGGAATAAATTCATTAATGGCTTCCAGCTCGGCTGATGAGGTCCCCAGTGATGGAGAAGGGGAGGCTGGTAAGGAACTGGGTCCTTCTGGGTGGACCCCTGGAAGCTGCTCCAGGCTGTAGACTCTGGGGAAGGATGTCTGAAGGACACAGGGATGCAAGTTGAACAGAATGCCCAACAGGGTATCAGACTGAGTCTGAAGAGTCAACGCTGTCAGGATCCATGGGGGGATGCTCTGGAGGGGTGACAACTGGGCCTGCACCTGCTGCGGCCTCACTCCGTTCCCCTGGGCCTGGGTCTCCATCCCCAACCACTGTCCTGACTCCTGGCTCTCAACTACAAGGCCATGAGGTTTCTCTTGTGAAAGCTGATTTTCTAGCAAAAGTTTTTGGTTCCCTTCTTCCAAATCTACCACTTGCTGTTCCAGCTCCCTCATTCGAGCTTTCTTGCGGTCTCTGGCAGGCTGGGCTGCTACTCTCTTTCCTCCTCCTGGGGCTCAGGTGGGGCGGGGGTCGGGGGGCGGCGGGCTCGCCCCACAGAAGCAGCACTTTGGGGGCCTCGGCGGCCGGGCTCTGCGCGGCTGCCACCACCACCATTGCTCTACAGTGTCACCAATTTTTTAAAATTTTTATGCAGATTTCAAGAAATGTGAAGAATGCAAATTTATTTGGATATTATTCTATATTTAGCCATCATTGATCTTTAGCCTTTAAGCAGTACAAAAGGCTCCTAAAATGGAGAGAGGACAAACATGTCCTGAAGAATGCATTCAGGTAGTTGGTACAGGGAGCAGTGGGCAATGTGAGTAATGGCATCTGTCTTACACTTTTGAAATGACATGCTTGTGTTTCTAAGGGGCCCTTTTGAGGACAAATATTGGATAGAAGGTTAATATGTACGATTAGCACTTTCACTTTGAAAAGTTTCTAGTTTGGTCCTCTCTGGGATCTAGGCATCTTGTGAAGGTCAGCATTTCCATGGCTTGGCTCTGGGGTAACACCCAGCGGAGAATACTTTGGGGACGGATTTCTTTCAGTTCGTATCCATTGCTTTCCTTAAGAAATATACGAAGCTACTTCTTAGCTCTGTCTTCTCAGATAATTTTTTTAAGAAGATTTTATTTAGCCTTTTGCCTGAGAGAGAGAGCGCGAGAGAGCACAAGGAGAGGAGTGGAAGAGGGAGAAGCAGATCCCCTACTAAGCAGGGAGCAGGTGGGGCTTGACCTGAACAGAGCCATCCAGGCGCCCCTTCTCAGACAATTTCTTAGTTTCATGTTCTCTGTCAGTTTGCACATAGTTTCTGATGCAAAATAACCATCACCTTGTAATAATTTTGTTCATCCTGAACAAATTAAAAGTTTTTCTCTGGAATTTACCTAAGTTGCTTGTTTAAAATGTATTTTTTCTACAGTAAAATAATTCTTCTGGGAACTGTGCATTTTTAAAAAAACAGAAAAATAAAAATACTCAGGCATTGGTTAATGGACCCAATGATAACCTTAAGAGAACTTGTAGACTTATTTTATGCAATACTTATGAGTAAAGCCATGAAAATTACATGGTTTTTGAAGTTGCACAAGTAATCTGTCATTGAACACAAACCACAACTATTCTTTTCTTACTCAGAACACGTAGGACTCCTGTGTGTTTCTTCAGACATTTTACATAAGAGACAAAGAATGTAGAAGGTACAAAGAATGGAAAAACTGGTTAGGAAAAAATTCTGAAATCTCTAAGTTTAAATTTCTTCCTGACTCGAGTCGACAGACTGAGTAAAGACATTTCTTTTTTTTTTTAAAGAGAGCTATTCATATTTTGAATGACTTTTTTTTTTGGTCCCTTATTGACTTTTTCCATAGATGAGCTTTAATAAAAGCTCTTGGATGCACAACTTATCAGTAGCAAAAATCACTTTAGGGGAAAAAAACATTAAAACTGGCATCTAGTAAATGGTATTTTCAGCTATTTAATGTGTATTGCAATAAGAGAAGCAGGCAAGAGTCATACATAATTCATCAGTAAAGTAAAAGAAGAATCAAAGTGGTTTTGCCTGATAATTTTAGTACCTTTACAATCTTATATTGTTTGTGAATGTCAAAAGAGTTTAACATCAAGAAAAAATCTCAACCTAACTTTGCATCTCAAGGAACTAGAAGAAGAACAAAGTTACCATGAGGAAAGAAATAACAAGTGTCAGAGAAGAAATAAGTAAAATAGAGATAAATCATAGAAAAGATCAGTGAAGCTAAGAGCTGGTTCTTTGAAAAGAGAAACAAAAATGGCAAAGCTTTAGTTAGACTCACTAAGAAATAAGAGGGATATTTCAAATAAATAAAATCAGAAGAGAAAGAGATGTTATAACTGATACCCAGAAGTACAGAGAATCCTAAGCTACTATGAGCAATTATATTGCCAACAATTTAACAATTTAGAAGAAATAGATAAATCTCTAGAAACATACAACCTACCAAGACTGAATCATGAAGAATTACAAAATCTGAACAGACTAATTACTGCTAAAGAGATTCAGTCAGTAAACAAAAAGATCCCAACAAAAAAAGTGTAGGAACAGATGGCTTCACTGGTGAATTCTATCAAACATTTATAGGAGAATTAATACCAATTCTTTTCAGACTTTTCCAAAAGGTAGAAGATGAGGGAACACCCCAAACTCATGAAGCCAGTATTAACCTGACACCAAACAAAGAAGGATGTCATAAGAAAAAAAAAAAAAATATATATATATATGTCAATGTCTCTGATGAACAAAGATGCAAAAATCCTCATAAAATATTAGCAAACTGCATTCAACAATGGATTAAAAGAATCATACATCATGATTAAGTGGGATTTATTCTAGGGGTGCAAGGTTTGTTCAATATCTGCAAATCAATCAATGTGGGGTGGGGGGAGTTGGGCAAAATGGGAGAAGTGAGTCTAAAGGGGGTTATTTTCCACTTATAAAATACATAAGCCATGTGCATGTACATGGGGATGTAATGTACAGCATGGTGACTATCATTAATACCATATTGCATTTTTGAAACTTCCTAAGAGAACAGAACTTAAAAGTTCTCATGACAAGAAAATGTTTTATTTTTTATTTATTTTTTTAAGAAAATGTTTTAAATAAATATTTATGGTGACAGTTGTTAACTAGAGTGATTGTTGGCAATATATACAAATATTGAATCGTTATGTTGTACACCTGAAATGAATGTGATGTCACATATCAATTATACTTCAGTAGAAAAGATTTTAGGCTGCTGGAATGGAAGATAAAATATCATTATTATATTATGGTAGGAGTAACTCCATAGTGCTAGACTTTTAGTCTTAAAAATATTGCCAAGCTTCTCAAAGACATTTAAAAAACTCATGCTGGGCGCCTGAGTGGCTCAGTGGTTGAGCACCTGCCTTAGGCTCGGGTGGTGATCCCCGGGTCCTGGGATTGAGTCCTGCATCGGGCTCCCTGAGAGGAGCCTGCTTCTCCTTCTACCTATGTCTCTGCTTCTCTCTCTCTCTGTGTCTCTCATGAATAAATAATAAAATCTTTAAAAAAAATAACTCATGCTATGACCCATTTAAATAATATTTGTTACAACAGTAACCCAGAAATCTAGGAACATAAGAGATAAAGAGTCAAACTTATCAGGATGTCTAATATCTAATCCCAAGAAATGTGTATGTAAGTATAATTTTTAAAAATCCAGCATTTTATTATAATAGCAGACTCAGATGCACTTGTAATAAATAATATTTGTGTACCCTTTTCCAAATTTCCCCCAAAGGTAATAATATCTCTTAGAGATGTAAAGACATCTTCAAAACTATTGATTGTACAATATCAAAACCAGGATATTGACATTGATGCTGTCAAATACAAAACATTTCCATCACCACAAGACTTTGTCGTGTTGGGCAGCTCGGGTGGCTCAGCGGTTTAGCGCCGCCTTCAGCCCAGGGCCTGATCCTGGAGACCTGGGATTGAGTCCCACATCAGGCTCCCTACATGGAGCCTGCTTCTCCCTCTGGCTGTGTCTCTGCCTCTCTCTCTCTCTGTGTCTCCCATGAATGAATGAATAAATAAAATCTTAAAAAAAAAAATTTGTCATGTTGCTCTTTAATAGTCACATCTTATTTCCAATCCTACTCCCACCTTAATCCTTGGTACCCACTAATCTGTTCTCCCTTTCTATAATTTTGTCATTTCAAGAATGTTATATATTCATGTAAATAGAATCATACAGTATGTAATTTTCTGGATTGGCTTCTTTCACTCAGTGTAATTTTCTAGAGATTCATCCAAGTTCTTTTATTACTGAGTAGTATTCCATGATATGATGTGCTCAAGTTTGTTTAACCCTTAACTTCTTGGAGGATATCTGGATTGTTTTAAGTTTTTGGCTATTAGGAATAAAGCTGCTGTAAAGATCATGTATACATTTTTGTATGAACACAACCATCATTTGTCTGGGGTAATGCCTAGGAGTGGAATTAATGGGTTTTATGGCTTTTGCGTTTTTAATAAAAAAAATACCCCCCCCCAAAAAAAAAACCCAACCAAACTGTTTTCCAGAATGGATGTACCATTTTAAATCCCCAGAAGTGTAGTATGGATGATTCAATTCCTCCATATCTTAGCCAGCATTTGGTTTTGCCATCATTTAAAATTTTTTAAGCCTTTCCTGTAAATGTAGCAATATCTTATTGTAGTTTTAAGTTGTATTTCTCTAATTGCTAATGATATTGAACACCTATTCAAGTGCTTATTTGCTATCTGTATACTCTTTTTGGTTAAGTATCTTTTCACATATTTTGCCTGTTTTTGTTTAAAGATTTTATTTATTTATTAATGAGAGACACACACAGAGAGAGGCAGAGACATCGGGAGAGGGAGAAGCAGGCTCCATGCAGGAGCCCAGTGTGGGACTCGATCCTTGGACTCCAGGATCATGCCCTGGGCTGAAGGCAGGGGCTAAACCACTGAGCCACCCAGGTGTCCCATGCCTGTTTTCTAAATTGATTTTTTTTTTAACTGGTTTTGAGAGCTATCTCTATATTTTAGATTCTAGTCCTTTGTAAGTGGTGTAAAAATTTTTTTTCCAGTCTGTAGCTTGTCTTTCCATCCTCTTAACAGTAATTTTATCTGGAGATGTATATTCTAATACTCAAAATGTAAGCTAATCATCTATATTCTACTATGTCTCTCTTGTCCGCTATTTTATATGAAGTTATCATGCCACTAATTCCTCAGACTTAAAACTTGAATATTGTATACAATTCCTCTCACTGTTATGCCTCACACCATTTAAGTTCTGTCAATTCTATAAATATAATCTCTCTGATATATGTCACTATTTCTAGTATTATTTTCTTTTTTTTTTTTAAGATTTTATTTATTTATTCATGAGAGACACACAGAGAGAGGCAGAGACCTAGGCAGAGGGAGAAGCAGGCTCTATGCAGGGAGCCCGATGTGGGACTCGATCCCCGGACCCTGGGATCACAACCTGAGCCCAAGGCAGATGCTCAACCACTGAGCCACCCAGGTGTCCCATCTAGTATTATTTTCAATTCTTCACATTTGCACCATTTTCTTTTTTAACCAATCTCTCTGCTTAAAAACTCTCCCCTCTAGCTCATTTTATACAATATTATCAAATAAAATTTTAGAAAGCAAAATTTTGGCCTTGTATTTTTTGTAATTTAATGGATTTTAACAGACCCTACCAAAGTGTAAACTCTTTAACTTAAAACTCACCACTCTTATAACTCATTCAGGCTGGGCATAAGAAGTGTAATGGCCCCAAAGGCTTAGGTTCTTAGGAAATGATAAAAAGCTAGAACAAACTTGAGGGTGAAAGGGGCATTAGTCTACCTATATGTACAGTTAATACCTATAGTAAGAGTACAGTAAGTACTCTTAGGAGTATGTGAGGCAAGTAGGCTGTCTGAAAGCCCATAGCAAATTTGAGATTGTTTGGGCTTGATGGTGACTGGCTGTGTACTCTTGCTTATATTAGAGTTCTCTAGAGAAACAGAAGTATTTGTTTATTTATTTATTCATTCATTCATTTATGTTTTATGAGGAATTGGCTCAGAAGCAATTATGAAGGCTGAGAAGTCCTCTGATCTGCCATCTGTAAGCTGAAGACCCAAAAAGCCAGTGGTATAACTCCAGTTCAAATCCAAAGCCCTGAGAAACGGATTGCCAATGGTGTGAATTCCTGTACCAGGGGAGGAGAAAACCAATGTTCTAGCTCAACAATCAGGCAGAAAGAGAGAATTTACCCTTTCTGTATCTTTTTATCCTATTTAGGCCTTTAATGGGTTGGATTATGCCCCCACACACAATGGGGAAGGCAATCAGGTTTACTCGGTCCATTAATTCAAATGTTAATATCTTCTGGAAACATCCTCACAGATATACCCAGAAGTAATATCTAACCAGCTATCTAACCATCCTGTGGTTCAGTCAAGTTGCCACATAAAATTAATCACACAGATCTATCCAACTTCAGATGGATAATGTTGGATATCAGTTAGGACAGTAATGTCTGTGTTCCAGGCATGTCTAATACATAGTTGTATTATCTAATAATGTGCATGTCAAACTCAAAGCTTGAGGCTGCATTTTTAAAATCCTTAAATATTATTTTAAATAAATATCCAGCTTTATTGGAAGACATTTTGAAATACCAACAGGAATAATGCTCCATATCTTTTAGGAGACTTGGCAACATTTTCTCTGGAATAAAGTCAAGAATCAGGAACAAACAACAACAACAACAACAAGAATCAGGAAACAATGGTGTCTGAGGAGTCAAAAGTTATATAAAAAGTTAACTCCCTAGAGCTTATTTAATTAAGTAATGAGGTCCTAGACACCCTCATTCAAAGGCTATTTACTTTTTCCAATTTTTATGTATAAATTACTATGAAATATTTAAAAGAAATTTGGAGAATGTAGAAGAAAGAACACAGAAAACAGAAGTGATAGCAAGAATTCTGCTTGACATTGAAGTATGAGAAAGAAATAAAAAGAACAAACATAAGAGCTGAAAACCCTAAATATTAGGATCATTTATTGAGGGCACCAATAACCCTACATTTCCCTAAGGGAACTACAATATCCATTATATATTAATGAATGTCCATAGCGATGTCAGAAAAGTAGGTGTTGAATTTGAGAAAGGTTTTTGAAAAAAAAACTTTTTAAAGAGACTTTTGCTATTTGTCAAAAAAGTAAGATATAAATAAATAAATAAATAAATAAATAAATAAAACCTTAAAAAAGGTGGGGGGCATCTGGGTGGCTCAATGAGTTAAGCGTCTTCCGTTGGCTCAGGTCATGATCCTGGAGTCCTGGATGGAGCACCACGTTGGACTCTGCTCAACAGGGAGTCTGCTTCTCTCTCTCCCTCTTCCTGTTGTCCTGCTCATGCTCACTCTTTCTCTATCTCTTGACTAAATAAAAATTTAAAAATAAAGTATTTGGAAAATTTGCCTATTTAGAAGAGTTACTTCCAAGGAATTTTGAATGGTCAAGGTCTTACACTAAGAATATTCTAAGAAACTATTTGCTGATAAAACAGGTTTATAGAGCTTAAGATTGATTCTTTGTTAAGAAAGGACACTCTGGGCAATCCTATGCTTTTAGAAAATGTCCTCTAGGATTAAAGAATCATTAAAGAATGATTGGTTCCTTAAAAGCATAGTAGAAGTGAAGCCATGCATTATCTCAGGATCAAGCCACGTGAAAGAATGTGTTCTACTAACATCGTCATCCATATCTCAGTGTTCGCCAGCTGCTCCCAAACGAGTGGTAGGACAGAGCTTCATTCTTCCTCTTGTAAAACTCTTAATAATGGGTTAGGATCGTCATCCTTGTATATAAAGTTCTATGTTCTTATTCTTTCTATTACTTCCACATAATTTGAGTTTTTACTTTAACAAATTATGATTTAGCATAAGTATTTAAAATATTTCTCATACTTATTCAATAGATAGCTAAGTGTACCAGTATATATACAAGGCATCTTTGTGTAGGAAATGATTATTATTTTTCTATATACTCATTAAAATTATGAGCATTCTACTTTATAAGGCGTTTCAGTTAAAACTCTACTTAGCTTATGAGACATTTTTTCACTTTTACAAGGAATGACTTCAGTTTTTCCTTCCAGAACTTTTAGGAGAGCCTCCATGTAGTCATCCTTGCAGTCCTGTAGTTGGTGCATCTAGTCTAGTGTTACATTTTTTTCTTAGCTCTTGGTGTGATAGTTTATGACAGTTAGTGTCAAGTGCATCATGCTGTGAGGTCAACTTGTTTGGTGAGATATCATTTGCATTGTTTTACTTGTTCTTTTTTGTATGCATTAAAATTTAAATTGCATAAACATTAGGTATTATATGTATGTTCTGTTTTGGTCATTAAACTATGAAATAACAAGATCATGTGAGTAATCATACTATAAAATAAGTAATAAAGGAAAATTGACTATGTTAACCAATTTTAAATATTGAGGTTATCATCTCTATTTTTTTTTTTTTTTAGATTTTATTTATTTACTTGAGAGAGAAAAAGAGCACGAGTTGGGGAGATGTGTTAAGGAAAGAGGCAGAGGGAGGAGCAGACTCCCCGCTGAGTAGGGAGCCTGACTCAGGGCTCCATCCCAGGACCCTGAGATCATGACCTGGTCAGGAGGCAGCCACTTAACTGACTGAACCACACAGGTGCCCCTATCATCTCTATTTTAAGGGAATGTGATATCAATTAAGTGCAAGTAAACAGAAATTCCGAGATTTGGGAATGCATAAAAATTTTTCCCATTGAAGTCAATGGTATTAAGTTAAGGAACTTGCCTTAGGAGAGTTTAGAATTGGTGGAAAAAACGTGGCTATCTAACTAAAGAATGCACTCCATAAATACTGGTTGTTAGTACCTTGGAAAGTAGTAGATGTAATTTTTCATGGAATTCAGGAGTGACTGGAAAATTAAACGTTGTGTTCATGGGTATTAATAATTGAAGCATTCTTTCCATCCTAAATCTGGGAGTGGCAATGTCTATTAGTAGCATACTTGCGATCATTCATTTTACAAGCTGATGACAGCATTAGGTCCAATCCACATTACACTGTTTATACTAGATAAGCTTAAAATATATTTGTGTAATAGTCATACTGCTTGTGTTTTTCATATACACTAAATCAGTGTAAGCTTAAATATATATCCTCGTATATGTATTTATTTATTTTATAGGCTTTTTGCTGAGAGGGACAATATTCTTTTTCTCTTAAATTTCCCTACAGTACCCAGCAAAGTGTTTGTTCAAGTACTTCATAATTGTTGATTAGCGTTAATATTGCATAATGTTTGATTTCAACTCCTCTCAGCGATTCTTTAAGTTAGATATGGATTTACATGCTTTCTTCATTGATGTTAACACTGAAGTCAGAGTTTAAAAGATTTTGATCTGCAACGATTGACTTCAGATTTAAAAAAAGAAGCCAGATATTCTTTTTCCACTGGAATTTTAAAACTTGCATCTTAAGTAGATTTTTAGTGCAGCTCTCGGTTCTAAACTGATTCATGAAATAGTGTTGAGAATGCAGAGTGTACTCAAAATCAGAACATATGGCTTAAAGAATCAGGTTTGCCCGAGACTTTATTTTATGACTTAGAGTGAATTTTATTTCATTGACTCTTCTTTACCTACAAATAAGGCAACCAGACCAGAGATTGCTAAGGTCTTTTTCAACTTTAAGTTCTTCCAAAAGCCCACAGTGCAATAAATAATGCACTTTTCATGAATTTAATTTGGACCAGAAATCAGTAACCCATTTTCACTATTCCTGATTTTGCCACTGATCTGGAATAAATAACTTAACCTGCATGACAGTTATAGAGAATTCAAATTCTAAGTGGAAATCCTGTGAGATTTATCCTTTTAGTCATGATGATAGATGGCAAACTATTTTTTTTTTTAAAAATCAACCAATATCCTTTTTAGATACTCATTCCAATATCATTTGGTATGTGCATAAGAAAAATAAATGAATTTCCTCTTAGCATAAACAAAAAATGGGAAGTGAGAATTTTATCCAAATTTCCTGGCCCATAGTCAGTATTCAGTCAGTACTTATTTGATAAATGAAAAAATAAATTAAGCCAATAATTATTTAGTATTATTACTAAGAATTACATAAAGCAGTTTTCCCGGGGTAGGTGTAATTATCAAGTACTGAAACATTGATGGACACTTAAGTTGATTAACTTATTATTTCTGCAAAAACAATACTTTTCATCCCTTGATTCAACTACCACTGATTTACTTCATCCTTGGGGCTTGTAACATTTTTTTACATTGGGCTATTGCCCTGCCTTGAATCTATATATCAAAGGCACATAGATATGTTCCCTAAGATTCCATTGGTGTGCAGTGAATATTCAAGAACACAGTTACCAGAAGAATAACCATGATCTCTGGCAAAATACTCTTACGAAGTATATATATAGAAGAAAATCTATCTTGGTTACTGTTTTTTTGGTCTCTACGTTAGGCATTGCACTAAGGGCTTTAGATGTGTGTGTTCATTTTTTTTTTTTTTCAGAAAAAACACTTCTACTATAAAGTATATCAATCATGATCTCCTTTATAAAGGTGAAAAAGTTAAAGCTCTGTCAGATGAAGTAATTTGTTTTTGGTGGGGGTTTAGGGGTAGGGGGATATGGAGTTGCCCCTACTGCACTAGTACTTTGAAGTGTGGGGAAAGTACTTGGGAAAAGGACAATGACTCCCCCACACATCCATAGTGAAGTTTCTGACTCCTCATCCATAGTGAAGTCTAGGTTTGGGGGAGAAGATATGGGCGGCCTACTGATAAAAATAATAGCATATACACATATATAAAGTTGACTTGCAAATATATAATCCATAGGATATACATTTTGAGTGTTTTTTTTTCTCTAAAAACCAATTAATATTACTTTACCGTAGTCCTGTTTTTTAAAGTGCATGAGGTCTTTGAAATACAGCAGCCATATGCAGTATTTTTTATTCTTGCCATCACCATGATGAAGTGTTTAGACTGAGGTGCAGAAATGTGAAGCAATTTTTCCAAAGTCACACAGTTGATATACAGTGGACCTGGGATTTAAATCTCAGCAGGTCTGGCAGCTCTGGTGGCTCAGCGGTTTAGCGCTACCTTCGGCCCGGGGTGTGATCATGGAGACCCTGGATCGGGTCCGCATCAGGCTCTCTGCATGGAGCCTGCCTCTCCCTCTGCCTGTGTCTCAACCTCTCTCTGTGTGACTCTCATGAATAGATAAATAAAAAAAAAAATCTTTAAAAAAAATCTCAGCACGTCTTACCAATATTTTGTATCTTCTCTTTCTAGACATAATAATGTAGGAACCTTAGTTCTGTATTTAGCCATGTTGTAACTAGTAGAGCTGGCCAGTGGTGTCCAAGCCACAGCTGTGGGAAGTAGTGACTTCTTCCTCTTTGTTAAGCAGCTTGTATAAAAATAAAATTCAGCAATATTGACATACTTAGGAGCAGGCTCTAAGCAACTAAACTAACCAGAAAACATAAGGTCAGACTGTCAATAAGATAGCAGCAACCTTGTGACAACAACCTTGACTATCTAACTAAGGTTTTCATATATCCCTAAACCAGAGGCACGTTTACGTGGTGACCAATGAAGATTCATAATCACCTAACTAAGAGCTGTCTTAAATGTGAGTTTTGTGTTAACTCATTTCATTGTGGTTTTGCAGAACTGGTACAGTTGGCTGCTGGGTTTGGTACTCTACCTGCGAACCCCTGGTTTCACAAGGCATCTAACTTCTGATGAGGGATGAAAGAGGAAGAAGAGGGGGTTTCTAAGCAACAAGTAGAGGCTAAGACAATACCAAAGCATCATCTGTACTTAAGTGTATTACACTTAACAGTCACTGTTAAGTGACACCCTTCCTAAAATTGTAGGGTGGCATTGTAATAAATAGAATTACTGAAAAAAAATAGTGGAAATCTAATGCTGTTTCTTTACATATGAGTTCATGTTTTTAGCAGATGAATTTTTAAGAATATATCTTTGGTGGCAAATTCTCTATAAATTGCAGATCTGCTCTATTTTTCTGTGTTCTTTTGAGGTCACCACACATAGGATAAGCTGTGAGAGAAGGAAGGTTCTAAGAGAAAGCATCTAAACCTGAGAAGAGTCACATTTCAATAACCTAATGGTTTCTTATCCAGGGGAAGCATGTTCAGGTTTTGCTTTTGATCCGTTTGATGTTCTATGCAAATGAATCCTTGGCCTAGATTTATTTTTTTTCATAAACATTTCATCCTTTTAGTCCTTCCTATAGGGTCAGGGATACTTTTCTGTCTTGGTCAAACATGTGATAGCAGAGAATTGATGGCCAAGCTTAGCTGTGCCAAGCATTGGCTATCTCAGAGAGACACTCATTATTCTGGGCATGAAGGGGCATTTGTCTCTACCTTTTAGAAACTGTCTTTGACAATATTGTTAGGTGACCAAGAATAAGAATTAGATTGTATAATTGTACACCTGAAACTAATATAATGCTGTATGTTAGCTATACTGGAATTAAAAAAAAATAAAAAAAGAATTAGATTGTACATATGAGTGAGAGAGAGAGAAAGTCCATTAAAAGCCTATGAGGAAGTAGGCTTGATGATAAAGAGATTCAAACTCATTTCTGGAATGTAGGAGCCTAGATTCTTGAAATAGCGAAAAGAACTCAGGGAGAAATCACAACCCACAGAACAAGCCATTAAGAGTTTACGGCTGCCTTGTTTTGCAAAGAAATGTTATTTGGGTCCCTGACTACTTTTTTTTTTTTTAAACTCTATCATCAAGTAAAGTTTAATTCCAGGAGTACAAGAATGGTATTATATCAAGACATTGATTAAAACATAGACCCTGATTAACAGTGGTTAAAAGCAGTAATCGATGTATATGAAATCATATTTTAAAAAAATTAAAAAAAAAGAAATCATATTTAAGAGGGAAGTGTTGTTTTAATTTTTACAAAAAACACTGTATTAAAATTAAAACTTGAAAATCACTCTATGCCATACACAAAAAGACTTACCTGAAAATTTAAATGAAGAAGAATCTATACATAAAGACCCAGTTTTGCCTTTTAGCTTCTGATATAAAGTGGTTTCAATCCTATCTCGAAATTTTGCTGCAGTATTTTTAATACAGGATTTAAACTTCAGCACAGCATGTATTATCACTTTCCCTTGGGCTCGGCTGCAGAATAGAAACAGACAAATAAATTATAATTTTATTACTGGAGCCTTGATCATTCTTAATGGAGTCATTTTATAATTTTGCTAAGCAGAGCTCCTGGCAGCTATTCCACTCTCAGGGGGGTAGAAATGGCACTTTATGTCCATGGTGAACAGTAAAGAGAGTGTGATTTAGACTCAGAGGAACTGTGTTTGTATTCTAGATTCACCATCTGCTAACTCCTTGACTACAGCAGGCGAATTTCTTCATCTCTGTAATGGGGATAATATTATTTCCTGGGTTATTGTACACACCATATAAATTAATGTATATGGAGGTATTTTGTAAATGTCAGTGCTGTGTAAAAAATTTATTAGTATATCTATGTATAATAAATCCATGATGGTCTCTAAGAGCATAGGGCCAATAGCACATAACAGAATGAAACTTAACAGGTGAGATGAAAGAATCATTTATTATCTTGGTTTTTTTTTGTGTGTGTGTGTGTTTTCATTTGTTTTGCTTTTAAAGATTTTATTTATTTATTCATGAGAAACACAGAGAGAGGCAGAGACACAGGCAAAGGGAGAAGCAGGCTCCTCTCAGGGAGCCTGATGTGGGACTCGATCCCAGGATTCAGGGATCATGCCCTTAGCCTAAGGCAGATGCTCAACCGCTGAGCCACCCAGGCGTCCCCTGGTTTTTGTTTTTTGTTTTTATTTTTGTTTTGGTGGAGGCACAGTTTGCAAGAGTGGGCCAGTTCTCTCTCATCTGTTGGAAATCATGACTGAGCAAACACCTTAGACTGGATTTATTTTATTTGTAATTCTGACTTGAAGATTCAAGTGTACTATCCAGAAATTTTAAAAGGGGATAACTATTACTGACTTGATGAGATATCTATTTTGCTCTATTCTATGTTTCTGTACTTCCTCCCTTCTTCCCAGGCATTTCTCTATATTTATACATCTGAAAATCCACAGCAACCTCTGAGTAGGTGACTCAAGAGAGATCTTGAAAACATCCACTTGCAAACCTTCATAATACCCGTGAACAAAAACAGAAGCCATGGCTAAGATCCAAGATTTTCTAAGTAATTGCAAAGCTTTATTATTTTAATAATATTTTTCCAGGGTAATTCTAGGTAATGGATTAGCTAAGTTTTATATAACCTTTTATTATTTTATGTTTTAGGACATACGTACACTAGATGCTCTTCCTCTAAGCACTATACATGTATTCTTTTTATTTCCTAGGTACAGTACTCAGCATTTAGTAGTTATATGTCAATTTACTAAGTATTCTCACCTCTTCTTCTTTTACGCAGGTGCAATGCTAGTATTTTCTTATGTTATTTGTAGAGACAAACCCTTTACTTCTCATGGAATAGACAAGGCATATTGTATTGCTCTGTTGATTTTAAAGATTTTGTCAAACCATAGATGTCACTCTGAACTTTTCTCCTGGATGGGATAACAATCTAAAAATAAACTAAATACAACATATGGATTCTTAATCTGACATCATCAGAATCATATGACCCTCTTTTACACTGAAATCATGAACTAAAAGTTATTTTAATATTACCTTCTCTTGACTCATAAAATAATCTTTAGTTTTATTTGACAAATGCATCTAATTCTTTTCCATTGGCAGTTTTCCTTTCCATTCTTGAAGTTTCAGTTCAGTCATTCAGTCAGTCATTCACTTAACAAGTGTGTATTAGTCCAGGCAATATAGCAGACAGCATTCTAGGTACCAGAGCTACATCCACTACCAGCATATAAGAGCCCAAGGAGCCTGCTCTCATGCAAGTAAGAGAAACAGATAAACAAGAAAATGAAGGTATAAAATAACCTTCAAGGTGTGTTCTATGAAGAAGACAGCAATGACTTGAAGGTTGGAGGTGGCAACATTATAGACAGCTTCAGGGAAAGATTCTTTTTTTTTCAAAACGTTTTGTTTAAATTTAATTTGCCAACATATAGTATAACACCCCATGCTCATCCCATCAAGTGCCCTCCTCAGTGCCCATCACCGAGTTACCCCAAACCCTCACCCACCTCTCCTTCCACAACCCTTTGTTTGTTTCCCAGAGTTAGGAGTCTCTCATGGCTTGTCTTCCTCTCTAATTTTTTCCCACTCAGTTTCTCTCCTTCAGTGAAGGCCTCTTTGAAGTGAGGTCCCAATGACAAGGAGTGAGTCGTGAGAACTGAGGGAGAAATCTCCCAGAAAAAAGGAATAGCAAGTACAAAGGCCTTGACCAAGACAGACTTAATACTGTTACCACTTGGGGGTTTGGGTCTTGTATTGTCAGATCTTTTTACTTTTCAACACATTCTGAGAATTACGTCTTTTATGTAATATTTCCCAACTTTTACATTAATTAATTAATTAATTAATTAATTTTTAGATTTTATTTATTTATTTGAGATAGTGAAAGAGCAAGCACAAGTTTGGGGAGGAGAGGCAGGGGAAAAGGGGGAAGCAGACTCCCCACTGAGTGGGGAGCCCAATATGGTGCTCAATTCCATGACCCTGAGATCATGACCTGAGCTAAAGGCAGATGTTTGACTGAGCCACCCAGGCACCCCCCAACTTTTATATTTAATCCACAAGTCTTTAAGCTAGATTTGGCTACCTATTAGTTTGCTCCCCCCAGACCAGATATTCTGTATATGGCTTTCTTATCTTACCCATTTTTTCCCTATATTGAAATAATCTCCTGACTTTATATTTGTCTTGTGACCTTGTGCCTTCAAATAAAAAACAAAACTTTATATTTGTCTTGTGACCTTGTGCCTTCAAGTAAAAAACAAACCCATGCAACCTTTACCTGAAACTCATAATCAATCAGAATGGGTTCTGGTTAAATAATTTTCCAAAAGATCTTGAATATCGTTTTTTTTTTTTAACATATGAAAATGCTAGTGCTTTTGAAGCCTCAAACTAAAATCTATTTCATCCTTTGAATTTATACCAAGTGAAGATGAGGCATGAAGTGAACAGAATTTTCTGCTCTGTGCTTCTTGGGTGATTTTACATACCTTACTTGGACAACATGAGATTTGACATACTGTCTTCTCAGTTTGGATCCATGGAATGTTTCATTTACCTGTTCAAAAGTAAAATGAATGGTGACTTATGGTTTTTCTTTTTTTTAACTTTTAATTTTTCGTTGTGGAGAACTCCAAATATACACAATGGCAAAAGAAAGAGTATGGTGAACCCCATGAACCCATCATTCAGCTTCACCAGTTATCATTAAATGGCTAAACAGGCTTTATTTTATTACTACCGGCATCCTAAGAATTAAATAAACCCTTAATATCATTGAATATATCGAAGTTTGAGAAGAGAAAAAAAGAGATAGGGGAAAAATAATAAACAGTGAGAGAAAATGGTTCTGAATTAAAAATCATTATTCACATATCCCCACTGAGAAAAATACAGGATTAAGAACTCTAAAGCAAGATAAAAATCAGAATTCAAATCTCAATAGAGGAAAAAATGCAGAGAGGAAATAGTTGTGAACAATGAAACCTGAGGAGGGAGTGTGTTCAATGCAATGAATATATAATTTCAATGCTTGCAGTGGAAGCAACCTACTTTAAGAAACATCCTAGTAAGAGTTTAGAGCATCAGATACTATCTCAGCAAAACCTAATCACTAGAAATAGGAGTGGGGGAGGAAAGAGGAAATAAAAGTGTTAAAAAGCCTTTTCAAGAGTAAAGAATGAGAAGAGAGGAGAGAACAGAAGTAACAGTCATTAAAAGCCTCTTCTAAGGTTAGGGCTCAGGTAGGAGAAATAACTAACATTTGATGGGGCTAATAATTTCTGTAAAACTAGTGGAAAAATAAATGCATCCAATTTTGAGTTCCAGAAAAAATAACTATTAACTAAGTATGTTGAAATTTCCAAGAAGAAAAAATACAATGAAAAACAATTTAAACCAGCCACAAATAAGGAAAAGAGCGAAAACGTAAAATAAATTATTTACTTAAAGGAAACTGCAGAAATAAAATCAAGTATCCTACTTGTTACAATTGATGGGAATAGGTAAAATTTTGTCATTAAAGAATCTATCAGGCTGCATTTGAAAACAAAACCTCGGTATCTGTTATTTATTTATTTATTTAGTTATTTTTTCTAAAGATTTTATTTATTTATTCATAAGAGACACAGAAACACAGGCAGAAACAGGTTCCCTGTGGGGAATCTGATGCAGGACTTGATACCAGGACCCCTGGATCACGACCTGAACCGAAGGCAGATGCTCAACCACTGAGCCACTCAGGCATCCCGGATTCTGTTATTTAAAAGGATCATACTTGTAAATAAAGCAATGAAAGATTGTTGGAGATGAAACTGTGGGAAGGAAATACTATCCCATTAATTGAAACCCAGTAATGGAATCCAAAAGTATATCCTAGAGTATAACATTTATGTTATATAACAAGGATGGCATTTTAATTATTGGGATAGGCTGGATTATTTAATAAGTGGTATCAGGTCAACTGGCTACCTATGCCAGAAAGAAAATAAATTTAGGTTCCTACCTTAACCTAAACTACTTCAATATGGATAAAGACTTAAAAGTGGGGTGCAAAAACTTCCTAGGAAATGGAATACACTTCTTTTATGAACTGTGCAAACCATTTCAATCATTTGATCTTAGCCAAAAGGCCAAGAAGCTATGAAGCCATGTCAATCAAAACAGAAAATTTAGAAAATCAAAAATACTGATTTGAAGGGGCACCTGCACCCTGATGTTGATAGTAGTATTATCAACAATAGCCAAATTGTGGAAAGAGCCCAAGTGTCCATCAATTGATAAATGGATAAAGAAGATGTGGTATATATATACTGTACAATATTACTCAGCCACCAAAAGGATAAAATCTTGCTATTTGCAACAACATGGATGGAGCTACAGTGCATTATACTACTATGTTAGTCAGAGAAAGACAAATACGGTATGATTTCACTCATGTGAATTTAAGAAACAAAATAGATGAAGATAGAGAAGGAGGAAAAAAGAGAGAAGCAAACCATCAGAGACTCTTAACTATAGAGAAAAAACCTGAGGATTGATGGAGAAGAGGTGGGTGGAAGGATGGCTTAAACGTATGATCAGTATTAAGGAGGGCACTTGTTTTGAGCACTGGTTGTTATACATTAGTGATGAATCACTAAATTCTACTCCTCAAACCAATATTACACTATATGTTAACTAACTAGAATTTAAACGAAAATTTGAAAAAAAAGTTTTAAAAAACTCAGTATACAATATTTATACTGAATAATTATAGTAAGACTATAATAATTATATAATTATTATATTATAGTAGGACTATAATTTCATTAAAAAATGAAGCTTATTTTTTTATTTTTTTTTACTGGAGTTCAATTTGCCAACATTTAGCATAACACCCAGTGCTCATCCTGCCAAGTGCCCCCCTCAGTGCCCATCACCCAGTCCCCCCAATCCTCCACCCACCTCCCTTTCCACTACCCCTTGTGTATTTCCCAGAGGTAGGTGTCTCTTATGTTTTGTCACCCTCACTGATATTTCCACTCATTTTCTCTCCTTTCCCTTTATTCCCTTTCACTAATTTTTATATTCCCCAAATGAATGAGACCATATAATGTTTGTCCTTTTCCAATTGACTTATTTCACTCAGCATAATACCTTCCAGTTCCCTTCATGTTGAAACAGATGGAGGGTATTTGTCGTTTCTAATGGCTGAGGAATATTCCATTGTATACATAGACCATATCTTCTTTATCCATTCATCTTTTGATGGACACCGAGGCTCCTTCCACAGTTTGGCTACTGTGGACATTGCTGCTATAAACATCAGGGTACAGGTGTTCTGGCATTTCACTGGATCTGTATCTTTGGGGTAAATCCCCAGCAGTGCAATTGCTGGGTCATAGGGCAGATCTATTTTTTAACTCTTTGAGGAACCTCCACACGGTTTTCCAGAGTTTTCCACACAGCCATTTTCAGAACTGGCTGTATCAGTTCACATTCCCACCAACAGTGCAAGAGGGTTCCCCTTTCTCCACATCCTCTCCTTTATTGTTTCCTGTCTTGTTAACTTTCACCATTCTCACTGGTGTGAGGTGGTATCTCAATGTGGTTTTGACTTGTATTTCCTTGATGGCAAGTGATATGGAACATTTTCTCATGTGCTTGTTGGCCATGCCAATGTCTTCCTCTGTGAAATTTCTGTTCATGTCTTTTGCCCATTTCATGATTGGATTGTTTGTTTCTTTGCTGTTGAGTTTAATAAGTTCCTTATAGATCTTGGATACTAGCCCTTTATCTGATATGATCCTCTCAATAGATGCAAAGAAAGCATTTGACAAAATACAGCATCCATTCCTGATCAAAACTCTTCAGAGTACAGGGATAGAGGGAACATTCCTCAGCATCTTAAAAGCCATCTACGAAAAGCCCACAGCAAATATCATTCTCAATGGGGAAACACTGGGAGCCTTTCCCCTATGATCATGAACATGACAGGGATGTCCACTCTCACCACTGCTATTCAACATAGTTCTAGAAGTCCTAGCCTCAGCAATTAGGTGACAAAAAGAAATAAATGGCATTCAAATTGTAAAAGAAGAAGTCAAACTCTTCCGCTTTGCGGATGACATGATACTGTACATAGAAAACCTAAAAGCCTCCACCCCAAGATTGCTAGAACTCATACAGCAATTCGACAGTGTGCCAGGATACAAAATCAATGCCCAGAAATCAGTGGCATTTCTATACACTGAGACTGAAGAAAGAGAAATTAAGGAGTCAATCCCATTTACAATTGCACCCAAAAGCATACGATACCTAGGAATAAACCTAACCAAAGAGGTAAAAGATCTCTACCCTAAAAACTACAGACCACTTCTGAAAGAAATTGAGGAAAACACAAAGAGATGGAAAAATATTCCATGCTCATGGATTGGAAGAATTAATATTGTGAAAATGTCTATGCTATCCAGGGCAATGTACACGTTCAATGCAATCCCTATCAAAATACCATGGACTTTCTTCAGAGAGTTGGAATAAATCATCTTAAGATTTGTGTTGAGTACCAATAAAAAATAAATTTATAAAAAAAATTTGTGTGGAATCAGAAAAGACCCCAAATAGCCAGGGGAATATTAAAAAAGAAAACCAGAGCTGGGGGCATCACAATGCCAGATTTCAGGTTGTACTACAAAGCTGTGGACATCAAGACAGTGTAGTACTGGCACAAAAACAGACACATAGTTCAGTGGAACAGAATAGAGAATTCAGAAATGGACCCTCAACTTTATGGTCAACTAATATTCGACAAAGCAGGAAAGACTATCCACTGGAAAAAGACAATCTCTTCAATAAATGGTGCTGGGAAAATTGGACATCCACATGCAGAAGAATGAAACTAGACCATTCTCTATCACCATACACAAAGATAAACTCAAAATGGATGAAAGATCTAAATGTGAGACAAGAATCCATCAAAATCCTAGAGGAGAATACCAGCAACACCCTTTTTGAACTTGGCCACAGCAACTTCTTGCAAGATACATCCATGAAGGCAAGAGAAACAAAAGCAAAAATGAATTATTAGGACTTAATCAAAATAAAAAGCTTATGCACAGCAAAAGAAACAGTCAACAAAACTAAAAGACAACCTACAGAATGGGAGAATATATTTGCAAAAATGAAGCTTATTGTTTGAAATGAAAAAAATAATAAAGTAGACATAAGACCATCTAAATAGTCACATGTAAAAAGCACATTTGGAAAGATATTTTCATGCAAATAGAAATATTAACATCTGTAATTTACAGAGATTTTTACAAATTGGCAAGGATAAGACTACTGGAATAATGAGGCAAAGGATGTGAATGGGAAATTCACACATGAGAAAGTCCAAATGGCCACCATGCAGAGAAATAGACCTTCAATCTCACTACTGGTCAGTGAAATTCAAAATAAAGTAACAATGATATACATTTATCAGATTAGTACAAAGTAAAAAGTGTATTTTTTGCACCTATTGCTGGTGTAGATGTGAAGAGTAAGCAAATACATGACTGGTAGATGTGTGAATTATTTCAACTTTTAGAAAACAATCTGGCAACATTTCTTAAAATAGTCATTTGATGAAGAAATCTTAGTCTATACACCTATCAAATATGTGTAAGTATACGGTTGCATGTAAGAGGATTTGTTTTGCAATATTGGTTATATTAGTCAAAACCTAGAAACAAAATAAATGCCTGTAAGTAGGGGGAGGGTGAAGTATATTGTGCTACATCTACACCAAAAAATAGTATGCATTCATTGACAAGAATAGATTATACCTTTATATTGACTTGGAGGGATTTCGATGAGATACTGCTGAGGAAAACAAGTAAGTTTTATAAAATTGTGTATAAGGAACTGTCTATGAAAACTTTCAGACTAACGTAGATTTTCTGAAGATCAACAAAAATAACTATGTCACAAAAAGAAGAAAATATTTCTAGAAAGCAATTGGAGGCGCTTTTCTAAAAATTTCCAGTTCCAGTTCTGATTTATCTAATTTTAGTATAGTAACAGTTTAGCATTGTTTAACATTCATTTTTAATTAATATTTATACAAATCATCCACATATTTAAAATTCTGTCTTTCAAATTGGTTCACAAATATATAGGAAAATGTTTTATTGGTGGTATTGTTATATTATTAAATTATACTGTTAAATGTATAACAAAGGATTATAAGATGATGTGTTGTTATAATGGCGGGAAAATACTACTTCCACAGGACAGATACACCAAAAATGGATGCCAAAGAGATAGTACGTTTGCTAGATAGGTGCTCTCAGATGTGCAGTGAAAGTTGGATCTATGGTTCTTTCTGCCTTTTAACAGTAACCACCCTTCCCCTATGACTACAGACATCCCGAATATCCAGTATTTCATTCTTCTATTCTTGTTTCTCAACTGTAGAAAGAAAACTAGTACAACAGTAATTTTGTTAGTTATATTTATATCATTTGAAATATGAATAATAGCTCTGTAATGTTGGTTACATTTTTTTTTATAAACCTTGCATCTTCTTAATTTCTTCATGGCTAAAGA
This sequence comes from Canis lupus dingo, assembly GCF_003254725.2. Taxonomy (NCBI): domain Eukaryota; kingdom Metazoa; phylum Chordata; class Mammalia; order Carnivora; family Canidae; genus Canis; species Canis lupus. The sequence goes on from NC_064255.1 coordinate 58,753,293, forward strand.
CTTAGTGTACAATCATTTAATACATTAGATATTATTTTGTTTTAAAAATAGCTTAGAGAGTATGGTAATATGGAATTTAGGACCATTGCTGGTATTTTGGTTTTCTGATATGTTTTCAGGGGCATAAAATTGCATGAACACTGACAATTTTTACTCAAGCTAAAATATTGTTAACCTATATTGGATGGAACAGGAGTCCTTAATGTTATCCTTCATTTTATTACCTTTAAAAATTATATTTTTCTAATCCTGATTAATTCTATAGATAACCTGTCATTTGAAAGGCTGCCCCAAAGAAAGAATATGCATAAAGGTGTATATGCCTATATCAGGATCAGGTTAACTCAGTGGAAAATTTATTCGACAGATGACCTGGTTATGTAGTGACCAAAGATGCCTCCTGCTCTTGGACACTGTGATAAGTGGTTTGATATATGAGCTTGACTGGCCTGTTTGGTATGGGTAATTTTAGTACCCTATCCATATCAGATATAATTTTGGTCATCTATAATCCAATGCATTATATGTGAAAACCACATAGAGTTTTTTAAACATTTTTCAATATTTGACTGGCCATATGAAATTGATGTAATCCGAAATGCGCTCAAGATTTTACATTTGCATGGTCTTTTGCATAGGACAGAAAAATCATAAAGAAGGTGGAAGCAAACTTTCAGTGTGACCCTGAGTAAGTTAACCTTTTAGGACCTCAGTCTCCTCCCATGGAAAATGGGAATATTGTAAGGATTAAAAAAAAAATAACATACAAAGTACTTAGGGCAGTACTGATCATTAATAAAGCTAATTATTGTTAAGGTCTCATTTCACTTGAATTTTTAGAATTTCTATTCACTGTAATTGGGCATCATATCTGCTGAAGATCTACGAAAAATAAGAAATGGCATAGAGATTTCTTCTTGAGTTGCCCACTGGAAAACCACATGTCTAAAATATGAAAATGTTCCCTATGAAGGCCTAACCTCTGTAGTTAAAAAACTGCCATTCATAGGAAAGAAGCATCTTTCTTTATCCCATTTATTTCTTCTTTTTAGAGTCAGTCATCATAAGAATTATTTAATGGAAACCAGAAGAAGAACAGTGTATTATAATAATGATTAATAGGTAAGTTTCATGAATGATTCACAACTCCATTTGGTGATCGTATACCAAAGGAGTACTTATAAATACTTGTACTTATGAGTGCTGTGGACACGGTGATAATCATAACACACAGAGCATCATAAGTGAAAACAGGCATGTAAAAGCAGGACTTTAACACATGTAGAGGAAAAAGTATGAGAATTATCTGGTAGCTGTTTTAATATAGTTGTGTTAAAGCTGGGAATGAGGACTGCTAAAGGAGCCTGCAACTAGGTGTCAGGATTGGTGCTAATTGACCAACACGATATGATAATTGATAAAACCAATCATTTTAGAATATTAATTTTGAGGTAAACATTGGTTAATTCATTTGAATGAGTTGATCTAAATTTATAGATGAAAAGATGATTTTCTTAGTTTGGGTATATTTGGAATTATTTTGAAGTTCTATATTAACTATTATGTTTATGATTTATTAAGAATGTTAATGATGCTCTTGTTTTAGATATTTTTAGGCTATTATATTTTAAGGGATTACAGAATAACAGGACTTTTGCTAAGATTATGACATATTTCATCTTATGTGATGCTTACAACAATCCTATGATATAGATACATATATATAGCTTAAGGTTATATAGCTGGTAAATGGCTAAACTTAGAATTGAACAAGGACTCTGGGTCCAAGGCCTGTTCTTAACCATTGTGTTCTCTAGCTTCCCTGTCATTTCCTTTTTATCATAAAGCTAAACTAAAGGTGAGTATTGTCTTCCTCCATTTTCTATATGCTACTTTTAGTATAATGGTAAAAGCATACCAAGGTTTTTAAAGACTGAATTTATTATAAACTTGGAGGTAGAAGGATATGGAAAGATGGAAAGATGGAAAGACTATAAGCTTTAATCCGATCGACCTGGATCTGAAGGTGTCCTGTTAGGAATCTGCTCAAGGAAATGGAAGGTGGATGATGCCACCACTGCTCTCAGCAGGATTTAGTTTGGTTGGTAAAGTTACTTGAGCTAATTAGAGTATATCTACAATAAAGGAAGATTATGTCTAAGGGGCAGTCAAGACTTTTCATTAGGTTTTTAGTCTGCTAAAGGTTAACTTAAAGCACACTCTTAAGTAGACATTTAAAACTTGATAAAGATCTTTACTTTGGGCTATATGTCCTTTTCCTTTTTTTTTTTTTTTTTTTTTTTTTTAATTTTTATTTATTTATGATAGTCACACAGAGAGAAAGAGAGAGAGAGGCAGAGACACAGGCAGAGGGAGAAGCAGGCTCCACGCACCAGGAGCCCGATGTGGGATTCGATCCCGGGTCTCCAGGATCGCGCCCTGGGCCAAAGGCAGGCGCCAAACCGCTGCGCCACCCAGGGATCCCCTATATGTCCTTTTCTACATTGGACATTCTTCTTTCTTGAAGGACTCCTTAGTTTAGGAACAGAAACTGCATGACTTTCATCAGGTATCTTGGAGGTAGGATATATTTTATTTATTTAATTTATTAATGCATTAGAAATATTCATGTCTGTCATGTGTCAGGCATTTCTTAGGTGTTCTCTAAATATGTCCCTCTTGCATTTTTTTTTTCCTGGTCGTGTTTTCTAACTAACTTTCTGAAAGTGCTGACTATCTTAATCGAGAACTTGAAAGGTGATCGTTGGGTTTCTGGCACTTCTAGAAACATAACATTTAAAAGGGCTATGCACAGAAAAAAATGTCAACTTACCAAAGACACTACCTTTTTGTTTAGATCCATATATTCTTGTGAATACGGTTTTTCAAATTTGCTGTCATAGTCAATGTTATTGACTTTAAAGCTGATGTGGTGGTAGAAAGGCGTCTTCTCTGGAAAGGAGGGAAAAGAAAAAAACAGTTATAAATTAATTCATTTTGTAATTATTTTCATTCTTAAGAGGATCATGTGAAATATAAAATTCTAATGAAATTGCAGGTAACTCAACATTTCAATAGTCTTTATTCCTAGTGATTGTTAAACTAACTTTGACAGAGCAATGTTTATTAAATTATAACCCCACCCGAAGGTGTATTTGGAATTTTTAATGTAAAATTTGAATGTGCCAGATTTCAAATCAATTTGTTTACCCAGGCAGCCCAACCAATGAATGTTAAAAAGATAAGCCCTATCAAATACTTTACATAGTCTCAGGAGGTTCTAATCTAGTTCCCAAAGGTTTACTATGACTTGAGAAAACTTGGAGTATTAATAAAACTTGCTTATTCTGAGGCAGAAGTACTTAATTTGGGCTTTTTTCCTTTTTATTTTTTTTTTAAGATTTTATTTATTCAGGAGAGACACAGAGAGAGAGAGAGAGGCAGAGACACAGGCAGAGGGAGAAGCAAGCTCCATGCAGAGAGCCTGACGTGGGACTCGATCCCAGGTCTCCAGGATCATACCCTAGGCTGAAGGCGGCGCTAGACCGCTGAGCCACCGGGGCTGCCCGATTTTTTTCTTTTTAGAAATTCTTATAAGTTGCTAAAGTTTACAATTTCTGGGAAATAAATATAAGTAATTCTAGGAGCAAGATCTTAAATATATTAAAACTCATATGAATTTTCATATGGATAGTTTCTTCTAGGCCCACTTAATATCTGCATAAAATATTGCTTTAGTATAAACTGCAAGTGATGATTATACACACAAACACAAATAGGTAGATAGATAAACTTGGTATTTCAAACAAGTATATTTTATTGTATGTAACCATAAAGCAATTTTGTTTTTAAATTCTTTAGTAACAAATAGTGTTCTGGTCACTATAAACCATAAAATGTGCTCTCAATTCACATATTAAAATACCCAGATCTCTTTTTTAGTCAAAATTTGAACTTGATGTAAAGCTGAGGGTTTTTTCCTCCCTTTCTAAGCTCTTTACTCAGCAAGTGCTGCTATTCCTCCTTTTCCACTTCATTGACTGGATTTGGACTCCTCTAGGTCCTTACTTGAAAGGTTAAGAATTTGGAATCTAGCTTTAGTACTCTGGAAACTTAGTATATACTTAAAATCAATTTCTTTCTAGGTTCTCCTGAACTTTTCTTAAATTGGATTCTCTCTCAAAGCCCATCTCTCAGCTTATATGAGGGGGAAAATATGTTGTTCACATATTGGGGAGGTTGTAGTAGCTTAAAAAATTTATGGTATGCCTATGTCCAAAGATAAACTCTTAAAATATCTTTTCCTCTCTCCAGTGTCTGGCAGTTTTATTCTTTGGAGGAAAGGCAGTAGGTTCTGTGTCTATATCTTGAGTGAGAAACTTATTCAAAGATTTATGGGCATTTGCCATACTATCACTCTGGGTCTGGCGGTGTTGGCAGCTGGCATTACAATCCACCTAATGATCATGTTCACACAATCTATGTGTAGGAAGGGTGTGTATGGAAGACAAAGTGTAATAGTATAAATAGTTTTTGAGGATATGGCCTCTTTACACCAGTGTATACAACTCTATTTGTCTCTATGGAAATTATTTTTCTTATAAACTGAAATGGTTGCTTACCTAGACAGCTTTTTTTTCTAAATATATTTTTTCCAGAAAACACTATTATGTTCTAAAGCAGTGGTTCCCAATTTATGACCCATGAGTTATATAGAATAGGGGAATGGTGACAGTAGAAGATGATTCTAGGAAAAAATATTTATATATACATCATTCATTATTCTAGATTAAAAAAATGATGATTCTCATACATATATGTATTACAAATTTTCAAACATAGGTAGATATAGTTAATTAAATGCAAGTTAATTTAAAAGGAATTACTAAATTTATAGTTGTCTTCATTTCTTTACTCAACAAAGTAATTATTCTCTTGCAAGAATGTAGAATTTTTTTTTCCTATAAAAAGGCCCTCATTCTTGAAAACATTAGAAAATAGTGGGTTAAAGTGACAAGGACAGCACACAGCAAATCTGGCCAATGTGCTATTTTTAAGAGAGATTGATCTTGAGGATCCCATAATTTTTTGTACTTTATGTAAAATATATAAAAAATTGTATTTGTACTGACCTTTTAGATTTCATCCCTCAGTAGTAGGAAATCTTCTAGGTTTAGTCAGAATTTATGAGAAGAAAATATTGGATGGAGAAAAAATTATAGGCTTTGAAACAAAAAATTTTAGCTTAAAATCCCATATTCTGGGCTTTTATACTTATTTGTTAACTTACTGATAATCTCTTGAGAAAGTTACAAGTTCAGCAATGATAGGGACTGTGGCTTATTCATCAACATATTCCTAGAACCCAAGTCTTTAGCAGGAATTTAAGAAAAGAGTACACCAAATCCTCAGGTCTAGAATACTCTAAGCCAGTGGTCACTAAAGAAGTTTATAGTCAATGTTATTAACCTTAAGAAATTCTCTCTACTAAATATTCTTATCTGACTTCTTTCCTTCCCCCATTTTCAAAATTCCTAATTTTCCCAATAATAGAAGCAATAATTCTGTGCGATTAGAAAGTTAGGCACAGTAAGTACTTACCATAAATGACAAAATAAACAATGAGTCCAATGATTATTGCAACAACAGCCAGCATTAAGATACCCAGGGTAATCTTTCCACATGTTGTGAGTTTCATTTTTGTGTTTGACTCTGTCCCTCTAGGCAGAAAGGAGAGGAAAGCAAGTGTTAATAAGAGCAAGAAATAGGACATTCGCAATAATAAATATGTACTTGATGTGAAGCATAACATCAATTATTTTACATTAATTATAGACTCAATGGACTGCTGAGCTTGGAAAACAACATATAGGACTAGTAAATATAATATTTTTTCTGCTTATTTTTCATTATTCATTATTATTATGAATAATAATGGTGATAGTAAAATCAAAATTCATTCATTTACCAAATACTTATGGATGTTCTACTATGGACTAGGCATAGTAGCAAAGATCTCTTTCCTTATGGAGATTACATTTTACTGAGGGGAGATAGCAAAGAAGAATATAATTAATAAATAATAATATATATCTATATATAATTAATAAATAAATATAAAAAAAGATCTTAAGTGCTATAGAAAAAATAGAGCTAGGTAAAGATCAGAAATGTGGGAATGTATGTGAGATGATAGAGGCAGAATATGATATTAAATAGAGTGGTCAGGTTAGGCCTACTGAGAAGGTAAAATCCAAGAGACTTGAAACATGATGTTGTTGGCCATACAGGTATCTGGAATGTCCCAGGCAGATGGAATAACTCTACAAAGGCCAGGAGGGAGAGGTATGCCTAGACGAGCATGCTAGGAGGGCAGTGTGACTGAAACAGTGAATGAGAACAGTAACAAAGGAGTAATTATGAGAGGTCCCAAGGCCTTGGTCATAAAGGGCTTGGTGGGTCATTGTAATAATTTTGGCTTTTTCTCTGAGTGAAATGTGAGTTTTAGGAGGCTTTGGGCAGAACACTATGATGAGCTGACCTAATTTCTTACGGGATCTCCGTGACTGCTTTGTGGAAAGTAAATTGTGTATGGCAAAGGTGGAAGCAGAACCACAAGATTGAAAACGATTATAGTAATTCAAGCACAAGATGATGTTGATGTGGACCAGAGTGGTAGAGGTAGAGGAAGTGAAAAGGGTTTGAATTTGCATACGTCTTGAGTATAGAGTTGGTAGGATAGAGGTCTCAGATAGGAATATAAATTTGGCATTCTTCAATATGTAATGTTAGGATCTGAGACTAGAAGAGATTTACCAGGTAAGTATAGATAGAAAAGACCAGGATATGGTTACTGGAGCACTTCCAAATCCAGAGATTAGGAAGAAGAGCAAAACCAAGCAAAGGAGACAGAGGGAGCAACTAGTAAGGGTAGGAGGAAAAGAGAGAAAGTGGTGTTCTGGAAGCCGACAGAAGTGTATCGGGGAAAGGGAAGGGAATCAACTGTCAAATGCTGCTGATAATTTAAAAAAAGTGAACAAGCATTGAAAATTGACCATTGGATTAGCATTATAGAGATAATTGATTACCTTAATGCAAGAAGTTTTAGGAGTGGAAGAGGAAGGGAATAGTTAGAAATGGATTCAAAGACAATGCAAATAGGAACACCTGAGTGGCTCAGTGGTTGAAAGTCTGCCTTTGGCTCAGGTTGTGATCCTGGGGTCCTGGAACTGAGTCCTGCATTGGGCTCCTGGCAGGGACCTTGCTTCTCCCTCTGCCTATGTCTCTGCCTCTCTCTGTGTCTCTCAAGAATAAATACATAAAATATTTAAAAAAAGACAATGGAAGTAGAGGGACTGGAGTAGTGACCACAGTCCACTTTTTAAAAGATTTTGCTGAAAACAGGTAATAAAGAAATGGAGCTATACATGTTGAAGGAATGAGATCAAGAGAAATTTTATAATAGAATAATGTAATAAACCTTCATATCCTTCACATAGATTTAAGAACTGGGAACACCTTACAGTATTTTACCTATTTTTCTGAAATATTTTAAAGTAGTTGCAGAAAAGTAATTGCATCATGACATTCACCCCTAAATATTTCATTTTCCCTCTAAAAAAATAAGGATATTAAAAAACATGACCATTGTAATACATAATGAAATTACCAATAATTCCTGAATGCCTCTATTACCAAGTTTATATTCAAATATCTTTAGTTGTCCTCAATGATCTTTCACAATATATTTTTTTTGTTTTTGAACAAAAAATCAAATACAAATATTCACATTGCACTTGGTTACTATACTTATCTTTTAAAATCTAGAACAGCTTCAATACTCTGCCCTCATTTTAAATTTTTTCATGACATTGATTTATTAAAGGCACTGGGTTAGTTGTCCTTTGGAATACCTCAGAGGAAGAGAAGTTTGTGTATTTATGTTTCAAAAATTTTTAATTAAATGTTTTATTTTGTGATAATTAGACTCATATGTTGTAAGAAATAATACAGAGGGATCTCTGGTACGTTTTTCCCAGTTTTCTCCAGTGGTAACAAATTGTAGAACTATAGCACAGTATCACATTAGTGTATTTATAGTGATATGGCCAAGATACCTAACATGTCTATCACAAGGGTCCCTCATGTTTGTTTGTTTGTTTGTTTTTTTGCCACATCTACTTGTCTTCAGTCCCCTTATCCTTATTAACTCCCTGGCAACCACTAGTCTCTTCTTTTCTATAATTTTGTCATTTAAAAAATGTTATGGGATCCCTGGGTGGCGCAGCGGTTTAGCGCCTGCCTTTGGCCCAGGGCGTGATCCTGGAGACCCGGGATCGAATCCCACGTCGGGCTCCCGGTGCATGGAGCCTGCTTCTCCCTCTGCCTGTGTCTCTGCCTCCTCTCTCTTTCTGTGTGACTATCATAAATAAATAAAAATTAAAAAAAATGTTATATAATTGGAATCCTACAATATGCAACTTTTTAGATTTTTTTTTTCACTCAGCAAAATTCTCTGGCATTCATTCAGGTTGTTGCATATATCAATAGTTTTTTTTCAGAAATTGCTGATGTATGTACTAACCCTTTCTCAGATATCTCATTTGCAAATATCCTCTCTCAGTCCATAGGTTGCCTTTTAGTTTTGTTGATTGTTTCCTTCACTGTATGGAAGCTTTTTATTTTGATGTAGGCCCAGTAGATTATTTTTGCATTTGTTTCCCTTGATTCAGGGGATTTATCTAAAAAAAAAGTTGCTATGGCTGATGTCAGAGACATTACAGCTTGTGCTCTCTTCTGGGATTTTTATGGTTTCAGGTCTCACGATTAGATCCTTAATCCATTTTGAGTTTATTTTGTGTATGGTTTAAGAAAGCATTCCAATTTCATTCTCTTGGTTGTAGCTGTTGAGTTTTCCCAACACTATTTGTTGAGGAGACTGTCTTTTTCCCATTGGATGTTCTTGCTTCCTTTCTCAAAGATTAATTGACAATATGATTGTGAGTTTATTTCTGGGGTCTCTATTTTGCTCTACTGATCTATGTGTCTATTTCTGTGCTAGTACCATAATGTTTTGATTACTACAGCTTTGTAGTACATGTGAAATCTGGGATTACAATACCTCCAGTTTTATTCTTTATCAAGATTGCTTTGGTTATTCAGGGTTTTATTTGTTTCTACACAAGTTTTGGGATTATTTGTTCTAGTTTTATGAAAAATGCTGTTGGTATTTTGATAGGGATTACATTAAATCTGTAGATTGCTTTGAGTAGTATGAACATTTTAACAGTATTTGTTCTCCAAATCTATGGACACTTCGCATCTTTCCATTTCTGTGTATTATCCTCAATTTCTTTCATCAATGTTTTATAGTTTTCAGAGTACAGGTCTTTCACTTCCTTGGTTAAGTTTATTCCTTGGCAATCGTATATGGCCTAAATTGTTATTTTGTAGTGAGTTTCTTGTAGACAACATATGACTGGGTTATATTTTTAAATCCATTTTATTAATATCTGTCTTTTACAGGTATGTTTAGACAATTTACATTTAGTGTAATTATAAGTATTTTAGGGCTCAAGTCTGCCTTTCAAATACCTTAATCAAAACATCTTTAAGAAGCTCTGGGAGATTGTTCATCATTATTCATAGACTCATGGGATTGTTAGAAGCATGGGATGACATGCACAGTTTGGAAACAATAGTAGGATAGAGTAAGAGAATAAGAATAATAAAAGCTCTTATAATAAACTATCATTTATGAATTGGGAGGCAACTTTATTCCATGTCTCTATGTTTCAATATTGTTAAATGTTTGGAGCACACAAAATGTGCGTGGAGGAAATGACTCTTTAGAAGTTGAATAGTTTATTGTATTCATGTTTATTAAGCATCTTGTATGTGCAAGACATTGTGCTAGGCAGGGGGTATACAATGATGAACAAGAGCACTAACAAATGCAAACTGCAAGAATGTAAAATATTAGTTTTGTTTTATATACTTATTATATACTATATTATTATACTTGTTTGCAAGCATACGGGTGGTACTAGTTTGGGCTACCATAACAAAGTATTGTTGTTGAGTGCCTTCAACAACAGAAGCTTATTTTCTCACAGTTCTGGAGGCTAGAAGTCTGAGACAGAGATGTTGGCAGGGTTGTTTTTTTTCTAACGCTTCTCTCCTTGGCTTATAAATGACTGTTTTTCTCCTTATGTCTTCACATCATCTTCCCTCTGTACATATCTGTGTCCTTATTTTTGTTTCTTTCTTTTTTTCTGTCTTAACACAAAAATTTCTTTTCTCACAGTTCTAGGGGTCAGAAGGCTGAGATCAAGGTGTTGGGAGGGTGAGTTTCTCCTGAGGTTTCACTTATTGTTTTGTAAGATGGTCATGGTTTTCAGATGATTTTCCCTCTGTGTATGTCTGCCCAAATTTCCTCTTCTTATAAGGACACCAGCCATACTGGATTGGACCCACCTTAATGATATCCTTATAACTTAGTTGCTTCTCTAGAGACCCTATCTCCAAATATAATCAGATTCTGATGTTCTATGGTTTAGGATGTTGACATGAATTTTGAGGGGACACAATTCAGTCAATAACATTTTTGGATTACATTATATACTTGATATTATATATTTTATATTTTATATACAATATGCCAGTATGCTCTCTGCATGGAGCCTGCTTCTCCCTCTGCCTGTGTCTCTGCCTCTCATTCTCTCTCTGTGTCTCTATGAATAAATAAATAAAATCTTTAAAAAATATATTAAAAAAACAAAACAAAACAAAACAAAACAGTATGCCAGTATGTACAATATTCCATGTATGCTTATATGTTTGTGTGTATGTTTCATATATGCGTATCAGTATAAGTGAAATGATAATAATAAATATTGATTAGTTTGAAATACCTATATTTATTTGGTTTTTGTTTGAAAACAGAATCAAGTACCTATAAAAAGTTTATTTTTTGGTTAATGGTCATTCTCTGAATAGATGATACTCCCTAAGGAGTTAATGTTAACTAGATATCCAATGCAGGTTAAATTTTCAAGTCTTATGTTCTTAGAAATTTCATTTTACTTAAAAACCACTTTGACCATTTCAATATATTTTGTCCAAATTATGTTTTCAGTTTGCACATAAATGTTAATATCTTCATATTTCTATGAAGGTATGATGCCCATGAACATTTTTGGTTCATAATAAAATAAAAATCCCTAAAAGACACTTCACTATGAAAAATGTTTTCCTGTAAATATTTATAATCTGACCAAATCACTGAGTTTAGAATAGTGTTTAAAATTCGAGGAAAAAATAAATGACTAAATTATATGGTGAAACCCTGGTAACTTAAATTCCTGTTATCCTAAAACATCCTCTCCCACATCCACATATGTATGCCTATATATTTTACTCAATACAGTTTGCCATGGAATAAGCCTCAATGAAAACATGATGATTGTAATATGAAATTGGTGGCAAAATCTTGAAGTATATTTTTTATTCATCTAAGCTGCATCCTTCTAATAGATCGAACTATTTAAAAATGCTGCCTTTTTTTGGTTAAAAAACTTGAATTTTGGTAATTTTACAATAATTCACCCTAGAGGTACACAGATACACTTTGTTTATTGTCTCCTCTTGTCATAAGATGATATAAAAGTGATTCTTGTAACTAAGAATTTGTTTAATAGGGAGATTGATTTCAATCCTCCTGCCAATATAAAGTTCCTAAAATGAGAGATGCATAGCCTTTTGGAACTGGAAAGGATTTTGCAAATCACCCATTCTGGTTTCCTGATTTTAAGAGGACAGCCAAAATCTGAGATCACTAGTGATTTTACTATCTAGATTCACAAATGTAAAATTTTGGTTAATGAGTAAAAATTAATTTTAAAGGCAAATGAACTAAATGTTGCTGTCATTCCTACCTGAGTATTCTAAAATGCAGATGTTCTTCCTATTTGCAAAGGGTTTTATTGATTTGGAAGGTGATTTCCCCTGTGTGTATATGCGTGTGTGTGCACACGCATGTGTATGTATGTGTATTCCTGAATTCAAAAGGAAAATTAAACTCTGTCAAGATCCAGTTCTTTTAAGTATTCTTCTAAAAACAATGCCAGACATATAAATTCCATTTTCCCAAAGTGTTATATTATGTGGAATCTTGGTTGAAAATAGATTACTTATTTGGCAGCAAGTGGGTCTTGGGTGTAGTTAACACGAGCAATAAAAAATCTTGTTTTTATTTTAGCAATGTGCCTTAACTTTTTCAAATTTCTGTATTTATTCACAAAGTATATCCTGGAGCCATTCAGGTGCTATATTAAGATGGTAGTGATATTTAGGATTATTTAGCGATTTCAGAAACACTGGCTTTTTTGGTGAGTTGTGCTTTTTATTAATTCTTTGAATGGATGAAACTAGATCTGTCTATATATTATTTCTCACATACTGTTTATGGAGCACAAGGAGTTGAGTAAGTTGACATGGACATGAGAGCTAAGATAAAACATTTTTACTAGACTTTTTGTTAATTCATAAGGATTAACAGTAACAATTTGGAAAATATTTCAGAGATTCTCTTAGCTAATTAAACTAAATACTAATGTGAATATGTAAAGTGAGTGATTATTAAAGCTGTTTATTGTGATGTTACATTCTGCACAATATGTTAAACTGTTCACCTAGAATCTAGATGTTGGCATGATGTAGCAACCAGAAAAGTTGTCTGAAGATTTTATTAAAAATATGGGTTGGGTTCAATGGGTTTATCAAAGCATTCATTTTGTTGGAGTGCTAGGAAAGACTGTAATATTTATGTGAACATTTATCTTTGCCTTAATTTGATTAGCATAGGAATCAAGCCATAAAAATTATTTGTTCATCTGTGTGTACGATGTGCCAACAAGTCAGCACATTTGTTTGACTTTCAGGCCAACTGCTATCTGAGCATAAGGCATAGCTAATGGGAAGAAATGATCCCCTATTCTTTTTTCCAATTAAAATTTTAAATCATACCACTAAAAATGTCCAACAGTGAAGTACTGTGATGTTTCAATAATTAAAAATTAAGACTTAAACTTTTCTCTGCCACATCCTACAGCTAAAATGTATATTGTGAACATATTAATGTCTCTATTATCAGCATACATCATTAGAAATAGATACATATAACTATTTTGTATTCTTTTAATTTTCTTTCTTTCTTTTTTTTTTATTTATGATACTCGCACAGAGAGAGAGAGAGAGAGAGAGAGAGAGAGAGAGAGGCAGAGACACAGGCAGAGGGAGAAGCAGGCTCCATGCACCGGGAGCCCGATGTGGGATTTGATCCTGGGTCCCCAGGATCGCGCCCTGGGCCAAAGGCAGGCGCTAAACCGCTGCGCCACCCAGGGATCCCCCTATTCTTTTAATTTTCAAAGTGAAATTCTTTTTAAAAGTAAAATGCTCCAATTTTATTTCAGCAGTTTCAGCATAGTTTTCATGAATGCTTTAATTTTGCTGGAGATATTTCTCACAAAAATTAACATCCAAAATAGATTCTAATGATTAAAATTTATGAATCTTAATCATTCTAGTTTTTCTTTTATTTGGGAGATGTAGTGTTCCTATTTTTATAAAATGTTACTTTTAAGAATTTTAAAATAGAGATGAAACTACTTTAACTAATTTGATCCATTCAGAGAATATCTCCGAGGAGAAATGGCGAGCCCTCCTGCCACCCACTGCCATCAGCTTACCTGTTCTGCAGTGGTGTCCATGCATGCTGTCGCTGAGGAACCCGTCCCTTTGCCATCTTCTCCTTGAGTGCCGTGTGGCACAGTCATTCTCCACCTATTTAGCTTATGAAATTCTGACTTTTATGTGTTTTAGGATAATGATAATACTTAGCACTCATATAACTCCTCTTCAAAGTGCTTTCTGAACATTTACTAATTAATTTTATATTAGTAAAACATGTGCTATGTATATGCTGCTCCTTAAGTAATAAATAATCCTATGACCCAAGTGGAGGCAAATTTAAAACTCTCATTTGTTGTGACTGAGGAACCAGTTGGGTCACCTGGATTGAGAAGGATAGTGAACCTTTTCTCAGCTTTGCATTTTGTGAATATGGAGACAAGTCTCTGCTCTTCTCACGCTCTAGAATCCACTTCCAAAGACTGTCGCAATTTATTGCTTTTTGGTGGAGGGCCAGTGGCTCTCCAAGTTCTAACCCTCCATTAGGACCTGAATTTTCTCCAATTTATAATTGTCTTCAACTTCCTTCTACTCATATATTATCCTTTCATGAATTCCTCCATGAAATTTTGACTGCTGTCCTAATACTAGCACCCATTAAAAATTTTTTGTGCCCTAAAATCCAAAGGGTGTTGCTTTTTTATTAAAAATATATATGGGTTTAACAAGTAATCTTTCAAGTTTTGGATAGAATTCTCATTCTCAGCAGCCAATTTAGATATTGGTGTGGAGACTACGTAGGACACATCCTAATGTTTAGCTAACTGGAAGAGAAAGAACTTACCAGAGGCCAGGGACCAGCAGCAAGGGAGAATCTAGTTATCTGGAATCTGGGACAGAAGGCTTCCTTGGGTAACCTTATCATATGATCAAGTAAAATCATTGTTCTACCTATGCGACCTCCTCCTTCTCTCCCAAACATGTAAAGGGAAAGATAATCAGAGAAATCATATTTGCCTTAGAATGAAAAAGAACCATAATGGTAGTTCTCGTATCAGTTATTGATAGGACCTTGATCAAATATATTTGCATTCTTTAAAAATTTCCATTTTAATTGTATTAAAGCATTCCAGACTCTATGCTTCTGTATATTCTCAAAATATCCAGTATGTTCTCACTCTCATTTATCTTTGTAAATCCTACTCATTTTTTAAAAAGACTTATTTATTTGAGAGAGAGAGACAGAATGAGGGAGAGAATCTCCAGCAGACTCACCGCTGTGTGCAGAGCCCAATGATGTGGGGCTCAATCTCATGACTCTGAGATCATAACCTGAGCCAAAACCAAGAGTCAGATGCTGAACCAATTAAGTCTCCCATGTGCAGAAAATGTGCGAGAGAGCTGGTTGACCTGTTGGAAACTGTGCCAGCCATTAGTAGCATGAGTTGAGTCTAAATCAGAGATAAAATAGGAACCCAGACCTCTGAGAGGACAGGTGTGGATGGCTGATAATGCCTGCAGACCAGATGGGGCAATGTGCCTCTTTGGAGAGGACAGTCTGGACAATGATGACTGTAGGGTCAGCCCCTTAGCCCCAATCCTTTGACACTAGGTAAAAGCTAGAATACCTAGAACTAAGATGATGGGAAAGACTATAGTAGCTTGCCTGATAAAACCCTAAGCTATGTAGGAAAACCTTGGATTGATTAAATCTACCAAGAAGAGAGTGTATAGTTACCACCACTAGGCAGAATGGGGGCTCGAAAGAGACATAATTAAGAAAATTACTTTTGGTGGGGGGCATACTTCAGTTTATCACAAGAAAATATATCAGCTAGAGTAGCAAGTTTGAGTATGAGCTTAAATATTGAGGCAGCTTTTAAATCATAAAGAAAAGTTTCTAGAAAATTTTAGTTTTTAAGCAATGAGATGTTTAGAAGTATTAAGGAAAGACATAGGATAGTAGCTTTATGAAATTATATAGAACAAAGATGCCATAGAAAGAGGTTATAAGGAAGTTACAGCTCTAAGTTTCCTTTTAAATTCCATAATTTTATAGTCTGAAAGTGTCTTCCCTATCTATACACCTAACATCTGTGATAATGTATACTAGAACACTTTAAAAAATATTTTTTTCTTGTTACAACTCATGTGTTCACTTTAAAAGCCATCGTTAAAAATAACCAACTATAGGATTGAAATGAGAAAGGATTAAAAAGTAATTTTGAGGGACTCCTGGGTGGCTCAGGGGTTTGAGCATCTGTCTTTGGCTCAGGGCGTGATCCTAGAGTCCCAAGGATCGAGTCCCGCATCGGGCTCCCTGCATGGAGCCTGTTTCTCTCTCTGCTTATGTCTCTGCCTCTCTCTCTGTGTCTCTCATGAATAAATAAATAAAATCTTAAAAGGAAAGGAAGGATTGCTTAATTTTTTTGGCCTATTCATTTATAGCCACTATTAATACTTCATGTGAAAATTTAAAAATGAATATCCTTTAAAAGTAAGCATAAAATACATATTACGCACTTTCCCACCCAGTTGTCATATAGAAAACATTTAATGAAGGGAAGGTTAGGAAAGCCACAAAAGACAAAACATAAAAATATCTCAATGTTTAAAAGATACTTAGGTGACTAAGTATGGGGTGGCTCAGCTGTTGAGCATTTGCCTTCAGCTCAAGGTGTGATCCTGGGATTGAGTCCCACCTTGGTTGGGCTCCTCACCCCCCCGCCCACCCCGAGCCTGCTTCTCCCTCTGCCTCTCTCTTTGTGTCTCTCATGAGTAAATAAATAAAATCTTTTTTTTAAAAGGCACTTAGGAATGAGGAAAGATTATTGGTTTTTAAACATAATTACCCATTTTAGAAGACAGTGTTCTGTGTAAAAATTTTTATTTGCAATACCAAGAAAGATAGTTTAACAGGTAATCCTGTAATATATGCAATTCATAGTTTGAGAAATAGTATTTATGGAGTTTATTAATATATGTGTATATATATTTTAATCTATTTTTGTAAAAATTATCTAATAAAAACAAATATTAGTCAAATTCTCTATTTTTACCTGAGAATACTTTCTTTGATTTTTTTTGTTAATGTACCTGATTATGGTTCTATGGATACATATATTTCCTTTAAGTTCCATAATTGTATATATTTGAAAATGTTTATATCTATGTCTATGTCTCTGTATGTACCCAGCTGATGTGTTAGCACTATAACATTTTCTAACTCAGCCTGTACACTAGGAAAACTTTTTGAAAGAATTTTACTAAAGTTTAGATCAAATGCACTCTAGGTTTTTCTCCCAAATGTATTTTGATTTTAGAAGCCATAATAAAAAATAGGAGCATATACGATAAAATTTCCTATCTCTACAATATCCATCTACTATGAGAAGAAATGTAATTTTATTTTAGTGACATTGAATTTTAATTTTCATTCATTCAATCCTTTGGCAAGGTTTCATTGAATGTCTGTTACTTGTTATGCATCATGATAGGAATTCTAAGATAAAAGTCAATATTGAAAATTTAAATCCCACAAGGATTTTGTGGATAGTTTCTGTGTGTGTGTTGAATGTGTAAATTTCATGAGAAACTATTACCTAACTGGTCATGAGGTCAATTGCTATATATTTTTGTCTTCTCAGCCCCAATGATTATATCATTCAATATTATTGAATTCCATAAGAAACCTAATGTGCAAATACACATACACAAATTTTGTTTTTTTAAATGTTTAAAACTTACCTGAGTAATTAAAATCCAGTATGTCAAAAAGTAGGATCCTATTGAACTTTTTCATATATACATAAGTATTGAAAATATATACTCATATATTGGTAAATATTGGTAAATATTTTCATTTAGTTGATGGATAATTTCATGTTTGCTTAACAGAAACATTATCCTGAAGCATATTCTTGTAGATTCCATTACTTTGCCTGATTTTATTTGGTTCACTTTTAACTCATTTAAGAATTTTCAATTTTACTTTTGAAATTTAAGGACATATTTAAGGACATAATAAAAATCTTTTTTTGGAGGCAGGGTAAAGGAATCCTCTAATTAGAGAGCTCTCTTTCATGAGAGAGTTATTCTTATTTTCTAACCTTCTTAATGTTGCCACTGGGCAAGGTCCTACAACTATATGTCTCTATGCTGGCATTTATCCCCCAGATAATATGAAACTATGAAGAAATGAAAGCCATGCTTCTGGTTCTCTAGAATTGGTGGAGAAGAAAGGAAGTCTTCATTTCAATCTCTGCCATTTAGGATAAATGTTACCATAAAATTAAGGGCATTTTATGCTGTGACTGATGTTTCCTGAGCCAAGTTTGGGAAAAAAAAAATGAAGTTACATTCAATTTATGTAAACCAAGTGTGACAAGTCTAATATAAAAATGTTTAGAGAAGGGATTGTAAAATCTTCAGGGTTTTAGAAAATAAAAGTTTCCTTGTGCTGAAGTGCTACAAACCAAATAGAAGGATTTCTTTTCTTTTCTTTTCTTTTCTTTCTTTTCTTTTCTTTTCTTTTCTTTTCTTTTCTTTTTCTTTTCTTTTCTCTTCTTTTTCTTTTCTTTCTTTTCTTTATTTTCTTTCTTTCTTCTTTCTTTCTTTCTTTCTTTCTTTCTTTCTTTCTTTCTTCTTTCTTTCTTTCTTTCTTCTTTCTTTCTTTCTTTTCTTTTCTTCTTTTCTTTCTTTCTTTCTTTCTTTCTTTCTTTCTTTCTTTCTTTCTTTCTTTTCTTTCTTTCTTTCTTTCTTTCTTTCTTTCTTTCTTTCTTTCTTTCTTTCTTTCTTTCTTTCTTCACCAGAATAATATAATTAGATAGACTTTCACATCTGGAGAATAATTTTAAAGCTCTTTTTTTTAGTAGGTTCAGGTAGGTGGTATAAACATATTTTTGGAGCTAGTGTTGATTTTTGAAAAAATCTTTATTGCTTATGAGTTTAACAGTTCACTAAAATTTATATTTTATTAGATTGCTCTTACTCTCAAGAGTAGAAAGTGATATATTTAAGATTGAAAAGATATAGGATTGCATTCCAGTCCATTTAGGTACCTAGAAAATGTCAGTGAAATCACCCCATGAAGGCATAAATCACAATGAGAGGAGCAAAAGCAGGATTTTTCAGGTGACCCATGATAAATACAAGTGAGTGGTATTGAGATAGGACAATATTAAAACTAGAAAAGAAGTTTAGGAATTACAGATAGTGTGTGATTTAGTCAACCCCATGTACAGAGAAAGATACAGTAAGTTGAAACTATAGTAGAACACGGTCTCCAGCTGACTTACGGGAAGCCCAGAAGTTTTTACCAGCACCACTCATACCTTCATCCTAAATTCCTTCTCAGCATCTGTTTTCATCGCAGTGACATATATATGGAAAGTGTTAGTTTTCTTTCTTTTAGAGGCGGGATTTTTTGGAGGCAGTGTCCTGAGGGAGTTCAGAGGAAGCATCAGGTCCTTAAGACTGTCATCTCTCAGGGTTAGAGGAGTCAAGAACCAAAACAGAACATTTTATTATAATGAGGGGTTTGGTGAAATTTTAAGGAAAGGACAATTAATAAAAGCCAAATATTCAAGAACTATCTTGAGATTCTGGACCCCATCAGAATCATCTATAACTTATAACTATAGTTATAACTATAACTTATAACTATAACTTATAACTATTGTTATTGTCAGCTCATACTTTCAGTCAGTGGAGTATCAGTCACGTTTGCTTGGTCCCCTGTCATACATTATTTTCCAAAAAATTCTTGTGATAAAATAAGTTTTTGCTTCTATGGTTTCCACTTATTACATAAAAATACTCTCAATGAAGTAGTAAAGTTCATGAGGAAATATTTGTAAATTCTAGATTACAATGAATTTTCTTAGCTGATAACTTCAAAATTGGTCAAGTGAAGAAACTGTGAATACATGTGTTTAACTGGGGTAACCCAGCAAATCTGCTGATGTGAGAGTATCCTAACAAAACTACTATCAGTAAAAACAAATATTCTTATAAAACTGTTACCTGAAGCAAGTTTTAACAGAACAGAATATGTTTTGGATAATATATAGACTTTGATAGTAGGGTAGGCCTAAAATGTTAACAACCACAGTTTCAATACATTTATGTTAGAATTCAGAGAAATTGTCTCTACTTCCTGGGTTCTACCCAAATGAGTTTTTTTTTTAATTTTTTTTTATTTATTTGTGATAGTCACAGAGAGAGAGAGAGAGAGAGAATGAGGCAGAGACACAGGCAGAGGGAGAAGCAGGCTCCATGCACCGGGAGCCCGACGTGGGATTCGATCCCGGGTCTCCAGGATCGCGCCCTGGGCCAAAGGCAGGCGCCAAACCGCTGCGCCACCCAGGGATCCCCCAAATGAGTTTTATGATCATGTAAGAAAAGCCCACTTCACAGTATTTTAGGAATTCTTTATATTTGTAAAAGAAAGTGATCCAGAGGTATTTCTATATGAATTTATTCTTTCCCCTACTAACTTAAGAAAAACACTTTCCCTGATCTCTGTGTGTAAAAAGAGAGGTTTAATGATAGTTTCATTTAAAGAGAAA
The DNA here is from genome assembly GCF_003254725.2 of Canis lupus dingo. NCBI lineage: Eukaryota > Metazoa > Chordata > Mammalia > Carnivora > Canidae > Canis > Canis lupus. The sequence continues at coordinate 58,773,551 of NC_064255.1, forward strand.
ATGTAGATGATTGGTAACAAGAGCATGTGAACCTTGAAACTTTCACACTTTAATTTTTCCTGATCAGGTTTTGTCTGGCATGAATTCTGAAGAGGAGCTCAGTGCAGTCCGTTTTAAAAATAGATGGCCTGACTGGAGGGAACTGAAATTACCCAGCCTGACTGGAGGGAACTGAAATCTTTCACTTACTAGGATTGGAAATTTCATCTGGAAGAGGATTTTGCACTTTCCGCTAAGGAGGGGCACATCTTTTTTTTTTTTTTTTTTTTTTTTTGACTCTGATTAGATCTTTAGAAAAAGACCTCTTGCTTAGAATTAAAATCCAAGATTAATATAAAAATAGGCCTTTAAAATGTATAGCCGTTGTGAAATAAATTACTCAGAGTTACTCTATTTTAAAATCTTTGTTCTTAATTTTAATATGTCCATTTCACATATTTTATTATAATGTTCAGTTTACTTGAAGTAAACCCCTGTGAAAAGGGAAAATTATTGTCGAAGCCTTACAGCTAAGGAAATGGGAACACTGCCCATAGCCTACCATGTTCCTTCAATAGACCAGTATGACTGAAGGAATAGTTAAAGTGGCTGCTGAGAGGTGGTGTACAGGGATAGAGAGCTTTGGTCTGAGTCAGAGAACCAGCAATTGAGCCGTCTACTACCATTTCCTACTGTGTGGGCGTGATCACTTCAGTTCATGTCTGACATTTTACTTAGAGTTCAAACATCTTTTTAAGGGAAAATGCTTGCTTCTTTGACTAAATATGACCATTAGATCATACCATGAGTCAAATTTGCTTCCTTATCCTTTTCTTTCCTAAAAATAACAATATATAAAAATGTCTGATAATTTGAAAATACTATCCAATGCAAGGCCTTAGCAATTAGGCTAATAGTATCATTGCTGTTCATCAAATTTTTCTTTATACGGTTGTCATCCAAAAATGTATCCATAAGGCTCTGACATCATGTTAAAGCTTCTTTTCAGTGTGGATGCCTGCAATAAAACCTACTTTTAAAAATTATAAGTCTATGATAGTTTAGAAAGCTATGTGAAATAGGTTTAGGCAAAATTCTGACATTTTCCCTGCCATGAGTCCAAACATTTAAATATCTACTGATATCAAAGGGATTTACTGAATTTATCTCTTCTTAGCATATATTAGTGTCTTAAGTCATAGTATTGGCTAATATATTTGATAGTTTTCTTTCCCTGTTGCCAATCAAGTAAAGAAACAGCTGACAGGAAACCTTGACCATTTTCCTTGACCAGTAGAACCAACACAGGAAAATAAGTTGTGGTAGTCATAAAAATGGAAATGTTTAGAATATTAAAAGATGCTTACTTCAAGACTTTCTCTATGAAAGCACTTCAAAAAAATATATGTGTATATGTATATTATCCTCAAACTTATAGTTTAGGAAAATTACTAATTGCAAAAGAAATAGTACCAGATATTCTAATAGTACCATGCACATTAGAAATGTTTCTTTTTTTTCTTTTACTAGAAATGTTTCTTAACAGTATTAACATTGCTAAGCAATTGTGCTAGATCTATAAAAATTCAAATGAAAACAATTGTTAAAATATTAATATGGATTATGAACAGGGAAAAATTTGCTTTTTCTGCTATCTACCATGATATATACTTTTTAAAAAAGTTTTATATATTTCCTTCAAGGGCTCTTTTCTGAATGATCCAAGAATTATTCATTGCTCTCCCTTACAATGCCTGAGGATCGTAAGGGAATTGTTTTGTATCAGAGATGTGAAAAATAATACACATACAGGAAAGTACATAAAACACATGTGTACAACTTAATGACTTACTACAAAGCAAATATCCATAGAAGTTTGCTAACAAGCCAGCAGTGCTCTGTCTTTCCCTTCTTAGGTTCAGTGTTCAGTTCTACCCTGCTCCCCTAAAGGTGAACATTGTTTATAGTTTTTGGTAATAGATTTCTTGATTTTTTTGAAAACAGTTTTTCATGAGTAAAAATGAATTCTTAAACAATACAGTTGAAAAACATATAAATGGAATAGTATGCATTTTGTTTTTAATGACTAGCTTCTTTTAACTTTGTGTTTTTAAGGTTCATCTTTGTTAAGTGTGGCTCTAGTTTATTCATTTTTATGACTGTAGGATAGTCCATTGTATGAATATAACAGAATTTACTTATTCATTTCCCTGCTGATGGCCATTTGGTTGTTGCCACTATTTGGGCTACTATGAATAATGCTGCTTTTGATGTAGGAATGAATTAGGGGCCAGGCAGGGAAAGATAAGGGAAACGCCCAGAGTCAGGATCCTACCCATCCAAAGAAAACTGAGATAAGACAGTAAAAACAAAAAATAAACCTGGCTCCCTAGCTCCAAAATGTTAGATCGTATCCACCTTTAATGGCAACTAACTAATCACAGAAATCCCAGATGTAGAGAAATGTTACGGAGCAGATAATAACCAGAGAGAAGGGAACATTTTGTGCTCATGATATTTACAAAAAACAAAACAAAACAAAACAAAACAAAACCTTGTTTGTTACAAGTCTACCCTGTTTGTTCTAAATATCCACCCGGATATTGACAAGAAATTTACCAAGTTCCCTGGTCAGTTTCCTATAAAAAAACAGACAATAAAAGCCCTCCGTGGCAACCCTGTAGGGACCATTCTCACTTTTGAGAGATTTCTCGTATCTTTGCTCATTGTCTGTTGTCCATGAGATTCATTCTGCAACTCCGTGAGACAAGAACCAAGCTCTCCCATATCACTTTGAATATTCCTCCTTATGTGCACCCATTTCTAACATACTCACTTTGGAGTAGAATTGCTAAATCGTAAGATATACATATGATATACTTTATTGGATAATGCCAATTTCCCGTTGTTAAACTGCTGATATTAAGACAGTTTACACTATGCCATCTTTGCCAGTTTTTGAATTTGCTAGACTTTCAATTTTTATCCATTGGTGTGTTGTGCTGTATTATAACGGCTTTATTTTTTTTATTTTCCTTATTTCTAATAAGATGGAACCCTTTTTATTGCATTTATTGGCCATTCAGATTTTTTTTCTGATGTACCTAATCTTCTGTACATTTTTTTATTATTTGGTTTTACTTATTGATTTGTAGTGATCCTTATAGATTTTAGATATGAGCTATATTTTAGTTATATGTACTACAAATATCTTCCCTCAGTCATTTTCCCTTTATTCTTTAACAGTGTCTTTTGAATAACAAAATGTTCTTAATTTAATAAAATCAGATTTAACATTTTCTTTAAGTCTTTTTTGTTATGATACTAAATATAATTTTTCATCTTAAGACATCAGGATATTTCTTGAGGTTATCAAAGTATTTCCTTATGTTTCAGAAGCTACATTTCCTATTTTTTCTTCCAGTCATCCGAAATGATTTTGTCCCCTACTTCCCTGAAAGTGTAATACCATCAAATTGATATTTCCAATTTCAGACTCTTCTCTGAGCTACAGATATGTATTTATATACATACATGTGTTTGTGCAAGCGAAAGGAGTGTGTGTGTGTTTGTGCAAGCGAAAGGAGGAGGGACAGAGTGGGAGTGGCAGAGACAAGGGAGAAGGATAAACAGATTCCACAATCAATTTGGAGCCTAAAGGGGTTCACTCGGGGGCTTGACCCAGGGCTCAATTTCACAGCCCTGAGATCATGACCTGAGCCAAAATCAACAATCAGAGGCTTAACAAACAGACGCCACCCAGGTGCCCCAGAAAAAAACTCTTAATTCCCCATCCTCAAACTGGGTTCTCCTCCCAAATTATCCTTTCATTGTTCAGGCTCAAAATCTTGATCATTCCCTTTCCCTCAGCCCCTAAATCTAGTCTAAAGCTAATTTCTGCTGTTTCTACAAATATTTCCCAAATTTCAAGCATTTTTCACCATCTTCATTCACCATTAGCTCCTCAATCGAAGTAAGCCATCATTTTCGCTGGATTATTGCAAGAGTCTTCTGACTTGTATCCCTTCTTATACTTATGTCCTGTTGTAGTTCTTTCTCTTAGAGTAGTCATATTAATCTTTGGAAAATGGAAATTTGATTGTATAGGGCAGCAGAACAGCCAAGCCTTCAGAGTTAACTTGGCAGTGCTCTTTTTGTAGAACCAATGAAATAAAGTATGCCTCTTCAGAATTTACATGAAGAAAAACAAGAAGTTTGCACTACAATGCATGTAGTTATTCTGATACCCAGGTGTTGTGATTCTCCCCAAAATCTTATCCTCAAATTAGAATAAAATAAAAACTTCTTTGTACAGCCTGTGTGCCTATTTCTTCAACTTCTTTAACACCAGTTTCTCTTTCAATAGCTTTGGTCCAACCACATTGACTTCTTACTGTTCCTCAAACTCACAAAATTGTCACCTTAGGACTTACATACTTGCTTGTTTATCTGCCTGGCTTGGTCTTTCTTAGAAGTTGCCTTAACTAGCTCAGAATAATGCCTGGCACATTATAATCACTCAAAATATTTTTAGAGGCACCTGGATGGCTGAGTTGGTTAAGTGTCTGCCTTTGGCTCAGGTAATAATCTCACAGTCCTAGGATCAAGCCACACATCGGCTCCCGGCTCAGGGGAGAGTCTGCTTCTCGTCTCCTTTCTCCCCCACTCATGCTTGCTCTCTCTCTCAAATAAGTAAATAAAATCTAAAAAAAACTATTGATAAATGGATGAGTGAAAAAATGAATGACTGGTTAGATGGATGAATTTTGTAGGGAAACCCCTTTTATTAATGTATCATCTGATTTTTATTGCATTAGTAATTTCAGTCTAATTTGTATTGTTGGAGGTTAAAGGTTGGCGTTGCTCTGGAAAATGCCCTGAGATTCCTGTTTGCATTTTGAATTCCTGTTTTCATTTGTTGCTTTTTTTCCTCCAAAATGGATTTCTACTTCACTTGATTTTTGATCGGTTTGATTTCTTTACTGTAGATGATTTGTTTTTGTTTTTTTTTTAATTCATTTATTTATTTTTCTTATTGGTGTTCAATTTACCAACATACAGAATAACCCCCAGTGCCTGTCACCCAATCACTCCCACCCCCCGCCCTCCTCCCCTTCCACCACCCCTAGTTTGTTTCCCAGAGTTAGGAGTCTTTATGTTATGTCTCCCTTTCTGATATTTCCCACACATTTCTTCTCCCTTCCCTTATATTCCCTTTCACTATTATTTATATTCCCCACATGAATGAGAACATACAATGTTTGTCCTTCTCCGACTGACTTACTTCACTCAGCATAATACCCTCCAGTTCCATCCATGTTGAAGAAAATGGTGGGTATTTGTCGTTTCTAATGGCTGAGGAATATTCCATTGTATACATAGACCACATCTTCTTTATCCATTCATCTTTTGTTGGACACCGAGGCTCCTTCCACAGCTTGGCTATTGTGGACATTGCTGCTATAAACATCGGGGTGCAGGTGTCCCTGCGTTTCATTGCATCTGAATCTTTGGGGTAAATCCCCAACAGTGCAATTGCTGGGTCATAGGGCAGGTCTATTTTTAACTCTTTGAGGAACCTCCACACAGTTTTCCAGAGTGGCTGCACCAGTTCACATTCCCACCAACAGTGTAAGAGGGTTCTCTTTTCTCCGCATCCTCTCCAACATTTGTGGTTTCCTGCCTTGTTAATTTGCCCCATTCTCACTGGTGTGAGGTGGAATCTCATTGTGGTTTTGATTTGTATTTCCCTGATGGCAAGTGATGCAGAGCATTTTCTCATGTGCATGTTGGCCATGTCTATGTCTTCCTCCGTGAGGTTTCTGTTCATGTATTTTACCCATTTCATGATTGGATTGTTTGTTTCTTTGGTGTTGAGTTTAATAAGTTCTTTATAGATCTTGGAAACTAGCCCTTTATCTGATACGTCATTTGCAAATATCTTCTCCCATTCTGTAGGTTGTCTTTGAGTTTTGTTGACTGTATCCTTTGCTGTGCAAAAGCTTCTTATCTTGATGAAGTCCCAATAGTTCATTTTTGCTTTTGTTTCTTTTGCCTTCATGGATGTATCTTGCAAGAAGTTACTGTGGCCGAGTTCAAAAAGGGTGTTGCCTGTGTTCTCCTCTAGGATTTTGATGGAATCTTGTCTCACATTTAGATCTTTCATCCATTTTGAGTTTATCTTTGTGTATGGTGAAAGAGAGTGGTCTAGTTTCATTCTTCTGCACGTGGCTGTCCAATTTTCCCAGCACCATGTATTGAAGAGACTGTCTTTTCTTCCAGTGGATAGTCTTTCCTGCTCTGTCAAATATTAGTTGACCATAAAGTTGAGGGTCCACTTCTGGGTTCTCTATTCTGTTCCACTGATCTATGTGTCTGTTTCTGTGCCAGTACCACACTGTCTTGATGACCACAGCTTTGTAGTACAACCTGAAATCTGGCATTGTGATGCCCCCAGATATGGTTTTCTTTTTTAAAATTCCCCTGGCTATTCGGGGTCTTTTCTGATTCCACACAAATCTTAAAATAATTTGTTCTAACTCTCTGAAGAAAGTCCATGGTATTTTGATAGGGATTGCATTAAACATGTATATTGCCCTGGGTAACATTGACATTTTCACAATATTAATTCTGCCAATCCATGAGCATGGAATATTTTTCCATCTCTTTGTGTCTTCCTCAATTTCTTTCAGAAGTGTTCTATAGTTTTGAGGGTATAGATCCTTTACATCTTTGGTTAGGTTTATTAGGTATCGTATGCTTTTGGGTGCAATTGTAAATGGGATTGACTCCTTAATTTCTCTTTCTTCAGTCTCATTGTTAGTGTATAGAAATGCCACTGACTTCTGGGCATTGATTTTGTATCCTGCCATGCTGCCAAATTGCTGTATGAGTTCTAGCAATCTTGGGGTGGAGAATTTTGGGTTTTCTATGTAGAGTATCATGTCATCGGCGAAAAGGGAGAGTTTGACTTCTTCTTTGCCAATTTGAATGCCTTTAATGTCTTTTTGTTGTCTGATTGCTGAGGCTAGGACTTCCAGTACTATGTTGAATAGCAGTGGTGAGAGTGGACATCCCTGTCGTGTTCCTGATCTTAGGGGAAAGGCTCCCAGTGCTTCCCCATTGAGAATGATATTCGCTGTGGGCTTTTCGTAGATGGCTTTTAAGATGTCGAGGAATTGAGGAATGTTCCCTCTATCCCTACACTCTGAAGAGTTTTGATCAGGAATGGATGCTGTATTTTGTCAAATGCTTTCTCTGCATCTGAGAGGATCATATGGTTCTTGGTTTTTCTCTTGCTGATATGATGAATCACATTGATTGTTTTACGGGTGTTGAACCAGCCTTGTGTCCCAGGGATAAATCCTACTTGGTCATGGAGAATAATTTTCTTAATGTATTGTTGGATCCTATTGGCCAGTATCTTGTTGAGAATTTTTGCATCCATGTTCATCAGGGATATTGGTCTGTAATTCTCCTTTTTGGTGGGGTCTTTGTGTGGTTTTGGAACTAAGGTGATGCTGGCCTCATAGAACGAATTTGGAAGTACTCCATCTCTTTCTATCTTTCCAAACAGCTTTAGGAGAATAGGTATGGTTTCTTCTTTAAACGTTTGATAAAATTCCCCTGGGAAGCCATCTGGCCCTGGACTCACTCTTGTGTCTTGGGAGATTTTTGATGACTGCTTCAATTTCCTCCCTGGTTATTGGCCTGTTCAGGTTTTCTATTTCTTCCTGTTCCAGTTTTGGTAGTTTGTGGCTTTCTAGGAATGTGTCCATTTCTTCTAGATTGCCTAATTTATTGGCGTATAGCTGTTCATAATATGTTTTTAAAATCGTTTGTATTTCCTTGGTGTTGGTAGTGATCTCTCCTTTCTCATTCATGATTTTATTAATTTGAGTCTTCTCTCTCTTCTTTTTAATAAGGCTGGCGAATGGTTTATCTATCTTATTAGTTCTTTCAAAGAACCAACTCCTGGTTCCGTTGATCTGTTCCACAGTTCTGGTCTCGATTTCATTGAGTTCTGCTCGAATCTTTATTAACTCTCATCTTCTCCTGGGTGTAGGATCTCTTTGCTGTTTTTTCTCTAGCTCCTTTATGTGTAAGGTTAGCTTTTGTATTTGAGTTCTTTCCGTTTTTTGGATGGATGCTTGTATTTCGATGTATTTCCCCCTCAGGACTGCTTTTGCTGCATCCCAAAGATGTTGAACGGTTGTATCTTCATTCTCATTAGTTTCCATGAATCTTTTTAATTCTTCCTTAATTTCCTGGTTGACCCTTTCATCTTTTAGCAGGATGGTCCTTAACCTCCACGTGTTTGAGGTCCTTCCAAACTTCTTGTTGTGATTTAGTTCTAATTTCAAGGCATTAGGGTCTGAGAATATGCAGGGGACAATCCCAATCTTTTGGTATTGGTTCAGACCCGATTTGTGACCCAGTATGTGGTCTATTCTGGAGAAAGTTCCATGTGCACTTGAGAAGAATGTGTATTCAGTTGAGTTTGGATGTAAAGTTCTGTAGATATCTGTGAAATCCATCTGGTCCAGTGTATCATTTAAAGCTCTCGTTTCTTTGGAGATGTTGTGCTTAGAAGACCTATCGAGGGTAGAAAGAGCTAGATTGAAGTCACCAAGTGTAAGTGTATTATTATCTAAGTATTTCTTCACTTTGGTTAATAATTGATTTATATATTTGGCAGCTCCCACATTCGGGGCATATATATTGAGGATTGTTAAGTCCTCTTGTTGAATAGATCCTTTAAGTATGATATAGTGTCCCTCTTCATCTCTCACTACAGTCTTTGGGGTAAATTTTAGTTTATCTGATATAAGGATGGCTACCCCTGCTTTCTTTTGAGGACCATTTGAATGGTAAATGGTTCTCCAACCTTTTATTTTCAGGCTGTAGGTGTCCTTCTGTCTCAAATGAGTCTCTTGTAGACAGCAAATAGATGGGTCCTGCTTTTTTATCCAGTCTGAAACTCTGCGCCTTTTGATGGGGTCATTAAGCCCGTTCACGTTCAGAGTTACTATTGAGAGATATGAGTTTAGTGTCATCATGATATCTATTCAGTCCTTGTTTTTGTGGATTGTTCCACTGAACTTCTTCTTAAAGGGGAATTTTAAGAGTCCCCCTTAAAATTTCTTGCAGAGCTGGTTTGGAGGTCACATATTCTTTCAGTTGCTGCCTGTCTTGGAAGCTCTTTATCTCTCCTTCCATTTTGAATGAGTGCCTTGCTGGATAAAGTATTCTTGGCTGCATGTTCTTCTCATTGAGGACCCTGAATATATCCTGCCAGCCCTTTCTGGCCTGCCAGGTCTCTGTGGAGAGGTCAGCTGTTACCCTAATACTCCTCCCCATAAAAGTCAGGGATTTCTTGTCTCTTGCTGCTTTAAGGATCTTCTCTTTATCTTTGGAATTTGCAAGCTTCACTATTAAATGTTGAGGTGTTGAACGGTTTTTATTGATTTTGGGGGGGGGATCTCTCTATTTCCTGGATCTGAATGTCTGTTTCCCTTCCCAGATTAGGAAAGTTTTCAGCTAGAATTTGTTCAAATACATATTCTGGCCCTCTGTCCCTTTCGGCGCCCTCGGTAACCCCAATTAAACGTAAGTTTTTCTTCCTCAGGCTGTCGTTTATTTCCCTTAATCTATCTTCATGATCTTTTACTTGTTTGTCTCTTTTTTCCTCAGTTTCCCTCTTTGCCATCAACTTGTCTTCTATGTCACTCACACGTTCTTCCACCTGGTTTACCCTCGTTGTTAGGACTTCGAGTTTGGATTGCATCTCATTCAATTGATTTTTAATTTCTGCCTGATTAGCTCTAAATTCTGCAGTCATGTAGTCTCTTGAGTCCTTTATGCTTTTTTCTAGAGCCACCAGTAGCTGTATAATAGTGCTTCTGAATTGGCTTTCTGACATTGAATTGTAATCCAGATTTAGTAACTCTGTGGGAGAGAGGACTGTTTCTGATTCTTTCTTTTGAGGTGAGGTTTTCCTTCCAGTCATTTTGCTCAGTGCAGAGTGGCCAAAAGCAGGTTGCATTGGGAAAAGGAGAAAAAGAGAGGAGAGAAAGAAGGAAAGAAAAGAGAAAGAGAAAAAAAAAGGAAGAAAAAAGCGAAAAAAAAAAAGAAGAAAAAGAGAAAGAAAAAGAAAGAAAGAAAGAAAAAAAGGGGGTGGGGGAAGGAAACAAATCAAAAAGCAAAACAAAACAAAACAAAACAACATCAAAAAAAATAAAAATAAAAAAAGAATCACGGGGGAGTATCTTCTGATTCCGTGTACTTTAGGTCCCTTGACTTCCCCTGGAACTTGTCCATCTAGCATCTAGCATCTAGGTCTTCTGGGGGAGGGGCCTGTCGTGCTGATTTTCAGGTGTGAGCACTTGGGGGAGCTGCTGTGCCCCTGCCTGGTGCAGGGTTCAGTGGGGGTTGTTCACCCCGTGAGGCCCCAGGAGGAACAACCGCAGGAACAACAACAACTCCAGCTCTGCAGCCCTGGAGTCAGCTCCCGCAGTAACTCCAGAGCTCTCGGTCTGCAGGGCCTGGAGGCTCTGGGCGGGGCCGCTGATCTGCTCAGCTGGGGCAGGAGCGTCCCCGCTGTCCTGGGCCCTCCCGGCCTCTGCCTGTCCCGGGGGAGGCCAGATCCTGGGCTGTGTCCGGGCGACCAGTGCTCTGGGGCCTGCGCTGTTTCATTAGCGCTCCTGGGGCTGCGTAGCCCCCTCCACCGAGCCGCCCCCGAGCCCCCCGAGCCCCCCCGAGCTGCTCCCGCCCTGCAGCCCCCTCCGCGGAGCCGCCCTCGAGCCCCCCCGAGCCCCCCGGAGCTGCTCCCGCCCCGCAGCCCCCTCCGCGAGCCCCGCCCGAGCCCCCCGAGCTGCTCCCGCCCTGCAGCCCCCCCGCACGGAGCCTCTTCCTCTGCCCGAGCCCCTCCGAGCTGCTCCGGGTCCCGCCGTGCGCGCTGCAGCCCTTAGGGAGCTCGGCGCACTCCCCCGGGGCGCAGGTGTCTGTCAGTGTCCCCGGAGCCCGAGGGCATCCCCGCCCTCCTGGGTCCTGCTCCACCTCCCTGCAGCCCCTTTCCCCGGGAAGGTCGGTGCAGCTCCTGCGTCTCCGGGACGGGGCTCTCCTGTCCTGGGGACACTCGCCCCGGCCTCAGCCCGGCTCCTCGCGGGCCCCTCCCCCTTGGAGGCCTTTTGTGTCTTTATTTCTTTCTTCCCCGTCTTCCTACCTTGGTAGAAGCGCGAACTCTTCTCACTGGAGCATTCCAGCTGTTCTCTCTTTAAATCTCAGGCCGAATTCGTAGATTTTCAGGATAATTTGAAGGTTATCTAGGTAATTTGGTGGAGACAGGTGATTTGGGGACCCTACTCTTCTGCCGTCTTGCCCCTCCTCTCTGTAGATGATTTGTATCATGGTTGTGCACCAGATTAAGCAAACAATGTCCCAAAGCTTTGCAACTCCTTATTTTCTCAGAGATCTTATGCTCCCTCAAAACTATTTCCTTATTGAAGGTAGAATATTAGCTTGGAAGGGACCATGGAAATCATCCTTTTTTAAGCCTGACCCATTGTAGAAATCCTCCAAAACATTTCTGTAGGTGATCATCCAGCTTCTGCCTAAGTATTTCTCTTGACATGGGAACTGTTCCTTCAAAAGACAATGGATTCTTTAAAAAAAAAAAAAGATTTTATTTATTTATTCATGAAAGACACAGTGAGAGGCAGAGGGAAAGGCAGGCTCCATGCAGGAAGCCCAATAGGGGGCTTGATCCTGGAGCTTCAGGGTCATACCCTGAGCCGAAGGCAGATGCTTCACCACTGAGCCACCCAGGCATTCCAGGACAACTGATTCTTATAGAAATGAATCACTAGAAGTATGCAGGGAAATAACCTGTTTTCCCCATAGGATATTAATCAAACTGATTGACTAGAAATGAGAAAGACTGTGTTTTGGGATTTGGATTATGTGGACATATGAAAAGTATAAAAATACCCCACCTATTTTGGATCTGTTGGAAGTGTTTAATGTTTAGCCAACTGGAAAATAGGAATTAAATTGTGTAAATGAGAGTCTGCGACAGATTTAGATAGATAATCTAAGAAGTTCTTTGCTCCATTCTCATATAAACTACAGAGTAATTTTTAATTTTGGCAAATCAATGTTCTGGGAGACTCACTTGTTTTTTAAAGATTTTATTTATTTATTCATGGGAGACACACAGAGAGAGGCAGAGACATAGGCAGACGGAGAAGTAGACTCTTCTCAGGAAGCCCGATGTCAGACTTGATCCCAGGCCCCGGGATCATGCCCTGAGCCAAAGGCAGATGCTCCATTGCTGGAGCCACCCAGGTGTCTCCCCACTTTTGATATTTAAGATATTTCCCCTGAATCTTCTAGGACCACACCCCTTTTTTTGTTATTCTGTAATGAATATCCTACTCTTTATTATTGCATCCATCAAGTTTTATTGTATGTTTATCAAAACCACCATTCTCTGGGTGTCTTAAGTGTAGGTACTATGTCTTATTTATCTTAATTTTATTAGTGTCTGGTAAACAGCCTAGAACATATTAGGGCTCAATAAATTTGTTAAATGAATGATCTACACTCTGCAATTAAGCCCTCCAAGTAGTGCAAAAAACAGCCAATTGTTTGCTCTAAACTTTCTTGGATAATTCTCTTTTCATTAGTTCTACTCACTGTTTTAAACCCAATAGGATTCAGTTTGAACATCAAATATTCACATTGTTTGCCTATTTTTTTTTTTTTTACTGGTTAGTCTGTGTTTTCTATATGCTGAACAGAGTTTTCCCTGATAGTAATAACTTTTTCTGGCAGTGAATTAGGATACTAGAAAGTTTTTGCCAGAGTTTCCAGAATGATTTTTTTAGGAACTGAAAGAATTTATGAATGACCACTCTTCCCACAAATATCCAAAATTGTTCTCATGGAGTTACTTAGGTCTCAGAGAAGTTGAACCCATCAGTACTTTAAAAATAAATAAATAAATAAGAAAGGAGCTCTTAAATGGGTATTCTGGTATTCAAATATCTCTTCATAAAAATAAACATATTTTTTAAATAATATTTTATTTTCAATAAACTGAGTTTGTTTTATTTTGCTAAATAAGTACTTTATATAGCTTTCAAAATATAGGAACAAATAAAAATATGTTTATGATTATGTGAGGGCATGTACACACACACACACCCCAACACACCCATACACAAAACACACTTTCTTTGAGGCTTACTCAAATTACCAGTTTAATGTTGTCCTCACAGGGTAAAGCCAAGGAGTGTCAAGCTGGACGCTTGTCTCAGTTATAGGACTTGATTATAAGGCAGCAGAAGTGCCAAGCCTTTAAATTCTACTTAGCAGTTAGTTCTCTTGTAGGAGAACCAATTAAATAAATTGTTTTGAATTGTCCTTCATAAATTATAACTATGACTTCCATGAATACTTAGGTGGGGAAATAGTTTTAAAAGAGTTTATCTGAAATAAGGTGTATCGATAATTTGTACATTTCATCAAACTGGTTAAATTTTCAACTTCTTTTCCTTAAAAGTAAAAGATTTCTCTGTAGATCTGTTTAGCAATTTACATGAGGAAATACAAGAAGTTTGCATCATAACACATGTTGTAGTTCTGATACCCAAATGTTATGTAGCTTCTAGAAGGAGGAAGCCCTGACACATAGATGGTCATGCGTAACCAAGCTTCAGTTAATGCTAAAATCCCATAAAAATTCAGTTACATTCACAATTCAGACTACATAAATTGCTGTGCCATTAAATTTTAATGGATTTATGTTCTTTTGTAAAGTGTGTGTAAGGGAGACAAAGGGAGAAAGAAAGAGGAAGAGAGAGAAATGTTCCTTTTCTACAATAATTTTATTGAAATTACACTAATCTTTCTCTTTGCAAAACAATTCTTCATATATGACTGAAAATTCATTACTTGGATTTAGCTATTGAGGATCCTTAAATTCTCAAAAATAACTTGCACTGGGTGATCTTTAGTTCTTAAGATTACTCCTATTTAGTTGTTCAAAAGCACTGCATAGTTATAAGTCAGCTGAGAAGGTTGTGTTGTATTTCATCAGTTTATGGAGGAAATAAGTTCTCTTTTTTCATAGAGATGAGGGATTTTTTAATAAAAGTCATCATGAAATCATAATTCATGGAGTCTTAGTTGAGGAATGACTATTTTAGCTTTGCTCTTAAATGCCTGAAATTTATCAGTTCCTATGAGAGTGTGTTTTTATAGGATAATTAAGATTGCTGTAGGGATTCTAGGACTTATACCACTTGTAGAATATTGAGTAAACAGAAATTTCAAGTAAATAGTATTTTTCTTGCCTCTTGCTGTTCTTTCTGTCTTGAAAGTTATCCTGCCACTTTTTCCCCTTGTGAGTTTCTCTATTTTGCCTACTTATCAGTTTCAGTGAGACTTTTTGGGGAATACTCCTCTAACCCTGCAGACTCATCCAGAGTCCTCTAATGTTTAACTCGCAGGGTACCGGTTTTTCTCACTCCTCGCTCTTATCACAACTGCTATAAAATTGTTACCTCTGTAGCTAGTTTACATGTTACCCCTGGCACAAGCCATGATACGAGGCAGCATTCATATAGCTTTCTTGACAAAACATAAAATCCAGAGTAATAAAGAACATATAGTGTTGATGAAACCATATCTATGTAGTAACAGGATGTTAAAATAGGGAACTTTCGGTTTCTTTAGCAGCTGAAAAGGAAAGTCTTGGAATTTTAGATGTACACCTGCATACAGACTTTGCCACAAAGATGCATTTATTGTGCTAGACTCCAGTTTTTTCAGTTATCCAGTCACGGTAGGCTGTCACTCGAGTGTACACTCCTGGCTTATCTGGCAGACCGCATCGGTCCCCCCAGCTTACTATTCCCACGAGGAACCAAAGCCGCCGTGAGTCCTCTTGAACCAGTGGGCCACCCGAGTCACCCTGAGGGAAACACAATGATTAATTGCTTAAGTGTGAGACAACCGAAAGTATTAAGGAGTTTATTTCTATGTCAGAAGTCACATCCATTATGACAGTAAATAAATTTAGTCTAACATTCCCTATTGAGACATTATACAACGTTGAAATACTATACCAATTTTCAAGTGAAAATTACCAAAATCCTTCAAGACCACATGTTGTTCCTTCAGCAAATGTGAGAAGATGAGAAGCATGTTTCCCACTGTCCTCAGTTGCCTGGCTGAGTGCTTCCCATCCCAGACGTTACCTCTTTTGGGGAGCCTTCCCTGGCCTGTATCTTCCTCCCCACTGTCACCCCTACTAGCTTTGGGCTGGATTAGTTTTTCATTGCCTGTGCTCCCATATCTTGTGTACATCTCTTTCCCTCCTGTATTATTATTATTATTATTATTATTATTATTATTATTTTATTTTTATTTTTTATGATAGTCACAGAGAGAGAGAGAGAGAGGGAGAGGCAGAGACATAGGCAGAGGGAGAAGCAAGCTCCATGCACCGGGAGCCCGATGTGGGATTCCATCCCGGGTCTCCAGGATCACGCCCTGGGCCAAAGGCAGGCGCCAAACCGCTGTGCCACCCAGGGATCCCCCCTCCTGTGTTATTTTTTACAAGCACCTCGGGTGACTGTTTGAACTTACTCCCTTGTACCAGTTCCCCTCGTGGCATCTGTGCATTGCTGCAAAACTCACGGCTTGTAGAATACTTGCTAATTGTCTGGTTTTTTGGCTACTCTAGAAGGCCTGCCAGGGAAGGCCTACCTATTCTGGACACTGCTGTATCCTAAACTTCTATCTCATTGGTGATGCTAAGGAAATATTTGTTGGATGAATGAGTCTTCAGAAGTCTCACTTATCTTCCTTTTCATAGTCCTGCATGGTGTCTGAGGCATAATATATTATCAAAAAGTATTCTTTGGTGAATAATGAAAAAGACATTTATATGGCAATGAGTAAAACATTCCTTATGAAATACCTACTCACCAATTATAATAAACTAACCAACAAATATTTTAATGCAGTAATCTAGATGGGGAGACAAATTTAGTCTGTTTGACATACTGCATGGTAGGTTAAGTCTGTGGCTTCTGGAGTTAGAGAGCCTGGGTTGGAATCCTCTGCTTATCAGCCATATGAACTTCAGTAACCTAGCTCTCTCTCTCTCTCTCTCTCTCTCTCTCTTTTTAATTGAAGTTCAATTTGCCAACGTATAGTATAACACCCAGTGCTCAGCTCTCTCTGCCTTGGTTTCCTCATCTGCAAATAATGCTTCTATAAATGAGTTTTACACACACAACACTTTCAGTGCAACCTGGCATATGGTCTGTACTAATAAAAGTTAGCTTTTACCACGTGTGAGTTTAAAATAGTTTGCTGTTCATTTGACTATGCTTAGTAGCTAGCTTTTCATACCTACTTAATTACTGGTCTAGATGGGGAGAAGGGTCAGTGTGTGAATCACCATGGTAAGCACTGCATAGAGCTAATTGGCACCTGCATCCTTTGGGTTGTGTGTTTGCACTTCAGTTAGCCAGTTCTCAGCACTTACTCATCATTGTGTTTTTGCTGTGATTTCTTCTCCTTTCTAGTAAGAAATTTCTCTGCATGTCTTACCAAGAGTGGCAAGCAGATGTTAACCTAAGAGGCACACATAATTTTCCTGATTCTGGACAGCTTCACTGCCTGATCAGACATTTGAGCTTGTGTTCTGTCTTCTAGACTATATAGCTTTCATGAATGCAAGGACTACATTGCTATGCTGGCACAGTATCTGGTGTACAGAAAGTAATTCATACGTTTTCTCTGAATGAATGAATGAATGAATGGGTGGATGAACTGAAACAAGTATGATCTCATAAGCCTTTTTGTAAACTGTGATTTCTTTTTGAGGCACAAACTCTATGTATTGTTGTATTTCAGTGAAAATTATTGAGTTCTGGAGTGGAACACACAGGGGAAGTTTCATGATAAATTAGGGCTTGATCTGGGCTTAAAAGGAAGAGCAGAATTTGTGTATGAAGGTGGAAAGGGGCATCTTGAGTGAAGCATGAGTAACACCCTTTTATCTTTCAGGTGTTTCCTTAACTCAATCTAGTTAATGCTCTTAGTAGAACCAGAATTGTCAGCGTACAGGTATGTTGCTTATTTGATTGGTGAGTTTTTTTGAAAATCACTATGAAATTTGAGAATTTGTTGATACAGAGCTAGCAATAAAAAATAAACAGGAAGTGGAACAAGAAGTGTTCTCTATCACAAAGACATCTCCACTTAAAGGGAAAAGGCCAATGGGTAATTAATGGTATTTTCAAAATTGATAAACAATTCCTCTCCATTTACACAACCTTGCAGTCAATAAAAATGTTTAATTTTGGGAAAATGCTCATAGATTGGGATCTTTGAGAAAACTGTGGAAGAGCTACTTCTTATCTACTTTTTCAAGATTGTGAGCACGAAATAAAAAACTCAGTAATGTTTGAGGAAAGAATAAACCTGATTTTTTTGCATACTATCTGCCCCCCCCCCAAAACAGCAGCAGATTCCTCAAGAAAAGATTAATTTTTCTAAATTTCTAGAAATGTAATTTCTGATAGTAAGTAGTTGTTGCTGTTACAATATGGAGTTTCAGACTTAGGATTAAAATCTACTAAAAGACATAAACACGTTAATTGTTTAGATAATATAATTAAAATGTTAGTATTAAAATGCTATTCTGGGCAGCCCAGGTGGCTCAGCAGTTTAGCGCCGCCTTCAGCCCAGGGCGTGATCCTGGAGTCCCGGGATCGAGTCCCAGGTCGGGCTCCCTGCATGGAGCCTGCTTCTCCCTCTGCCTGTCTCTGCCTCTCTCTCTCTCTCTCTGTGTGTCTCTCATGAATAAATAAAATCTTTAAAAAAATGCTATTCTAATTACTTTAAGATTTCATAATTATTTGCATTTTTATGTTTGGTTGAAAATGACAGGCTAGATCTAATAGTTTCCCCCCCTCCTCATTTATGCTGTTTTACAGTTATGGAAACTGTTGTGACTATAGTAACTAAGCTTTTTGTGTACATTTTTTTTATCCTCAAGGTGCTGATATTCAGGTTTTATTTATATTTTAAAATCAATTATTGTCTATGACTCTCAGGGGACGGATTAATTTATTTAAACCTTTATAGTGTTTGAAAGTTTGAGATTGAATTTTTTTTTTTATCAGAGATTGAAATTACATCAGTGGTCATGGTCTAGGTTAAAAACAGGAAAAATAGCTGAGATGACTGAGATTTCTTTGTTTTTTAGCACAGGCCTGGCTAAAGTTCAGTACTATTATTATCCCCATTTTACAGATAAAAAAATTTGTCATAGAGGTTAAGGAATTCAATGCAGTTCTGTCCTGTTCTTGAACTTGGGTGGTTAACATTCTGGAATTTGGTTTCTCAAAATTGGTGTTCAATAACCACAGCAACAAAAATTGGTGTTCAACTGCATAAGAGAATTTTAACTCTAAAATCTAGTTAAGTTTTTAGAGGATCAAGGCTGTGTATTATAATTATGTTACCTCTATGCCTATCACAGTATCACATGCTAGTAAGTACTTACAAACTTGGATAATGATGTGATAATATTGTCATGAACTTACCCGGCATGCATCCACTCCACCTTGAGGTAGGCCAGCACAGAGCATTCCAGGCCTGACAGCTCCGTTATAACTAGTTGGTGCATTACATACATCATTACTTATTATTCTGACCCGTGCTTGCTGTAGATCTGAAACTGTGTTACCTGTGAAGTATAAAAGCAGAAATAAAATGGATAAATTAATAACCTTATGATAAATATGTGAAGGAATAAATGTATCCCAAACACAATTTCTTATGCAGCAAAGGAAGCTATGGAAGATATATGTCAGAGTTTCTTGTCAGAAGAGATTCCTATAGTAGAGTAGAATAACTCCTTTATACAGGTCAATTTTATTTTTTTCCTTTAGCTTTGCCATGCTGTGCCCCTTAGAACCTGAGAGCAAAATAAAACTGCTGTTTTAAGATCTACTAGTAGGATTTAAATTATTCACTGACTGACTTTGAATTGGGAAAATAACACATTGAATAACCTTTAGTCTAACAATGAAAGAGAAACCAGTTGGATTTCAAGGCTAGAGAACTGATTTATTTTATATTGATGTTCCTTCAAAGGGGCACTGCCATTTTTGTGATTGGCACAAATTTTATCTATTAAACTAAATTTTTTGGGTCATGAAAACACAGTGAAATATTTTCTAGGACAACTAAGCCTTCATATTACTCCTTGGAGACATGATCTACAACATGAGCTGAAGCATGTGGAAATTGTTAATGCCATCCTTCCACGCCCTGGCTGATATTCTTATTTTCACCATGGCCCTATTTGTTCTTTCACATTGCCCTCGTTTTTATTCCTATTTTATTCCTTCAATAAACAAGGGTGGGCAATGCACATGTAGAGTTTCTTGCTTTAGAGGCAGGATTCATTTCATCTCAGAATACCTTAATGGTTGTTAATACTTTAAAGGATGTTAAAACCCTTAGAGAATACCTATCCAAATATTCTATTCAATTATTTTTAATTTTCTTTATAGGGGAGACATTTGAGACCTAGGGATTCTGCATCATTGAAGAACTCATATTTCTTCATCACTTTCTTTTACATGTCCCTATTAATATGTTTGAAAATTTCCTACAATTTGTAGGGACACTGCTTTGCTTTGCTGAGGAAACTCAGGAATAACCAGAGCTTGGGCTCATCAGAATATAGAATGGTTTCTTCCATAAAACATGTCCTTCACGTGTTCCCTAATTAAAAAATATTGCATAGCAGCAAGTACCAGGAGGTTTTGTTGCTGTTGTTATTTTTCCCGAGACACTTACCACCGTATTCTTGAGATCCCCATCCTGTTACATAAGCAGAAGAACCAGGTGGAATATTCTGGGTAGCCTCTGGGAGACACACCCTATGGATATTTTTGGTAAAGTTGATACCTCCTTCAAGTTGTATAGCTGCAATATCATTTTCATGAGTTGCAGGGTTATAATTGTTATGGATTAAAATAGTCCTTACTCTTCTTTTCTGTTTAGGAAATGCTATTGAAGCACCAAAGATGGCAGTCCACTGACGAGGATTAGATTGGCTAAAAAAATATGAAAACATACTTTGAATACGGAATTTGTGAGCATGTCAAACATTTGAATTTTGTGTCTGTCATCCCTGTCACCAGCTAGCAACTGTTTGATCAATATCTCTTTGGTATGTATTTCTGGATTACACAGCTAGTAAATGAATGATCATTTATCTAAAGGGTCTGTGATTTGGGCTTGATTAACTCAATGTTGCTCCTAATGTTGAATAACAATAAAATGTAACCACATAATAATGTAAGAGTTTTGTGGAATTTAAATAGAGATGATACAGAAATAAAAATTTTATGTCCAGGAAATAATTTTATAAGGTACAGTAGCTTGTGTGAGAGTGAATGCTAAGTAAAAAATTCTAAAGAAAAAAGTAGTAAAAAAATTAAAAAAGTAGTTTACAACAAGCAAATTACATGATTTTTTTTATATTGAACTTCTGCTCAGGATCTTTACAGAGAAGATTCTAAAGATATTCTTCATCTCTTCCTTCCCTCCTTTTTTCTCTCATCCAGCAAGTGAATAAGAGCATGATTTTGGAGCCAGTTAGATTTAGATTTAAATCTTGGCCATGCCATACATTAACAGTGTTATTTAGGGAAACTCATTTCATATCTCTAATTCTTAGTTTATTTTTGCATAAAATATGATTGATGATATCCTCTAACACAGTTGTAAGTATTGAGAAGAGTGTGTCAAGCACAGTGTTTGGCACACAATAAGCATTCAATGAAGGTAACAATTATTTTCATCAGTTAGATTTGAACAAGGCATTACTAAGTGTCTACTTTGTATAAGAAACAGTGTGAATGTCTGGGAACAAAAATATAAATAAGTATGCTACAGCAATCAGACCCAAAAAATGACATAGAAGTCATCTGAATCAGCAAGGAAGAAGTACAACTTTCAGTATTCGCAGATGACATGATACATACTATATCTAGAAAACCTGAAAGACTCCACCAAAAAACTGCTAGAACTGATAAATGAATTTAGTAAAGTTGCAGGATACAAACTCAGTATATAGAAATCTTTTACATTTCTATACACCAGTAATGAAGTAGCAGAGGGAGACATTAGGGAATCAATCCCATTTACAATTGCACCAAAACCAATAAGATACCCAGGAATAAACCTAACCAAAGAGATGAAAGACCTATACTCTTAAAAACTATAAAACACCGATGAAATACATTGAAGAGGACACAAAGAAATGGAAATACATTCCATGCTCATGGATTGGAAGAGCAAATATTATTAAAATGTCTATGTACCCAAAGCAATCTACACATTTAATGAAATGTCTATCAAAATATCAAAGGCATTTTTCACAGAACTACAGAAAACAACCCTAAAATTTGTATGGAACCACAAAAGACCCCCAAGAGGCAAAGCAATCTTGAAAAAGAAAAGGAAAGCTGGAAGTATCACAATTCTGGACTTCAAGTTATATTAGAAAGCTCTAGTAATTAAAACGGTTTAGTGCCGGCACAAAGACACATAGATCAATAGAACAGTGAAAACCTAGAAATGAATAGAAAACCTAGAAATGAACCCACAATTATATGGTTAATTAATCTTTGACAAAGCAGGAAAGAAGATGTTTCAAGCATTTAAAATCATGAATTCCTTTGGTAATCGGTGATATTTATAACAGTGGTTTTCTTTATAGTGATATCCTTTACTTAGCATTTGGTGGTTGGATCTGTGTAGGGCTTAGAATACAGTACAGTTTGTATTATATCCCTGATGATGCTAAGTGCCTGCTAAATCCAGGTATTGCATTTAAGAGCAGTTGCTCAATCTGTTTCTTTTCCATAAGGTGTTAATATCCCTTTCCCCATTTCTTCCCTTTGGAATTCTGAAGAATCTTCACCATTTCTAGGGAGTCCTTTGCAGATTTGAGGGTACTGCTGCATAACATAGTGCCTGTTACAAAACTATTATGAGGGAGTTAAGTTTAACAAGACTACTGCACGATACTCTTAAATCCGAAAAAGTACGTAGAGTCCAGTAGAAGAGAATAATTCAGTCTGCTTGGGACTCAAGGTTCATGCTTTGAGAAATGTCTGGATTGATCGGATAGGAGGGCTCTGGGTATGTGGTAAGTTGGATTTTAGACTGTGGCTATTTAGTGAGTCTGAGAAGAGGATAGATATGGTCAGAGGCACATTTGATTTAGATCTTCACTTTTTTGAGTGAACATTTTGAGTTTAGTTCCCAGCAAC
Source organism: Canis lupus dingo (assembly GCF_003254725.2). Taxonomy (NCBI): domain Eukaryota; kingdom Metazoa; phylum Chordata; class Mammalia; order Carnivora; family Canidae; genus Canis; species Canis lupus. The sequence continues at coordinate 58,795,909 of NC_064255.1, forward strand.
TGTAGGGATCTAGGATGCTCCAATAATAAGGTTGTGTCTTTCCCTAACAGATTTACTCATCTGTCTAAAGTCCTTCTATTCTAAGTAAGTTTTTCATCCTACTCTACCCTGACAGTTTATTACTTTCATGTTAGCAATAACCTTCAGTCACATCAATGAAGAACTTTTAAGTAGTTTAAATTCATGTTATTTACGCTACTCATCATTATTGATCATTATTTTTGTGCATATCTATCTCTAACATTAGAATGTAGGCTCCTTTAAAGTATGAGCAGTGTTTAATTAGCTTCTCTGATAATACTATGCTCATAGTAGATATTCAATAATTGTTTTGAGAGAATTAGTTAATGGCATACAACAGTCTCAGATCAGCCATCAGCCCGCTGATCAGCTTTCATGATATAATGTGCAAACATCCTGTAGCAATTCATTTTTTTTAAATTTTTATTTATTTATGATAGTCACAGAGAGAGAGAGAGAGAGAGAGGCAGAGACACAGGCAGAGGGAGAAGCAGGCTCCATGCACCGGGAGCCCGACGTGGGATTCGATCCCAGGTCTCCAGGATTGCGCCCTGGGCCAAAGGCAGGTGCTAAACCGCTGAGCCACCCAGGGATCCCCTGTAGCAATTCATTTTGCTACGATTTAACATATGTTTACATTAGTGTATTTAATCCTATCAAAAACACTAAGACATAGATAACAGTATGCCCTTAATTTGGAAGAAAAATAAAAGAGGCTTATAAAGGTTCAATAAATTTCCCAAGCTTTCATAGCTAGGATTTAAGTGAAACATTCTGACATATAAATCATTGTTCTTTATCATGTTGGCATGCTATTGCCTGAAACAGAAAAAAATTGGATTAAATTTAGCAAGCTGAAGGGAGAAAAAAAAGTTTGTTTTTGCTATTATGAATAGGAAGAAAACACTCATTAATTTTTTCTTTTTGCATTCAATTCCTTTTAGCATAATCCAATTATGTTCAGTCCTGGGAGGTATGGGTGGAGTTCTTCTATATATGTCTCTCCTAGTCATTCCTGGATGGGTAGGTAAGCTGTGGTCTCACCTTCTGAAGCAGTGAGCTGCTGACAGGATCCACATGCTACTGATCAGGACACCTCCACAGTGGTGAACATTATTCTTCTGTAGACTGACTTGCCATGGCCAATCTCCTTCTTCAGCCTTGTTGCCTCCTAGGATCCTCTCCTCAGACAAAGTTATTAGGTCTGGACGGGCCCCACATCCTAATGAGAAAAAGATATTAAAGTGCTGGAAGATCATGATTCATTTACTTTGGGGAGATGCTGCCAAGAATCTATCTTTTACAACTTGTCTTTTATGTATTCTTCCCCAGGACATGCTAGGCTTTCCAAAAGCATGATCAGTGTGTTATTTTTTAGGGTATTTATGTGACTACTATTGACTATAGACTGCATTTTATTTATTTTTTTAAAAAGATTTTATTCATTTATTCATGAGAGAGAGAGAGAGAGAGAGAGGCAGAGACACAGGCAGAGGGAGAAGCGGGCTCCATGCAGGGAGCCCGATGCGGAACTTGGGTCTCCAGGATCACACCCTGGGCTGAAGGCGGCGCTAAACCACTGAGCCACCTGGGCTGCCCTATAGATTGCATTTTAGAGATTATTTCTGAATTTAATTGACATGGAGCTTCAAATTCTGGAGCAGCTTGTGTTCTCTGGAATTTTCCATGAAAATAAGTTAAGATAGGTCAGTGCTGGATATAACAGCTTGAGCCACAAGTTTACTAGGAAATTTCCATCTTCTCTATAGCTTTCCTATTCAAAAGTGCAGTCTGTGTACCTGCAGTACCGGCATACCCTGGAAATTTATTAGAAATGTTGCCATTGTGTGAAGATAGCCTAAGGGTCTATCAGTGGATGAATGGGTCAAAAGAATGTTTACACACACACACACACACACACACACACACACACACACACACACAGAGGGTTATTATTCAACCTTAAATAAGAAGGAAATTCTTCTGTTTGCAACAATGTGGATGAACTGGAGAGTATCATGCTAAGTAAAGTAAGTCAGACAAATAGTACCACCTATATGTTGTGGAATCTTTTTCTTTTTTATGTTGTGGAATCTTAAAAAAAAAAAAATAGTCAAGCTCCTAAAAAGAATGAGTAGAAAGTAGTTGCCATGAGCTAGAGGGTTGGGGAAATGGAGAGAATTTGGTAAAAGTGTAAAAACTTTCAGGCATAAGGTAAATAAGGTCTGAGGATCTAGTGTAAAACATGATGACTATAGTTCATAACACTATTGTATAATTGAAATTTTCTAGGAGTATAGAACTTAAATGTTCTCACCAAAAAAGTGTGTGGAGAGGTGTTAAACATGTGAGGCTATGAATATGTTAACTAGATGGAATTTTTTCATAATGTATACATATAACAAATCATGATCTTGTGTACTTTAAATATCTTACAATATTGTCAATTATACCTCAAAGCTGAAAAAAATGGACTCTAAGACCCACACTAGGGAAAAATGAGAAGCTGTGTTCTCCTTCTCCTCAACTTTATTGTGGAATAATTGACAAATATAATTCTGTATATTTAAAGTGTACAGTGCAATGAGTTGATATACGTATACATTGTTGATTGCCAAGATCAAGGCAACCAACACCTCCATCAGCTCACATAGTTAACTCTTCTTGTGCATGTGTGGTAAGAATGATGAAGGTCTACTTTTAGCAACTTGCAAGCATACAATACTGTTATTGACCATAGGCACCGTGCTGTGTGTTAGATCCTCAGAACTTACTAGAAGCTGCATTCTAACAAGTGACTCATGTGTACACTGACGTTGGAAAAGTGTTCTTATCAAGAAATCTTCATAGTGGTAATTCAACTCCTCATGTAATTTCCGGGCCATCTCCATAATCAACTCTACATTACCAGATGTGCCCTTGAAAAAGAGTTACTTCAGGTCCACAGACTATTCTTGAGGGTAAGTGACGGTCTCTCAGTATCTAGAGAGGCTTATTTACACATCATAAGAGAGAAAACCCATGAACACTCCAATGGGTGAAGCTGAAATGATCATTCAAGTCCTCCCAATTCCCATCCCCATGATTTGTTTCCATTTTTTAAGTTGATTACTAAGAAATTAGAAGTAAGTCACCAACAATAATTTCTATTGCTCTAAAGTAGTGAGATTGCTTCAATAGGACATCTATCCAAAGGTATTTTTTCCTAACAGACTTTCCAGATAAAGGAGGGCCAGACTTCCATTAAGAGTATACACAGAACATAAGTTCCTCCCCTGTATCCTTCAACCAAATTCCCTAGTAAATTACTGAAGCACGTTTTCATTAAAAGGAAGCATGAATTAAATACATAATGAAGGTGAAAAATACCCATAAAGGTAGCATAACCTTGTAACATCAATTAAGTATTTGATATAGGCCAGCTATTGAGGTACACTGAACTAGTTTCTAACTACTTTCATCACTAGAGAAGTAAAGAGCTCTTTTCTAGGGTTTATATTTCTGTTGTGGTAGCCTGAGAATATACTGAATTACATTGAAAAGTAGTGACTTTTCTTTCAGATTAGAGAAATTAAACTGACAATACTTTTATAATTTTTTTATTATTCCTTTTTATTTTTTATTTATTTTTTAAAATAAATTTTATTTATTTATTCACGAAAGACACAGAAAGAGAAAGGCAGAGACACAGGCAGAGGGAGAAGTAGGCTCCATGCTGGGAGCCTGATGTGGGACTCTATCCTGGGACCTGAACCGGAGGCAGATGCTTAACCTCTGAGCCACCCAGGCGTCCCTATTATTCTTTTTAATTAACTTAAATTACCCTAAACAACAAAGCAGACTATTCTAGTGGTTAGGGGGAGCCATATAAATGGTATCACCAAACATAATTTACAAGTCTACAGAAATGCCAACATAGAGCAGGATAAGAAAAGGTTCCCAAGGCTGCCACGAAAATTATCCTGAGGTCAGACTCGACCCAGAATGTCACTGCGGCCACCTCCTTTTAAAAGGAGGTGAAAACCTAAACATCACTCCATGGGCCAATGGAATCAGTGATGTTTTATCTCAACAGCAGGCACAAGAGTGAATTGAGAATAAAGATAACACCTTAACAGAAACTACCTTGGCAAACAGTGCAAACACTTGAACATTTACTATTCATATTTTGGTAAACCATTTTTATGAGATAATTTTGAAACTTACCTTCAGTGAAAATATTTACTGTATCCTGGTCAGTAATGGCTGGTGTTAAAAAAAAAAAAAAGTGAGAGTAAGATCAATACCAGAAGGACTGTATATTATTTCACCTTAATTTCTTAAATGTAGTCCTCAGACAGCCATCATCAGAATCACTCAGAGAGCTGATAAGATACAGATTTCTAGGCTTCTTCCTAGACCTGCTAAAAGAACCTCTGAGTCATAAGCCCCAGAAATCTCTGCACTTACAATATTCCCCCAATTTATTGTTATTTATATTAAAGTTTGTGCTTTAATTTCTCATCAAACATTAAAAGACATTTAAAAGATATTTAAAAGATATTCCTGCCCTCAAGTCACTCGATTTAGTTGGGAAAACAGTATAAGAGAAGTTAAATTTTCATTTACTTGAATATATATGTGGGTATATAGAGATGTATGTACTACTTTAGTACAAGAATACTGATACTATTCTTGGTACTGCAGGTATAACAGTGAGCAAAACACAGGAGGTCTGCCCTCACATAATTTACAGCTAGAAATTATTCAAGGACTCATTCAAATAAATTTAAGTGGAGAGGAAAAGGGAGAGGGTTATCATGCTACCTGAGGGATTCACTGAGTTATCATGGTGAGAAAAACATTTCAGATGCATTTTGAAGACCTAAAAGGAACTTTCCAGGCAGACAAGCAGTGAAAAGGTATTCCAGGTGGAAAGTGTAGTGGGTCCAAGTGTATGGAGATGTATGATGTGGAATCATCAAGTCAGTAGAGCAGTGCAAGTGCAGCAAAAGGGAAATGGTGGGAGGGCACAGACAAAAAATGTTTAGCAGATAGTAAAGGTCTGTCTATTCCAATTTAAGGTCTGCTTACAGAGCTGCTTTCTTTGCACGTCCTACAGCCATGTCAAACTCAACGTGACCAAATTTACCTCAAATTTGCTACTTATGTTATATTTCCTCCTTTAGGAAATGATCCCACTTCTACCCGTGGCTAGAAATCTGAAACAGTCTCTAATTCTTCCCTTCCTGTCATCTTCACCTCTTATTGTTTTTCAGATTTTGTACCTTCTAGCCTCTAACAAACCTTTGAATTAGGTGCATCCCATCCTCTCCATCCCCCTGGCTGTAACTTTAATTCATACTTTCATCATTTGACATCTTTGCTAATTACAATAACTTTCAATCTGAATTCCCTGCCTCAACTTTTGTACTTTTCAGTATGTCTATCTCTACTTTGCCAGGCTGTTTTTTTTCTAAAAAATGTATGTCAGACATTTCCTTGCTTGAAAACTTTTAATGAGAAATCAGCTTACTTCCCATAAAATAAACGTAAAACGTCTCAGACAAGTTTTCATGCTCTCTAAAATCAGTTTATCCAAACTTAATTGCTGCCAAAAGTGTCACAGGGTTTGGGAATTATATCGCTTTGTGAGTGTCAGAGGAGCCAAAACATCCTTTTAGAGGCAGGAAAGAACTGACCACCCCTTTTTGTTCTTTGGATAAGAGACTTGAGTTCAAATCCTGCCTTCCCTACATGCTGATTGTATAACCCTGGGTAATTCTCTTCTTTTTTGAGTGGGAACAATAAAAGTATAAGACATGATTGTTCTGAGGATTAAGCAAACTGTAATGGATGAGCATTAGCCAGTCAGAAAGGACACAACAAACCTTGGAGCTAGAGCAGCGTCTTGGAAGTCCTAGCTATGCTAATCATTAACTCTTCAGTTACGGGGGATGAGCTGGGAGTCCAGGGTAGGGATGGGAGGATTTGAAGAGCCTGGGACGACACCTCTGTGGGCCTAGTGCAGTGGTGGTTTGTCAACACATAGGAAAACATTTCAATATCTTAACAGTTAGTGTAGCTGTCACAGGTGTATACTGATTGAATACCAGTCCAGCGTGGGGGCTACCAAAATCCTTTAATGTTGAGCTTATTATGAGGGAATCATGGTTTATTAAGATAGTAGTGCATGACAAAGTTGGAGGAGAGTCTTTAAATTTTATGCACATATTAAGTCTTTTTTTTAGTCATGCAAGAAATATTAATGGAGTATCTATTTTTTGTTAGATACTGGGTAGTAGAAGGACATTAGGATGAACAGGACAGACTGATTCTTGCCTTCAGGAAGCTTACAGAGTAGGATGAAGACAAACAATACAAAAATCACACAAAATGTTTTGTGGTTTCGATTGTGACGAATGTTATGAAGGAAAATGAAGTCAGTGATACAGGTAAATAATTGAGTAATGGAAGTTTAAAAAGGCTTATGTTAGAAAGCTGTGATTCAGATAAGACCTATGGATTCAAGGGGGTGATCTAGTGAGTATCATAAGAAACTGGAACAATGGGGACTCCTGGATGGTTAAGTGCTTGCCTTTGGCTCAAATCGTGATCTGAGGGTTCAGGGATTGAGCCCTGTGTCAGGCTCCCTGCTCGGTGGGGAGACTGCTTCTCCCTTTCTCCTGCCTGTCTTTCTCTCTTGCTTTCTCTCTCTCCTTAAAATAAATATATATATATATATATATATATATATATATATATATATATTTTTTTTTTTTTTAAGAAACTGGAACAATGTATGCAAAAGCCCTGAGGCAGGAAGGAGAGGAGTTTGGCAGGTGGAAAAAAAATGAAAGTGTGACCGGATTATGGTGAATGAGGAAGAGTGGTAAGTGGTATAATAAGTAGCTGAAGGGTCAATTATGAACCAGATAATGCAGTGCTTTAGAACCGATGGTCATATCATTTAGTGTCGAGCCAGGATACCAAGGGATCAATATTAATAATGGTTCTTGGACAATTGGCATGAACTTGGACTGTCCCAGGTAAGCCAGGAAATTTGGTATCCTAGTTACAGGTATTTTTTGTTTGTTTATTTTATTTGTGGGAAGTCATGGGAAGCTTTTAAGTAATATTGAAATTATGTTTTAAAATATTTCCTTGATCAGCATGTGGACAGTATTTTGGAAGGGGCCAAGAAAATATTTAAAAGAATAGTATAGAGGCTACTGCAGTAGTTCAAGTCAGATATTATGTTGGCTTGGACCAAACAGGTAGCAATAGGGTGGGAAAAAAGTGGAAATAGACTGAAGACAAGCAGAGTTACAGATATTTTCAGAGAGGAGTTAGGGATGTCGCTAAATCTAATTTTCGTCTTTATTCTACAAGTATTTATCAGATACCTTCCAATTGCATTCTGTGTTCTGGATGAGGTGGAGTGGCAGTTAAATTGTTCTCTGATTTTTGTGGTAATTCTGAATGCTACCAAACAGCCTTACGTATCTACAGTCATCAAGACAAGTATGTATTCTACTGTAGAAAAATTGAAATGACATTTATTAAAATAAGTGTTCTTTAAAAAAAATTGTTCTGATCTTGAGCAGCTAGTTACCATTTCTATGGCATATCTACAGATTGAACATCTGGCAACAACATTTCTCATAAGGAGTGTTGAGATGGAAAATTACTAAAGAATTTTTAGCTAATAAAATTTACTATATGAATACTAAATGATTCTTTAAACTTTAGAATGTTTTATTTTGGAAAACTATGCATTATGTCTACCCTTATAATATATTGTTTTCTTAAAGGTTAATTTCAAGGAAATAAAAGGTCAGTTTCATTAAATTAAAACCTGAATTATACCTGGTTAAGTTGATATTTTAGTATAAAATGGCATATAAAAATGGTACTTGCATGTTATCTCAGTTGAAGGGCTTATTTCCAAGTTTCCAGAATTATTCAGCATTTGGTGTAAAACAGACTTAATTCTGCTTTTCATCAATGCTCCATTGTTATTTCTAGTGAATTTAAATTTCATGACAACATCTGCTATCACACCATTACCTTCTTGCCTAAAAACCATAAATATATTAAAAAATAAATAATTATAATTTTCTGCTATTCTGTTTATATATACTCTTATTGATTAAACATTAAAAAATTTACTTGGGGAATTTGACTTTAGAACAGATTCATATAACAGTGTTTGCATACTTACTGATATATCACAATGCTATTCCACAAATATTTGATTTCAGAGCGTAGTATACTACCCACCATGCAGTATAGCTGGCTTTGAAGTCGGAACACCAGAGGTTGAATATCAAATCTGCCATTTACTGTTCAACTTTGGTAAGTTATTGGTTCCTTAATCTTTCTGTATCTGAGTCTCTTCACGTTAAAATAAATTGTAATGAATGTTATGTGAATTAATACATGCTAAACTTTTGGGAAGAGTACATAGCATACAGTAAGTGAATAATTGTTAGCTATTATTAGACTTCACAAATCTTAAAAAAAATAGAAAACATTATCTCATTAAACAAAACTCTAAAGAGAAGAGGTTCCAAATTATGTGATTTAAAGGATCAGGTTAATTTTCTAGTACCTAAGTGTGTTAATGTGGCTACAAAAGCAAAATTTAACTTTTGTAGTCATATGTTAAAATTTTAACTCTTTGTCAGTTAGCCACAGATATTCTCCACAATGAGCCTTAGTAATTTGACTAAAGGCTATGATTATCATAAATCGATATAATTTCCACCTCCTTACATGAAAATTACCATGTAAATAATTTCTTCCACCTAACATTAGCCATTATCTTTTCTGAAAATGTGCATTAGATAAGTTTGTTCCTAGTATTTATTCTAGGTCTCTTCCTCTCCTCTCAATTGTCATTTCTAGAATAAAACTCATTCCAGATATTAATTTAATATTTACTTAGCAAATGTTAAATAGCCATCTTCTTGTACTAGGCATTGTTCTTAGTTTCAAAAATTACCTGTGACCAAGATTCATAGTTGCCATTCTCATGGATTTTGCAGTTTAGATAAAGGAGCAGACACTGAAGAAATAATTATAGCTTGCATTTCTAGCAACATGAAAGCCTAAATAGTTTTTAAAAACTTCTCCATATAAAATAACCAGAAATGCTCAATAAAATGTAATAAATGTCATTTGAAATATAGAACTAAGCTCACATTCAAGTAAGAGAAATCTTGGAAGACCAAACATAAAAAACATGAATATTATGTAGTAATCACTAGAATGTCCAACAGACTTGAGTTGTAGCATTTACATGTATGCTGGAGAGGAGGCTCTGGGCTAGTGCTAATTAGGGAGATGAATGTGAGGTTTCTAAATAAGACCAGGATTCTCAAAGAACTAAAAGTGAAAGCATGGATTGGAAAGAAAAAAATGTGGGATCCCTGGGTGGCGCAGCGGTTTGGCGCCTGCCTTTGGCCCAGGGCGCGATCCTGGAGACCCGGGATCGAATCCCACGTCGGGCTCCCGGTGCATGGAGCCTGCTTCTCCCTCTGCCTGTGTCTCTGCCTCTCTCTCTCTCTGTGACTATCATAAATAAATAAAAATTTAAAAAAAAAAAAAAAAAGGAAAGAAAAAAATGTGCTCATCATATCATAAAAAAAAAAAAAGAAGTTTATGTATCTCACAGTTCCAGGTCTAGACAGAAAAAAGAAGATTCTCCTGATAATTCATGATCATGAGCCTAGCTGCATGAAAGTTTTGGATTTGCATTATCACCATCAAAGCAAAACATAAAGGATACTTAAAGGTACATGGATTCGTGTGAAAATATGTAAAGGAAGTAATTCAGTAAGAAGGAGATTGAACCCAGGAGGTAGAGTAAGAAATAGGGAGCAAAGAAAATAGTAAACTGGTATTGTGTCATTACAATGACTAATTTGAGGTCATTACAAGTAGGATTGAACTAAAACATCATTCATAATAGCATGAACAAGAGTTCAAAATTCCCTCCATTATTTGGAAGAAGGATAGTGGATTAGGCCAACTCTCATTTAAATTTTAAGAAAATCACTAAAATAAGGCAAAGATGATCAGAATGCATTGGAAAATATAACTAGCTGTGTTTCTGTTTTAGGAGAAATGTATAACCTATAAGGATACATAAATATTGAAAATGAAATATTGAAAACTGCTCTTGAGGTTAGGCATAATGAAGAACTGAGTGAAGTCTAGTGAAACTGAGACTAGTCTAGATGGAGGGTAGTGAAAGATAAGCCCATAGAAGGAGATGGTAAGAGGAAGTCAGATAAAGGAAGATTCAGTAAGCTTTGTTACATATATATACACACACATTATATATATCAAGAATACATGTATGCTTGATATACATATATTTATATATAATATTTGACATATTGCAAGAAAGTGGTCAAGAAAAGGATTTTAACTAAGGGAGTATATATGTTTAGAATTTTGTTTCACAAAGTCTTTCTTGCTGCTGTGTAGAATGAGTGGAGCAAGACTAGGGGAAAGGAGACTCATTAGGGAGACTATTTATAGCCCAGGAAAGAGATGGTTGAGGGCACTATTTGAAGAAAAGTTGTGGATCTTAGAGACATTTAGGCAAATAGAATTGACATTAGGAAATAGAATTGAAAGATTAGATGATTGAGGGGGAGGAGAAATTAAAAATAACTTGCATATTTCTTTCTTGAGCAAGTAGATTGAAGGTGATGCCATTGATGGGAGGTAGGCAAGTAGAAGAACAACATTTGGTTGGGGAGAGATAATAGGTTCAGGTCTGGATACGGTAAAGCTGAGCTGACTGTGAGATATCTGTATGATGACGTCAAGTAGTGGCTATGTACAAGCATGTCTAGAGATGAGAAGACAGGACTGGCCCAGAAAGGCAATTTTGAGAATAAACAGATAGAACGTATAAAGGGCAATGAAGTCGCTGAAAAGAAAGAATGTAAACTGAGAAGACGAGAGGTTTATAGCACAGGGTGATATCCAATAATATTTGAAGGATGTGCAGAGAAGGAATTAGAGCTAGTGAAGAAAATTGAGGAGTAAATGGAGAGGTAAGGAAAAATAGAGGTATGCAGGGTCATAGAAACCCCGAAGTGCTACTATTTCAAGGATGATTGAAATAATTTACAACAGTATCAAATGCCATTGAGAGGTCCAAAAAGAAGACAAGTATAGTTTGTTTGGAGCTGGTGACCTGGAACTTGTTGAACTTGGCAAGGGTAATTAGCATTTTGTGGTAAGAAGTGAGACTGTAAGGGATTGAGCAGTAGGTGGGAAGGTGGAGGGGGAAATGCAGATGGTTCATCCGTCCTATGGATTTTGAGAGCTGGTGGCCAGTACAGAAATTTTCACAAGAAAGTGCAAAGGCGAATGTGCCCTGAACTGACTGAAATTCATTTTGATAAATACTCTTCCCATGGATTCTTCCTTCTCCACTCATTTCTTAACAAAATTTATCTGACCAGATGTTCATGCTCCTGGGACTTACTAAGTGATTCTACAAAAATAAGAAATGTTAATTTTCTTGTAGTGGTGTTATTTGAGAAATACCTCTCTCTCTTCCAAAGGACTTTGCTTATTTGAAGGATTGGGTAATGTGAGCATTTGAGGCATTTGTGGGAGGGTTGGTATTTTAGTTGAGAGGGCCTGTCTCATCACATCACACAGATAGGTACACATTCAACTAAGGCACGAATGTCAAATAACTACTGCTACTCCCCTTATTATTAATTCATGCAAAACATGCTTGGCTTTGGCCACAGCATCCTTTATATTATAGCATTCCATGCAGATACAAACCAAAAAGCTTGATGTTGGTCATAGACTTCTGATCTTTGTATGAATATGCCCATGACCAAAGCATTGCACAACTGTTTACCTACACTGTATTGTAAATGGGATCCACTGGATTTATACAGTAGGATGCCCTTGCTACCATACCTTCACCTGACTCTCTTTAACCTTTCTTCCTTTCCTATCAAGAATTGAAATGAGATGTGTAGCTACATTAGTAATTAGATCATATGTGGCATGTTTTGTTTTGGTTTTGGCATTGTTTTTTAAGCTGCCCAGGATACTACTTTCATAATATTGCGACAAATTGCACGAATGTCTCATTTATTATCCACGTTGTGAACAAGTCAAATGGGCCAAATTGTATCTAAACTCATATATTTTTTATATAGTTCCACTTACCTCAGTTTGACAACATGAGCTCTGATGAACTGATTTCTTAAATTTGATTCTCTGAATGTTTTAGTAATCTGTAGAAAGAAAGGAAAAGACCTCTTCATAGTTTCAGTTGTTCTTCCCCTTCCTTCTTCCTCCCAACCTTGCAACATAGGGCTTAAGTTAATGAGGAATAGGGACTAGAGTTTTCAGTTCAGTTCAATTCCATCTCAGAACACATGAGATTGATTTAGGCTGGTGATGCAGCCCTCTGATGCAATGCCTATTTCCTCATCTATGATACAAAGATGATAATGGACAAGATGTGTCTTCACTAGAAGTCATCTCAACATCAGATGTTTTACTTGGTGGCTCTCCCCATGAGTGTTCGGGTAGGTGCCAAGCCCACACTAGGGGAGTCCATGATACAATTTATATTTGTGTGATTCCCCAACCACTGTTTTTAAGTGGGTAAAACCAGAATAAAATGAGTGATGAAAAGGGGCACAAGATGCAAAGGGCAGTTTTTTCCTTGATAATTCTGACTAATATCTAAACATCAGAGATTATTTTTAACATCAGTTGGTAATTTCCTGACCTAACCTTAACCATTTCCCTGAATCATTTTTCAGTCCCAGCAAGGATGGTGCTCTTGAGTTATAAAGCTCAGCTTTGCAGTGAACTAGGGGCTGTTCTGTGACTGGAATGGTTCTTTCATGATGCAGGGTCAGTCAGAGGTACTGAGGTTTCCTATTAAGGGAGCAGATTCCACCAGCTTATATGGTAAGGCAGAAACAAGGGAGAGGTGGACATGGAAATTAAGTAGTATACTGAATGTTACATTAAACCAGGCTCTGACACCAATCCTTCTTGAGATTGTAATGTTTATGCAATCTCTATTACACCACATTGCATGTTTTAAAATATCTGTTCCTATAGGCTGGTATCAGACCAACCAGTTGTTCGACAAAATGATAATTTTCTTTCTTTTCATTACATTTTAAAGAGTAATGAGACTATTGGTTTTATGGAGATAGTTCATGTTTCTTTATTAAAAATTTTGGAAATACTAAACAGAGACAGAAAAAACAACCACTCTCCCCAAATTCTATGATCTAGAATTAATGGTTGTTGTTATTTGGTGAACTATATTCCAGTTAACTACAAAGAATGGGTTTTAATATGTTTATTAATATAGTATATTACAGGAGGTATCTTAATAAAATGATTTAACTTTAATTTTACTTGATTTTAACAGAAGTAAAAGGAACTGACTTAAAGCGAAAGAATTGCTAAAATTTGGATAAATGTTTCCTGTGATTATTTTTTAATTCATAGCTTGGCATTGCACCTGCACAGGTTAGATTGGACCAAAGTAAAAAATCCACCTCAATTATGACATTTTTGTTATGTGGAAAACTTTGGTGAAGACTAAGATAATAAGCAACATAAAGAAAGCAAGTTGATTCATTGGTTGATTTCAAGACACAAGGATAAAAGAAGAGGACCATGGATAAGATTTTATATTTCCCAGAGTGGAATGTTATTGACCCTTTCATTAGAAATTATCAAATGTTTGGTAGAAAATCAGTAAGCAGATGATTGAAGAGAATTCCAATAGGATAGTGAAAAAGGAAGCTGATGAAGAACACAGAGATAAGTTACTATGAGAACTTAAATGAGCCTTGTAACCTTTCTTCCTCTCAGTTTTTCCATCTGTAAAAGTACAGTCAAAAGGGGCACCTGGGTGGCTCAGTGGTCGAGCATCTGCCTTTGGCGTAGGTTGTGTTCCTGGGGTCCTAGGATGGAGTCCCATATGGGGCTGCCCCTGTAGGGAGCCTGCTTCTCCCTTTGCCTGCTCCCTGCCTTTCTCTATGTGTCTCTCATGAATACATAAATAAATAAAATCTTTAAAAAAGTACAGTCAAAAGTGTATTAAAAAATTATCTGTACACAGTTAACTACTGCAACTTCCAAAGACTATGCACCTGCTTTTAGTGAACTTTACAGTCAGCACTTAGCCTTTTCTCTTTTTTCAAAATTATTACTGTTCAAAAGGTAAAACAAGTTCACTTTCACACTTCTTTGATTTTGTCATCTGCACTATTAACACTTTTGTTACCTTGGACAAAAGTCAAGTACACAATGGAAAAAAAGAAATATTTTATATTTCCCTCCTGATTGAGGGTGACAATACTATCTTGGGATTCTAGTATGTAATAGAACTACCATACTTCAGTAATATTCATAGTTGATAAGAATTGAAGTGAGATGTTGATTATTTAAGGTCCAACAAAGTGAATCATTGAGTTTAGTAGACAAGTCATTAAAAGGTAAAACATTACATACAGAAAGTTTGTAATTATCACACGTTTTCATCCTTAGAGAAAAAGATCTTATTAGCTACCCATAAAAATAAAGCACCTTATTTTCAGTGTCTTCTTCCTTAATACCTATAATTCTGTTGTTACTATTCATGAGCTGAATAATAGAAATAATGTTGTTTTGTGATTTCAACCACTTTCCAGTTACTACTTTCTTTTCTGTTTAACCAGAAGATCTGGAAAGCTCAGTTTTCAAGAAAAGATAAAATATGTAGCAATATGATCTGTTACTACAGTGGTCTCTAAATATTTTTGATTATGCATTCCTATGGGTAAAGCATTTTGGCATGAGTAGCCAAAACATGTATTATTTATTTATAAATTATATACATGTAATAATACTGTACTGCTGACAATATATATTATAAAACATTGACAAAATTAGAAATTAAAAAGGCTGAGTTATAGAGCAAACATTAAGGAATTGTATTCCATTTATATTTAATAATAATATTTTCCCTGTTAATGTGACTGGATAGAATTTTTAATTTTTGAAACACTTTGTGATAAAATGACTCAAAGTTATGATTCTAAGTTTAATTTAAATACTTGGTTTGAAGTTCTGAAGAAGTTTCCACAGAATTATGTGGCTCATATGCATAAAGTACATCACCTGCAGAATTTAATAAATAATGACACAAAGCTGTCGGTCCATCCCACACATTGTGCAAAAGTTTTCTTGAAATTCAGCAAGTGACTTTCCATCTTCCCTGAGGTCAACTGGTTATCCTTGCAAACCAAATAAAATGTGTTTCATATTATATGTTTTTAAAGAAATGTGTTCCAAATCAACCAAGCATGATTGTTAATCCTTCTCCTCTGCTAATTTTTATGTGTGTACGTCTAAGCAGTTTCATAGATAACATGCATCATTTTCAGTAAGACAGAAGAAAATCCAAAAACCTAATGATGGACTCATTGCTAAACATGTTTTCAGTCTTCTCTCCATGGTATGAGTTTTATGTAAAATGTGGCTAATTTCTTTTACTTACACCATGAAGAAACAGGATGTGTACATGTGTGTATGTGTCTTCAAAGAAAGGTATTGCTTCACCCGGTAATTTGGCTCTAGTCAGGAGCAGTAAAGTGTCAGTTCTGTCATTATGTTTCTGTTCTCTTACTGGTTCACTACTGTCCGTGCATATTAGAATGATCTCCAAATTGTGGGTTTTAAAATTTGTGTTTTGCAGGATTTTCTGTTTTCCTTGTTGATTCAGTTTACTTTTAAAACTAGGTAATAGAATCTTTAAATCTAGCTGAAATTGCACATGATTGAAATCTATTCAGAGAACATAAATATACTGTAACCTAGTCAGTTCTGCTGTGTCACTGCTCTTCCCCTCTTCTCTCAAAATATCTTTGCGCACATTGTGTGGGAGCAGGTGACATAAAACCAAACAAGGGTGCCAGTGTCAATTCCCTTATTAAATAATAGGAAAGCACTTCCTTTCTTCTAAAAAATATTCTTTGTGGGAAAAATACATGTAGAGTGATATCTGATTATTTGAGTATTCACAATTATTGTGAATCTCTTCCTGGAATGCACAACACCATTTTGGAGACCGCTGTGAGCCTAACTGCAATGATGTCTTTATTTTGTGTCCCTAAGAGTTGGCACAGGAACCAAAAGACAGAATGGATCATTTATTTATTCATTCAAAGAACATTTGAATGTCAAGTGTGTACCAAATTATTTTTTAGGCATTAAGTAACAATCGATGCTCATTAAATGAATGTGCCTGAAATGAATTTTATCCAGAAGCCCTGCTGGTCTAAGTGATGCGATAAGATTAATCTCAAATTGATAACTGTTTTCTCTATCTTCCTATGTCCTAGTTTGTTTATGGGACTATAATTAGGTATATTTTGGAAAAAATGGCAATTGTTTGCAGAATTTGTTGCAATAACAGTCCCGATACCAAAGGAGAGTTTCAACAGTTTAGCTGATCCCAGGTATGAATCCCAACTGAAGTCTTTTGTTTTACTTAGAAAGACCCATCCAATCAGAATGTACTCATAGTTTTGACACATGTATTTTGCAAACTGTTTCTTTCATTATTTCTAGATGACTTTGTTCTTTTTTTCACTCATTCAACGACAGTTTTTGAGCACTTCCTGCACTGCACATCCCTTCTATCAAGCACTGGGATACAATGGTGATAGAAAATAAACAGTCTTTGCCATTATGGAGCTTATATTTAAGGGGGGCAGACAAGTACCAATCAAGTTATTATTCACATTTGAATAAATTATAAGTACAATAATATTATAGAGCCATTTGATCCAACCAATGAGATTAGAGAGATTCCTCAGAGGAAATGCTTATGGAGTTGAGATTTTTAGGAAGAATCAGTCAGCTAATTGAAGAGGAAGGAAAAGCCTCACAGATGAAGTCAGTGGTTCATGCAAAGTCCCGAGATGGGAACACACAGGTTGTTTTAGGAATGAAAGAAGGCCAGTGCAACAATAGCATGGAGAGCAACGAGGCTAGGGTGACAGAAAGGCCAGACCGTGCAGGTCTTGTTAGTGTGTAAAGATTTTGGCCTTTAACATAAATGGTGGCAGTCAGTGAAGTGTTTTAAACAAAAGGATAATATAGTTAGATTTGCAGTTTGAGAATAATTTCTTTTTTTGTAAAAGATTTATTTATTTTAGAGAGAGAAAGAGAGAGAGAGGAGCATGGTGGGAAAGGGCAGAGGGAGAGGGAGAGAGAATCTCAAGCAGACTCTACTGCTGAGTGGAGCCTGATGTAGGGCCTGATCTCAAGACTTTGAGATCATGACCTGAGCTGAAACCAAGAGTCAGACACTTAACTGACTGTGCCACTCAGGTGCCCCAAGAATAATTTCTTTTGTTGTATATGGAAATTCAACATTAGGGAAGAAATTGTGCAAATTAGTTGTGCTATTTTATTTATTTTTAATTTTTTTAAAGATCTTATTTATTTATCCATAGACACACACTGAGAGAGAGAGAGAGAGAGAGAGAGAGAGAGAGGCAGAGATACAGGTAGAGGGAGAAGCAGGCTCCATGCAGGGAGCTTGATTGGGACTTGATCCTGGGATTCCAGGATCACCAGAGGCCACCAGACTCCAGAATCCAGGCCACCCATGTGTCCCAGTTGTGCTATTTTAGTGCTTGAGAGTAGAAGTGGCTTTGGAAGAGCATGGTGTTAGGTATGAAGAGAAATGAATGGATATGAGGGACATAGAGGGGATAAAACTCACAAGGGTTGGTAATAGATTGGATATTTAGAATGATAGAGGACAGTAGGTCAAAGATGAATTCTAGGTTTTTGGTTTGGAAAAGTGAATAAATGTTGTTGTCCTTATGGGAACAGGGCTATTGGAAGAAGGCTACTATAATGTGGGGAGAACATGAGTTTGATTATAAGACATAATATATTTGAGATTTAAAAAACAACAACAGCCAGGTAAAAGATATTAAGCTGGCAGTTGGGTGAAAAGGTCTGAAGTACAGAAGAAAAATCTGGGCTTGAGACCAAGTGAGTCATTAGATAAGTATTGGTTGAAGTAATATTCATGGATGAGATCATCTAAAGATACAAAAGTGTGACTGGAGAAAAGAGCAAGGTCAAAACCTTGGGGAATTTCAACATTGAATATTAGTGTACAGGAGGGTGATCCTGTAAGGACACAGAGGAGTGGCTGGAGAGGCAGGATAGGAAAAACAGATGAATGAATATCATGCTTGAAAGTCACAAAATCATAGACTTTTTATGTTAGAATGTACTATAAAAATCATCTGGTCTAATGATTTTATTTCACTGATGAGTAAACAGAGCTAGAAAATACATGTGAATTGCCTAATGTAATAGAATGTTCTGAGACTACTCTGCTTATTAAGTATAACAATGCTGTCTGTGGGACAAGGATAATGATGGTACTCATGTTACCATTGGGAAATGGTGTGATCCTTGGATTTGGAGTCAGGAGACCTTGGTTTGAATTCTGGTTCTACTACTCTTCACTTGACTGACCTGTTTCCTCATCTCACAACCTTTACTTTACCCATCTATAAAAATGATTTGTTAATTCATGTGGCTGTCGTAAACCGGAGGTTAGAAAGTGCCTTGTAAACTGTAAATTAACACCGCATTAGAGTATAATTCATATAGTGTTTTTTTATATAGTGTTTTTAATGTTCAAAGTGTTTTCACAGAAGGATAAATATTTCAAGGGAAATCTTTCTCTGCCAGATGTTTAGATATATTGTAAAACCACAGTACTCGAAATAGCATCGTACTGGTACAGGCAAAGATTAATCAATGAAGGAAAAGTACAGACAAAAGAAAAGGAGCAATTTAGTGTATAATAAAGGTGGCCTGACAAATCCATTGCACTATTTAACACACTGTTTTGGTACTACCACCTACGTATTTTGGGAATAAAGCTGGATCTCTGCCCTATTGCAAAGTAAATTACAGATGAATAAAAGATAAAACTATAAAAACTGAAATAATAAAACTATAAAAAGAAAACGAAGGTGAATATTTTAAAGAGAATTTAGAGTGGAGAAAGCCATTTTTAGCTTGACACAAAAGTGAGCAATCATAAAAAAGATTGATAATTTGGCTATACGAAAAGTTAAATGTTTAACATTTAGAAAAACCTACAATATAAACAAGATTGAGAGTCAAATCATATTATTAGAGAAATATATGCAATTTGAATGATAGGCAGCTTTGATATTCTAGTAAGGATAAGTTTTTTATTTTTCCAAATCCACATAAAATAGACAAGAGCTCCAGAAGAAAATGGGAAAGGTCATGACCAGGCAATTCTCACCTATTGGATTAGCAACCATTAAAATGATTTACAATGCTGCATCATATTAATGCTGTGGGGAAATAAGCATACCTGCGTATACCTATGTACTGCTGTTGAGAATGTGAACTGGAGCACTTCTGGAGTTTAGTCTAAAAATTAATCTTAAAAATGCATTAGGCCACCAAATTTGATATAAGCAAGTGATTGAATAAATATATGGAGAGAATATACAAATAGAAGAATTTTAAATAGTCTTCAAATATTCAGAGCATAGCTCTCCACTCTTCTAACTCCTTATGTGTGGATTAGACATAGTATCTTCCTTCTAAAGAGTATGATATGGAAAAGGGAGGGAATAACTTTACAATGTTGAAACCTGATGATCACTGCTTCAGCTGGGTGATTAAGTCAACAGTGATAAGTCATATACTGACAGTGTAATGAACCCCCTTCATGTGATGGAATGAAAATGATACTTTTCCTCTTTGGTCTTCTTCCCTCCTCAAAACCTGTAACTCCACTCTAAACAAGAGAAAATATTGGGGAAAAAAAGGCCACTTGCAGTACTCTGCAAAATGTCAAGGTTCTCGAAAACAAGGAACATCTTAGGAACTGTCATAGAGTCTCTCCCCAAATCACTGATTCAGCTACTTATTCTGATCTCATTAAACATTTAAATGATATACCTAACTTCATTTGGTCTAATCCCATGCTAACTAAGCAGATGTTTCATAACTTGGCTTCCAGCGAAGTTTGCCTCTGGGGGAAAATGTGTTAGACAAGCCAATGATTCAGTCCTTCAGCCATAAGAGTTCTCATTATAGATTAACTTAGTGGTTCCCAAAGTGTGGTCCTTGGACCATTAGCACCAGTATCACCTGGGAACTTAGAAATGCAAATTTTTGGATCCACCCTAGACCTACCTATTGAATCAGCAAGCTCTGACATCAGGACCCAGAAATCCATGTTTTGACAAGCATGACAGGTGACTCTGTTACATGCTAAAGTTTTAGAGCCATTGGATTAATTTGTATTCTTAGGACTCTTTAAAAAGGTAAGTAAGCAGCCTTGAGATTGGTCAACTCTGACTCTGTGGGTTAAAGACCAGACTCTAGTCCATGGTCATAAATGAATGCAAAAGGTCCACTTGTGGGGTTTCCTGGCAGGCCTCTTCAAGTGAAAGCCTGACCTTGCTTTGCATACTTTCTATGCCTATCATTGAACCAGAGTAAGATGTTGTCTAAACTATGTTATTATTGACATGCAAACATGTCTGTTAACACCTGCTACCTGTGTATTTAATTGGACAAGAAAAAAGGAAAGAAGGCAAAATGGAAAGAATTAAAAAGGCAATTTCAAGGAGAGCAGTCATAAATACTCAACTTGAACAAACAGCAGACTTCCAACCTTTGAAGTCATAATCATATAAAATAAGAATTTACTCAAGAGTTTTCTAATGCTTTTCACTTATAACTTAAAAAATGTAAAGAACCACTATACTAGCAAATTAACTTGGAGAAAGCCCAAAGAACCACATCTTTTACTATACAGGGAATTAAAATATGCAGAGCATTTAGTAATTACAAATAGATCACAAAATATTAGATTTATTATCAGACTTGTTTTATGATGGAATAAAGAGCAAAGACAAATATTAACTTACCAGAGATTCAATTCTTCCACTCAAAGTCCTGTATTCTTGTGTCCCTGGTGAATTTAATTGATTACTATATTGGACATTTAGGATTTGAAAACTGCTATGGTAAAAGTAAGACTTTTGATCTGGAAAACAAAGAAAAGGCAAAGTCAGTCTCACCACTAAGTACTTTAATTTACCCTGGATTACAGGATGCTATATTACACAATTAAAAAAATTTGGTTCTCTTAGAGAAAGCCCCAAACTTATTAGAAATGTAGCTATAATAAAATTATTTTCTTTCAGTTTTTTGAAAAACTGACAGATTTAAGAAATGTAAGGATGTAAGATCTAAGGATGTAATGATGTAAGGATGTAAGAAAACGAGAGCAGCATTATTTGTGAAATTAAACTGCTGAGATGTATCATAATTTTCATTTTTACTATGTTTTAGGGAGATTTATGATTGCTGATTTATTCATTCAAGAAGTATTAATGAATGTCTATAATATGCTATTATTCATTTATCACTAAGGAATAACCCAAATGAATTCTGAATAGTTTTAAAAATTATTTCAAATAATTATCATTGTAGAGGAATTGATGGCTTGTCCTTAGTTTTTTAGACTAAGCTAGAAAATAAGCCTTTGAACAAGATAACAGGTTGGTTGTCCAGTGTGAATTGTTTTTACCAAAAATAAGCCTTCCAGAGGACATATTCAGCCATGTGAAGAAAGTAAACATTTCCGAAACACGCTGTATACCTCTTAGAAACGTTATGAACATGAATGTAATTTAACCTGTCCCAGGAAAAATCTCTGCTTTCTTTTGATCATTCATATGTATAATTTATGCAGAGAATTACCTCAATCAGGGGAAAGAGCTGGAGAGCCTGGTGGAAGGGTAATATAGTCCTTTGTGGTGGAAGGACAAGTCTTTTGAGGGCAATGAATGGTCACTGGGACACATTCTGAAGAGCACTAACCTAGACTCCTCCACCTGTGTGATAATATAGTGCCATTAAGAGTGAAAATTCATTAATTTATTGGAAATTTGAGGTTTCATGCCTCTGTAATTCACCTTAGATGTAGTCAACTTCAGGTGATTTGATAGCAAAATGTAGCTATAATTTTATAATTAGCATGACAGAAAAGATTATTCATTATCACTGGTTTTCCTAATGTTGGTAATTTTATTATACCCTCAAGAGTTTTTCAACTTTCACATAAATAAACAGTTTTGCCGATTTACAAGAGAACATACAATAAATTATGTTCTGTCTCTCCATACTTATACATACCCATATACCTACACACACACTCACACATGTGATTTCAATGATTCACAGAATTATAACTGGAATAAAATAACCCCAAAGTGCATTTTAAAGTGAAAAAAGCAGATTATAGCATATATTATTTAGTGAATTTGACAGATTTTATTTATCTACATTAAAACATCTGAAAGAATATTCACTGGGATATTAAGAACATTATGAGTAAACAGGGTATCATGTATTCTTTATATTGTTTCTTGCTCATGTGTCCTATATTTTTGTATTATAATAATAATAAGAGAAATAATAAGAGATTCTTTTTAAATTTTGTTTTTACTCCTTATCTTTCATAATGGTCCTCTCAAGATTGTTTTATCTGGAGAAAGATCATGAATTAACAAATACTAACAGATTTTTAGATGTTGAAACTTAAAGTTCTTTGCAATATATCACTTTTACAATTTTATTGGGTTATTATATGAAGAAGGAAATAATGATATTAAATGAGAAAACAAAATAGGCAAATTTTGGCTATTTTGGCTAGAAAAATTCTTGCCTGGGTAATGATGTTTATTATGCTAAAAAAAGAGAGAGAAGAGAAAAAAGTACTGATTGAAGGAAAATATAGACATAAACACATATTTAGGGATATATAAGACATACAATTATGTTATATTAAGAAAGAAAAGTGGCAATAGAAGAGAGAATGCCAGACTTTTCATCTGAAGACATATTTAGTTATTTGGTTTGAAAAGTAGAACTTTGAGTCTTCTAAGTACTTACCAAACGCTAAGAAGTGGATGAGTAGAGCTATGGTTACGGCCAGGATTACCACCCCTGCCACAACAACGAAACACACTACATATGGATTCAGGAATCTTGAGCCTGATGGCACCCGTGCTGGCCTTAAAACAAGAGAAAATGATCAGAGACTAATCCTTTCACTCAGAGAAGCCATTACTTCAGTGCTCATGAACATTTTCTGCCTTCCTAAGTCTTTTAGCCTGAATATAGTTTTTTTTTTTTAAGATTTTATTTATATATTCATGAGAGAATATATAATCCCCACAGGGAGCCTGATGAGGGGCTCGATCTCAGGACCCGGGGATCATGACCTGAGCCAAAGGCAGAGGCTCAACTCCTGAGCCACCCAGGTGCCCCAACATAGTTCTATTTATAGGAAACAACATGATTCTTGATCAGGAGATGATCCTGAAATTGAACCTGAACTAACAACATTCTCCTTAATGACTTTTCTTTCAAAATTTTTTCAGCACAAAAATGCTGACATTTTGGTAGTTTGATGAAAAGATAAGTAAATCTGGCCTACGCTTTGCAATTATTTTCCCTTCTTCTGCCAGTTGATGAGGTTCTCAAGAGTAACAACTAATTGTACTGTTTTATTGTCTTTCCAAGACACTATGTTGGACACTTACTATAATAAATCTCCCTTAACTGGGCACCATCTCCACCAGTGTACAGAAGGGGAGTCATTCTGGGTGGGGAGAGGGGCGGAGGGATTCAGAACGTAGCATTTCTCACTGTCATATTCTCTATATTATTAAAAATGGGGTGTGACCAGAGGTTAAGTGCTCAGATCTAGGAGAGTAGCAAGCTCCTGAAGTGAATTAGAACTGTCCCAATAGCAGATTTGTGTGATTTATTATTTTCCCCCATGAATCTGTCAACTGCAGTCTAAGCCAATACATTTGTGCTAATATAATATCTGGTAATTATTAGGTCCTATCTTCTTCACCCCCTCCCCACAACCACATTCACTTGCACTGGGGAGGTAACCAGAAGGGCTGTGTGAATTTCTGTTTTATCACTTCTTTGCTTAGGGATCATGTTGTCATTTATCTGAGACTTTCCTATTCTGACAAATGGTATTAATAATATCTGCCTCACAGGCCGTCTTGAAGATCAATGAGGTTATGTTAGGAAATATATTTCTAGTTAAATAGGTTATCTACTAGGGCATGTGCTTCTTGAGGGGAAAGACAGTATGCATGTTTATGTTTCTGACACTTTGCAGAGTGCCTGGCACAAATAGGCAGTTCATAAATATTCATAATATTTAAAAATATTTGTTACATATGTTAACTTCTGAGCATGTTTCCGATATAAAGCCTTAACATAGCTGAAAAGCAGTTACATTTAGCAAGAATATAGTCTTTCATTTTTCCTATTTGTTTTGCCAACATTCTGATGTAAGTGTAAAGAGAATACTCTGAGGGTCAGTGATTCCCAGACACTTAGTTTCCATAGCAGGGTTGCCTGATGTTGTTTGGCCTCTACACAACTCACAGACTTATAGAAGAGCACTTCCTGGTGTTTTGCAATGTACCAACTGCACATTGTATTCTGTGGTTCTGGGACCAGTAACATATCAGGTGATTGTTAGAAGCCAACCTAGACTTGGCCAACTTTCAGTTTTGGAGAATAAAGACATTAAACATACAGACCATGCTCAAACATTATCAGTTAGTGAAAGGTCATTCACGTGAAGTAGGAAGGACATAGTCTCAGGCTAACATAAAATGAGTGATTTAGCTTTAGCTTTATATCTTTTTACTATATTGCTCTTATTTGTTCATTTTGCTATACTGGTGAAAATCGACCTTTAATGACACCTGTCCAGAGTCCAACATTTGGAAACTCCTACTGTGGTAAGCTCCAAATGGAAAAAATTGGCACTTTAACCTTTGCTGATTCTAGAGACTCAGTTTACTTATCTGTCACCATATGTAGTCACGGAGCCAATGACATGCGATCACAAATGCACAGTGTTTGGCATTTGTGATGTCAGTAAATGTTAGTGGGTGCTGAGTAGTGGCAGAGCCAAAAGGAGACAGAATTGGGGTCCAGGGTAAACCCCAAAGCCTGAATAATTTCCAAACTGATTGATCCTTTTCCTCAACCGGAAATGAACTAATGTGTCAAGATTTATGAGTGTGGAGAAGAAGTGCTGACAAACAAGGAGTAAGCTGGAGGCCGAAAACAAAAACCGAAGGCTAGAGTCAGCATGTGCTGTGTTAGCTTGGATGAGGCTCCCATGGGAATGACTTTAGCGCCGACTTTGCTTCAGTTCATGGAAAACACCTTAAACTCAATGACTAAAAAAGCATCATGAGACATATGACTCAATAAACAATGGGTGTGTAGCTCAAATCACCTTAATCTCACATGCCATAACTAATTGCATAAGAATGGGATGTTCCACCCCGTAGAAACAGCTGAAGAATTATCTACTCTCTTGTTGGTAGCGCAACTTGTCATTGAACGTTTGTATGTGGTTGATGACAAAGCTTATGCTAACGCAAAGTACGTTGTGTGCAATATTTACTTTGTTGACTATTAGAGATAAATGTTTGCAAACACTGAATTTTGACTCGATGTGATGGAAATCTGTGCAAGAAAATACTTTGCTTTCAAAGCTGGTTCCTGATCAGTGAGATTTTTAGTGCTTGTGTTTGAACAAAGTAAAACAAATAATTCAGTTATAACATGTTTAGCCAGCTTCTCCTTCTCTTTCACTTTCTTTTATTGACTTGGAAAAGTTAACAATGTTGGAAAATTTATTCAATACCTTTGAGAGTCTAAGCATCAGGCATTGAACATGTATATCGCCAGTCTTCTCAATTGTAAAGCAGGTATTATGATCCCTGTTTTGAGGATAGGGAAACTGAGGCTCAGAGAGTAAATAACTCAAAATTACTCAGGAGTGGCAGAGCTGAGAACTGAAACTAGGTTGTTCTAAATCAACGCACATGCACTTCCTTTCACAGACAAGACCTCACTCACACTACGGAAGACAGGAAAGCTTTGGGACTCTCCTATCTCTTTTGACTTCATTTGGGGGAAGCAAAAGTGATCAACATCCACTGAGTGTTAGGACTCTGTCTCACACATAGCAAGTGTGCAATAAAATAATTATTCATTTAATTTTAATTTGAAAGAAAAATATTAATATATCAAAGTTATTTAGGAATATTAATTAATCTTTGCCATTGACACATAGTTATAACCAATATAGGGCTATGGATTAATAGAGCCAATTGGCAATCATTTCCATTATCTGCAAGAATGGAGGAAAACAGTGACAGGGTAATTGCAAATTCAAATGCATATGGTATGTATATAAAGGACTTATAGACAATTTTGTGTCCTTTTAAGTAAGATTTCAGGTATCATAGTAATCAAGATTTGGTCCACAGTCATCTTCTCCTGTGAAACATTCTTTCTTGATAATCCCAGTTAAAGACCATGGTATCAGGAAGCACTTTATAGGATAACATTTCCTAGGATAGATCCTCAGCCCAGAACTCTGTCTTTGAGCTCCATGCCATCATTGCCAGTCACCACCAGACATCTTATGGATGCTTACAACTTCCCAAAATGTGAGAGGTCTGGGAATGGGGTGAAGGTGAGATGTTTTCTCCCTGGATTTTTACCAGTCTCAGAGGATTCCAACTGTCACTTGATCACCAAGCCTTGATTGGTGTTTCCAATTGTTGTCCCTCCAGAGAGGGATTTTGCAGCTCTTGGGCTGGAAGGAAGCTGTGTGTGTGTGTTGTATTTATGAGTGTATATCTCGCACTCACGCATTGTCCTCTGCTATTTTTATTTAGGTTGTAGGTGTGAGGAGAGACTGTGTGTAGGGGGAAAGAAAGGTGAGACAGCTTCATTGTCTCTGAAATGAGAGCTTCCTTTTGCTTTCTCTATTGCCTGAGAGCTTTGGGTCTGGAGGCCTGACTACCAGGCCATGGGCTGCCCAAGTATGAAACCTAGAGGTGGTGGTTCATACCCAAACCACAGCCTGTATGTCTCTGGGGAACTTCTTTCTTTAAAGGGAAGGAGATGAGGGGCTGTGAATTGGTTATTAGTTTCTGAGTTTTACCTAGTAAAGTAAAATCTAAGAAAAAAAAAAGAAAGAAAGAAACCCATTCTGAAACTGAACTTTTCTCCCAGCACCACACTCCCTACTATTTCTAAAATTGATGAATGTCACTACCATCTACCTGATGCCCTAATTTGGAGACCTAGGAATTAGCTGCACCTGATCCCTCCTGGTCACTTATCACATTCAAGAGGTCACCACACAGTTTTTATCTTATACTTAAATCTTTTTTTCCTATGCCCTCTATTTTATTCTTAATTTTGACTGTTACCACTTGACTTATATTACTTGAAATGCCTCTTAACTGGTCTCCCTTCTTCCATTAACTCAGTCATTATTACTGTTATTAATTAGTTAACACAAGAGGCATTTGGTGAGTGACTTCAATGTTCTAGGAACTGGAATACAATGAAAAGAAACAGACAAACATAGCAGTCCTAATGGTGAAGGGAAACAGAAATGAATAAGATAAATAAAATAAGGGGAAAAAGCATAGAGGTGGGAAAGGAAGTGTGTATATGGTGCTGAAAATTTAGGTAGAGTGGCCAAGAAAGCCCACACTGAGAAGGTGACATTTGAATAAAGACCAGAAGCAGGTGAATTAGCAAGCTATGAAGATACCAGGAGATGAATGATTTCAGCAGAGGTAAGAATAGGTGCCGAGCCAGGAACTTGCTTGGTAAATTTGAGAAACAGCAGGGTGGGAGGGGGGGCAGCTGGACTGGGGTAGAATGAGCAAGGTAGAGAGGTGGTGAGCATGAAAAAGAGATAAGGTCAGAAAGATAGGAATAGGAGTTAGCAGGTGGGGCAGATCTTTTAGGGCTTTGCATGTAAGGGCTTTGGTCTGCCTTCTGAGTGAAATGAAAAGTCTTTGAGGGTTTTGAGCAAAGGAGTGACATCAGATCTATTTCTCTAATAGGATCACTGAGTGATGGGATGAAGAGGGGGATGACAGGTCATTCAGTAATTGAGGTGGGAAATAATAGTAGTTTAGACAAGCATGGTGGTAGGGGAGGTGGTGAGAAATGTCTAATTTGGATATATTTTTAATTTAGCCCCAAAAGGATTTGCTGATGATTCCCTTATGAAATATGGGAAAAAGAGGAATTTAGATTGAATTCAAGATTTTTACTTCATTCTAATCAACTTTTCAAATCCTTCCTGAGTTGTTTGAATTTACATCTTAAGTTTGGACACTCTCCCCTTCCCCTGCCTCACTTGACATTTATCTGTATAGCTTGTCAGATCCTCAGGATGTCATCCAAACCTTCCACATGCCACTGAAAGCCCTTCACAGTCCCCTGTGCAGCTTCAGCTCCTGCCATATCCCCCTCTTAACCCCAGCCAGCCCAAATGAGACAGCCACTTCTCTATGTGATGACCCTTTGCCTAGAAAATCTTATGCCTCAACTGTGTGCTAGATTCCCATTTTGTTCTTAAGGTAATTCAACCATCTTTCTTTTCCCTCCAGGTAGATACCTTCTTCTCCCAGAGCTTCCCCTCATCCGATCTCATACCGCCCAGTGAATTTCTCTATTCTAGTCCTTATTGCACCTGCCTCTAGGCTCTAACTCATGAAGAGTAGACGTATATCTTGTCTGTCAGGACATATCCCATCCCTAGCACAACACCCATTACAGAGTCCACATCAGGAATTATTTATGAAAAAATTGATGAATAACAATGCAAAGAGGGGTTTAAAAAATTTGACTATAATTTGGAGGAACTTTATATAGGATTATATAATGTGCATTTTTGTTTTAAATACTGGCAAAATATAGACTGGAGAATAATCTCTGCCATCTAATGAGTGCTTGCCATGTACCTGGCACTGTGTTGAGTTTTTCTACATCATTTAATTTAATCCTTGTAAATAAGCTTAGTTTACAGATGTTGAAATAGAAGCTTACTTACTCAGCTAGTAAGTGATGAGCTGGAATGTGAATCCAGGTCTGTCAAGCTCAAATTGCAAATGTCCACATCAAATGGGAAGAGATTTTTCTGTTAATTATGTTGTTGTTGTTATTCATTTCTATCACTCTACCTTATTGTTGATGCAAGGAAATGGAAGGTTCAAAAATACTGCTGTAGACCTTAGGTTACAGGATATTCAAACACAAATATTTGAATATGTGTGTGTTTATGTTACATTATACATTGGAGTTATGAAGACTATGAGAAATAGTCCAAAGTAAAGGGACTTAGTTTATTTTAGTCCATTTCATTAACTCTAGATGTTTATCACTAGGCAGGAAGTAGAGACTACCTAATTCAGGATATTAACTTTTTTCAGTTGAGAAACACTGCGTTTAAACAAGGTCTTGTTTAGAAGCTCAACAATGGAAAACACATTAAATGGAATAGATTTTCTGCTTTAATTTGGGATGGGAGAAAAGGATCCCCTCCTCCTCTTTCCAGCAAATTTTCACTGATCTAGTGCAATATTTTTCTTTTTTTCTTAAGGTTTTTTCTTCTTGGTAAACTCAAGTCCAGTGTAAAAGGAAAGAGAGACACGAGGATTATTCTGATTGCATGGTGGCAGAGTCAGTGCCACAGTTTTAAGACCTCTTGAATATATTTATTTTATTAAACCATGGTGCATTCTGAAAACTCTAGGTTCATATGGAAGATTAGAATCTTATCCTTGAATCACAAACCCACACCACTTTATGTGTGTATGCCTTTGGAATGTACTATGTGACTTTCTTTTAATTTAGGGACTTATGTGCCAGTTTATTTTTAGTAGTTTTTAAATAAGTTTTTTTTTATTTTTTATTTTTTATTTTTTTAGTTTTTAAATAAGTTTAAAATCACCTTATACTTTCTGAGGATACAGAGGCTGCTCAAGTAGTCAGGGACCTGAGCTAACTTATGTAATACTTTGGTGAGAATTAAGAAAAGGCAGCTTTTCTGGGAGACAGAGACAATTATAAAAGGGTGCTCCTTGGGTTGCATGCAGCTACCCTCTGGGACAGACAACTTGGCAAGAAGCATAGGCTCCTTCCTTCTCAGCTTCCAATCTTCCCCTGAGCCATGCAATTTTGTCCATTGCACAAACTTCACAACTGTATATAGCAGACCTGAAGTGGTGTGTTGAAGTTCTGGAATCTTCTACGTATAGGAAAAGCCAATCCAGGATTCAAATTCTTCTCACAAAGTTTGCAAGTTGATATGAACAAATGACTAGTGTGTGTGTGTGTGTGTGTGTGTGCTCACACACGTGCGTGCGTGCATGCATATATGTATGTATCTAGTAGTGGAGTTGGGAGGTGATGATGTTTTATGAGATCCTGCCGTTAATGAAGTTAAGAGTGTGGACTCAATTGCTTCACAGGCTAGTTAAGCTTTTTCTTTCGTAGGATTTCATATATACTCTGGAACTCAGATTCTTCTAAATAAATCAAGGTCATAGAATGAATCCCAGGAGAGAGTGTGGCCACAAGAAGGCAAATCTACCTTTATTGCTGGGGGGAAAATTGCCTTCTCTAATGATGCTCTATTCATACTTGTCTAATTGGTCCTAAAATTGAAGGAATCGTTTTCTTATACTGAAGTCCATGGGCCTTTTCTCCATTTTATTTTATTATACTATTGAAATGTATTTCAAGATAATTTACCACAATTATTGCCTGATTTAGAAAAATTTCATTGAGTCCTAGTGATTGAGGCTGCATTAAACAACTACTAGAGAAAGAATATGATGGTCATGCTCCATCATAGTGTATCAAATCTTAATTTATTTGGACCCTGATAAGTTGAAAAATGGTTTTAGTTTTATAATATTTTCTTTGTTAATAATGTTCACTTTATGTTTCTGCAATAAATAAGGCAGAAACTGACATTTTTTGCAATTAAAAATGATTTCTTCTTTGATGAGATTTTCTTTGCTCCAATAGCAGTCATATTTTTGAAATAAAAGATTTGAGATATAAAAGATTTGTTTAGTTGACTTTAAACTTCTGAGTATCGTGTTTCGTTCTCACATTGTAAAAGATTTCTACGGGGATGTGGAGAAAGACCTGGAGTTAGGGGATTTACATTGTAGAGTTAATCTTGTGTAATTATTAGTAGAAGATGTCTAAAGATTATTGACAGAGTCAGTTAAGGACTTGGAGGCATATTCTGGTTATTGCTTTGCTACACTTAATTTATACTTGCTTTTATAAGAAAGGCCATCTTTGCTGGAACTCAACAGCTGCCCAAAGGGTAGGTTCTGGCTCCCCTAATTGAGATTATGGAGGCTTCGCAGTATGCAAATGGGCACAGTGGCATTATGGTAGATGGTGGCATCTACGAAGGTGAGCCTACCTAGATGATTTGGAAACAACAGAACAGATAGAAATATTTCTTCTCATGGTGCTGATACTTTAAATGCATTTCTGTAGAATTCATCAATCTAGAAAGTAATGGGAGCAATATTTTGTTGACTCTACCATTGTCGAAGAATATATACCTAGTGTTTCAATACCAACAGTCATGACAGAAATTCCTGAGAGAAGTTACTTATCCATCTCCTTGCTAATTAATGTTAGGGAGAGCCTAGCATGTACTCTATGTACTCTGGAGGGCACTGCTATTCAATGTGAGTATTCCTTCTGAGCTCTAGAAAGTTAGCTATCGACAGAACCATTGAACCTAGAGCAGGTTCTAAGCAATGAACAATTATTTAGTTGAAGATTTGCTTCCATGTCTGCTTTCCGCCAAACAAAATTTTTGTCCTTAACTAGATTTAGTTTTCAAGAAATTAGGTGTTTTTCTCCCGCCCTTCTCTTTTCTTTATTCTTTTCCTTGTTTTCCTTTCCTTTTGTTCTTTATTTTTGACTGAAGATGATCTGTAACCTCTATTGGCATCAACATGATTTAGCCGACTTTCTGAAAATTATAAGGAAATATTCATGACAGTATAAATATGTGATATTTTATTTTCAAAAGGCTCTTTGGGAAATGAGTACCTGAGATTTTTAAATTTAAGCATATCTGCTGGGATGATTTTGATGATGGTGGCACAACTCCATAATATGCTAGTAACCACTGGATTGTACCCTTAAACAAGTGAGCTTTATGGTATAGAATTACATCTCAAAAAACTGTTAAAAATTAAAGTCATTTTTATTTTTATTTATTTATTTTTAAGATTTTATTTATTTATTTCTAAGAGACACAGAGAGAGAGGTAGAGACATAGGCAGAGGGAGAAGCAGGCTCACTGTGGTGAGCCTGATGTGGACTCAATCCCAGGACCCCAGGATCATGACCTAAGCCAAAAGCAGATGCTCAACCACTGAGCACCCAGGTGCCCTTAAAGTCATTTTTAAATGATTGTTATCTTCCTCCAGTAACACAATTATCAAGCTGTCAGTGAATAATTGACAGTGAGGGTAGGCTTGAACTCCCAGAAGCAGCAAAGGACTCAATAACCCATTCAATTCAAGTTTCAATCCCAGTGCCATGCAATTCTCAGTGAGGTACTGGGATCCAGTGGTGTAATATTGTTGATAGCAAGCAATTGGTTTCAAATAATAGTTAAAGCCTCAGAGTTTTGAAATGTTTACTTCTTACACAATTCAGAGCAGATAATTCTAGCATAACATTGCTCTTACTGACTTGCATTTTCTTATATTTTGGGGTGGAGTTACAAGTAGTGCATGGGGAATTGCTTATAAGCCTGGTTAGATACATGGGAGTGTGTCACACATATTATTGTCATGTGTCAGGGTGGGGAAGAAAGGCTGGTAAGCCTCAGAAGTAAGCTTATATTTAAATTCAAGCTGTGAAATGATAAAACCCATTTGTTCTTTACATATTCTCCAATTCTCCTGTTTCTTCCTTCCCACATGTGCCATGACCTGACTTGACAGCAATGTTTCCCAAGCTTAGTTGAGCACAGAAGTATTTATTCCTGAAATACCTTACATTTTGAGGAATACAATGTTCCCAGAATGCATATAAGAAAATGCTGCTCTGTGAGTTCTAACTTGCCCAAAGCCTTAAGTGTTTCTGCAGGAGAGGCATGGGAACTATTGCACACCCAGCTTAGAGGGCATGCTTATTCATATCTAAATATACAAGGATGCTTCTTGCTTACCTCTCTCCCCATTTTGGATACGTGAGAAATGACTGTTTAGCTGTTAAGTTTAATTGTAGTTGTTTAGTGCATTGTCAAAATTACTGACCCTAACATGGAACTAGATACATATTTCTTTCTACAGAAAATAAATGAGTAAAGGATTTAGGGGCCCTTACATCCAGTTCAATCTGACTTGATTTTTAATGGGAAACTGACAGTGTCAGGATATTTCATTATTTCTACAAAGTGAGTCCCACTGAGGCGAAGAATTTGGTACATCACACTCTAAAGAAGCACAAGGCAGCATTTTTGGCCCTAAATGTGTTTGATATGATTATTATATATAGACCCAAATACAAAAAAAAAAATCTAAAGATTGCCAGGAAACCATCCTGCTTAATTTGTATAGAAGGATATATGCCACGTTTTGCTTGGGGAGGGGAGCAGGGAGGCAGGGAAGGAGATACTGTGAATGACAGGGTAGAAGAAAGAAAAAAGAAAAGTATTTTTAAATGCATAGGTTAAGGAAGTAAAAATATACTAGTGAAGGGTCTAAAGCAAAAAAGACATTTCAGTACAATCTGGATGGCATAGGTTAATGGGCTGGATAGAATCTACCCAAGAATTTCCTGGAATGCTTCTCTCAGGAGAGGGTTATTATCTGTAACTCAGAGGGGATGAGTGGAGAATGGAATCAGAGCCCCACATCTATTCATTATAGTTAGTTATATTTTATTATATCTAGTACATGATAATTGTTCTCATGGAAAAAAAGGTGACTTCTAGTGAATCATGGAGAAAAACCGAGATTAGGTGTTTCAAATGCTCTTGAGTAATATTTAGTTACATCAATATGTTTTTTAAAACATCTAGTACTTAACCTCTTCTGAATTTAATTCTAGAGGCTCCCTGCCCACATTGTCTACAGAAGCAGAAGAAAGAATTGATACTCTCAGTATCATTTTCCCAGGATGGTTTTGTGTCATAATGAAATGAACAGTGATACTAATATTTTTGAGGCCTACACAATAAAATATGTTCCTCAGAGCTTAGGAAAAATGCAGACACATCACTTATCTTGGGAAGTAGTACGTATAGCGGTGGGTAAAAAACACTGTTGAAGTGGTTAGAAAAACTGCTTGACGTGAGGCAAATCACTTCTCTGGACTCCAGTTTTCTCATTTGTCATTATACAAAGAATCAGTGAGTTTTCTTGTCACCTTCCCACTATTCTTTCTTCCTTTAAAAAGATGGCTCCTTCTCATTTCCATGAGCACTTTATTGGTACATGTTCTCACTTTTACTGCCCGCTCTATTTTTGCAAACACTGTATTTTTTAAGAAAGTCTGCTTACAAAGTCCTTATCTCCCTCCCTTTCCCCCTCACCCCTCCTCCCTAGTAGCCTGTAAGCTCCATGAGTGGCAGCAGTTGAGAGCGTAGACACTGAAGCTCTACTAACTGGGTTCTAATCCATGTCTGCTATTTACTTTGTGAAACTGGGAAGTCACTTAACTTCTTGATTTCCTGACCTGCAAAATGAAGGTACCAGTAGTATCTACTTCCAGATTTTTGTGAGGACGAATGAATTAAACATTTGTTAACAGAACTAGAATTATGTCTGGTGCTTGGCCCTGTGTCAGTGCTTGGTCAATCGAATAAAGGAGGGCAGGCACTTCTGGTGATTAGTTCTCCATTGTATCTCCCAAAGTTTTTAAGTGGGGCTCTATAGGGGAGGATGGATTTGATGATGGAAGTGAGGCCCTGTCGACTCTGTAAACATGGCTCCTGTCATGGGCATGAAGAGATACACACATAGGGATTCTTTTCTGTCTCTTGAACTGGGTTTCTTCTATTTTTATATAAATCTTCTATGAAACACCAGTCCTGTCCATAATCTGTATTTTTAGTTACTACACAAGTAATATAGAAAGATAATATAGTACAATCGTGATAATCATGACTTTTTGTAATCAGACATGCCTAAGTGACCCATTGGCAAGTGATAAAACCCCTCTGAGCCTTAGTTTCCTAATTCATAAAATAAGGATTATCACATGCCTCAGAGTGTTGTGAGATTAAATGGGATGCTATTTGTAAAGTGCTTTAGAACTCTGACATGTGTTCAATAAATGGTAAATTTACATTCCTCTTTTAGGTATAACCTAGCTTTAGCTGCAAATAATATAATTTTTTATAAATGGCATTTCTCAAGAGTGATAACATCCTATAGAATCACAGAATGTTAGCAATAGAAGAGAGCTTCAGGAAGAACCACTCTGACTTCCCATTATGCAGAAGGATACACTGATCTGCAGAGAGATTAGATGATGCTATGGGGAGGCCTGTTGACTTTTTTGCCTGATATATATTTTTTAAAACCCAGGACATGGTGGGCACTCTATTAACAGTATTTATTAAATATATGTTAGAGAAATCAATAGTAACTGATTACTTATAATACCATTCTGCTAAGAACTGGGGAGATCTTAAAAATGGCCAAAATGTGCCTTGCCTTAAAGCATTCCTGTCTTTCTGGGGGAGGATAAGATGTCTGTTAGCAACGTTTTCCACAGCTGACCAATTCTTTTTTTTTTTTTTTTTATTGAAATACTGTCTTTTTTTTTTTTTTTTAATTTCCATGATTCCACATTCTTTCTATCCTTCTTATTCCCTTTTATATGTCTTTTGCTGGTTGCTTCCCCTCTATTTAATCTTAAGTTTCTGATGTTGCTTCATGCTCTGTCTGGGTGTTCTCTTTTCTCTCTAGCTGATCTCATTCAATTAGTTTCAATTACCATCTAAACCAACTGTTCTCAAGTTCTTGTGTGCATAAGAATCAATAGAGAAGCTTGGAAAAACAGATTCTTGCATCCAACATCCAGGCAGACTGTTTCAGTAGATCTGGTCTTGCTACTCAGAAACCTTCATTTAAAAAAAAAAATATTTATGTATTTTAGAGAGGGGGGGGAAGTACTCACATAAGAGGGAGGGGCAGAGGGAGAGGGAGAGAGAATCTGAAGCAGATTCCCCGCTGAGTGCAGAGCCCAATGTGGGGCTCCAAGCCAGGCTTGACGCAGGGCTCAGCCTCATGACCCAAGATCTTGATCTGAGCTGAAACAAAGAGTTGGACGCTCAACCAACTGCATCACCCAGGTGCCTCAGAAACCTTCATTTTTAAATAAGTATTTTAGGGGATTGAGATGGAGATTATATACTCTGAAACATACACTCCGGAAAACACTGATCTACACATGATTTTAAAGCCACAATACCAATTACATCTTTCACATATTACCACTTGATATTTAGAACTCAACATTTCTAAAGCTGAATTGATTGTCTGCTCCCTCCTAACACTCACAAAGTCTTTCTGTGCCATCAAATAGACCCATTGTCGGCATTTTCTTTTTCAGTAAATGACACCAACATCCATATAGTTACTCCTGTGGAAAAACTGAAAGTCCTATTCACCACCTCTCTCACCTCTTATATCCAATCAAGCACCAAGTCTCATCCTTTCTATTTATGTCTGTCTTCAGTTTTATTGCCATTCCCACCACTTTTGTCCATGCCATCTTCATCCCTCTCCTGAAATAATGAACTAGCCTTCAACTGGTCTTTCTTCATCAATCTTCTTTCCCCAATGATTATCCTTTATAGACAACCAGAATGATCTGGGAAAAATCCTAATATAATAATGTCTCTGCCCTCATTGTATTTTTTAAAAAGATTTTATTCATTCATTTATGAGAGAGGCAGAGACATAAGCAGAGGAAAAAGCAGGCTCCCTAATTGGGAGCCCAATTAGGGATTCAATCCCTGGACCTTGGGATCATGACTTGAGCCAAAGGCAGATGCTCGACCACTGAGCCACCTAGGTGCCCCTGCCCTCATCAAATTTTTAACAGTTTTACATTTCTCTCATGATATAATCCCAACTCCTTAATATGGCATTTGAAGACCAGTATGATCTGTTTCTTGCCTGCATCATCTTATTAAACAAATCAAAATGAAATCACATATTTTCATATGAATCACTGATAGGGTTTTGTCTAGGAAGGTTGTGATTTTCATCAAAGACTATCTTTTGCTCTCCTGAGATTTCCATAGACTAAATGTGTTCAATGACAGTTGTTTCCTTCCATTCATCTTAATTAGTAAAAGCCACCCTCTCAAACTTTTTTTCATAGTATTACCACAGCTATAACTAGATAGATCCTTGCTTATTTAAATGTTTTAGTGCTAGTCTTCCCAATAAACAATATGGGATCAGGGTTAAGGACTATGTGTTCTGTTTTTTATGTCTAGCGCACTACACAGCTACTCTCAGGTATTATGCCCTCAAAAAAGCATATATTTTTTAATGGATGAATAATGAATGAATGAATGAATGAATGATCATGAGTACTCATAGTACTTATAAGGAATACTAAAATATAAAAGTATAAATAAAGTGTTTATGTATATAAGATTCAAAATGGCTTATTTTGCCACATTGAATTAAAAGTTGCTTTAAAGCAAGAGCACTTTGGGTTTACCAATGAATAATTGAGGACTTGAGGGAACACTGCTTGTCCTTGGATACCATCAGCTTATATAGTATTAAAAACCTTGGAACCAGTTGGAATCACACAGAAGCTAAGTGTAGCTACAGAAGAGAAATTGTACCTCAAATTACTCAGAATTTGGGGACTAGAAAAATGAAAAAAATCCAGTAACAGAAACTCAGAAAGTTTGACAAGTGGGCTAGGATAAAAATTAAGAACAATGGTGTCTGAGGAGCTTTGTGAATATTGTATTTCAAGGAGGGAATGATCTGCTCTGGAGTAGTTAATTAACAATGAGTGCTGAGGTCTTACTATTGGATTTTGCAATGCAGACAATCACTGATGATCTGAAAAGAGCTATTTCAGTGCTGTAGGGATGAGAACCTTTTTTGAAGTGAGATAAGAGGGAATGGGTTAAAGCTAAACAGGTGCACACTCTATGACCCAGAAAATCCATTTTCAGGAGAAACTCTAGCATGTTTGTGCCATGAGATCCATTTGAGAATGTTCAGAGCTGCAGTGTTTGTAATGGCAAAGGACCAGAAGAGCAGCTATGTAAGTTTGAGTATATTCTTAAAATGGAACATCATATAGTTGTGTGAATGAACAAATTATTACTATGTGTTTTATGAAACGTAATTTTGATTCCATTTATATTAATTTTACATATAGGTAGAACCAAATGATTTGGTATTTGGGGTTCTGTCTATGAACAGTAAAAGTGTAAAGAAAATCAAGGACATTTAGATAACATGTCAGATTACAGATTGGGCAAGATCGGAGAGGGCAGTTAGCAGACAGGATGTTAACTGGTGATGCTATTTTTCTTAATGATGACTACTTTGGGATTAATTTTTAAAATTAGTCTTGATGTGATACATTTCCCAATAAAAAGTATAAAAAGTGAAGGGACTGACTAGGGTAGGAAAATTGAAACAGAGGCAATGGGTCTAGAGAAACGTTTGGAAGAGTTTTGCTATTGAGGGGAGGAAATGAGAAATAAGGCAGTAGCTGGAAGGGGGCTGTAGGTCAAAGAAGAAGGTTTTTGCTTTGTTTTATTGTTTAACTGGATATAGTGTGGTATGTCTTTATGCTGATGGTAATTTTTTAGCAGAGAAGCAAACTGTTTTAATTCACTCTTTGCAATATTGAACTCAGGCGATTATCCTGGCTAAGAAGTAAGATTGGCAGAATAAAAATTTGTCTAGGTTAGAAAAAATATGTTCAATGGCTCTTTTTAATATACTTCCTTGAAGCTTGAGCTCACATATTCTTTTATTAATCACTAAGACACTTGTTCATAAGTCTGGCAAATGGATACTCTAAATGTTCAATAGAATCTGCCATTTTCTTTCTGCTGAGTTAGTCGTTAGTGTATAAACTTTTCAAAAGTTAGTTTTATTTTCAATCATTTTAGATAGCTACCCAGTGAATGGTTTTATTAGGACGGTGCTTCTATTTTACATATTATAAGCATATGCTGTATTTAGGCTTAAAGCATACTCTGAAAAACTGAGATTATGGCAAGTTTTCTTTGCTCAAGAGAATGAGATCCTTCAAGTTGGAGCAATACCTTTTAAGGAATTGGATTGAATATCTTTAACTTTCCTTACAATAGTGGATGTTGATTTTTATCCTCATGACTTATTCTAGAGGTTTCAACCATAGTCATGTTAGGGGTTTAAGCATCATAAAAATCAGGTAAGTAACAAATTTTGGAGGATTAGAAAAAAAATTCTGGCTCAATATGGCAACTGTGTTAGCATGCA
Source organism: Canis lupus dingo (assembly GCF_003254725.2). Taxonomy (NCBI): domain Eukaryota; kingdom Metazoa; phylum Chordata; class Mammalia; order Carnivora; family Canidae; genus Canis; species Canis lupus. The sequence goes on from NC_064255.1 coordinate 58,835,469, forward strand.
GCCTGAGGTGTTTGTGGGCAGAACTTGAACTTTAAATCCACAATTTTGGGGCTCTGTGACTGTAAAGATAAGGCCCATTTGTCTAATTGCTATTAAGAGATACATTCTTTGCCTAATGCTTTGCAATTTTAAGCATGGTTTTTGAAAGTTAACATAGCAATTCATAAAGCAGGATTAAAGCAAAAGGCAGAGTTTGAAATGTATTTTTGACAGCTATGGCTTTTTTTCCCTACTTTTGTCTCATGTTGTTTTGGGTTGGTAGAAGGCAAGCCACCTGATTGGCTTTGGCATGTCCGTTTAGTCAGTTAATCATATCACAAGCACAGACAAAAGGGAAGAAAATGGAAATAAGATTTGTTATGGTCTGAGGCATTCTGCTAAGACTTGTCTCTTCCTGAGCTGAGATATGCTCCCTACCTTAAGTCTTTCCTTAAACTGCATTCTGAATTCCAGCCTACAAATCTTTATCTTGTTTTTCAAACCTCATTTCATACTTTCATACTGTAATCTGGTGGACATACGCACACCTTATGTAGACTTGACAAAGTCTGGAATACACAGAGATTTGAAGTGAATAACAATTATATCATGATAATGTAGCTGTCCAGGTTCCTGAGCCCTGTGATAGGATTTCCTTCTTTGGAGAGGTGTAAAAAAGGTGGGTAACCTTTAGGAAAGGACAACCTGGAAGGGCCTGGGGCTTTAATTTATATATAAAAGTAAGCAAACTGTCCAAGAGCATCTATTTTCCATCTGGAGATCTACCAAAAATTACCTCGAATCACCTAAAAAATATATTATACACTTTTATTTTCCTCCCCTTATCCAATTTGGATGCTTTCTCAGAGCATATGGAGGAATTGGAAAATCATGGAGGTTGAGATTTAAGTTGGAGATAGCATAGCATACCTTTATGCTGATAGGAATATTCCAGCAGAGAAGGAAACTCTATGATTTAATTTATTGCTTGTAATATTAAACTGGCTTTGCAGTAAAACTATCAGACTGCAAATTTGTCTAATTTTAATTCCCCAGTCCACTTGAATATGCTTTCTGCTTTCTACTGAAAAGTCTGCTCTTTATTCAGGTTGGTGGATGGCATAGTTTTCTAGCCATGGATCCTCAAATTGGTGGATGAGGATCCGTAAGTTATTTTCCAGATTTCATCAATTTGACATGGTAACCCTGATGATCTCATTTTGGTAAAAACAAACCAACCCATGAAATTAATTGGGAATTACATAAATTTTAGGTTAAAAAAGGAACAATGAATTGGTTTTTAATAGATGTAGGCTATTAAGGGGATAAAATATCTCGGACTGTGATCTGTAGAAATCAAGGTTTCAAAGAGTCTTTTGTAATCAGAAAATTTGGTTCTGATTGAGTGTCATTTAATGTAAGGGTAAATCAATTTAGGAATTAGATACAGTCAAGGCATTCTGAAATTGTATATCTCTTTCATTTATTTGCATTGTTTATCTTTCTTTATTATCCCTTGAATGATATTTTGATGTACATTTAGCTGCTTTTAAGGGTCAATTTTTGAAAAATCAGAGAAACTTCTTTACGGAATTAAAAATGTTTCAGCAAAATGCATTTCAGACTGTATTGTGATTATCAAGACAATATTACATTGTTATAGAAATTTTAAAATAATGGAAAAAATATAATTCATAAGCTTGCCACCTTATTCCTTTTTTAAGATTTATTTATTTATTTTAGAGAAAGAGGGTGGGGGAAGGGGCAGAGGGAGAGAAAATTCTGAAGCAGACTCCTCGCTGAGCATGAAGCCCAACACAGGGCTCCTCTTGGGACTTGACATGGGGCTTGTCACTGGGGCTTGATCTAAGGACCCTGAGATCATGACCTGAGCTGAAATCAAGAGCCAGCTGCTCAACTGACTAAGCCACCCAGGTGCCCCAAGCTTACCACTGTAATCCAACAAATATGATTAGTGTTTTATATACTTCATTAGACTTTCTCAGATGTATACTTTCTGAAGTGATAGTCAATAAATAAATACAATTCTGTGATTTTTTTTGTATAAAGTGAGGACAGGTATAGTATATAACAAATTCATAGGCTTTAACCTCTTTTAATGAATTCATCATATCCGTTATGGAATATGAAATTATTTTATTTATATTACTGTTAATTCTTAATTATTTCTTGTTAGAAACTTAGATGGCTACCCATTTTTCACTTGTGTATTTATTTATATTCAAATGCGAATAACTGTATACATATTTTACTAAAATAATTTAAATTTTGATTGAGTTTTCTAAAGTTTGGTAGATTTAAAGTAAACTGAGCTACACAACATAGCTAATGCATTGCTTATGCTTTTATCACCTTTTTAAAATGGCTTATATCATATTTTTCTGTGTTCACGGAAAAACAAAATGAACAATATGTTCACTCATAGATGCACATACAAACACATCAAATTATATCATGACTGAGATTGCACCGACAGTAGATGATACCACAATTTGTTGCCTTTTTTGTGTGTGCATGTATATAAAAATCAGTATTCATTAACTAAAAGGAAAACTAAACAAATACTATTTTTTCTTACATATTAATAAAAATTTACTCAAAAATAGTGATATGGCAGGTATATGAAAAGTAGACAAATGTTATCTTATTTTCTTCAAGAGGACTTCAGGTTTCATTGTGTATTTCAAGCTAGTAATAATACAGAAGTCAAAATACAGAATCCTGGAAAAATTCTAGAACAACAGAGGATTTTTTTTACTGATTACATTTTTTTAAATCTACACATCACTCTTCGCACAGTTAAGCATGAGAGAACAAAAACACTTCCTTAAAGTTATAACCCTCAACTGTATTATTTACTCATTTTGTAAGAATAATCAGTCACACAGCAAGCACCTTATTTAAACAATATCAAACATATTATCTAAACAATCAAATGTATTCTCTAAACAATATAAGTTTCAGTGAAGGCTCTGGAAAAGTAACAAGAAGATTGCTAGACACAGCCAAATTTCTTCAGCTTCTGTGTATTTTTCACATGCCCTAAGTGAATCATAAAATTTCTAAAACTACAGAGACAAAAACAGGACTTACCTATACATTTTGATCCTGAATAATGAAGAGATCCTTTCTGCTGCCTATCTAACTTCTCTGAGATTTCTACACAAATGAATGACTCTCATGTATTATGTGTGATCTATGAAGGAGCTGAAGACAAAGGAGGAAATCCCACATAATTAAAATCTAACTTGTTAAACAAGTCTGAAGGAATCAACTTGAACCAATAGTATGACTTGCGGGATGAAATCAGAAACAGGTGACTTCACAAATCAGTAAAAACTTTATTTATTCTGGTAAATTGTGACAAAACATGATAGCAGGTGATAACTATTTTGAGAAAGCTTGCAACTACTCCACGTGAATTTTTAATTCAAGAGGATATGACAACCTCTTACCTGTGTGGTGTTGTTACACACCTCCTTCTCTGCAAGCTGAGGGTGATCAGAAAATACTTTCTAAGCACTCATGGTAGTACTACCTCTGACTTCACTCTTTTCTGTGATTAAAATACTGTTTTTCTTATAGAATGTGAAACAGAGATTTAGAGAAGTAACTGAGTAGGAGTACACGTTGTTGGATAAGGAAGCAGAACAGTTGTAACTAAAGTTGACTTTGTCTTTTTTCAAGTATGTCTTTTGCAAAAAGTATTCTAACTCACTACCGATAGCAGATGAGTGGATGGTAGACTGTAGTCAGAGCATGTGTGGGGTGAGGGTAAGGAGGGGGATGTCGGCAGTGTTTGCAGGCCAGGGCAGAGCCCATGAAAACACAGAGGCAGGGACAGTGTGGAAGTGAGGAAGGACATCTCTGTCTCATGTGTTGGGAAGGAGTAGGAAATATATCTGGAAAGTTGTGCTGAGGTAACTGTGTGGGAATTCCTGCATATTATAGAATTGGAATGTGGAATTGAATTAGACTGCGTACTAAAATTTAAATTTTATTCTTAGTTTATTCACCAACTAATTGTGTAGTCTAAGGGGAAAAATCACTTATTCCTTTATGAATCTGATTAACCTACTGAGAAAGAAAGCTGAATCAGGTGGCTTTAGAGGACTGTTTTCAACTCAAATTCTATGCCTTTATCTTGTAAATCACTGATAGCTAATGGCTAATGAATTCATTCTAGGACTTCAACTAGACAAGTGTTCAATTTCTTATATAATGTGTACATCAGACAAGAGGAACTGAAGGAGTGGGTCCTCCCCATCCTTCCCTTATATATTTTCATCAGATCCTATATTTCATGCCTGATATTCTAATTTTTTTAGTAAAAACATGAAAAAATATTTTAAAAACTTTTGTGAGTTACCTAAGCAAACTATCTTCATTTTGCATGTTAACCTTTAAGCAAGTATAAGCTTTTTTCATACAGTTATATCATAGTGTATAACTTTGTATTATGCTTTTTATACTTAATGTAATTTTTAAGTATACCTCTGTTATTAAATTTTTATGTCTAATAGCTATATATATATATTATTTTAGTAGTTGTATATGGACTTAATAGTTGTTTAGAATGTGCATTATAACTTTATTTTGTTGTAATTTCAAACTTCAAGAAAACTTACTGATATAATATATAGATTCATCAATTATTAACAATTTCAATGTTTGCATTTTAAAGGGTAAATCATCTTATACTGAATAGATTTATCATAAAATCTGTAGGTGATTCTTTTTTTGAGATTTTATTTATTTATTAACTGTAGGGTTTCTTTTTAAGATTTTACATATTTATTTGAGAAGGGGAACACAAAGGGGAAAGCAGACTCCCCAGTGAGCAGGGAGCCCATAATAGGGCTCGATCCTAGGACCCTGAGTTCAGGACCTGAGCTGAAGGCAGACTGAGCCACCCAGGCACCCCAAGTAGGTGATTCTTTCAATGACTATCATTAACTAATATACTTTTTATTTTTCACTCCACTGCTAAATTTTCCCTTGAAATAAATGGAAAGGAAAAATAATGTATTGGGCCAAACTATATAAATATGTTAATGGGTTTTACAAATTTACTTTTTTAAAAATAATTTTTTCAAGGATGTGAAGTATTTGCCTTCTGTTTTTTGTTGACAGCACTTTCCCCCAATGATGCATGCTCTTTCTCCTCCATCTTTGTATTTCCTGGAAATTTAGCAAAAGCCTTTTTTAGTGAGTAAGTACTTAGTCAACACATATTATTTAAATGTTCAGTAACTGAGTGTATTAACACAGACCCTAGTGCCCTATCACTATTCACAACAGATCTTGGGAGTGAATCAGAGGAGTGGCATGGGGAAAAAAACTGCATACAGTCTGAAAGCAACTTCCTGCTTGCCTGTGATGAGCTCAACACAGAAAGAGAGGTGGGGCATGAAATTATAGTTTGTGAGGCAAAGGAATTGCTCTTAATAGAGATTAGTTCTAAAGATGTTGAATCTTAATCTTCAGATCCTCAGAGAGTGGCGGGATAGTCTTGACTTTTCTATTCTTAAGGGGCAGCCTATCGTAAGAATAAGGAATATAGAATGACGTTATACCAAAAATAACAGAATCTTCTGTTTCCTTGTCATATGCTTGATTTTACTTCTCCAGTTGTGCATTCACAAAACCAAGACAACCCAACTTAAGGGGACTGACATGAATAGGGTTCGGGAAAATAGAAGAGATAATTTATTTTAGTGGAAGATAAATCATGCCCTGTATGAGCTATCAAAATTGGTCTTTTGCCTGCCTAGGCTGAGGGGGAGATATCATGGTAAAGAGAATATCTCCAAATATGCAAATGTGTACTAATAAACCTTGCTTTGACAGAAGTATGAATCATTCAGTGGAGCCCGTCATAACAATATGAGCAGAGAAAACAACCAAAAAGCAGATGATCTAAGAAAGTGTGGGCCAGTGGTATCTTCTTTGAATTTGGAACTTAAATGTTTAGTCATCAGGTTCAGGGTAGCGCAGTCATATGGCTATGGTTAGTAGTGAATGTGTCATGGGCTCCCTCACAGAATTATTATATAGATACAGAAAGAAAGATAATTGATGTGCCCACCATTTGAAAGTTGTAAAATGTTATTTAAATATACACACTTACATTTATTATAAAGGTACATTTTAAAATCAGGTAATAATTGGATTTTGTTTGTGTGGCCAAATTTAGTTTTGCATATTATCATTTGTAGGTAGTTGGAAGTTAGGGAATCAGCATATCTCACTATGTTTCAGTGGCCTTTGTCTATTCAGAAGGCACGTTGCAGTGCAAACAGGACACTCTTAGGAGTTAGAATACACCTAGAATCAAATCTAAATTCCTCTGCTTACTACCCAACAGGGTTCAGAAAAATTGTTTATAAGCCTCAGATTTCCTACATGTACAAATGGAGTTAAAGTACTACTCTCATAGAGTCGTAAAACTTAAATTCAGTCAAATCAAATCAAATGAATGAACAAATTCGTTTAAAGCAGGGGCATGTTCAACATGTAATGTAGTCATTCCTTCACCTCTGATGCTCAAGGTAGTATGTGCATGTATGTGTGTAGGGGTTAAAATTACCTCAGATGTGGAGAGCATGTACTTTGGAAATGGCCCTGAATGTTTCTAAAATCCCCACCCACCTAGATTTGCACATGTGATCTTGCTTCTCCAAACCAATCTTATTCTTAAGGCATTTGTTCAAATGTGGTTCAAGTAATCCAGAGCTTATTACCTCCTCTGATGGCTTTCAGGTTGGCAGCCAGTGATTTCTTGTGCTTTCCTCCTGTAAGTTTTTTAAACCAGTTTCTAATAGTAAGAGGTCAAAGATGCATCTTGGTCATAGGTTCCTTTTAATCTTTTTTTAATTTTTTTTAAATTTTTATTTATTTATGATAGAGAGAGAGAGAGAGAGGCAGAGACACAGGCAGAGGGAGAAGCAGGTTCCATGTACCGGGAGCCCGACGTGGGACTTGATCCCGGGTCTCCAGGATCGTGCCCTGGGCCAAAGGCAGGCGCCAAACCCCTGTGCCACCCAGGGATCCCCTCCTTTTAATCTTATTAAAGGAAGAAGTATGTATCATTTACCCCTCTGTGAAGGTTTCCACATTAATCTCCCTTGTGCTGCATAGAATTATTTTCTCCTATGGAGGGTAAATTCCTGAACATAAACACAAATTTGGTTCTTGCACTTCTTCTTTACCTTCAGAAAAGCAATCCAGGCAAATTAATCTAATACATGTTAATATATAATGTAAGTGATCTTATCAACTGAAGGTTCTGGCTGATAAACTCAAAGTTATCCAGTATATCCACAAAAGTCTCCTAGGTGATTTTTTTTATTTGGTTGATAACAAGGGACTAATATGAATACCTGCAAATGTTTTAAGTAGTATCTATTTTCAGATTGATTGCATTATCGATTAACGACCGTTGGGCTTAACTGGTTCTTCAGTGTTGTCCAGCAATATAGCTAGGTTTCTCTGGTCAGTTTCTAGGTTAGTGTTTATAAAAACCATTTCAGATCTTCTCTACTCTTCCCCAAATATTTATTTTCTATTCTTTATTCCCTGTTCTTGCTTTTAACAGATTATTTACAGTTCTATTGTTGGAGAAAGATATAGACACTCTCAGATGGCCACTCCTTCGACTACTTATTGTCATATCCATATATCTTATGTGTCTGCCTATATCCTTCCTATTATAGTGGAAGAGGTTTCTGTCCTCCTTTGGGAGGCTAATCTTTCCATTTGTGCTTGGTGTTCACATCTTCATCTTTCCTCTTCCTAAACCTGCTTCTCCAGTATTCCCCATGTTCCCTCCCATTCACTCAGTTTCTCACACTAGAATCTGGATATCATTCTTGACTCCATCTCTAAATGTCTTATGTACATAGTTATTGAACCCATTTCCTTTCTGTCTTCAGCCCCACTGCCTCCATGTGATTCCAGACCACCACAATCCCTCAGCTGGTTTACTACCATTCTTCTGATTAGCTTCCCTATCTCTAATCTTTTCTCACTGTAGTACATTCTCCATACCTATAAGAATGACCATTTGCAAATTGAGTTATGTCACCATCCTAAAAACTCTTCAGTAGCTTTTTTGCATTTAACATACAGTTCATTCTCCTTTACATGGGTGGCAAAGTCCCACAGACTCTAGGCCTTGTCTATTCCTTTTTACCTTCCTCTCCTACCTTTTCCCCCCTCACTCTATATCCTATCCATTGTACTTCCTTTATTTTTTAAAAAGATTTTATTTATTTATTCATGAGAGACAGACAGACAGACACACACACACACACACACACAGAGGCTGAGACACAGGCAGAGGGAGAAGCAGGTGCCATTCAGGGAGCCCGACGTGGGACTCAATCCCTAGTCTCCAGGATCAGGCCCTGGGCTGAAGGCAGCACTAAACCACTGAGCCACCAGGGCTGCCCTTGAGTCTCCTTTAGATACTTGAATATACTGCCCTCTCTGTCTCCTCCAGTTCTATTCCCTTGGCTTTCACCATCCTTTTCCACCTTTTTAAATAAATTTCTTTTAAATTCTCAAATCTGATTCGTCTTTAAGGTATGCTTATATGCTTCTTTCTCCACCAGAACATCTTAATTGCTAGGATAGGTTGGTTGGTTCCTCTTCAGGATGATCCACATCAATTTGCTTCTCCTTTTATACTCATTTCAGAACTCAATACACATTCTGACATTCTTCCACAGTAGACCATAGGCCCGTGGGGGAAAGGACTGTTAAGTTTTCAGAGCTTGTCATCTCTGCCTGGCAGGTGGTTAAGCATTCATTCATATGGATGAGAAGTACCATAGCTATGTTTGAGCTTTTTAAAAAGATCATTCTTGTAGGATACATGGAGATATCCTTCAGATCATTTTTCAAGATAAAGTGTTCAGCTGCAAAGTATATGAGTAACTGTATTTTAAAATATAGATTTATAAATTTTATGTTTGTTTAGGTATTTTAAGGCCAGCAGATCAGGAGATGGTGGCTATTGAAAAGATTGTTATTTACTGCTCCCAAAAGGAAGGAGCATGCCATACTAGGTGGGGCCACCTGGGGAAGCACCAGGGTTAGTCAGGAGGCAGAGAGAAAAAGGAGGAACTATGAACAAAAGCCTTTCTTGTAATTTCATCAGAAGAAGCAAGTGAGGTAAGATAAGCAACTACAGGATGTAGGTCTGAATAATTTCAGTGAGCCCTGTGGTATAGGAGCTGTCCCTAAATTGTCTGGTACACAGCCCGGGTACATTCACTATAATAGAGGGCGCATTCCTCTATGGCAGAGGAATAATAGCTCAGAGTGTAAGAGCTCAAAAAAGGAGATGTTTGGGATATGAGCTCTGGCTTGGCTGGTTTGCCTATGAAGGACTCGCTCATGGGTGGAGCTATTTGCTGTCTCTAGGTATTAGCTAGCCCTGGGAGCAGCAGTCCCTCTAGGGCTAGCAAAGTCCCAGATATCAAATCATGAGAATAAAAAGATATGCTTAATACAACCCTGACAGGCCGTAGCTGCTACCTTTGTCCAGGTTTGCCTCAGTTTTAAAGTCAAGGGCATTTTCTTCTCTTGGTGGCTCCCATTCAATGACTGAGTGAGGTGGTGATATAAAAGTACAGCTATTGCCACATAATATGCATTTCTCTAACAGGTCATATTTACTCCAGAGTTCCCAGCTGGTAGGCAGAGATTTTGTCAGATAGGCATTGCTGTCTGATAACTCCCCTGCCCAATCCCACTTCCTTTTCCTTTAACAGGGAAAGGAAACTCACCTTTGTACTTCGTTTCCGAAGTGTTTGTTTCCAGAAAATCCAACTTGCATTAGGTGGTAGTGAGAGAGCTCCAAGAAAACAGGCATTAAGATGAGATTGGTGGGGGAGGGGTGCCTGAGTGGCTTAGTCAGTTAAATGTCTACCTTCAGCTCAGGTTATGATCCCAGGGTCCTCGGATGGAGCCCTGCATCAGACACCTGCCAGGTGGGAAGCCTGCTTCTCCATCTCCTCTCCACTTGTGCTCTTTATTGCTATCTCTGTCTCTCTCTCAAATAAATAAATGAAATCTTAAAAAAAAAAAAGGAATAAAATGAGATTTGGGGCCTGGATGACTCACCTCCCAGCTGGTAATGAGGACTTGGTGGTAGGTGGCAGGCCGACAGCCTCTAACACAGGCGTGATATTAAAACTCTTACCACTAGTGAGCTAGGCCAGCATGTTAGTAGAGGTGAATGCACTGGTCAGTGTGCTGATTCATGTATTTGAAAGGTAGAGAGGAGGGGGTGGTAAACATAAGGACAGTCAAATTGCATGGTTGCTGCTAGGTTGTGTGTATGCTGCATAATGCAATAATAATAATAATGAAATTTTGAGGGAAATTAACATAATTGAAAGTTGAGTATGAGATCCAGAGGTTCTCTTTGTTCAATTATTAAGAAGTCCTCATCTCATGCAGTAGATAGGCAGGAAAACAATACCAAACACAGGATTGGATAGACTGGCTGAACTCCCATGATTGTTGAATGCTCAACAGAGACAGGTCTATTATTCTAAAATCAGAACCCTACTTGGGAAGACCTGGGACCTGATACATAGAATGTAGATATTTGGCTAGATGTCCCTGAAGATTTTGGCTCAGCAGACTTCTTTTGAGCCTTCTAAATCCACAGAAGTAGGTCTTTTCTCTCTTTTGAGAGTTAGTGTTCTGCAGAGATGCAGAGGCCTCTTTCCTAGAGGTGATAGCTGTCCTCTTCAGGAGCTGCATGCATCTCCTCTCCTGGCTGCCAATCCTCTAACTAAGGCTTGGTCACAACATAACATTACATCTGGGCATGTGTCAGGGCTAAAGAGAGAGGAAAAAGTTGCTGCAAAAATTAGCAGTAGGTGCCATCAGGGGCTGTGTGAGTACTTTCTGTTTGACTGGATTTGGGTATGCTTGATCTACTTAAGTAGTCTGGAACATAAAGCTGGATAAGGAGGGGTTGATTGACTCGGGGCAGTCTCTCAGTATATAGGACTGAGTACCTACCAAGGTACTCAGGGAATGATGCCTATCTGCTGCTGGAGTGGCTCTTAGAGCCAGGAAAAAACAATGGCCCATATTAAACAGGGTCAAAATTCCAGAATTTTGGTTAGAGACAAGGGATTAAAGGCTCAGAGACTCAGGCATGGTGGAATGGATATATTATGCAACACCTCATCACAGAATTATTTTGCATGGGCGAGACCAGATAATACACCATTCACCAAGGCCATCAGGAATGTGCTGGTGAGAGGGGTATCAACAGGGGATTGACTTCTTCCATTTTGCCTGGAACTGCCAGGCTTTAAAACTCAAAAGTCTAACATTCTGGAAATTCAGTCTTAGGTAAACTGGCATAGTTGGTCACTCTAGTGCAGTATCACTAAGTGTTGGCATGATGGGTGCATAAATGAGATGGCTGCAGTGGGAGAGATGGGGGCTCCATATGAGTCCAACAGCATGTGCTTACCACTTAACCAACACCGGTCTAACAAATGCCTTCTTAGAATGTCCAACCTACCATCATCATCAAAGACACACACTGAATCCACAAGATGGCACTGTTCCATAAGGAGACCAACTGGCCACCTGATAACGTATTGACTGCATTGGAACCCTTCCATCCTGAAAGCATCAGCCATTTCTTTCTTATAGGACTAGACATCTATTCTGGATAGGAGTTTGTCTTGCCTACCCAGAAGGCCATAGCCAGCAGCACTGTTTGGAGTGTTGTGAACATTCTAATTGGGTCAATTCCATATAATCACGAGTATAACTTTTTCTTTTGTTTTCAAAATCTGGAGATACTTCTTTAATAACTGATTTCGTTGTGATTGTTTCAAGTCACTAAAAGTACTGCATATTGTCCTGTGCATTCAAAAGTGAAATGAGAATGTCTGAAAATACCACCTGCCATTTACTTTCACTTTTTTTGACATGTAGGGAAAAAAAAATAACCAGAGAAGTCACAGGTTTTTGGCTATGAAATATGTTCTCTTCAGGTTATGACTAAGTGTGATTTGGGGTGTGCAATGGGGAGGCTTGCTTTTTCTACCGTCATATTTTTTTGTATCTGTCTTCTCATTTTAGAAGTATTCTTGAGTAGTCATAAAACCATGCACTGGTCTTTAAAATTGATTTTAAAATTGTATCAAAAATAGTATAAAAATCCCACAAGCATTTGGACATGGCTCTTGCTCAGTGTTAAGATAGTATTATTTAGAATATTTTTTCTAATATCATTAATGGTATGAAAGATAGCAAAGATGATTAAAAAGTGGAAGGGATTTGATTATAATCTTAAGGTCCAAGACAATGCCTCATCAAATATTGACTTGAATATATGGTAACATTTTTTAAAGTAGTTATTTTTGAAAAATATATCTCTATCTGTGCAGTGTTGTAATTTAAGGACTTTAGAACCTATTAAGTTATGAGTATGGATTCCCATGGTGAGTATTTTTCCGAATACCCTGTTGGGAGCTACCATGACTCTAGAGTACAAACCAGGCCTCTGGCAAAGGAGGGATTTCCCTGGAGAGGAGGGAAGAGAGGAAGTGTTGTGGAAGATGACATTACATTAAGTATTGGCATAAAAATTTTTGTTTTCATATCTGTTTCAGAAGTTTTAAAGGAAACAATTTATATATGTTTAAAAGTTACTAGACCACTATGAATACCATGTAGAAAACCTCCCCCAAGTGAGGAAATACACAGAAATATTTAGTAGAGTCTCTGTTGCTCTGGGGATGGGCATGTTTTTTGGAGAATAAAATATAGATAATTAAGAAATTAGGGCAGCCCAGGTGGCTCAGCGGTTTACCTCCACCTTCAGCCCAGGGCGTGATCCTGGAGACCTGGAATCGAGTACCACGTCGGGCTCCCTGCATGGAGCCTGCTTCTCCCTCCACCTGTGTCTCTGCCTCTCTCTCTCTTTGTCTCTCATGAATTAAAAAAAAAAAAAAAAAAAAAAAATTAGCCAGGCAACACAAGAAAAAAACACAGTAGAAAGAAAGGCAACAGAAGTTATAACAAACATAAAAACTATGCCAATATATATGAATGGTTTCAACAGCTATAGCAAAAAGTGAAGTCTCTTCTAATGGTTTTAAAAGGAAAATTCAATTGTCAGAAACCTGTACATTATTAGATGCACAACTAATTCAAGAAGAAAGTTAAAGAGAAGAAAAATAAAGCAAGTGAATATACAGATAGGATAAGAATGGAGGTCCAAAGCTACGACATTAACCAGGATAAAGAGGGTAGCTTGCATTGATAAAAAAGTACACAGATACACGACAATTAAAAAGTTGAGAACGATAATAACAAGAGATGTAGAAGAGACAAATTATAATATGTGACACTATGCTAAAAGTATTTAGTGTTCAGAAAATAGATTTCCGAAAAAATATGAAAATTATCAAAATTGATTCAAGAACTAGGAAACTTGGACAGGAAAACAAGTGTGGAAGAAATGAAAAACATATAAATATTTGTTTCCTAAAAGCATCTGGACTCCTGATTGTTTCAGGAAAACAGTTATTTTTCTATGCTATCTTGGCTGTTCCCTTGACTGCATGGAACATGCTGAAAACTTTTCAGTGAGTTTTATAAAGCTGACATTATCTTGATTAATTAAAATCTGATAGAACATTAAGTATACCAATCCCATTCTGAGAATTATTGGCTGTATTCAAGTAAATAAACCCTGGGGTCTGTCTTATCTAGAAAAAGCTGCATAAGGTCACTTACATAGATTACAAATCAAACACTTGTAATTTACAGTGTTTGCCCTCATGATCTTCACTTCAGGGTTGGGATTTGAGAACTCCGTTTTTTAGTTATACTTACACCTAACATGTCCTACAAGATCTTTAGTCACGTAGACCTTTTATTGAACTTGGATTTTTCTTCCTGCCTTGGCCCTGGGGATTGCTAGAGTAAATTTCTTGATTTGGTTTTGTTAAATTTGTAGTTGTTATTTTGAATAGGTTAATTTTTCCCATTTCTTTTTATAGGTATTTAGGGCTAAATTCAAGGTAATCTCCTGGTTTTCCTCTAGCCTAATTGAGATATAATTGACACATAATATTGTGTAAGTTTAATGCGTGTCATGGGATGGTGTGATACACATAAATATCGCAAAATGTGACCCTTCACCTCCATTGCTGTTGCTGTTGTTATGAGAACATTAAAGCTCTACTCTTACAGTAACTTTCAAGTATACAATCCAGTATTATTAGCTACTGTCACCATGCTATGCCTTAGATCATGGAACTTATTCATTTGATAACTGACAATTTGTACCCTTTAACCAATGTCTCCCATTAAACCCCTGAGAACATAATGTACACACATAGTAAGGACGATAGTGATTATAGTGAATAATTCTGTGTTGTATACTTGAAATTTTCTTAAAAGAGCAAATATTAAGTGTCCTCACTACAAAAACAAACAAACAACTGTGAGGTGATAGATGCGTTAATTAACTTAATATGCTAATCACTTCACAATGTATGTGTATTATCAAATTATCACGTTCTATACTTTAAATATATACAATTTTATTTGTCAGTTATATCTTAAACCTGGAAAAATGTTAACATCATCCAAACAATCTCATAGAAACATCCAAAATAAATTTTGACTGTACATCTGGGTACCGTGGCCCAGTTAAGATGCCACATAAAAGTAACCATCATGAAGTTCAAAGAACAGACCCGTCATCCCTCACCTGGTAGCTTGTGGGACTGGGATTTCAAATACATTCCACTGAACTTCATACTGTTTACTTCTGTGTTCCACTGTCCACCATTCAGCAAATGGGTGATTGGTAGTGTAATCTTTTACAAATACTTTAAAAGAATATTTGAACCTCTATTCAATTTCTGGTTGATTTAAATGAGCCATCAATGGTCAGGTTTTGTACTGTGTCTCACTCTTCCACTAAACCGTGAAATACGTGACTGTAGAGAGGTACTTAAACAGAACTTGGGGCCTTTTGGAGCCATGAATGTGCAGCATCACATCCTTCTGACACAAAGATCACAATTCTCACTTGACTGTCAGAAGAGCACCTACTTGAATTCTTTTTTGTTTTTGTTTCTGTTTTCAGTAATATTGGTGCATTTCCACCGATTCATCTTGGTTTGTTTTCCAGGACTTTTGAACATTTAATACTACGATGAATACTTTTAATACTATGACAGCTGTCCGGGATTAGGAATAGTCTGTAGTTATGGCAAAGGGAGGAGCTATCCAGCTCATCCTGGGATCCAGTCTGTGTTTTAGTGTCTGCGTATTTTTCGTCCTAGGCTCTAATCTTTTGATCTGATCTTTTCCTAATGAGAAAGAAATAAGGACTTCAGATCAAATAGGAGATGGTGTAATCAGAGCATGTTGTTAAGTTCTTTTTAAAACTGGCTCAGTGAAAGGCAATGTGAGGGCAAGGCTGTTTCTAGAGAGGTTTTCATGAAACACCAGGAGTGAAGTTTGTGCTTTTGCACCGGGGGTAGTATTCATTGCCTCGGACACAGTGGGAGAGTGGAGACAGAGCTGTGCTCAGCTGTGGGCAGGACTCCTGACCTAGACGAGGGTGCCCCCCCAGAGGGCTGGGAAAGCAGGAGGAGCTTTGACAGTTGAAGGCTCAGCCAGAGGCTTGTGCTAGACCACCGCTGTGTGTATGTGACCGAGCCAGACTGTTACCACGTTTAGTGTAGTTTCAAAAAGAGTGCTAAGAGGAGCCTCGAATGCTCTCTCCATCTAGGCAGGGTCCTAGCAAGGTAAGCAACACAACAGTTTTGTATGTGGGGATCTCCTACATTTATGGTTTCCCAGGGATTCGTTTTATACTTTAATGCCTTGGCCACTTAAACGAAGTGAAACAAACCTTTGTGTGGAAGGAAGGTTTGTTTGAAACCCCAGAGGTAACTGTGTAGTGTCTATAGATAATGACAGGGATTCCTCCGACCTCCTCCTATAAACTAACCCTGCCTTTTACCACTGAAACTGGAATTATCTCCATTTATACCCAGTTCACCAGGAAAGCATTCGCACAAAGATAAGATACCCTGAAGAAATATCATCTCTTCAACATTAAACATATTCCTTTGAGGGGAACCAGTATCATAGAACCTTGCGCCTAGACTTCTGCGGCCTGTACCACCCACAGTTACCACAGCTGTTTCTTTGAGTGTGTTGCTTTGGCTGAAGTAGACAGAGAATTTTGAGAATTTTGAAGTCCTCTAGCTGTCAGTTTCCAGCGAAAGCAGATGATCCTTCGAAGGACAGCGGGAGAATTCCTACGGATGATGGTGTGTAACTGAATGCCAGAACCTTCTGAGATGGCCCTGGGAGGCCCGGAGTGCAGACATAGTCTGCTCTATGAAGGCAGTGACCACATATCGGTCAGGGAAGTGCTCAACCTAGCATTCTCTCTGTACCATGATGTTACCCGAGGTGACCATTAGAGCCCATACAAAATATTCAACGGGCTATGCAGGGATTTTCAGGGACTGCATACCACGTAACATCATCTACAATGTCCAAACCTCTAACACCTTTTTTTTTGGCTTAGGACAGATTAGTACAATCTGAGGGAATATTGTTTTTTTCTTTTTCTCACCCCTGAAACCTGCATTCTATCTTTGATTTTGCTCACCAGCACTGATGTAGCACTCCCCTGGGGGTCTCCACTGCCCTCATGAGGCTGTCAGTCCCCGCACTGCGCCTCACTCCACACTATTACCCTCAGTTTGCATGGAATTTTAAGCTACATGATATTCAGGTATTCATTTAAGAAATATGCTTTTAGTTTTATTCTCTGCTCAATTCTACTGATAAACAGGATTTCAGCTTGATAATTAGAAAATGTGTTTTGTATTTTCTGCCAACAACACAATTCAGCTCCAGAAGGACTCATTCATACTAACTCCACTGTGAGTTAGAACCAGTATGCCTCTATACTATTTTATTACATTTCCAAGTGGCGTTTTAAAAAAATATATTTTTCACATTCAGGGAAATTTTAGGATTACTGCTAACCTAAAATTTAAACTGTTAAACTGAGCAGAAAGTACAAAGAGCTCCCATACTCTGCTCTGTTAAACTGAGCAGAAAGTACAAAGAGCTCCCATACACCCACTGCTCCTGACACACGAAGCCTCCCCTCTATTGATACCTGAGTCAGAGTGGTACCTCTGTTACAATCAGCGGACCTACAGTGATACATCATAATTACCCAAAGTCTTAAGTTTACATTTGGATTCACTCTTGATATGGACATTTTATGAGGTTTTTTTTTTCCTATGGGTTTTGACAAACATTATGTATATCATTTAGAATAGTTTCACTTCCCTAAAAATCCTCAATGCCCTACCTGTTTATCCTTCACTCCCCTTAGTCCCTGGCAGCCACTGATCTTTTTACTGTTTCCATAGTTTTGCCTTTTCCAGAATGTCATATACTTGGGACCACACAGTATTTATCCTTCTCAGATTGGCTTCTTTTACTTAGTATGCATTAAATGTTCCTCCAAGTCTTTTCATGGCTTGATAGCTTGTTTCTTTTTATCATTGATATCCCACTGTCTGGATGTACCAGAGTTTATCTGTTCACCTACTAAAGGACATCTTGGTTGCTGACAAATTTTGGCAATTATGAATAAAGCTTCCATTAACATCTGTGTGCATAGTGTTTTTTAAAAAAAGATTTATTTATTTATCTTAGAGAGGGAGAGAGTTGATGGGGAGGGGCAGAGGTAGAGAGAGAGAATTTCGAGCAGACTTCCCACCGAGCAGGGAGGCTAATGACAGGTTTGAACTCATGACCCTGAAATCATGACCTGAGCCAAAACCAAGACTTGGGGCTTAACTGACTGCACCACCAAGGTGCCTCTGTGCATGCTTTTGTATTCACATAAGTTTTCAGTTCATTTGAGTAAATACTAAGGAACACAATTGCTGGATTGTTGGTAAAAATGCGTTTAGTTTTTATTTTTATTTTTTTAATAATAAATTTATTTTTTATTGGTGTTCAGTTTGCCAACATACAGAATAACACCCAGTGCTCATCCCATCAAGTGTCCCCCTCAGCGCTCGTCACCCATTCACCCCCACCCCCCTGCCCTCCTCCCCTTCCACCACCCCTAGGTTCGTTTCCCAGAGTTAGGAGTCTTTATGTTCTGTCTCCCTTTCTGATATTTCCTACACATTTCTTCTCCCTTCCCTTCTATTTCCCTTTCACTATTATTTATATTCCCCACATGAATGAGAACATATAATGTTTGTCCTTCTCCGACTGACTTACTTCACTCAGCATAATACCCTCCAGTTCCATCCACTTAGTTGTATTAAATGTTCCTAGTTGTCTTTTCTATGGCTGATAGCTTGTCCATTGTATCATAAACCACATCTTCTTTATCTGCTCACCTACTGAAGGACATCTTGGTTGCTGACAAATTTTGGCAATTATGAATAAAGCTTCCATTAACATCTGTGTGCATAGTGTTTTTTTAAAAAAGATTTATTTATCTTAGAGAGGGAGAGAGTTGATGGGGAGGGGCAGAGGTAGACAGAATTTCGAGCAGACTTCCCACCGAGCAGGGAGGCTAATGACAGGTTTGAACTCATGACCCTGAAATCATGACCTGAGCCAAAACCAAGACTTGGGGCTTAACTGACTGCACCACCAAGGTGCCTCTGTGCATGCTTTTGTACTCACATAAGTTTTCAGTTCATTTGAGTAAATACTAAGGAACACAATTGCTGGATTGTTGGTAAAAATGCGTTCAGTTTTTATTTTTATTTTTTTAATAATAAATTTATTTTTTATTGGTGTTCAGTTTGCCAACATACAGAATAACACCCAGTGCTCATCCCATCAAGTGTCCCCCTCAGCGCTCGTCACCCATTCACCCCCACCCCCTGCCCTCCTCCCCTTCCACCACCCCTGGTTCATTTCACAGAGTTAGGAGTCTTTATGTTCTGTCTCCCTTTCTGATATTTCCTACCCATTTCTTCTCCCTTCCCTTCTATTCCCTTTCACTATTATTTATATTCCCCACATGAATGAGAACATATAATGTTTGTCCTTCTCCGACTGACTTTCTTCACTCAGCATAATACCCTCCAGTTCCATCCACATTGAAGCAAACGGTGGGTAGTTGTCATTTCTAATGGCTGAGGAATAGTCCATTGTATACATAGACCACAGCTTCTTTACCCATTCATCTTTCGATGGACACCGAGGCTCCTTCCACAGTTTGGCTACTGTGGACATTGCTGCTATAAACATCAGGGTGCAGGTGTCCCTGCATTTCACTGCATCTGTATCTTTGGGGTAAATCCCCAGCAGTGCAACTGCTGGGTCGTAGGGCAGGTCTATTTTTAACTCTTTGAGGAACCTCCACACAGTTTTCCAGAGTGGCTGCACCAGTTCACATTCCCACCAACAGTGTAAGAGGGCTCCCTTTTCTCCGCATCCTCTCCATCCAGCACATCCTGTCTGCTTTTGTGCCAGTACCACACTGTCTTGATGACCACAGCTTTGTAGTACAACCTGAAATCTGGCATCGTGATGCCCCCAGATATGGTTTTCTTTTTTAATTCCCCTGGCTATTCGGGGTCTTTTCTGATTCCACACAAATCTTAGAATAATTTGTTCTAACTCTCTGAAGAAAGTCCATGGTATTTTTGATAGGGATTGCATTAAACGTGTATATTGCCCTGGGTAACATTGACATTTTCACAATATTAATTCTGCCAATCCATGAGCATGGAATATTTTTCCATCTCTTTGTGTCTTCCTCAATTTCTTTCAGAAGTGTTCTATAGTTTTGAGGGTATAAATCCTTTACCTCTTTGGTTAGGTTTATTGCTAGGTATCTTATGCTTTTGGGTGCAACTGTAAATGGGACTGACTCCTTTATTTCTCTTTCTTAAGTCTCATTGTTAGTGTATAGAAATGCCACTGATTTCTGGGCATTGATTTTGTATCCTGCCACGTTACCAAATTGCTGTATGAGTTCTAGCAATCTTGGGGTGGAGGCTTTTGGGTTTTCTATGTAGAGTATCACATCATCGGCGAAGAGGGAGAGTTTGACTTCTTCTTTGCCAATTTGAATGCCTTTAATGTCTTTTGTTGCCTGATTGCCTGAGGCTAGGACTTCCAGCACTATGTTGAATAGCAGTGGTGAGAGTGGACATCCCTGTCTTGTTCCTGATCTTAGGGGAAAGGCTCCCAGTGCTTCCCCATTGAGAATGATATTTGCTGTGGGCTTTTCGTAGATGGCTTTTAGGATGTCGAGGAATTTTCCCTCTATCCCTACACTCTGAAGAGTTTTGATCAGGAATGGATGCTCTATTTTGTCAAATGCTTTCTCTGCATCTAATGAGAGGATCATATTGTTCTTGCTTTTTCTCTTGCTGATATGATGAATCACATTGATTGTTTTACGAGTGTTGAACCAGCCTTGTGTCCCGGGAATAATTCCCACTTGGTCATGGTGAATAATTTTCTTAATGTATTGTTGGATCTTATTGGCTAGTGTCTTGTTGAGAATTTTTGCATCCATGTTCATCAGGGATATTGGTCTGTAATTCTCCTTTTTGGTGGGGTCTTTGTCTGGTTTTGGAATTAAGGTGATGCTGGCCTCATAGAACGAATTTGGAAGTACTCCATCTCTTTCTATCTTTCCAAACAGCTTTAGTAGGATAGGTATGGTTTCTTCTTTAAACGTTTAATAGAATTCCCCAGGGAAGCCATCTGGCCCTGGACTTTTGTGTCTTGGGAGGTTTTTGATGACTGCTTCAATTTCCTCCCTGGTTATTGGCCTGTTCAGGTTTTCTATTTCTTCCTGTTCCAGTTTTGGTAGTTTGTGGCTTTCCAGAAATGCGTCCATTTCTTCTAGATTGCCTAATTTATTGGCGTATAACTGTTCATAATATGTTTTTAAAATCGTTTGTATTTCCTTGGTGTTGGTAGTGATCTCTCCTTTCTCATTCATGATTTTATTAATTTGAGTCTTCTCTCTCTGCTTTTTAATAAGGCTGGCTAATGGTTTATCTATCTCATTAATTCTTTCAAAGAACCAACTCCTGGTTCTGTTGATCTGTTCCACAGTTCTTCTGGTCTCGATTTCGTTGAGTTCTGCTCGAATCTTTATTAACTCTCTTCTTCTGCTGGGTGTAGGATCTATTTGCTGTTCCTTCTCCAGCTCCTTTAGGTGCAAGGTTAGCTTTTGTATTTGAGTTCATTCCAGTTTTTGGATGGATGCTTGTATTGCGATGTATTTCCCCCTTAGGACTGCTTTTGCTGCATCCCAAAGATGTTGAACGGTTGTATCTTCATTCTCATTAGTTTCCATGAATCTTTTTAATTCTTCCTTAATTTCCTGATTGACCCTTTCATCTTTTAGCAGGATGGTCCTTAACCTCACATGTGTGAGGTCCTTCCAAACTTCTTGTTGTGATTTAGTTCTAATTTCAAGGCATTATGGTCTGAGAATATGCAGGGGACGATCCCAATCTTTTGGTATCGGTTCAGACCCGATTTGTGACCCAGTATGTGGTCTATTCTGGAGAAAGTTCCATGTGCACTTGAGAAGAATGTGTATTCAGTTGAGTTTGGATATAAAGTTCTGTAGATATCTGTGAAATCCATCTGGTCCAGTGTATCATTTAAAGCTCTCGTTTCTTTGGAGGTGTTGTGTTTAGAAGACCTATTGAGTGTAGAAAGTGCTAGATTGAAGTCACCAAGTATAAGTGTATTATTATCTAAGTACTTCTTCACCTTGGTTATTAATTGATTGATATATTTGGCAGCTCCCACATTCGGGCCATATATATTGAGGATTGTTAAGTCCTCTTGTTGGATAGATCCCTTAAGTATGATATAGTGTCCCTCTTCATCTCTCACTACAGTCTTCGGGGTAAATTTTAGTTTATCTGATATAAGGATGGCTACCCCTGCTTTCTTTTGAGGACCATTTGAATGGTAAATGGTTCTCCAACCTTTTATTTTCAGGCTGTAGGTGTCCTTCTGTCTCAAATGAGTCTCTTGTAGACAGCAAATAGATGGGTCCTGCTTTTTAATCCAGTCTGAAACTCTGCGCCTTTTGATGGGGTCATTAAGCCCGTTCACGTTCAGAGTTACTATTTAGAGATATGAGTTTAGTGTCATCATGATATCTATTCAGTCCTTGTTTTTGTGGATTGTTCCACTGAACTTCTTCTTAAAGGGGAATTTTAAGAGTCCCCCTTAAAATTTCTTGCAGAGCTGGTTTGGAGGTCACATATTCTTTCAGTTGCTGCCTGTCTTGGAAGCTCTTTATCTCTCCTTCCATTTTGAATGAGAGCCTTGCTGGATAAAGTATTCTTGGTTGCATGTTCTTCTCATTTAGGACCCTGAATATATCCTGCCAGCCCTTTCTGGGCTTCCAGGTCTCTGTGGAGAGGTCTGCTGTTACCCTAATACTCCTCCCCATAAAAGTCAGGGATTTCTTGTCTCTTGCTGCTTTAAGGATCTCTTTATCTTTGGATTTTGCAAGTTTCAGTATTAAATGTCAGGGTGTTGAACGGTTTTTATTGATTTTAGGGGGGGATCTCTCTATTTCCTGGATCTGAATGCCTGTTTCCCTTCCCAGATTAGGAAAGTTTTCAGCTATGATTTGTTCAAATACATATTCTGGCCCTCTGGCCCTTTCGGCGCCCTCGGGAACCCCAATGAAACGTAGGTTTTTCTTCCTCAGGCTGTCGTTTATTTCCCTTAATCTATCCTCATGGTCTTTTAATTGTTTGTCTCTTTTTTCCTCAGTTTCCCTCTTTGCCATCAACTTGTCTTCTATGTCACTCACTCGTTCTTCCACCTCGTTAATCCTCCTCGTTAGGACTTCTAGTTTGGATTGCATCTCATTCAATTGATTTTTAATTTCTGCCTGGTTAGATCTAAATTCTGCAGTCATGAAGTCTCTTGAGTCCTTTATGCTTTTTTCTAGAGCCACCCGTAGCTGTATAATAGTGCTTCTAAATTGGCTTTTTGACACTGAATTGTAATCCAGATTTTGTAACTCTGTGGGAGAGAGGAGTGTTTCTGATTCTTTCTTTTGAGGTGAGGTTTTCCTTCTAGTCATTTTTCTCAGTGCAGAGTGGCCAAAAACAAGTTGTATTGGGAAAAGGAGAAAAAGAGAGGAGAGAAATAAGGAAAGAAAAAAGAAAAAAAAAAAAAAAAGAGAAAAGAGAAAGAAAAAAAGGGTGGGGGTGGGGGAAGCAAACAGAAATCAAAAAGCAAAAACAAAAACAAAAACCCACAGGGGAGTATCTTCTGATTCTGTGTACTTTAAGTCCCTTGACTTCCCCTGGAACTTGTCCTTCTAGCTGGTCTTCTGGGGAGGGGCTTGTCGTGCTGATTTTCAGGTGTTAGCACTTGGGGGAGCTGCTGTGCCCCTGCCTGGTGCAGGACTCAGTGGGGGTTGTTTACCCCGTGAGGCCCCAGGAGGAACAACCAAGTGGCGGGGCCAGCTCTGCAGCCCTGGAGTCAGCCCCCGCAGTAGCTCCGGAGCTCTCCGTCTGCAGGGCCTGGAGGCTCCGGGCGGGGCCGCTGATCTGCTCAGCTGGGGCAGGAGCGTCCTCGCTGTCCTGGGCCCTCCCGGCCTCTGCCTGTCCCGGGGGAGGCCGGATCCTGGGCTGTGTCCGGGCGACCAGTGCTCTGGGTCCTGCGCTGTTTCATTAGCGCTCCTGGGGCTGCGCAGCCCCCTCCACCGAGCCGCCCCCGAGTCCCCCGAGCCCCCCGAGCTGCTCCTGCCCCGCAGCCCCCTCCGCGGAGCCGCCCCCGAGCCCCCCTGAGCTGCTCCGTGTCCCGCCGGGTCCCGCCGTGCGCGCTGCAGCCCTTAGGGAGCTCGGCGCATCTGCTGGGGCGCAGGTGCCTGTTAGTGTCCCCGGGAGCCCGAGGGCATCCCCGCCCTCCTGGGTCCTGCTCCACCTCCCTGCGAGCCCCTTTCCCCCGGGAAGGTTGGTGCAGCTCCTGCCTCTCCGGGCGGGGCTCTCCTGTCCTGGGGACACTCGCCCCGGCCTCAGCCCGGCTCCTCGCGGGGCCCCTCCCCCTTGGAGGCCTTTTGTTTCTTTATTTCTTTTTTTCTCCCGTCTTCCTACCTTGATAGAAGCGCTAACTCTTCTCACTGTAGCGTTCCAGCTGGTCTCTCTAAGTCTCAGGCTGAATTCGTAGATTTTCAGGATGATCTGAAGGTTTTCTAGGTAATTTGGTGGGGACAGGTGACTTGGGGACCCTAGTCTTCCGCCGTCTTGCCCCTCCCCTCGAGTTTAGTTTTTAAAGAAATTGCCAAACTCTTCCAAAGTGGCCATACCATTCTTCATTCCTCTGGCTGTTGTTTTGTTTTGTTTTGTTTTAGCATTTGAGAGGTGTACATACAGGCCGTTCAGAAATGCCACCACCATAGTCTCTGGAGTATCAAGATCAGGTGCCAACAGTATGTCAACTATGTAGCATCCTTAGGGATGCTGAATTTGCAAACTTAGGAAGACTACTGTGCTGAATACACTCTCAGACTGTCCCTATGGCTCGTCCAGGATCTAGAGGTCTGCTGGGCCCCTTTGAGGTGATAGTAACTATTAATATTAATCTCTGAACTTTCAGCCTTAATTTTCCCATTCATCCCCATCCCTTCTTTCTTCCTCAGCTCTTCCCTATGCCAATTAATTAAGACGTCACTCTAGCTTCTATCTACATATCCCAATAATATTAACCTGAGTTAGAAAACCCAAGTATATGAAGAGGCCTATTTTGTCTCCTGAGAAGTATACAGGCTAATGATGTTACTATAGCAGCCCACCTCCCACTTTAGAAACGTAGCAAGCAATGTGGGTTTTTCAATGAAAAAACCTGAGACTGGATCTTTAATCATCTACCGTTATTTGTGCAAAGAATAACTATGTTATTCTATTAAATTATGCCTCACTTTGCCATTATTATTCTAAGAATTAGGTTCTGAGTTTCCAGACTTTCCTTTGAACTTACTCTTTCAGACTTTTCTTGTTTCTACCTAAGCAGATTTGTATCTAGATTCCCCTCCCCACTGGCTTTCATCTTTAGATTAAAAACTTGTAAAATGGCTTTTGATATAACCTCTCTAAAATAGGACCTCCATAATTCTAACTTTAGCTCAAAATACCACAGTTCTGGACAAGTGATTTTTCAGTTACCCATCTAAATGTGGCATTTTTCTTACAGTTTGGGTATTCCTGGCATGTACTTACATACCAAGTCTTCACACTCTTGAGTTTCTCCATCCTTCATTAGCCCATGAGCCCCAGATCACCATTAGCATATTCTTGGATTACATTGTTGCATTTGGGGGTTTTGCCTTGTATTTAATTTAGTGACTTCTGGTGTGGAAGGAGTCTCCTCAACTTGGAAAACAGCAAAAACAATTTTAAAAAGTTAATCAGTCAAACCTTGATTACTAATGGAAATGAAAAGGACAGTTGTATATGGAAAATTAAAATCAATAAGTCAAATGTCCTCTTTTTCAAGAGGAAATTCAAAGTCCTTTATTTCTATGAACTTTTAAAAATGTAGGTGTACTTCATGTGAGTTTTAGTTTTATCTCACATTGTCTCCTATCAGGCAAATTCGACAGAGAAGGGCCTCGATCAGAAGAATATATATATATATATATATTCTTATATGAAATTTTATATATATGTATATATATAACATGACCATTTGGAAGTATCCAGATTTGTGAAGTCCATGAGAGAAAAAGGAAGAAAGAACAGTCCTAGCAGATCAAATAAAAATGATGAAAGGGGAAGGGAGATTTTTAGCCTTATTTCCATATATCCCTATGGGTTTGAGTTGCACTCATTTAAAGTAATATGGGGAACAGTTTTTGGGTTAGAGGGCCTCCTGAAAGGCCACTGTCATCCATACTTTTCTGTATCTTGATTAATTCTGGTGCAGGTGGGGAGCAGGAGGTCTTTAGGAACATTTGGGAATATGCAAAGCAGGATCAGCACAGGTTGGAAAGGTGAGTAAAGTGACATGGGGGAAGCAGTTAGTAACTGAGGACTGAAGTGTCTTGCCCTTATAGGAATCATAATTTGCCTCTGTGAATTTATTCCTTCACTAAACACAATACATACAGAATCCTGTAATACTGTGGGTAATACAAAAATGAATAAAGCAGTCCTTAGCCTTATGAAACTTAAAAGTGTATTTTGTAGAGATAATACATGTATTTAAAACTATAATGCAAAGTATGAGAAATGCTTTAGAAGAGGAACAAACAAATTCACAAAGGTTTTGAATGGAGAGTAAATTTATTTTTTTAATTTATTTATTTTTATTGGAGTCCAATTTGCCAACATATAGTATATCACCCACTGCTCATCCCGTCAAGTGCCCCCCTCAGTGCTCATCACCCAGTCACCCCAACCCCGGCCCACCTCCCCTTCCACTACCCCTTGTTCGTTTCCCAGAGTTAGGAGTCTCTCATGTTCTGTCACCCTCACTGTGGAGAGTAAATTTATCGAGAAAATAAAAGTATTCTTGGTAGAGGTAATATTTGGGTTAGATCTTGTAGAGTGAAGAGAACATTGCATGACCAGAGGAGAATGTATTTAGAGAATGAAGTGTAACATTCAGTGTTACAGGAGTACTGAGTACAAGCAAAATAAAAAGTCTGTTCATTGTTGTCAGATTGTACAGGGACTTAAAAGCTATGGTGACATAGATTTAGACTATTTGTTAGGCAAAGGGGAAAGCAGTGAAGATTTGAATGCGTGGGAACAATGGTATTGAATAGTGTCATAACTGAGCTGCAATTTACTAAATGGATAGAGTGGGGAGAGGATGAAGGTGGGAAGAGCAGTAGAGGTAGATGAGATAATAACAATATGGTATTCATAATTGTGGATTATTCTAGAATGTTTTATAGGCACTGCAGATCATGGTCCACTAGGTTTTGAAATAAACTTACTTGGTGGGGCAAGCATTATAAAAAAACTAAAAGAATAGAATAGAAAATATTGGATTTTTTATTGTACTCAGTAGGATAAGTATTGTTTTATGAAACTTTTGTTTCAGTTTTTAATATTTTAAATATATATGAATTTTGTTATATTTTTATAGAGCTGTGGTGTGGAATATATTTTCTATGGTGGATTGTGGTCAAGATAGAGGAACTCTACTAGAGGATATGTTTACAAAGTCTATCTTCATGGTAATGGTTATTGGCACTCCATAAATATGCTCTAGTCTAGGCAAGGGTATGAGAGAAATCCTTCAAGCACATTGTATATAGGGAGATCTGTCTGTATTTGAAATAGCCACTGTTTTATTTCACTACTTCTTTTAGAAGCATGGTAGTGAATGTTCAGTTTGATCAGGAAACCATAATTTTTGAATACTCAGTGTCATAATTTTGAGGTATCTCTTGCATTATTTTCCCAAAGATTTTATTTATTCGTATATTTTAGAGACAGAGAGAGTGGCAGAGGGAGGAGAGAGAGAATCTCAAGCAGGCTCATGGTGATCATGACCTGAGTTGAAACCAAGTTTCAGATGCTTAACCAATTGGAGCCACCAGGTGCTCCATCTCTTGCATTTCTAAAAATGATCAACTGCCTTCAGAACTGTAGTTCTCAAGAGGGGACAGTTTGCCCCTTAGGGATATTTGTCAATGTGTGGAGATATTTTTGTTTATCACAATGACCAAAATGCCCTAAACTAGTTATTTAAAAGAAATGCAATTCTTAATAGCAGTTGTAAGATTCATGCTAAGATTTGGCCTAACACAGATTCAGTGATATTATTTGTAGAATGCTCTGATCATCAACTTTATTATTAGATTTAAAATGATATATCAATATTTGCCTATATGTAGGCCAGAATGAAAAGCTGCACAAAACAGTTTAGCAATACAAAGTTTATAACTCTAGGATCATTTCTTGAAACTTAACATTAAAAAGTCAGAATTATATCTTACCACCATAATATCGACTAATTTATAATCCTATATATATTTTTATATGTGGAGAAGCAACTTTACCCTGAAATGAGTTCAGAGAATTGGCAGCCATGCTGCCCAAGTAAGTGAATCACATCATTTAAAATTCTTAAGAGTTTTTAAATTTAAAATAGATTCAACAGAAGTCACTGAAATTCTTATAGATCTGAGTATTTAATAAATATAGATGATCAGAAAGAGACATTTTTTTAAAAATTTAAATTCATTTAGCCAACATAAAGAAAGGGACTTTGTAAGGGAAAAGGCATGTGAAATTGGTACCTAGGTTCTAGGCCCACTGTGGGTACAAACTACCTATAGGTTCACCAGGTCATTTACGTTTCCTGGGTTGAGCTGGCTGAACTGTAGGTGTATTGGCCTGCATGATTTGCAGTCTTTCCTAAGCTTTAAAATTCTACGAGTCTAGGTTATGGATTTGTGTGTGTGTGTGTGTGTGTGTGTGTGTGTGTGAATAAATTGTTAGTGTCTTTTAGATTATTATAGAACTATTTTCATGCCTTATCAATAGCCCATGGGGAGATATTATTAGAAAGTAACTCAATTTTTCAATGGTTTGGCTTATATTTGGACTCCATACATGAGCCTGACTTTCCTAATGTCTTCATGACACACTTTACTAAGGCAGTATATGTGGTTTCTCAGATCACTTTGTTCATGTGTTCTGTGTGGTAGGTCCCTAAAATTTATATTTATTAAATATTTTAAAAATTGGTGTTTCATGGTCGCAATAATTAGACTACTGCCATAAAGATAATTGGCTGCAGCAATTCAAAGGTATAAATATTTTTTTCTATGGAGAAAGGCAAGGTTCATTAAGTCTTCAACATATTAGCAAATTATCAATTTTTTTTTCAAGGCATTTAACCTTACAGTAATGTGCACAGCCACCTCCTGGTGGCTCAAACACGGTAAATGTATCTATGAAATGTCAAATTTTTGGGCCATTGTTTTGTAATGATTCATGAAATTACATCATCTTCCCCCCAGCTTTTGTAACAAAGATACATTTTTGATTAGCTAATTATTATGTATATTCTTTTATTAATCAGGTTTTCTCTGGATATATTTGAGGGTAGGGTTATTTCTCTTTCTCTGTGTGTTGTTTTAAAAAAATCACCAAAAAATTAGGGAAGTTTCATAATAGAGAAAGTTTAGAAGATCTCTGGCTTGATTTATCACCATAATTTGTTTCCTAGATATAACTTTTTTTCCCCAAGCATCCTTCCAAAGGGTTTATAAGTAGAAAATGTTTTATGGTGAAAAATCTCTTTGGAAAACTTGGAATAATAAGGAAAAAGAAAAGGAAGTATTTGTGAGCTCAGGAGAAATGATAAAAAAAATTATGTAAGGTTTTCCTGAACTCCAAGAGATCAAAAAATTTCCCACTTAAGGGGACCTCCTTGACAAAGCCATTCTAAAAATCTCATGGATTATTTTCAAAAGTTTTCATTACATCTTTTTTATACTTCAACTTGCATGATGTAACAACTGAGTGTCTCTGCTGTATGAGAGACTCCTAATTCAGACTAAACTGACCCACTCCTTTACAAATCTATAAGGACTTAAACTCCTTATAAATGGGCTATAGGTTATTGCTTGATTGAGGTGATCTAAAATAAATAATGTCATTTAATCTTACTTCATTGTACTACATTCTCTGAATATTTAAATTCTGATACACGTATAGCCTACTTAAAGCTCTCAATATTTAACTTTTATAGCAAATTAAAGGCCTGTTTTTGGGATCCCTGGGTGGCGCAGCGGTTTAGCGCCTGCCTTTGGCCCAGGGCGCGATCCTGGAGACCCGGGATCGAATCCCACGTCGGGCTCCCAGTGCATGGAGCCTGCTTCTCCCTCTGCCTATGTCTCTGCCTCTCTCTCTCTCTCTCTCTCTCTGTGTGAATATCATAAATAAATAAATAAAATTAAAAAAATTTAAAAAAAAAAATAAAAAAAAAAGGCCTGTTTTTGAAGTGATCCAGTTTCGGTAATAAACCACTTTTGTGTAGACTCCAGGTTTATTCTTTTGACCACAATTATCTCCCCAGCTCACAATTCCAATGAGATACCAGGTATCCTTAAGATCCTTTACAACTAAAGGTCCCCCAGAATCACCCTGAAAATAAAAGAAAGAAAATTAGTTAAATATAAAACTTATTACTTAAAATATTCTGATGAATCACATATTTTATTATTAGAAAGCATATATATTGATTACCAGTTATAGATAATTAATTGAAATGTAGATTTCAAGTTATAAAAGCCTTAAATTTCAATTTCCACATTTTAACTTTCTCAGCTTTATGGACATATAATTGAGAAATAAAATTGTATATATTAATGTGAACAAGATATTTAACATACTTATACTTTGTGAAATGGTTACCACAGTCAGGTTAATTAACACATCTATCACTTCACACAGGTACTCTGTGTGTGTGTGTGTGTGTGTGTGTATTTTGAGAATGACTAAGGTCTACTGGCAAATTTGAAGTACACAACACAGAAAGTCTAGCTGGTGTTGGTTTTTTTCTGACTCCAGGCAGGGTGTTTGGACCTCGGTTTTATTGGACAAACTAAACCCCTCACCATGCACCTCAATTATAATCACTGTATTCCTGTCTTGGACTCTGTTCCTAATTCACTTTCTCGATAATTTCCCCAATTTTTCTATGGTTATAGAAATTCACTTGCACAGTCATGGAGCAGGAATCTTACCTCTGCTCCTCAATTCAGTGAAATTTCTTTATGACCACGTCCTTCCTGAGACATATCACTAATCTCACCATTTGCCTAGACTCCCATATCTTGTCTGCAAACGGACTCCTGTTACCACCTTCCTCTTGTCCATCATGGTTTGGAATTTTCTGTGCATTCTCTGAATTCCAACTGCCTTCCTCCACATTCTCAGCAACTGAGTAGTCTGGATATGTACCAGATTCTGCTCCTGCCCCACCTGTACACTACAAAACTCCCTGCTCCTTTTCCAACAGAAGTTTCCATGTGTAACTTGTGGGACTCTGGGCAGAGCTTTCTGCTACCTGATTTCAAAACAATTTTGATCCTTTCATCATGGAGCATCACCTCCTTGGAGTTTTCAAGAATCCTATGTTATAAAGCAAGTACTTCCAGGAAGAAATAGACTTTCGATCTTTGTCTGAAAATATACATTCAGAATAGCTATTGGACAGCAGAGGAAGGCACTGGAAAGGGCACCAAGTAGTCTCAACATGGTCTAATCCACCTTCTCACTAAGCATTAACTGCTTCTCCCCTATCATCCTCTTTATGCTGAGACCCAACTAATTACTTGGAATTCCCTCAAATATGAATTATAATTTCATGCCTTCATAATTTTTGCTGCACTCTTTCTATACACGGACAATTGTGCTTTTATTCTATACTGGGCAAGGGCCATTTATCCTTCAGGCCTCATACCCTTCAGTATGATCTCTCTGATACTTGCTGCAAAATGTTCCCTTCACCCTAAAAATATTTGCTCTCCATTATATTATTTAAAACTTCTCATCACAGTTCATTGTTCATGATTATTTCCTTTCTAGATGAAAGCCCTTTAAAGAAGGGGACTGCTTTATGAATCTTTGGACTTCTGGTACTAAGAAAATTTAATTTTGGTGGTTAGTTGTTTGATAGGATCAAAGAAACTCTGCTTATATCATTTTGCTTAATAAAACACCTAAAAATGTTTGTGTTGTGAAATTTGCATTTAGAAATTACTGAACTGACAAGATATTTGTGTAGGTACTAACATAAAGAACATAGACTATTTCTTGAAAGAGATAAACATGTTTTGAATTAATGATATTAAAATAATCTCTCTACCTACCCTGCAAGCATCATATATTCCTTCCAGATATCCAGCACAAAACATTCCAGATTTTATATCATGGCCATATACATGTGGTTGCTTGCACACTTCATCACTTATGATTTTCAGTTTGGCTTCTTGAAGATTATTTTGGGATTTCCCTTCAGGGAAAACAAAGGAGTTTTAGAGTTTACAATCAACATCTTAGCTAGAATGAAGTGAGTGGACTTTTTTCTAAACTATTTCATACTAAAATTATCAACACAAAATGAGGTTAATGTAAGCAGTTTCTAGAGAATAAACTTCCCTTTGGAATCTGACACATTTAAATGATAATTATTGGGATGCCTGGGTGGCTCAGTGGTCTGCCTTTGGCTCAGGGCATGATCCCAGGGTCCAGGGATTCCCACAGGGAGCCTGCTTCTCTCTCTGTCTCTGTCTCTGTCTCTGTCTCTGTCTCTGTCTCTGCCTCTCTCTCTCTGTGTCTCTCATGAATAAACAAATAAAATATTTTTTAAAATGATAATTATTATGCTTATCACATTTTATAAATACCTATATTAGGAAGAAAAACATTTCCCAGAGTTAAGCAAACTCTCTTGCTGTTGTTATGTATCTGTAACTAGGTGAGATTTTACAATCCAGAGTGTATCTGACTACATTTGCCCCCAAAACAAAAACAAAATCATTTTTTATTCATGAAAAGTTTAAGTTAGCATATCAAGTTAAATCATTTTAGAGAGGGCCATGGAAGCTTCGTTATCAGAGACTCTCTCTACACAGCATTCTTATTACTGATCACTTTTCAATTAATCTCTGTAGTTCTGAAGCAGATTTTGCTGCAACTGGACATTGTAGCTGAGCAATGGGGAAACTCGTAAGGTGGCCGAGGAAAGTGAAAAGGAGTAGTGGAACAAACAAGGGGGAGGAGGAGATGAAAAGGGTAGAGGGAGGCTCACAAAGGTGGGCATAAAGGGAGGGAGTCTTGGAGTGAAGGTGGATATGAGGATGACAACACATCGATGTACGGCTGGCATTGTGTAGAGAACAGAACATAGACATAGGCTCTAGTGTTGCTGAGGGAACATTTGCTTTTTTTATGTCTTCCTTGAAGCCCACCCTTTTGGAACTGCCTCTCCCTTACTCCATGTGATTCTGACCAGGCTGCCTCTCACAAACCTGGCTTTCTTGGAATGGGCACAGAAGTGAGTATTGAGTTAGCTAGTCAATCCAAGTACCCCTGGACACAAGCAGGGCCAAAAGAGACCTTTTCAGGGATTAGTGTAGATTCTGGCAAAGAAGACATGTTCTTCCCTCCACATCTACTAGGAGAAGATGACATAAACCCTGAGCTGTTGGCCACCTTTGACACTATGTGGAGCTAGAATCCCTCCACATGAAGGCAACCTAGGGGAAAACAGAGCCAGAAATGGGAAGATTCAGAACCTAATGGCATCATACAGACTCCTGAATCCAGCTATGCCTGAAACCAGGCTCATATCTCTATTGACTTCTAAATTACAAGGGCCAAGTTTGCCATTTTATTATTATCTTTGCTTTAGTGAAAGTTGAATTTCTGTTATGTACAAAATAAGAACTCTAATTTAATCAAGCTGTGCAGGAATGGCTGGCAAGATAATATTAATGGAGATTAAATCATATTGTCCTAAATCGGACATAGTGCCGTGGTCCTTTTTGAGATACCTACCACCATAGAAGAGTGCTCCAAATCCTGTGATATAGACAGTAGAATTTGGTTGGAAGGATGCAGAGGCTTCTGGCAGACAAACCCGGCGGATGTTATCAGTAAAGGTGACCCTAGGAGAGAACTGCACAACAGCAATGTCGTATTCTCTTGCTGGGGAGTGATATCTCTCATGGACAATAATTCTTCTGATACTTCTTTTCATTAACGGAGGATTGATTGTTGTTCCAAAGCTAACAGTCCACTGATGTGGATTTGCACTACTGGAAAAGGTTAGAAATGAACAGAATATATAAACTGCACTATAATAATTGCATGAAGGCTAATTTAAAAATTCTATCTTAAAAATATTTGGTTGTAGTGATAGTTTCCTTTGACCTTTAAATATAGTCTATTGCTATTTTGAAAGATAAACTGTGTACAAACAGCATCTTAGAGCTAAAATCCAAAAAAGAATGATTGAATTTTAGAACTGTAAAGCATATAAACTATCATTCATTTATCTCTTCAACAAATATTTATTGAAATTCTATATGGTGAGACTTATTTGAAGTGCTGGAGTTAAAGTAGTGAACCAGACAGAAAATGTGCCTGCTGGTGGCTATATTCAATTCCAGGGAAGGAAAAAGAGCAAAGCAGATAAATAATTAACAGATAAATAAATCCAAGCAGTAATAATGGCTTTGAATAAAATAAAATAGGGCACTTGAATAGAGTACGGGGGGGGGGTAGTTAGATAATTCTCTTTTGAGAATATGATTTTTTAAAAGATTTTATTTATTTATTCATGAGAAACACACACAGAGAGAGACAGAGAGAGAGAAGCAGGCTCCATGCAGGGAGGCTGACATGGAACTTGATCCCTGGTCTCGAGTATCACACCCTGGGCTGAAGGTAGCGCTAAACCAATCATTCTATGGGGAAAGAAAGAAATTTGATATCTTCTCTTCTAGGTGAAAGAACAAATATCAATGGGTGGAAGTTATAAGGTTGCAGATTTGGTTTTCAGCGTTTAAAGATATTTGCAAAGTAGAACAGTCTACCACAAAATTGGCAAACTTTGGAGCTAGTAAGCTCTCCATTACTTTGAGATATTCAATGCCAAACTAGGCATCTGCATAAGGGATTTCTGTGCATTCTAAAATACTGACCTATTGAACTCTGATGTCTTTCAAACTTTAAGAATCTAAGTCTCTATGCAGATTTAGACTCAGGTAGGCAGAATTTACTATGGTATCAAAAGTCAGAATTTAATTTGCAAATATCTTCTCCCATTTGATGGGTTGTCTTTTGTTTTGTTAATGGTTTCTTCACCATGCAAAAGCTCTTTATTTTGGTGTAGTCTCAAAATAGTAGTGTTTTGGTGTAGTTTAATTTTGCTTTTTGTTCCTTTACCCAAGGAGACATGTCTAGAAAAATGTTTCTAAAGCTGATGACAAAGAGATTGCTACCTGTGCTTTCTACTAGGAATTTTACAGTTTCAGGTCTCACGTTTAGGTCTCTAACCCACTTTGAGTTGATTTTTGCGTATGATATAAGATAGTGGTCCAGTTTCATTCTTTTGCATGTAGTTGTATGGTTTTCCCAACACCATTTGTTGAAAAGACTGTCTTTTTCCTATTGTATATTCTTGCCTCCTTTGTTGTAGATTAATTGACCACATAATGGTGGGTTTATTTCCGGGAACTTTATTCAGCTATATTGATCTATGTGTCTATTTTTGTGCCGGTATCAAACTTTATTGGCTACAACTTTGTAATATATCTTGAAATCTGGGATTGTGATTCCTCCAGCCCTGTTCTTTCTCCAGATTGCCTTGGGTATTTGGGATCTTTTGCACAGTGAAAGAAACCATCAACAAAACATAAAGGAAACCTACTGAATGGGAGAATATATCTGCAAATGATATATCTGATAAAAGGTTAATATTCAAAATATAAAAAAAGGACTTATACATCTAAACACCAAAGAAACTGACAAATGGGCTGAGGGCCCAAATAGACATTTTTCCAGAGAAGACTTATGGATGGCTCAACATGCCTGGTCATCAGAGAAATGTAAATCAAAACCAAATGAGACATCACCTTAAACCTGTCAGAATTGCTAAAATGAAAAATATAAGAAACAACTGTTGGCTAGGATGTGGAGAAAAAAGGAACTCTTGGTTGACAAGAATGTAAATTGGTACAGCTATTGTGGAAAACCATATGGAGGTTCCTCAAAAAGTTAAAAATAGAATTAACATATGACACAGTAATCCCACTACTGGGTAATCATTCAAAGAAAACAAAAACACTAATTAAAAAAAATATATATGCATTCTAAATCAAAACTACGATGTCACCTTATATGCAAAATGTCTAATTGTTTTTGAACCAGGGC
Source organism: Canis lupus dingo (assembly GCF_003254725.2). Lineage (NCBI taxonomy): Eukaryota > Metazoa > Chordata > Mammalia > Carnivora > Canidae > Canis > Canis lupus. Next base: position 58,871,462 of record NC_064255.1, read on the forward strand.
TCAATCAAGACTGATGCATTTTACTTGATTATGTTTCTTCAGCCTCTTAATCTAAAATGTCCACCTGTTTTTATTTTTATTTTTTAATTCTTTTCCTGTGTGACATTGTCTTCTTAAAGAAACCAGGTTGGTTCTATTAGGATTTTGAAAGTCCTGCCATTGTTAGGGGAAAGTTAATGATCTGTGGAGGTGTATTTGTATTTCTATATGTAATTGATGTGATAACTTACACTGTCCTTAAATTTCACTTTAAAAAGTTTGATTTTACGTACTAGAGCACATATTGTATATATATTTTCCCTCTAGCTAGTGTGACTGGTGTCTATTTTAAAGCACTTATTTAGGGCAGCCCTGGTGGCTCAGCGGGTTTAGTGCCGCCTTCAGTCCAGGGTGTGATCCTGGAGACCCAGGATCCAGTCCCACATCAGGCTCCCTGCATGGAGCCTGCTTCTCCCTCTGCCTGTGTCTCTGCATTTCTCTCTCTGTGTCTCTATGAATAAATAAACAAAATGTTTAAAAAAATAAAGTATATTTAAAATTTAGCATTTTTTATATAAATTACTGTATGGAAACATGAATATAGATATGATTTGTTAAAATTGGAATGTGAATAAAGGTTTATTTACTTAAAAAATATATATATATATACACACAACGGAATATTACTTAGCCATAAAAAATGAAATCTTGCCATCTGCAATGACGTGGATGGAACTAGAGATTATGCTAAGTGAAATGAACCAGTGATTTCACTCATATGTGAAATTTAAACAAAACAAATAAGCAAAGGGAAAAAAGAGAGGCAAACCAAGAATTAGACTCTTAACTGTAGAGAACAAACTGTTGGTTACCAGAGGGGAGGTGTATAGTGGGATGGGTTGGATGGGTGGTGGGAATTAAGGAGTACAACTATTATGATGAGCACTGGGTATTGTATGTAAGTGTTGAAACACTAAATTGTACAGCTGACACTAATATTACACTGTACATTAACTGGAATTTAAATAAAAACTTAAAAAAGAAACTAAAAGAAAAAGGATATATGCACCCCTATGTCTTATTGCAGCATTATTTATAATATCCCAGATATGGTAGCAACCGAAGTATCCACTGATAAACGAATAAAGAAGCTGTCAGATGTGTACACACATGCACACAGACACACACAGAGGAATATTACACAGCCATAAAGAGGATGAGATCATGCTATTTGCAGCAGCATGGATGGACCTAGAGAATATTATGCTAATAATAAATAATTTGGACTGAGAAAGACAAATACCGTATTATTTCACTTGTATGTGGAATATATATTAAAAAAAGAATAAACAAGCAGAATCAGACCTATAAATACAGAGAACAAACTGGTGGTTGCCAGATGGGAAGGGCATTGAGAGATGGGAAAAATATGGAATGAACAAGTCAGAGGAATAAGTGGCACAGCATAAGAAATATAGTCGATGATACGGTAATAGCATTCTGTGGTGATACATGGCAGACACACTCGTGGTGAGCATAGCATAACATATAGAAAAATTGAATCACCTGAAACTAATGTAACATTTGTGTCAACTATACTCTAAACACCCCCAAGCCCTGTAGGGCCATGACCAATGAGTGCTAGGATAATGACTGCTACCCCCACTGACTTTGCAAATAAGTATGCAACTATAACATTATATTAGAAAAGAACCAGAAAGAAAATTTTCTCATTTATTTCAGTAATACCTGGGGGCATTGATTATTACTCAGAACATAATAAAACTCAGTTTTTCTACAGTAGTGAAAACTGTTACAGTCAGTAACTTACTTCGTAAAGCAGTGTGCTGCGGTGAGGAGCCATGTATTACTGATCAAGGTGGCTCCACACTGATGAATGTTATTACGCTGAAGGGAAGCTTGCCAAGGCCAGGCAGCTTTGGCTGCAATGTCTCCAGACATTATTCTATTGACTATTAATGGAACAACTCGTTTACCACAACCTATAAGAGATAAGATCATTAAGTTATAAGAAACGTCTCTATTGTCTTTGATTCAGAGAACCTAAGAGAGAACTGTAATGTACTGCATTTGTCATTATATAAACATATGCAATACTAATATCTATCCTCTGTGCTTCCTGGTATATTGATGTTTTTTGCTCATCCTGTATTTAGAGATGTGGATATATATTGCCTACTAAAACTATGTTAAATTACAAAGGGTTGACATATCACAAAGTATGTGCCCTGAGGACTTAGGTGGTATCCATCATCTAGATGTCCTGGGAGCTCCTACCAAGATTATTGCTTCCCAGTTTCAGATGATCCAGTGTGTGTCTTTACCAGAAGAACTCGCCAGACAAGTAATTGCCCATTTTTTGGAACTCTTTCTCCCATACATTTTTCTGCATGACTGCATGACTTCCTAAGGTGTGCCTGGGTTAATGTCGAATAACCAGTTTCTCACTCTTCAGGATGAAGAGTTCCATGTTTCCACATAAACACCCCATTCAATATTGGTGGGAATAAATATGTACTCTATAATATGCATCAGATCAGAGATTACTCTGCTGCTTAGGGTTCCTAAGAATTAAGACTGTTTAGAATTTGGTGCTAATAAAAAAAATATATGGTAGTTCAATTCTTGTTCCAACTAATTGGATATCAAAAGAAAAAAAACTCATTTTACTGATATTGAGTATGCTGCATTGTGGCTAGTCATTTTAAAAATCTACCACTCTGCCACTACTCTAGTTTGGAGTACTATTTTTCTCATCTGGAGGACAGCAACAGCTTCCCAGCTCATCTCCCTGCTTCCGGGCTTGCTCTGCTAATCTATTCTCTGTACTGAAAACTGAATGATCTTTCTTATATGTGTAAATCCTTCAGTGACTTCCCATAGTCCTCCAAATAAAGTCAAAATGTTTCATCATTGTTCTGATCCTTGATCACTATTAATCATACCCATTTCCTATATTCACCAACCTCCATTCTATTTCCCAGTTACATTGACATTTTTCAGTTGCAAGAAATGACCATGTTCTTGCTTTTCTGAAGACATTTTTACATAATACTGCCCCTTCCCAGGACATTCTTCTCACTTGTCTCTTGACTCATGGCCTCTCCACTCTTTCCTCTCTTAGGGATCACTTTCTGATGCTATAAGACCAGGTTAAGCAGACTCTATGATTGACTGTCAATTGCATTGTGAACTTTGTCTGTTGTAGCATTTATCACACCATTTTAACATTTCCTGATTTATGTCTTCCCCTACCTTCAAATTCTTCATTTTTGAGAAGGGATTGTGTCTTATTCATAGTGGTATTCACTTTCTGGCACTTGGTAGTTGTGAAAAAGATACTCATTTGATGAATGAATGAATGAATGAATAGAAACATATAATGTGTTTGCAAGACACAGAGGCAAATGCATGAATACCTTTGCTCAAATTCATCACCACTTTGATAAATCTTTCAAAATTTAGGTCACAGTGATATGAAGTGAGTGGGTAGAGCTGCTATAAACCATGAAAATGAACCTATTAAGAAAACTTTATAGCTCAATCACAGTCAATACTGTCTATATCCTCCCCATTTATGCTTTCTCATGATTTTCTCAGCAGAAAGAATATTTCATAGCATTTTTAAAAATTAGAAAAGCAAGCCCAAGACAGAAATACATTCCAAGACAGAAATACATAATTTCTTCAGATTGCCCCCAAATTCCCACCATATAATATGTTTTTCTTGAACATGATGAAAAAGATCAATCTCAGAGTTGGAAAAAAGTCCAACTCTATTGTCCAATTGTTACTCTCTTCCAAAGAAAATATGTGACATTGATGAAAAATCATGAGGTAATACTTGAAGATATTGTCTTTTCTGACGTGGAAATTTAACTTGCTTTTATAAGCTAACTGGACTTACATGCTTGGACAGTTTGCTTTCCTGTTGATGAGCTCATCGCTGAAAAAAAAAAAGTAGAACAAAATGATAATGTGATATTCTCTTAGTTGTCCTCAACGACCAGAAATTATCAGAGAATATTGACTATATCCATATAGACATTGAGTATAATATAATCAGGAGAATGACAGCCCAATACATAGGATATGTATACAATTTTTATAGAGATTCACAGACAGTCTCTAATTAGGTTGATACATTCTCAAGCAGTAGGTGATTAAGGGACAAATAGTGGATGATTAAAACCCACACATAGTTTGTAATAATACAGAACTATGTTTTCCTAATGGTGCAGGGTATAGCCTCTTTGGATTTTCTTCAGGAGATAGAGAAAATGGGGTAAGAGGGAGCAAGAAGATGGGATTTCCAGGCTTACACCCAGCCTTAGTCAGAGCAGCTCTGCTTTTGTCTCCTCTATTTAAGAATTCACATAAGCCTTTACTTAGTCAAAGCGTTTAGGAAGAAAAAAATCGTTGAAACCACCCACATAAACTATATTTAAAATACTTTTAAAACACAATTACTAAGTTATCAAAATGTTTTTTTGGAAGAATAAACTATTGTATATTTGTATCCAACATCTGCTGAATATTGGTAAAGACAGAATGTAAATTAAATTGTCAATTTCCAAAAAAGTTAGGAATCTGACAAAGGACACATGAACATTTAAACCTCAGTTGGTGGAAGGTTATTTTGAAAACTGTGATGATTTCCAAGATAAAAAGGCTTATTGAGTAGAATGAGGATAAACTGTTTTACTTAATTCAACCGGTGTTACGTTTCTCAGACTCATATTCTCTGTCCCTAACTTTACATTGTACAAAACAAGAATGTTTCTTTCTACTCACCTTCAATAAATTCCATTTAGAAACTAGTACCAAGGAATTTGGTAAAGTGGAAATTTTGAAAATATCCAATTCAAGAATACCCTTACATGCATGCTCAAGTCATTATACAGTGAAGAATTGGTTGCTCAAGATAGATTCCCAGTATTTACTCTATGGAAGAACTCAATTTTCTATCAAATGTATTTTTAAGATAGGTAAATTTCTTGTTTCATTTTTTAAAAAGCTAATTTAATATGCCCTATATTAGTTAGTAATGCATTAAAATAGAAAATAGTATAATGTTAGAATTCTTCAGTTAAAATTTCATCTTAGTTTGAGCAAGATGCAAATTTCCCCTTTCCAAGAATGATACCAGGTTGCTCAAAATGGTTGTGAGTGTAATTGGATTTTTGAGGATTGAATTTTTAGGGAGAATGGTTATACCTAGAGTTACACCTGGGTGGCTCAGGGGTTGAGCGTCTGCCTTTGGTCCAGGGCATGATCTAGGTAGGAATCCTGGGATGGAGTCCCACATCGGGTTCTCTGCATGGACCCTGCTTCTCTCTCTGCCTATGTCTCAGTCTCTGTGTGTCTCTCATGAATAAATAAATATTTTATTTAAAAAAAGAAGATATCTAATTTTTACCAAATAGTTTTACTTTTCATATGTAGGAGTGAAATAAACATTAACACCTTAGTCATAAAAATGACCCTCCAGCATACTTCTGAGTTGAGAGTGATCCAGTTAGTATTCAGTGCTTCATATGCTACAAACCACATAAGGGGAACTGGAGCACACAGGAACCAAATGTAGGCAGTGAGCTGCTCTTCCAGAGCCATGGTGTTTGCAATGCAAAGAGGTTGATTTCAGGTTTGCTTTGACACACTGCATCCTATAAAGGACCCATATAGCACAGTTTTTGTTTTTCCAACCCCCCCCCAAAAAATAAAAACAAAAACAACCCACAGATTCCTGACAAATAACAGATAATCTTGGGTTACAGGGTTATTTCTGGACTTGGTCTAGAATTTCGACAGTTTTTCACTCATTGGGAATCACCCGGAGAGTGTTCCTGGAAAGCAGTGATTTTTGCCTGAAAGAATTGCCTTGAGGATTCTGCTGAGCTTTTCGCTAAATGGGTTTTCCTACATGCTAGTAAACACTGCTCTTTTTACACTTGGAAATTTGGAAACTTTCAAGGTTCCAGCTTTTTCGACTACTACTCATATTAATGCTTTTAGGTTTCCAAAGCACGTGTAGAACTTATTAGCTTTCTAAGTCGTAATGGCCTATATGTTTCACATTTTCTATTTTCTTGTATATTCTCATGTTATTTCTATGATTGCAGGACGAACAAACATTATCATTGCAATTTTACAGATGAGAGAATGGAAGTAAAAGTTACAGGCCAATTACTTGGGTGGTCTTGCAGTGACTCTATGGGGTTAGAATTGGGTAACTTTCTTACTTTATTTATTTATTCATGAGAGACACACACAGAGAGAAGCAGAGACATAGGCAGAGGGAGAAGCAAGCTCCATGAAGGAAGCCCGACGCGGGACTTGATCCTGGGACTCCGGGATCACACCCTGAACCAAAGGCAGATGCTCAACCGCTGAGCCACCCAGGCATCCCCAGAATTGGGTAACTTTCAAATCAGGTTCTCCATCAGCACACCCAGGCTTTTAAGATACTAGTCATTAAAATAAGCTGTAGCACACAAACTGAGCCTGTAAAAAACAAAAAGGCCAGGCAACCGATCACCATTTCATGCTTCAGTGCTGGTTTCAGATAGATCAGGCTTTTAAATTTCTGGCTAATTAACTGGCTATTGGAAATCACATCATATAATTTATCAGAATTGCCACTATTTCACAACCTCAATTCATTTGTTTCCCCACCTTACAAGGTGGATTAAGCCCTTGACAGGTTCTTCCCTCCTGGGTTGGGAGAGGTCCCCAGCTTTATTCCCGGAGTAGTTGACTCTTCACCAGCAAACTCCTGCCCATCCCATTCCCTCAGATTTTCACTTCCTGATCAGGTTTCCTCTTGAAGAGTCAGCCAGACTCTTACAAAGGTAGGGCATCCTGTTTTACCTCTGATATTAATCCCTTACTCTGCAACTCTCTTAAGTCTGGTGTTGATTGGAATTTGTAGGGGAAATCTGCACTTGTGTGACAGAAGCAGGTGCTTGTGGACGCAGCTTAATGCACAAGGGCAAATACGTCTCTATCTAGTTGGACTCCTCGGAGCCTTTAATATGCTAATGTAAGAGATGAATATCATAGAATTTCTAAGATGTGTTTGACTACAGAACACTATATTATATAGAGCCTTTAGGAAATTAGAGATCTATATTTGAAACTTACATCTTTTAGTTATTAGGGTCCTTAATTTTTTGTCTTTCTTTTATATTTATAAAAGTGTATTTGCCTACTTCCTAAGAATATAAAAATTAGATGTTGCATTGGAAGGGTGTAGAAAAGGGCCTTGATAAAGAGTAGTTTTCCTTTTTAGAGCAATGATAATGGTATAATAGTTCCAGTGATTTTTTTTCTAGCTCTGTGATTTTTAAAACATTGCTTATAAGGTGGCTTTCGTGGCTCCAAAGTTGGTTTATCATTTTCCCAAATGCCCACAGGAAAAAAAGTTAAGGGAAACTTTATAATTCCATTATATACAGAAACCATCCATATTCTTAAAAGGCAACAAATGAGTTTGTTTTAGGAAGATCTCACCCAGAGAAATGGTTGTTGCTAAATGCTTAGTCATGGAGGCAGTGGGTAGGTCAGATTAATTCTGTTAGTGGTGATGTTTGCTTTTATTTTAGGATGACTGCCAGTCAGTACCTACAGGAAAAACCACTTGACAACTAATCTCAGACATGCTTTCATCAGAGAAACATAAAACCTCGAAATGTCATTTTTTTAACTTGAAAAATTTTTCCCATCTAAATTCTAGCTGTTATTTGGAATGGAAATAATCGCAAGTAAGTTTAAGATTAGATCTTTAAAATGGACCTGATAGAAAATTTCACATCCCATAGAAAGGTATACCTACTTACCATTAACTTGAACGGAAGAGGCATTTACGGGTAAGGCTCTTGTGTTCCTTATCTTCTGATTTAAGATGCTAAGGATTTTCTCCCTTAGTAGGGCCTTTTGCTCGGTAGAGGGAAACTGGAACACCATAATGATATCTGCTTTCACACCATCTTCCTCTGGACTACAACATACAAGAGAAAGCTGTTTATTCAAAGAATAAATCAGTTATTATACTCTTTCCTGGATTTAATGCCCCTGAATTATATCTTAATTGCTAAAAGTGTCAAGGACTAATCCTTTGGTTTTGACATTCATTTGTATGTCACTGTCTGAACCAAGATCATTTCATACAATCCCTCTTCAAGTTTCCATTATGTTTTGAGTAGATTTTCCCCATTAATTTGAAGGCTTGTTATAGCGGTTAAGATTCACATATCAAAAAAATTTTCATCAAAATCATAAAATCTGAATATTGGAAGAAACATTAGTGGTCCATTTGGCCAGTTGCTCGTGTATCTGATACCTGAATCACCTCTACAGCATCCCTGGCCCTCTGACCCCAGTACAGTAATTAAAATAATAGGAAATTTGCTGCCCTCCTGAGGCTGTTTCTCTTTGCCCAGCTCTGATTTTAAGACAGTCCTTCATTTTGAGTTGAAATATGTCTCCTTATATCTTTCATTACAATAGGCTTAGGTCTACCAGTTGGGACATATATAAAACATCAAGTTCCTCTTCCACATAAAATATTTAAAGACAATGGCTTTCTTGGTTCCTGACTCTTCTTCAGATTAAACATGTCCAGTTCCTTGAACTTTTTTTCATATAAAAAAATTCAAATCCCTTTACCTGTAGTAGTCAGTTTTTCCTCTTAAATTAGGAAAACCAAACAAGTAAAAGTCTTTCAAAAAAATGAAATCTATGTATTGATCTGGCATGTCTCTTATTTTTACATTTCAAAAGACCCAAGCCATGAAAAGCAGGAGACCTAATTCTCCTGAATCCTTTGACTAAAAAAAAAAAAGGAAATCATATTGATTCTGAGGCATTTTATATATTGTGGTCCATTTAGGCTCTAGAATGTAAAGATACAAATAATCAGAATTTTATGTCAAATTGACAAATGTATGACCAAGTAATTTTCCCTCTTGAAACAGAAAGAAAACATTGTTTATGAGGTAGAATTTCTCTGGACCCACACAAAAACTTACATTGTGATAACGACCGTATATTCAAAGGAGTTCACAGACTGTAATAATGTTGTTAGAACGTTACAGTAAATCAGAATTTGAAAATAGAGGATATGAAATCCAGAGAATTTCTGCAAATATGTGTTTTTTATTTCCTAAACATTGTAGAATTTGTCCGATTTATATAATAAAATCCTTCTGGAGGTCACTAGCTATTTAGTAAAGATGTAAGGAACTTGGAATATGTCTTCCAATAAGGCATTAGTCTATTGGTGAGAAAAATTATTTCCTTTATGTAAATCTATCTGAATATGCTCACTTTTTTAATATGCTCATTTTTAAAAAGGGTGAGTCCTACAGGCCCATAGGTTTGCATCTATTATGTATTTATGTTCTGCTACGTGCTTTCCAAATAACACAACTGAAACCTCTGAGCAATTTATACAATTGATATGAGCCTTCCCCCTTTACCATAACAAACAGAAAATCTGTTAGAACATGAACATCTTTTTGTTTGGGCATGCCTCCTGGGGCTTCATTACAGGTAAAATTTATGATCCCATCCTGTAGTCAACTTTGCCTTCTTATTTTTGAAATGACACATCTGTCAAAAACAGACAACTTGGTAGGTTTTCCCATGGCCACAGGTTCTGGTAGTCTTGGGCTTTACAATCAGTCCATGGGGTTTGAGTCCTTTTTCTGTCACTTGGGGAACTTTGAATGTATCACTTAACTTCCTGTATCTTTGTTTTTGCATTTAGAAAATGATGGTCAGCCCTCTATATCTCCAGACTGCTATAGAGATACTATTCATGAGAAATCCTAGGCAAGAGCAAGCCCACAGAGGCAACAATATATGAGAGTTCCCATCTTTTTTTTTTTTTTTTTTTGAGAGTTCCCATCTTTTTTGCCCTATATCCCTCCAGGCTGGGAGTCCACCTTTGCCCAAATATACATACGTCAGTCTGACTACTTGGTTCTTGATATAATGCTTGTTCAAGGCTGAATCTATAAATATCTCATCCACCTATGATTACAACAAGAGAAAAAGTCTGTGTTAATAAGATATTTTATAATAAGAATATCCTTCTGATTAAATACTAAAGCAATAGAAAAGAGTTTTAACATGAGTAATATTATTTATACTGATGGTTCTCAACTCTCACAATGAAACAATCAATGACAGATTTTTTTAAAAAAAATTATAGATACTGGAGTCCCTCTCTCAGAGTTTTGGATAAAATTGATCAGGAGGGAATCTAGGCATTCATATTTTTAAAAGCCTTCCCAGGTGATTCTAATGTGCTAACATAGGTATTTTGAATAGAAGATATCCTCCCAAATTCTACAGAAGATGAAGCCAAAAGACACAGAGCCAAGATGTGACATGGAGGGAGGCCTTGAGAGATGATGGAGACAACCTTGGTTGAGAGCTGGGTTTGAAGCCTATCCTGCTGCCTATGAACTGGGCAATGTTGGAAGTTCTTGAATCAATCTGAGCTTCAATTTCCTAACCTGTAAAACAAAGATATTGATGTGCTACTCATAGGGTATAAAGATTAAACACACATAAAATGCCGGGTATATTTTGGTAGTGAACTACATGCAGGTGGTTCCCTACCCCTCATCCTGGCATTGCCGTCTCAGATTTCCCTGCAGCTTTTTGGTTTAAGTACAGAGAATAGGCATTAGGGATTTGGGAGAGAGCCAATGATTTTTAAATGGTTGATTGTGGGCCCTAGGGTAAATCAGAGAGGAAGAAAGAGTAATATGGTGTTGCATATTTAGATCAAAGTTGTATTACTTAGTTTATATAACCAAGGAAGGAAAAGATAAGCTACGGTTTTTTGGTTCATTTGCACAGAATTTTAATTGACTGATCCAGCTCTGTGTGGCTGTGGTTTATCACACCTGGATTTTGGCTTGCATATCTCCTAGTGCCACTGGGTGGCAACAGTGTCATCTGAACTAAACGTTGAGCACTGCATTTCACACTTGGTAGAAGAACCAAAGGTACAAAAACCATGTCCTAAATCCTTAAGGAAGGAGCAGTCACCAACTTTCATTTGGAAAAAGACAAAAACATAAAAATTAATGAAAGGCTATTTCAGAGATCAAGGAACCACTGGGCATTCACAAATACTTAATTGGGACACAAAATATTCCTCATCTCCTTTAACCCTTACAATAACTGGTATGGAATAAACATTATTTTGATCCATATTTTATTTGAAAAGGAGATTGTAAATTTCCCTGGCATTGGGTGGATAATAAATTGGGAATTAAATTTAGATCTTCAATTTGCCAGTGTGTCTCTTCTCATTGATCGCACAGACTCTTTGTTAATTGTGATGTGCATTTTACTTCAAGTTCTTTCAGAGATTATGAAACAATAAGTTATAAAATAAACATTTGGTTGACTTAAGGTATAAAGCTTGTCAAAATATAATTTTTTAAAAAGATTTTATTAATGAGAGACACACAGAGAGAGAGGCAGAGACACAGGCAGAGGGAGAAGCAGGCTCCATGCAGGGAGCCCGACGTGGGACTCGATCCCAGGTCTCCAGGACCAGGCCCTGGGCTGAAGGTGACACTAAACTGCTGAGCCACCAGGGCTGCCCGTCGATATAATTGATCATGTATTTGTAAACCTGAAGATCAAAGGCAGTATTTAGAAAATAGAAAAATTGTTAGTATCCAAAATATATACTTATTTTCATTTACATAAGAAAAGCTTAAATGGACTGGGGAGGTGTGAGGTTTATAAACTAGAACTGTCTTGGAAGATACGTTTTTGCAGGAGTGGCATGGTTGTAACCATTTCTCTTCTTGTTACACATACCTAGTCTTGTTACAGTATCTGGGGGAAAAAATCCAAAAGGAAAGAAAAGGCAAAACAAAACAAAACAAAACAAAACAACCCAACAACAACAAAACACCAACCCAACAGGAAGAAAAGTGCTAAATATGAAAGGGAAGAAAAGTAAATGACAGTTGAGTATTTACAGAAGTTTGGTTTGTAATTATCCTCTGAAATTCTACCCACGATCATTCCTTTGGCTGTTTGTAATTGTTGGTGAAGGTATGAGATTAAGTTTTGACTATATGTGACATCATTCTAAAGTCACATGGCTACTGAGAAGAGTATCTACACCCAGTGTCCTTCCCGTCTTTGCATGGTTCAGTTGTCTGGAAAGATAGAAGCTGAAAGAATGTCATTAACAAGAATCTAGGTATAAGTGACTTCAGTAATCAGAGAAATAAAATTTTCCTCTAATACAAATTCCAGGACCCTGCCCCTCTAAAGCCTCTTTGATTAGCTTGGGGTGAGGCCCAGGATGTTTAGGTGATCCAAGTAGCCTGAGGAAAACACAGAAATACTGCAGCACAGGGACTGGCTACAATAAAGAAATTTTCGAAGGGGGGAGATCAGAGAAAACATGAGCATAAACCTTATTGCTGAATGGATCTTATATATGAACTAACTTTCTAGGGACGAGTCACTAAAATAATTATTAATTTTTCCTAAAAGTTGAAAGCTTGCCTCATAAGGAACATTCTGCTGACACTTTAGCATTCTAAATGTGAAGAAGTTTTGTTTTTAAAAAATTGCATGTGGGTTTTTATAAATGTGTTATTTACACAAGCTAATAGAGAGTGATTTATAAATCTAACCTACCTCCCATTCTGGGGCATTTGCAGAGTTTGCTGGTTGAACTTAGTCACTTAACATTAAACACAGACCCCACCCCTTTCAGGGTAGTACTTCTTTATTTTGATGATGTTGAAATGCTGGCAGTTGCACTGAGATTAAGTTCTCAAAGGGCAATTGAACGTTAGTGGGGTGTTTAATGAAAGAGTTAGGGAGAGGCTGTAACTCCAACTAACAGACTGCGCCCAACCGTTCAGTTCTCATTCCTGACCCAAGTCTGTTTATACATGTTGCTTGCCTTTCACTGTCAGATGCTTCCCAACTTGACTTCTCTCTCAGCAACCCCAGTGTTTACATAGGAGGTGTTTCATGACTGAGACTGCAAACTTCAGAAAGATGCCACCAAAAATTGGCCAATGGAGTATAAAAACAGTTTATTTCAATGTCACACCACATGAGCACCAGAAATTAAAGAATCCACAAACATGCCATGAAGAAGACTTCAGATCCTGTTGCTGTCTCCTAATTATAATAAGAGTAGCACGCAAAGAACAGTATAAGAGATGCTTTAAACACACACACACACACACACACACACACACACACACCCACACGTTTAGTCTTAAATAAGACTTAATTGACTTTGTGGTTATTCTTTATACCTCAGAGTAATCTTTCCTCTTCCTGTCTTAATTTTTCTTATCCCTTCAACTCCCTCCTTAACATAGTCATTTATGCAAATAAGTTATCTCCGTTACTATACTGCACACCCTGTATGGATCAGTATGGTGATTTTTTTCATGCCCTACAATATATAGGAATACAGCATGTTTTTGGAGAAAGAAAAGAAAGAAAGAAAGAAGAAAGAAAGAAGAAAGAAAGAAAGAAAGAAAGAAAGAAAGAAAGAAAGAAAGAAAAGAAAGAAAGAATTTATCAGAAAGACCTGCATTTACTAAGAAATTTGCAAGAGTTTTTAATGAGCTTTTCATTAGATTTAGACTAATGCTTCTGAAGAAAAAAACAAATTGACTATGAATTACTGATGGGTACTCTTCCTCCTTTTGGACATTTTCAGGTAATTTGATTGCTTGTGGAAAGCTCCTCCATGATGAGACTACAATAGTTATAAGAGTAAGAATAGTCATCACAGTTGTGTGTCACCTGTTCACCAAGCACTAACTCCATTGTATTTGTGAGCTCATTTGCTTTTCTCATCAACCCTCTGAGGTGAATACTATTATTATCTGAATTATATGGATGAGGAAGTGACTTGCCCAATGTGACAAAGTAGTGAACCAGCTGACCTTGGGATGAGCATACACGTGTGTTTTTACTAAAGGCTCCTACCCACTGATGTGTAGCAGGTAGCATGTAAAGAGTCAAGAAACTGTTATAACACCAATCTGTTTTCTTTGCTCTCTAAAAATGAGGAATAAAATCTTGGTAGTTCTTACTGCAATTTTTAAAGTTGTATCTATTTATAATTCTAGATTTTTGGCAAAACCCAAGAATCAAGAAGTCAGCTATGAATAATTTTTCTAAACCTACAAAGAGCATGGCCAAACCTGAGCAGTAATGGTGTTTATAGGATTCTGAAGCTTGATAGCCTTCTGGATATTGAGTCATTTTGTGTTAAAAAAAAAAGTCCTTAAAAAAAAAAACAAAAAAACAAAAAACAAGACCTTGCCACAGTTTTGAACCCAGTGCTATGTCTATTAGATATGGTATTTGGATCCAGTGTCATATGGGGTCTATGGGTGTGTGGGTGAGTGCCATGGAAATATGACTTTCTGATTACTCTAAACCAGGAGGTAATGATCTCAACAAGTGGGGTGTGACACTATGCGATATTATCAAAGTTATTTCTTTGATTGTACTAGTCATTCCTCAGTATCTCCTTGTAGGATATCAGAAAGAAACAGATGGACATCTGTGACTCTCTAATCACACTTACCAAGCAACAATATAGTGGATAATCTTACTCCAAATTGGTTTTTATTCTTGAGATCGAGAGGCAAAGTAAATTCAGTAAATTAAAATGTTTACAATTAAGAGTGATAAAAGATAAATTATTAACTTGGTATAACACAAAAGCTTAGATCTCTGAATTACCATTTTAGAAGAGGAAAATATATAATTTGTGTCTTTTTAAACTGTACTAAAGATATTTAAACCAGAATACCTGAGGCAAAGAAAGGTCATTTTTTAGAAGGTTCCTGTTCTCTCCAGGTGTGCTGTCCTTGAAATTTCTAAATTTAATTATTCAGTGAGAATGAGAAAAAGAGAGGATATGAATCATTACTGTTAGACACTGTTATAGTTCCTGAGTGATGAGCAATAATCTAAATAGATTATCTAGTAAAGATTGTGCTGTAGTCTTTGTCAGGAAGTTTAGAGATGGTTAATATTGCTTCTTTTTTCAAAAAAAACTTTTCTCAGAAAACACCTATCCACATTTTTTTCCCAATCATGGATTGTTTATGCTAAACATACATATGCAGATATTTTTATCAACCTCCTTCCTCTATTATCATTGTTTCTGTTGTCTTCCTCCTCAAAGACCTGATACAGACAAGAGACAAGAAGCCAAAATTGGGGGGTGGTGCAGCAGCTTAGAGCATTGAGCGCAGCCTGCGGCCGGGGCAGTGATCCTGGAGACCTGGAATGGAGTCCCACGTCGGGCTCCCTGCATGGAGTCTGCTTCTCCCTCTGCCTGTGTCTCTGCCTCTCTCTCTCTCTCTCTGTCTCTCATGAATAAATAAATAAAATCTTAAAAAAAAAAAAAAAGGAAGCCAAAACTGGTAACAAGAGACAAAGAAAGTCATTTTATAATGATAAAGGAGTCAATTCATTGAGAAGATATAATCATAATAAATATTTTACCTAACATTAGAGTACTTAAATAAATCAAGCAAATATAAACAGATCTGAAGAGAAAAATAGACTATACAACAATAGTAGAGGACTTCACTACCCCATTTTTAGTGTGGATCCATCATCCAGACAGAAAATCAACAAGAAAACTTTGGACTTGACCACACTTTAGACCAAGGACTTAACAGACATATATAGAACATTTCACCCAACAGCAAGAAAATACACATTCTTCTCAAGCACACACAGAACATTCTTTATGATAGATCATCATAGGTCACAAAACAAGTCTTAGCAAATATTTAAGACTGAAATCATACTGTTTTGTGACTACAATGGTATGAAACTAGAAGCTAGTAACTGGAGGAAAGCCAGAAAATTCACAAATTAAGCAATACACTTCTGAGCAACCAATGGGTCAGAGGAGAAACCAAAAGGAAAATAAATAATCTTGAAACAAATGAAAATGGAAACATATGCCAAAACTATGTTTGAACCAAAACAGCTCTAAGATATAAGTTCATGGTGATAAATACCTATATTGAGAAAAAGGAAAGATCTTAAATAAACAACGAACTTCACACCTCAAAGAATTAGAAAAGAAGAAAAACTATTATGCACCTGAAACTTATATAACACTATGTTAACAATAGTGGAATTAAAATTTTAAAAAAGAAGTAGAAGAAAACACAAAGCCCAGAGTTAGCAGAAAGAAGGAAATAACAAAGGTTAAAGCAGAAATAAATGAAAGACTAACAGACAAGAGAAAAGACCAACAAAACTAAGGTTGGTTTTATGGAAAGGTAAACAAAATTGACAAACCTTTGGCTAAACTAAGAGAGGGAGAAGACTCAAAATCAGAAAATGAAAGAAGGAATATTATAACAGATACTACAGAAATACAAACGATCATAAGAGACTACTGTGAATAATTATATACTAAAAATTGGATAACCTAAAAGATGGATAAACTCCTGGAAACATACAACCTACCAAGATTAAGTCATGAAGAAATAGAAAATCTGAACAGATCAATAAGGAGTAAGGAGGTTGAATCAGTAATCAAAACCTCCCAGTACAGAAAAACCCAAGACAATGGTTTCACTAGTGAATGCTACCAAATACTTAAAGAAAATTAACACTAGTTCTTCTCAAACTCTTCCAAAAAATTGAAGAAGAAGGAAAGCTTCCAAATACTTCCAAATACTTGGATAAAGCTTCCAAATACTAGATACCAAGGCCAGATAATGACACAAGAAAACTACAGATTAAAATCTCTGATGAACATAGATGCATAAATTCTCAACAAAATTAGCAAATCATATTCAACAATATATTAAAGGGATGATACATTATGATCAAGTAGTATTTATTCCTGAGGTACAAGGATGCTTCAACATACACAAACCAATAAATGTGACACCCACATTCATAGAATGAAAGATAAAAATCATATGATTATCTCAATAGGTGCAGAAAGATCATTTGACCAATACAACATCATTTTATGATAAAAAATGCTCAACAAATTGTATATAGAAAGAACAAACCTCAACATAATAAAGGCCATCTATGGAAAGCCCACAGATCATAGCTTATATAATATTTCACAGGGAAAGGTTGAAATCTTCCTCTCTAAAATCAGGAACAGAACCCTTAGGGTGCCTACTTTCACCACTCCTATTCAACATGTTACTGGAGTTCTAGCCAGAGCAATTAAGCAGGAAAAAGAAATAAGAGGCATCCAAATCAGAAGGAAATAAGTTATTTTTATTTGAAGATCTACGATCTTATATAGAGAAAATCCTAAAGATTTCACATATATGATCAGCTAATATTTAACAAGGCAGCCAAGAATACTCAATGAGGAAAGGGTAATCTCTACAATATATAGTGTTGAAAAGCTGGAAAACCACATACAGAAGAATGAAATAGGGCCTCTATACGCCATCTCAAAAATAATTCAAAAGGGATTAAATACTTAAACATAAGACCTGAAACCATAAAACTTATAGAAGAAATCATAGGGGAAAAGCTTCTTGGCGTTGGTGTGGCGACAGTTATTTGAATAAGACACTAAAAGCACGAGCAACAAAAGCAAAAATTAGTATGTGGGACTCCATCAAACTAAAAAGCTCCAGCACATCAAACGAAGTCACCAACAGAATGTAAAGGAAACCTAAGGAATGCAAGAAAATATTTGCAAATCATGTATCTGATAAAAGGTTAATATCCAAGTATATAAAGAGGTAGCTATCCCACCTCTGTGTATATATATCCAAAAGAAATGAAAAGAGGATACAGAAGAGGTATCTGAACTCCTATGTTCATTAGGGTATTAATTCACCATAGTTAAGATGTGGAAACAACCTAAGTGTTTGTGGATGGATAAATGGATAAAGAAGATGTGGTGTCTGTGTGCGTGTGTGTGTGTGTATACAAATGTGCATGCACACACAGGAATATTCAGCCACAAAAAGGAAGGAAATCCCGCTATTTGGGACAACATGGCTAGAACTTAAGGGCATTACGCTAAGTGAAATAAATCAGACAAAGACAAATACTGTATGATATCACTTAAGTGGACTCCAAAAAGCTGAATTCATGGAAACAGAGTAGGCTGGGGGTGGGGGCAGGGGTGTGGGAGAAGCAGGGAAATGTTGATCAAAGGGTACAAACTGATCTAATGTACAATATGGGGAGTATAGCTAATAGTAGTGTGTTATACACTTGCATGTGGCTAAAAGAATAAGATCTGAAATGTTCTCACCACAAAAGAAAGGGTAATTATGTGACATGATGGAGGTGTTACGGTGATAATCATTTTGCAGTATATCAAATCAACATGTTTTATACCATACAATAACACAATGTTACCTCTAAATTATCTCAATAAAGCTGAACACAAAGCCGATATCCGGAAATGAGGAAACTGGAGGACATACTTATAATAAATAAATCTGGCATGTTGCTTACGTAAAAGTTACCTAGCACAACATATGTAATTTTTTTAACATATGTAATTTTTAACTAACAAAATTTAAATTAAAAAAATAGGAAAAAAATAAATTTAAATATTAAATGGAAGAAGAATTGATGTAGAACTGAGCTTCCTATCTTAGCTGAGCTCCTTCCTGACAAGTAGAACAATTTAATAAAAGAGCACATGTTCAAATTGCCTCTATGGCTTCACATCTCCCCCTGTCATTTACCGGCTGAGGACCTTAATTTCAGAGGTTTCATTCTCTTATCAGCAAAGTGTAGATAATCATGCCTCCTTTGCACTGTTACACTGCAGATTAGACATGAAATATACAACAATTATCCTTTTCTTCCAGGATTCACATTAAACACATTGAAGGTAGAGGTGCAGTGATACACATCTTCCTCTTCCAGATATGCCTCATCTTTAATTACAAAATAAATTTAAGTCCATGTTCTCAAGTAAGGACTCAGCCGTACTCTACATCCAATTTTTCTAACTCTGAACGTGAAGTTTCCTGATAATGTCTGCTTAGTTTTCTCTCAAATCTTCCAAATCCAATTTCTTCTCTCTAGGCATAGGATCACAGCCCTCCACCAAGCATGGAACATCTTTTACTTCTCTTACCTTATGCAACTCCAAACTTTAAGACAAACACCTTTGCTAAGTTTGTCTTGACTCAGTTGACTTTTCTTGGTAGAGACACTTCCTGACTCAGTGTTGATCAGAGCCAGATCTCTTACTTTTGTCTTCTAATTCTTTTAGAGAATGTTTCTAATTGGTTTATGTCCTTGCATCTCTTTGTTTCCAAGTTCCTTGTTTCTACAGTTGTAGACACAAAGTATCAAGGATATTTTGAGAATCATTTTAGGCTCTTTTCTGGTGTCCTTGGGCACAGGAGCAGTATTTTTCTGGAAGAGACAACCTTAAGAAAATACCCAACTATTGGTATTGTTAATGCAAACAATGGTCACTGGCCCATGTTGACAGTGTAATTGAAAGCGACTAATGTGCCAGGGATAATTACTTGATATCTGGAATTTTGTGGAATTGTAGTTAGGAGTCAAATCACACAGATGAGTTTTAGGATTGACTGAAATTTATTAAGAACATGTAATCTCAAATCTTAAATGTTATTTACTAGCCGTATGATCTTGAGTAAATTAACTTTTTTAGTACCTTGATTTTTCTCATCTGTAAAATTGTGATACTAATTGAACCTACCTCATAAAGTTGTTTTTGAGGATTAACTAAAATAATATATATATATAAGGTGCTCAATGTAGTACTTGGCACTCAATACATATTACTTATTGTTCTGATATTACAAGCTTATAACTTTCACATTTGTAATGATCCTATAGTTTAAAAATATTTTCTGATATTTCTGAAATATGTTTCTTCAAATAAAGTACTATCTCAGCCAGTGACCCCACCCAAACTTATAATAATTAAAGTAGATGACTACATGTTTGGGAGTGTCATGAATTACTGGTGTCTGGTTCTTTTAGCAGTATCTGAACATGAACTCAATTTACTTTTGCATCTCTGTTTGCCTTCAAATCAGTAAATCCCAAATTATGAGGAAGAACAGGACCTGCAACCTGTCTTTCTTGGCTGTCTAATTAGCACTCATATAGGGCAGAGACAGGAATCTGGGTTTTATTCATTGGGATTTTAGCAACAATAAACAGGAGTGGCTCAGGATGAGGCATGAACCTTTTGTGTAGTTCTTCTAAAGGTGACTGGGTGAGTGGAGGAAAAAGGATACCTGTCTCATTTAAACAGGGCTAAATAATACAAAGCCTTTCTTGACTATGGCAAACCTAGTTGAACTTTCCTTTCTTTGAAGTTATTCTGCCCTTAAGGTCCTCAACATACAATTTAGTCCTTAATTATGTCATGCTGTTCAGTTTCAGGTGTGTCACTCTCATCTCTCCAAAGAGATTGGAAGCAATTTGAGGAGATAGATCATGTTTCCTTTTCTGCAAGACTCAAGTGCAAAGAAATGTAAAGAGCTGAACAATCATACCATATATTGGGAAGGAAGGCTGTTTAGTTAAATTGGGAAAAGTAGCTCACTTACATGGAAAATAAAACATGGGTCCCTACCTAACATTATACACAAAGGTGGACTTTATTTTTTTTAAAAGGTGGACTTTAGATACATTGAAAGCAAAGAAAATTGATGAAAATGATTATTTCAAAATTATGGATTTCTATATCATGAAGGATAACAACGGTCCAAATTAATAGAAAACAGAATGGATAATTGTAGTTTCTACAACCAGCAAACTGTTCACATCTAGGAAATATAAGGAACTCCTGAAAAATAACAAGTAAAAAAATAACTCTAATAGAGAAACAGATAAAGCCTAGATATAGGCAATTTATAAAAATGAAAACTCAAAGGGCTATCAAGTATATTTAATAGTGCACAAACTCATCAGTAATTAGAAAAATGTAAATTAAATCATAAATACAATATAACTTCTTGCTTGTTAGGCCGGCAGAAATCAACAAGCCAGATAATACCAAGCGCTGGCAAAGATGTGCGGACATGAAAGATCTAAATGTGAGACAAGATTCCATCAAAATCCTAGAGGAGAACACAGGAAACAGCCTTTTTGAACTCAGCCACAGTAACTTCTTGAAAGATACATCCACGAAGGCAAAAGAAACAAAAGCAAAAGACAGTGTCTTGATTAGCCTAAAACAACAGCAGTGTTGACTATAAAATGTAAAGAAAACAGATTTTAAACTTTCTTGATTTATTATAAATGTTTCTCAAGTTCAAAGACTTTGTATATCAAAGACAGATTTTTTATTACTGCTTTTACATTGAAGAAGTTGTGTAGTCACTCAGGATTAGAGGAATAAAGGAAGTACTAGGGTATGTATCCAAGGTTTTTTTGGCATTCCTCAAGAAATGATTGCAAATGCTGTTTTCTAAGGTGCTGTGGATATGAAAGAATGGAGGATATATTTCAGCCTATGAACATTAATTAATATTTGGGGGGACAAGACTGCAAGATGGAACACAACCGTATGATTTAGTGAGAACTGAAATTATAGGTTATAACTCGATATTATTGCAATTATGGGCAATTGAGTATGCATAAGGGTAAAGATCAGATGGTGATTTGAAAACATGAAAATTGATTAGAGAAAGAAAGGAAATGTTTTGAACTAAAAAGATTCTTTGACTACTAAAACCAATACACCTGCCATTCTCACCCTTTTGAAATAACTGTATTCCTGTGCTTTCTTGTCAAAGGAGTTAAATTGAGCTTAGTTTTTGAGTGATGGTTCACAAGCATCCTGAGCAGAACTATTATATAACTGAATTTACTTTTTCCTTTTTGGGGGTAGTCTTGTATTTAGTTTTAACAAATTTATTAGCATTGCATTAGAATATTATGCAATAGGTATGGGTATTTTATCCTTATTAGCATGTCTGTGAGATAAAATGAATACTTGTGATTATCTTTCTTTCTCTCATATATTTTAAAAATATTTTAGATCTTAAAATGGGATCCTACAAATAAGTCATGTGGTTTTACAAATAACCACTTCTGATATGGTTAAACTCTACCATTTGGATGATATTATGGGGCAATGGGGGAAGCCATAAGCTGGGATACAGTTGGCCTCAGTTCTCTCACCTTTAAATGAGGAGTTTGAGTTAGAAAGAGTGGTTTATCAGAATTGCTATTTGTTAGAATGCAAATTCCTTTACTCCCCATCCCTGCCTACCCATCCCATTAGATACTGATTCAGTGGTCTGGAGTGGGGGCTTAGGAACCTTCAAGGTGATTTGGATGCAAGTGGTCAGAAGATCATCTATTGAGAAATATTGAGTGAAATGATCCACAAATCCCTTCCATCTACATTATTTTACAACAGAAAGGATATCATTTGACTTACCATATTCTCACTCATCTCCCGTAAGTCCTTAAGTTGGTATGTGCTGTTTTGTTCAGAATGACTATTAACTTGTAGATCTGAAATTTTAAAGGTGCCATGATAATACTTCATTTTCTGGCCTGTGATACCAAGGAAAAGTAAGAAATCACATGATATGGGAATAGCTTTCAGGATCTAAGGCACAAATATAATGGGGCTAACATAAAGTGTTAAATTATTACTGAGATTTTTAAAAATTTACTTTCGTAATACTACTAATGAAAATGATAATTAATGTTTTATGTTAATAATAGCTGATATTTATTGAGTGTCTACCATGTTGTCAAACACTATTCTGGGTATTTTACATGTATTAATTTATTTGGTACTCACTCTAGCTCTCTAAGATTGGTGTTACCTCCATTTCACAGATGAAGTTAAGTGAGACTCAGAGGTGTTAAGTAACTTGCTCTATGCTATAATAACTAGTAAGTTGCCTGAGTTTAAACCTAGACAGTGTGGTTCTAGAGCTGGAACAATTAATTCAATTAATTCTTATTATGTCCCTTGCTGATGGACAATGAAATGTATACCACCTTATAATCAACTGGAAGTAGTAGTAATGAGTGTCCTTGTGAATTTTGATTTGTAATGGGAGAGCCAGGCCCAATAAGAAAGACAGGAAAAGAAAGGGAAACAACCTGTTTAAGGTGAGAGGTAAGAACATTGTGTAATTGGGGTGAAACAATCAGATCTCTGCTTGACTACTGGGAAAGGTAAGAAAACAGAGAGCAGTGGAGACTCCTGGGAAATCTCGTAATCTTAGGAGTATGGCCTTGGGGAGGCGGGTGGACAAGAAAGCTACAAAGAGTTAAATATAGAGAAAGATGAAGAATGAAGCAACCACAGAACAGTATCTCTCCCAGGGGAGCCTGAGTCAGGGAAGATAAAATGAATTTCCCAGCTATGGACCTAGGAAAGAAGGAGGGATCTCAGGATGGTACATCTGTGTGGGACATCTCCAGACTCTGTAGTGCTTTTTTGATCCCCCTGATACTTACCTATGCAATCCATATTGTTATCAAACCTTATAGTCATAATAAAGGGGTTTTTGTGCAATCAAATTAACTGACCTAAGAGTCTTTGGCCATTGGTGGGATTGTCATAGGAAGCCCAGAACCGTGTTCTTAAAACCTTGAAAGCTCCTAATGGAGTCTTCATCACTCCACATCAAGTCTGAGGAAGATGACAATAGATGAAACCATTCAAGTAAGCAGCCTGAGCTAGTTGTTTTATCATATACATCTGTGTGAGTGGCGCTATGGAGATTTGTCAAAAAATACTAATGGTTTGCAGTCTGTGCAGAGAAAGATGCAATTTTAGAAAGAATTCTGAAAAAAAAAAAGAATTCTGACATGCAGTATTTACATGATTATAAATATGCTAATTTTATTTATTTATTTACACAATTTTTAAAAATAGCTGAATATCATTTTGGAAAGAATAAAATTTTCTCTAAAAATAAGTAGCAAAATTCTATCATATCTATAGTTTACTAATTTCAAAATTCATTATTTCATTAGACATGTTTTTCTTTTGCCTTTGCAATGTTGGTGGATAGAATGATGAGTGAATGAGCCAATTTTAATAACTAATTTATCAGAGTTATTCACTTGAGTGACTAGAGTTCTTTATTATGATTGCTAGTAAATTTCAGTTACTATTTTTGATCTTTTGTGTAGAGGCGCAAAAGGATACTAAGTTGTGAGCTCTAGGTAGATAGGTACCTGGTCTGCTTTACTTAATACTGTGTCCTGAGTCATCCAGAAAGGTACTCATATATAATAGGCAGTCAGTAATTATTTATTGATAAAATGGTTGAATAAATTTAAAAAATTCTAAATGGGGGCATTTGTTGGTAAGTACAAATCTGTTTTGGGATGAAATTACATATACAGATGTACAAATGAAGGTTTGCAGAAAAATGAAATCAGACTGAGTGGAATCCATAATTTTTACATACCAGAGACTAACAAGTGAGCCAGAAGACCAATGGTTACTGCCACCACTGTCAGTAATAACACAGCAAGAAGGGCAATCATCCATGGTTTCAAATCTCTATTTTGGGTGCGAAATCCTACTGTTCTGCGAAAAAGAAAAGTCACCAGTTACTCTTACATTTCAACAGTTAAAGGCTTTCTGGTTCTCTTTTGGATAAAATTAGGTTGCTTTGGTCTGCCTTTCCCAGCAAGAAGACATTTGTCTTCAATTTTCATCAAGGTCATCTTGGTGTGAAAGAGGTGTTAAAAATATCAGGATCTGAGAATCCATGATATTTTTATGCTCCTGGTTTCTATTTCTGGAGGCACTGGTTCTCTGTGGTGGCCAGGTCTGACTTCTCTTAGCAGTGTGGTCCAAAGTAGCACACATGCTTGAAAAAACACCATTCCTTCTTCCTCCTTTTTTTCTCTCTTTTCTCTATCTATCCTTTTAGAGTTTACAAAGTGATTTCAAATCTAATATCCCATTTACTTTTTGTCTTTTAAGTCTTTATTACGAAATATTTCAGACACATAGAAATTTAGAGTGGTAGAGTAGAACACCCTTGTATTTATCACATCATTTTTCAATTGTTAATATTTTTGCCATTTTGCTTCATTCATTTTGCTGCCATATTTTAATGTGAAATAGGACATTATGATTTTTCACTAAATCACTATTATAAACCGAGTTTTTCCCACATAACCACAATACTATAACACTCCTAAAAATTAACAATATTTCTTCAGTATCTCCCACTATCCAGTCCATCTTCAAACTCACTCTATTATCTGCATTATATTTAATAATGGTTTGTACAAATCAGGACATTATCAAGAACAATGTAGTATATTTGATTGTTATATCTTCTAAGTCTTTCAGTCTAAAAGAAGAGTCCTGCTTCCTTTTATTTTTAATGACATTGAATTGTAGACATCAAACCAGTCGTCTTTTAGAACACCCCACCTTATTGCTTGTCTCAGTGCTTTCTTACAGTTTCACTAATTCTTTCATCTATCCCTCTCACTTACTGTAAGGTTAAAAATATCTAAAGACTTGATTAGATTTTGGTTAAATTCATTTGACAAGACTACTTCAAATGGGATGGTATATATATATTATATTTTTATCACATGAAGGTTAGAGGAAATTCCCACAATTTAGGAGGAAAAAAATAACTCGTTGCTTTTTTTTTTTTCTAGAACCATATGATTAACAATAGTGCTAATGACATTGTGTCAAGTGTTTGTTTGCATGTATATTAATCTAAACTTAACTGTGAACTCCTTAATGGGCTAGACTAGCGTTGTTCATATTTTTATCATCAACATTTAATAAGATACCTGGTAAAGAGTGGGAATTTTATAAATCCATGAGAGGAAGATATTATACCAGCTTTACATATGAAATAACAGAGACTGAGAGGATGGGTCCTGGTCATCTAACTCATTTTGTAGTGCACCTTCTCTGCAATTTGCCATTGTAGTCAGCTTTATTTATCCCTTTCATTTAGCTTTGGGGGTAGAAAGTATTTTTCATATTTCCTCACAAGGTTTAGTGCAATGTTTTGCACTGAATGTAATTTTAAATAGATATTAGTTGATTTATAGGAATTTTTTCTTTTGAACATAAATATATTTTATATGTAAATGCAAGCACAAAAGATTCAGTGTATGGACCTAAATACTTAAGAAGATGATAGTTTTGGCCAAAGTAATACATTTGCCTAATAAATCTAGTGGAACTTGAGAGATCTGAATTCTGTTGAGTATAGGAAATATTGAAAATGTGTGCATTGACTGATTAAAAAGAACCTAGACAACTGGCTATGGAAAGGCAGCATGTCTTCCAATGGACAAAAGCTAAAGTGCCAGAATATAATAACAAACATAAGCTCCATGTAGTATAATATTACTGCCTCTTAAATAGCTTAAAATCTAAAATCAGAAGGGAAGGATAACTTAGAGGCTACTTGGTAAAATTCAGCACATTTTCCAGGTGAGGAAACTGAGCCTGGAGATGATTAAATGACTTCTCTGATATAACAGCAGTCATCTCAAACTCATGTCTTCTAACGTTAGGGCACTATTTTTTTTTTTTCAGATCCAGATTGCTTTTCCACTGAATGCACATTAAAATTCTTAAATTGATTTATTATTCATACATTCATCTATTCACTCATTTATTCATTCTTCATTTATTTGAACATTCCTTTTCTCAGAGAATCTTAGTATGTCTCTAAGTCATTCAAAAACAAAAACAAAGAAGAAAAGCTAGAACTTAAGGAGATTTACAAGCTTTGAAATCTATCTTCCCATCACAGCAGAGTTCCTCTGAGTAGGACAAATGAAGAAAATCAGTGACAGGAAGATCATATCCTACTACTGAGATGTACACAAACTCACACTGTTACAGACTGAACGGTGAGACTCTTAGCAGAAGAGTGGTTCAATAATCAATGACACACTGCTTCAAGTGCTGTGGCAGTCATATCTATAAATCCCATACAAGGAGTTGCAGACTCCTTGGAGTCTGGGGAATGATGACTAATGAATGGGGGTATTAAGATGTTTCTTCCTTTGAGAAAATGTCTGGGGAATAACAGATGTACAATAGCAAATTACAAAAGCTTCAGGAGCCATGAGACAAAGCTGCAGCTACTTAATCCTTATATGAATAAACTTTCAACTCAGAGTCACTTTTATGAATACAAATAAGAAATGCATGAAAGCAAACATGCATCATTGACTTTCCATTCTGGAGAGGTCCTGCTAGTAATGTGCATGTCACTTCAGATTTGAAAAGAAATAGGCTTAGTAAAGCCTTGGAAATCTAGCCTAATTGTAAGTAGAGATGCAATGAACCGTGGTGTTCATACATTTTTTCTTCCTGCTTTACTTGCACCATAAAACAAACACTAGTGTATCAATTTTCAATTGCCACAAATTACCAAAGTTAGCACCATAAAGCAAATACCACTTATTAGTTCACAATTCTGTCTGTGTCATGTCTGAGTTCTCTGCTCAGGATCTCTTAAGTTGAAATCAAGGTGTTGGTTGAAGCAGCTTTCTTATCTGACAGTAGTGATCATCTCCTAAGCTCACTTAGGTTATAGGCAGAGCTCAGTTCTTTGAAGATTGTATGTATGTATGTATGTATCCATTTATTTTAGAGAGTGAGTGTGTGTGAGCAGGGGGAGAGGCAAAGGGAGAGGGAGAGAGAGAATCTCAAGTAGACTCTGAGCTAAGCAGGGAGCCCAACTTAGGGTTCGATCTTACCATCTGATCGTGATGTGAACCAAAAGAGTCAGGTGCCCAACTGACTAAACCACCGAGGCACCCCAGAGCTCAGTTCCTTGAAGCTGAACTGGGGTCCCTGTTTTTTTGCTGGCTGTCGCAGACCTCTCTTTCAGCTCCTAAATTCCATCCCCATTCTTTGCACGTGGCCCATTCCATCTCTATAGCCAGCAGTGGAGAATCACCCTCCTAACAAATCTCTCTTGAATCTCTCTTTCTCCAGGTAGAGCTTAGTTCTTTCCAAAGGTGTCACATGATTAGAATAGGCCCACCAAGGATAATCTCCCCATCTTAAAGTTCACTGATTTGAGACCTTAAGTATATCTGTAAAATTCCCTTACAACAGCACATAAATAAGTACTTGAATAATTGGGAGAAGAAATGTGTACACCAGGAGATGGGAATCTTAGGGATCCATTTAAAATTTTTTCACAGCTGGAAATATTATGAATTCATAAAAATAGAAATCTGTATAGCATCCAGAGAGAGCATATTCAAATAGGTTTGGAAAAAATGGGTTAAATGAAGTTAGATAGAATCCTCACTTCTAGAAGTCTCAGAATCTGGTTTTAAATGGAGGTATAGGTGAACACTATATTTCTCTTGGTTTTGTATATATTCTAATCTGTTCACGGATGCAACCCCAGTGCTGTATACATCATCTGACTCTTAGTAAATACTTGAAAACTGTTATCAAATTGGACTGAAATGAAAGTTTTTCAAATATACTTTTTAAAACAGCACAATATCTACTGATATCTTGTGGGATTCTGATGTTCCACAGAATAGTTTAGAAAACATAGCTCTAGATGTATTTATACCACTGTGATGCTCATGGAATGCTTGTCTGGAGGTTATAAAAAGAAAAACAAGGGAGAGGAGTTAAGATGGTGGAGTAGTAAGAGAACCTTATGCTTGCCTTGTCCATCAAACACAGCTAGATGAATATCAAATCATTTTGAACACTCAGGAAATAAACCGAGGAATGAGAAAACAAACTGCAATTAGAGGGAGAAGAGAGGCCATATCATGGAAGGTAGGAGATGCAGAGACCTGATTTGGAGGAGAAAATAATCACTAATGCTGTGGAGGAGAGGAAACCCTGATGTGGAAGAAGGGAGAGAGAGAGACTGAAGAAGTGGGGAACAGAGAAGGGCATTGCCCAAGAAAAACACTTCCCCAAAACCATTGATGGGGAAAACAATAAAGCCTGATTACTGCAAGTTTTTACAAGCAGTGGAGCACAAAGACTGAAGTTTTAGAAGTCCATGCCATCACCAGACAGAGCTGTGAGCTTACAGGTGCTCCTGTGGAAAAGAAGGGTAGAGGCTCAGGGGCAGAGAGTGTGCTCTGAGGATCCCCTGGGTGGCACTGGGAGAGATAGTTCCCCTTCTTGGAGTGTATTTGGGAGAGGTGGCACTGCCTTTCAGGGGACAAAACAGCTGGCAGGCACCATTGAGCTGCCCTGTTCATTAACATATGAGCAGAGATGCCTGCTAAGGGCAACTAATCTGGACATTGGCTTTTGCTGTGCTTTAACATAAACTCTACACCTCTGCATGTTCTTGCAACTGCCCATCTGGGACAATCAGCGCCAGACATATTGTGGCAAGACCTTCCCCCAGAGGCTAAGTTCAGGTCCTTGTCACACTGGATCCCTAAAACTTGGAGTTTGGAAGCCCAGCTGTTGTGCCTGAGAGAAAATACAGGAGCACTGTACTGCCAGATGGGCAGACAGCTCAGACACAGACAAGATGAAGGCAAGGATCGGAGGGATTCCTGGGACACACAAGGGAAGATTGGTAGCTCTTCTATGAGGGCTTTCTGAATAGCAGCCAGCATGAACTCACTCCGGGCATTAGAGAGCAGGCTGATGCCATTTTCCCCCACACCCCATTAGCATGGAAGGACTTCAATGAGCAGCATAGCACCCACAGTAGAGACTTGGGCCACTTTCACTAAGCCCCATGCCTCTGTGCTCTGCAGATGTTTCTAAATTAGGGCAAGTGTGCCTGAGAGTCAGAGCACCAGAGACCCCTCCCCCAGAAGACCACATAGCACAACAGTGGCTCACCTGCCCCTATCAGCACTCACCAAGTCTACTGACTATAGAGTACTGCAGAGTTTCACCTCTAGGGGAAATAGGACCTAGATTCTTTTAACAAGCAAAAGACACCTAGTTAAAACTTGCCACACAGTGGACAAGATCCAAACACTCCTCATGTAGACAAGGAGAAACTCTGCATAGGCCTGACCTGAGGAAAAAAGCACCCAAAACACAATAGCAGATTGTACACAGCACACACCAGAAACACTTCCTTGAAGAACCAGATCCTGGACAGTATATGATCTCTTCTTAATACAGCCATTACTCTCAGAAGCAGGAAACATAACAGGCTTTCCAACATACAGAAGACTATGCCTGACTGGAATTTAAAACAACAATCATAAGGATACTAGCTGGGCTTGAGAAAAGCATAGGAAACACCAAGGAGTACCTTACCACAGAGATAAAACACTTAAAAACTAGTCAGGCCAAAATAAAACATGCTATAACCAACTTGACGTAATGACTGCAAGGACTGAAGAAACAGATGAATGAATAAGTGATATAGAAGATAAAATTATGGAAAAAATGAAGGTGAAAAGAAGAGGAAAGAAAAATATTAGATCACAAAGATAGACTTAGAGAAATCAGTGACTTCATAAAGTGTAATAACATGTGTATCATAGGAGTCCTAGAAGAAGAGGAGAGGGGAAAAAGGACAGAAGGCTTATTTGAGCAAATTATAGCCGAAAACTTCCCTAACCTGGGGAATAAAACAGATATCCAAATACAGGTGATACAGAGAACTCATCAAATCAATAAAATCAGGCCAACACCAAGACATATTGTAGTACAATTTGCAAAATACAGTGATAAGGAAAGAATCCTGAAAGCGGCAAGAGAAAAGAAACCCTAACCCACAAGGGAAGACAAATAAGGTTAGCAGCAGATCTTTCAACAGGAACTTGACAGGCCAGAAGAGAGTGGCATGATATATTCAACATGCTGAATGATAAAAATATGTAGCCAAGAATACTCTATCCAGCAAGGCTGTCATTCAGAATAGAGGGAGAGATGAAGAGTTTCCAAGACAAACAAAAGTTAAAGGAGTTTGTGACACTAAACCAGCCCTGCAGGAAATATTTAAAGGGACCCCTTGAGTGAGAAATTAAGACTAAAAGCAACAAAGACTAGAAAGGAATAGAGAAAATCTCCAGAAACACCAACTCTACAGGTAATATAATGGCACTAAATTCATATCTATCAATAATCACTCTGAATGTAAATGAACTAAATGCTCCAATCAAGACACAGTGTATCAGAATGGATAAAACAAACAAACAAACAAACAAACAAACAAACAAACAAACAAGATCCATCAATATGCTTCCTACAAGAGACTCATTTTAGACCTAAAGGCACCTACAGATTGAAAGAAAGAGGTTGGAGAACCATTTATCACGCTAATAGAGTTAATGGAGTTAAATGAAAGTCAGCATAACCACACACATAAGACAAGCTGGATTTTAAAAAGAGATGAAGAGTACTATATTATAACAAGAGGATCTATCCAACAGGAATGAAGCTCTAACAATTATAAATATTTATGCTGCCAACTTGGAAGTGCCCAAATATATAAATCAATTAATAATAAACATAAAGAAACTTATTGTCAGGGATTTTAATACCCCACTTACATAAATGGACAGATCATGTAAGCAGAAAATTAATAGAAAACCAATGGCTTTGAATGACACACTGAACCTGATGGATTTCACAGATATATTCAGAATGTTTCATCCTAAAGCAGCAGAATACACATTCTTTTCAAGTGCACATGGAACATTCTCCAGAATAGATCACATACTGCATCACAAATCAGGCCTCAACAAGCACAAAAACATAGAGATCATATCATGCATATTTTCATAATACAACGTTATGAAATTTGAAGTCAACCACAAGAAAACATTTGGAAAGACCTCAAATATATGGAGGTTAAAGAACATCCTACTAAGGAATGAATGGGTTAACCAGGAAATTAAAGAAGAAAAAGAATACATAGAAGAAAATGCAAATGAAAACAATTACAGTTCAAAACCTTTGCAATCCAGGAAAAGTGGTCATTAGAGGGAAGTATATTGCAATACAGGCCTACCTCAAGAAGCAAGAAAAGTCTCAAATGCACAGTCTAACCTTACACCTAAAAGACCTAGAAAGGAATAGGAAATAAAGCCTAATGCCAGCAGAAGAAGGGAAATAATAAACAGTAAAGCAGAAATAAATGATATAGAAACAGACAAAAAGCCCAATAGACAGATCAGTGAAACTAGGAGTTGGTTCTTTGACAGAATTAATAAAATTGATAAACTCTAGCCAGACTTATCAAAAAGAAAAGAGAAAGGATCCAAATAAATAAAATCACAAATGAAAAGGAGATATCACAACCAACACCACAGAAATACAAACAATGTATAAAAGAATATTATGAAAAATTATATGCCAACAAATTGGGCAATCTGAAAAAATTGATAAATTCCTAGAAACATACAAACTACCAAAACTGAAAAAGGAGGAAATAGAAAATTTGAATAGACCCATAATCAGCAAAGAAATTGAATCGGAAATCTAAAATCTCCCAACAAACAAAAGTCCAGGGCCAGATGGCTTCCCAGGGGAATTCTGTCAGACATTTAAAGAAGAATTAATACCTATTCTTCCCAAACTGTTCCAAAAAATAGAAATGGAAGGAAAACTTTTTCTATAAGGTCAGCATTACCTTGATTCCAAAATCAAAGAGACCATTAAAAAGAATTACAGACCAATATCCCTTATGAACATAGAAACAAAAATTCTCAACAAGATACTAGCAAATCTAATCCAACAGTATATTAAAAGAATAATTCATGCATTTAAGCTGCGAGTGTGGTTCAATATTTTCAAATCAATCAACATGATACACCATATTAGTAAAAGAAAGGTTAAGAACCATATATATGATCCTCTCAATAGGTGCAGAAAAATCATTTGACAAAACACAGCATCCATTCTTGATTTAAAAAAAAAAACCCTCAACAAAGTAGGGATAGATGGAACATACTTCAACATCAAAAAGGGCATATATGAAAGACACACAATTAATATCATCCCCAATGGATAAAAACTGGGAGCTTTTCTTCTTATGGTCAGGAACAAGGCAGGATGTCCACTTGCACCATTATTATTTAACATAGTAATGTAAGTCCTAGCAATCAGACAACAGACAACAAAAAGAAATAAAAGGCATCTAAGTCAACAAGGAAGAAATAAAACTTTCATTATTTGCAGACAACATGATACTCTATGTAGAAAACCCAAAAGACTCTACCAAAAAGTTGCTAGAACTGATACACAAATTCAGCAAAGTGGAAGGATACAAAATCAATGTACAGGAATCTGTTGCATTTCTATACACCAATAATGAAGTGGAAGAAAAATCAAGGAACTGACCCCATTTATAGTTACACCAAAACACATTAAGAGACCTAGGAATAAAACTAATAAAAGAGATAAAAGATCTGTGCTCTGAAAACTATAGAAAACTTATGAAATAAATTGAAGAAGACACAAAGAAATGGAAAAACAGTCTATGCTTATGGATTGGAAGGACAAATGTTATCAAAATGTCTATTCTACCCAAAGTAATCTATACATTTGGTGCAATCTCTATCAAAATACCACCAGCATTTTTCACAGAGCTGGAACAAATAGCCCTAAAACTTGTATGGAACCACAACAGACCCGAATAGCCAAAGGAATGTTAAAAAGAAAATCAAAGCTGGTGGCATCATAATTCTGGACTCCAAGCTGTACTACAAAGCTTGAAATCATCAAGACAATATGGTACTGGCACATAAAAAGACACATAGGTCAATGGAACATTCTGTTCCAGAATGTTACAGAACCCAGAAATGGACCCTCAGCCCTATGGTCAACTCCTCTTTAACAAAGCAGAAAAGAATATCCAACGGGAAAAAAGACAGTCTCTTCAACAAATGGTTTTGAGAATATTGGACAGCCACATGCAGAAGAATGAAATTGGACCACTTTCTTACACCATACACAAAAATAAATTCAAAGTGAATGAAAGACCTAAATATGAGACAAGAATCCGTAAAAGTCCTAAAGGAGAACACAGTCAGAAGCTTCTTTGACCTTGGCTGTAGCACCTTCTTACTAGATATGTCTCTGGAGGCACAGGAGACAAAAACAAATATGAATTATTGGAACTTCATCAAGATAAAAAGTTTTCTCACAGTGAAGGAAACAATCAACAAGACTAAAAGCCTATGGAAATTTGCAAATGTCTTATCAGATAAAGGGCTTGTATCCAAAATCTATAAAGAATTTATCAAACTAAACACTAAAAAAAAAAAAAACCCAAAATCCAATCAAGAAATGGTCAGAAGACATGTATAGACATTTTTTCAAAGAAGACATACAGATGACATATGAAAAGATACTCAAATCACTCATCATCAGGGAAATACAAATCAAAACTACAGTGAGGTATCACCTCATACCAGACAGAAGGTCTAAAATGACTGATACAGGAAACAGCAGATGTTGGTGAGAATGTGGAGAAAGAGGAACCATATTATACTGTTGGTGGGAATGTAAACTGGTGCAGCCACTCTAGAAAACAGCATGGAGGTTCCTCAAAAAGTTAAAAATAGATCTACCCTATGACCTAGTAATTACACTACTACTTATCCAAAGGATACAAAAATACTGAATCAAAGGGGTGCACGCACTCTGATGCTTACTTATAGCAGCAATGTCCACAATAGCCAAACTATGAAAAGAGCCCGAATTGTCCATTGACTAATAAACGGGTAAAGAAGATGTGGTACACATATACACAATGGCATATTACTCAGCCATCAAAAGGAATGAAGTCTTGTCATTTACAAGGTGAGTGGAGTTAGAATGTATTATGCTAAGTGAAATAAGTTAGAGAAAGACAAATATCATATGATTTCACTCACATGTGGAATTTAAGAAACAAAACAAGTGAACATAGTGGAGTGGGGTTAAAAAAAGAGAGGAAGGCAAACTGTAAGAGGCTCTTAACTATAGAGAACAAACTGAAGGTTGATGGAGGGAGGTGGAAAGGGGATGGGTTAAATGGCTGATGGACATTAAGGTCGAAACTTGTGATGAGCATGGGTGTTATATATAAGTGATATGTCACTAAATTCTACTCCTAAAACCAATAGTACAGTATATGTTAACTAACTAGAATTTAAATAATAATTTGAAAAAAAAAGGAGAAACAGAACTTTGATACTCCTTCTTTGTTTAACTCCTAGTAATGGGTGGGAGTGAGGGGTGGGGAAATGGGAGGATGGGGAAAATTGAATATCATTGTGAGTCTAGAGCAAAGAAAATTTTTTGTGGAAAATGATGAAATTATTCAAGCTGAGCTGAATTCAGGTGACTCAAAAGGAAAATGAGGACCTCAGAAAAAGAAAAGACTCTATTTCTTCTTCTATCTAAGGAAACGTTTTCACTTTGGCCCCAGAAATGGAAGTGGCAAAAAAAAAAGGGGGAGCATAACTGAGAATTTTGAGGCTGGGTCATCTGTGGGCTCAGTCAGTTAAGCAAGCGACTGACTCTTGATTTCAACTCAGGTCATGATCTCAGGATTTTGAGATGGAGCCCTGTGTCGGGCTCTGTGCTGGGTGTGGAGCCTGCTTAAGATTCTCTATCTTCCACTTCTTTTGCCTCTCCCCTCTTAAAAAAAAAAAAGAAAAAAAAAGGATTTTGATGCTAAAAGAGGAAAGCATGAACTAAAGCGAATTGAGAACACCTTTCCCACAGGGACACCTACACCCCGATGTTCATAGCAGCAATGTCCACAATAGCCAAAATGTGGAAGGAGCCTCGGTGTCCATCGAAAGATGAATGGATAAAGAAGATGTGGTCTATGTATACAATGGAATATTCCTCAGCCATTAGAAGCGACAAATACCCACCATTTGCTTCGACGTGGATGGAACTGGAGGGTATTATGCTGAGTGAAGTAAGTCAGTCGGAGAAGGGCAAACATTATATGGTCTCATTCATTTGGGGGATATAAAAAATAGTGAAAGGGATTATAGGGGAAAGGAGAAAAAATTAGTGGGAAATATCAGAAAGGGAGAAAGAACATGAGAGACTCCTAACTCTGGGAAACGAACAGGGTGGTGGAAAGGGAAGTGGGTGGGGGATGGGGGTGACTGGGTGACGGGTACTGAGGAGGGCACTTGATGGGATGAGCACTGGGTGTTATGCTATATGGGGGGACCCAGGGATCCCCCCAAAATATTTTTAATGCAGTATTAATCAAGAAAAATGTGTTACACTGTGATCCAGAGTGATAACAAAATGGAGATGCTGTTTTACAAGTACAATATTAATGGAGGAATATGAAATTGAATAACAAAACAGAAACTTATTACAGAATGTTGTACTTTACTAGAAAAGATAGCATCAAATGTTATGTGGTATGTGTGCACGTGCATTTGTGTGTGTGTGTGTGTGTGTGTGTCTGTGTGGTTTAGTCCTAACATGTTTTCGGCGCAAGATGCAATCCTCTTATTAAAGTCGTAAATATATATCAGATTTGCTATATGTTGGCAAATTGAACTCCAATTAAAAAAAAAAGAAAAGAAAAAAAAGAAAAAAATTGGGCAAATGATATGAACAGGTACTTCACAGAAAATGAAGTACCAATAATCAATAAATATATGAAATGGACTTGAACTTCTCAATTAAAGAAATCAAAAAAAAAAAAAAAGAGAGAGAACACCTTTCCTGGATCCCCATGGATACTTCATCCCCATGGAGTGAGCCTCCCACTTCCTGCCACTTCTCTGCACAGTTACTCCCTGCTTAATCACGTCTGGCTTGCTGAGCTGGATTTACTCCAAAGTCTTGCAGCCCTGTTTTTTTTTTTTTCTACCCAACCCTAATGAGTGAGATTGATTTCAAATTCTTGTCTGTTCTAGATCTTCCAGTCTTAATTTTTTAAAAGGGTCTTCTCTCACTGTATTCTAGGATAGGATAGGTATTTTGCCTTCAGATATTAGCAAAATATGAAGTTTTATGGTGCTGGTTTATAGCTGCAAAGACTTTTTTTAAAAAGATTTTTATTTATTTATTAATTAGAGAGCCAGAGAAAGAGAGAGAGAGAGAGAGGCAGAGGGAGAAGGAGGCTCCATGCAGGGAGCCCACGTGGGACTCGATCCCAGGACTTCAGGATCACGCCATGGGCTGAAGGCAGGCGCTAAACCGCTGAGCCACCCAGGGATCCCCTAAAGCCTTTCTTAAATAGATTAGAACTTATACTTTGGGTTAAAGATACAGCACCATCACATGTTAGTTTAAATTAATGCAACATAATTGAACTGACTTCTAATTGAGAATGGTAGAGCATTAATGATAAACCAATCTCTGGAGCTAGACTACCTGTGTTCAAGTCCTAGCCCTGCCATTTGCTAGCTCTGCAATATGAAGCAGGATATTTGGGTCTTTTGTGTCTCAGTCTTCCCATTTGTAAAATGGAAATGAAATTACTACATACCTCATAGGATTTATATGAAAAATAAGCGCATTAATCCATGTCAAGTGACCAGAACATAATAAATACCATATAAATATGAACTATTATTATTATTATTATTATTATTACTACACACTTGATAGAAATCAGCCATGCTAAGAGAATGAGCATCTTACTAATAAGAATATTGAATATATAATATTTAATATTAATTTTGAGACAAGTAGAATTTTAGATTTTAGGATCATCTTGGAGTGGCCCCACAGGAAAGAGCTCATATTGGAAGGGTATTAGGAAATACCTAAAATATCTTTTTTTTAAGATTTTATTTATTCATTCATGAGAGAAGAGAGGGAGAGAGAGAGGCAGAGACATAGGCAGAGGGAGAAGCAGGCTGCACGCAAGGAGCCCGAGGCAGGACTCGATCCTGGGACTCCAGGATGACGCCCTGGGCCGAAGGCAGGCGCTAAACCGCTGCGCCACCCAGGGATCCCCCCAAAATATTTTTAATGCAGTATTAATCAAGAAAAATGTGTTACACTGTGATCCAGAGTGATAACAAAATGGAGATGCTGTTTTACAAGTACAATATTAATGGAGGAATATGAAATTGAATAACAAAACAGAAACTTATTACAGAATGTTGTACTTTACTAGAAAAGATAGCATCAAATGTTATGTGGTATGTGTGCACGTGCATTTGTGTGTGTGTGTGTGTGTGTGTGTCTGTGTGGTTTAGTCCTAACATGTTTTCGGCGCAAGATGCAATCCTCTTATTAAAGTCGTAAATATATATCAGATTAGAGGTTAAGGTCCAGGCTGAGATGCTATGCATGTGTGAAAAATAAATTGTATTCAAATGCCTTATATACTATAAATATGTCCTAACAAACTTCTTCTAAGAATTGATCAGTTATTATATTTCTTATTCCTCTTTTATCCTTTTGTTTTTCCATCTGTCTATCCAATTATCCATCCATGTGTCCTTCTATCCACTTATTTTTCTTTTTTTTTCTCTTTTTTCACCATCTTTTATTGAACCTCTATTTTGTTTTAAGGCATCATGCAGTGCTTAGAAAGGCATGGATGAATAAGACTTGGATTCTATCCTCATGAGCTCATGGTACGACCTACAGTGCTTTTGTCTCAATTTGTGCCATATGATTGAAAAAAATGAAGCATTGTAAACTTTTCTATAAATATTTTAAATAGCACAAATAATAAATTTCTACTAAAGTAATAAAAATGAACATTAAAAATTGTGAAATAGTAGAATATGTATTGGTCTCTGGCCCCAGTTCCTGACATAGGGTCCTAAAACCTTTGTAATGCCTAAGTGATAAGAGCACTAGGAGCATATTTTGTTCTAATATTTGGTCTTTAACCTCAGTTCCTGACAGAGAGCCCTTACATCTCTTGGAATTTCCTGGTTAATAGCAATGTCTTTTGTCCCAATGGGGTAACTCTGGGTGGATTTCTAGATAGCTTCAGGATTGGGCCTAGTCACCAGAAAGACCAAGCTATGGTTACAGACTTGGAACTTTCAACTTCATTCTCCCACCCCCCACCTGCCATAATCCTCTTAGTAGGGCAGAGGGGCTGAAGATTGAGTTCATAATTGGTCATGTCTATGTGATGATGCCTCCAAAAATCCTAATAGTATGAGGTTCGGAGACCTTCTGGGTTAGTATAGCGTGTGCTGGGAGGGTGGTACACCCCAATTCTATAAAGACAAAATCTCCTACATTAGAAACCCTTCTGGACCTTGTTATATTTATCTCTTCATTTGGCTGTTCATACATATCCTTTAATATCATTTGGAACAAATTGGTAATCCTGTAGGTAAACTGTTTTCTTGAGTTCTATGAGCCATCCTAGCATATTAAAAAAACTAGAGGAGCGGATTGTGGGAAGCTCCAATTTATAGTCAGTTGTCAGGAACTCAGGTAACAACAACCTGGACTTGTGATTTCTGTCTGAAGTAGGGGCAGAGAAGGTCTTATAAGACTGAGTCCTTAACTGGTGGAGCCTGTGCTAATTCTAGTTAATGCCAGAATGGAATTGTATAACACCTGGATGGTGTGGAGAATTGCTCGGAGGAAACCCCCACATAGCTGGTGTCAGAAGTGTTGTGAGTGTGGTAGTGGACTAGGAAAGGAGTTCAGTAATTTAGTAAAGGAAAACACAGGGAATTTTTCTTTGACAAAGATTTTTAAAAATTCCTTTAAGTCTTCACCTGCCTAGACAAATCCTCTCCAAGTCCCGGTATTACAGATAGACTCTACCTTTTAGGATCAGAAGACTTTGGCTACAGTTCCTGCTTGTAATTCTTTGAGATATATTTTGAAAAGTTTATGAAACCTCTCTGAATTTCAGTTTCTCTATTTGTAAAGTGCTGTTAATAAATACTACCCAGAGTCATGAGGCAATAGATTGAGTAAATGAAGGGCTCTAGCACATATCAAATTTCTACTTCTGGTCAGGAGTTCTCATAGGATTGTTATCACAGCTTTGTGGAGTGGGCCTTACCTAACCTTATCACCAGCTCATTAATGAAACTAAGGATCAGAGAGGTGAAGCAAAATAGTTAACAGAGCTGAAGAGAGGGAAGGCCTGAGCGAGCAGTCTGACTTCAAGGCTATCTGCCCCATTTGTAACCAGACCTTGGTGATAATGAATGTGAAAGCCCTTTGTAGTATACTGTTCAAATGTCACTTATTTTTAGACTCCTGGTGGGTCAACCTGTTGTCATTGCCCAATATGTTTCACAGGCCTGTGAATATATCGGGGATAGGATGGTGTGGATAGCTTGAGTTTAAAGTTGGCAATCATGATCTGCGGCACCTCTCTTTTTCTTTAAAAGAGGGTAATAATAGCTAACTCATATGAGGATTGCAAACAATAAATGAGATACTGTATGGAAAACGATTCACATTTTGTAAATAGATAATAAGTGACAGGTGTTATTATATAATTAAAAATAACTACCACCCAATAAGGATTTATATACTCATCTGATCATAAATTCCTAACATCTGGGTTTCCATATACTTTATATACATATCTGCCAACCTGCCTGCTTTATCTACAAGTATATTATTCCCTGTATGACATATAATTGGAAAAGAGGGAAAGCAGAACAAAGAAGATGCTATAAATAGCTTTTAACTCTTAATGATATGAATACATATTTCAATTTGTTGACTATAGATAAGCCCTACCGAGTGAACCTTTTTTAGCGCTATGAATCTTTTACTCAGTTTTTAAATTAAAAAACAAAAAGTTATTGTCTCTTGAAAATTATCAAAAAGAAGGAAAAGCAGGATATACTAATAATTAAGCTCAGATTCTGTCTCCAGACTGCCTGAAATCCCTACCCTTTTACTCCTTTGCCTGTGATGTATGGCCAGTTATTTTTTTCATCTATACAGTGGAGAGAATAGAGGCATCTAATCATAGGATTGTTGCAAGAATTAAATAAGCCAATAGGTAGTCCATATGAGGCACTGTGAGTTTGTTGAAAATGAATCAAACAGTAAAGTGTAGTTGACAATTTATACAAAGTTTAGTGTTCAGTAGGTAAAATGGAGGTTTTACTCCGTTATTTTGGTTTTAACCCTGAAGATAGCATTTTTGAATATATTAGAGAATAAACTTGGTGATTTAACAGTTGATTGACATGAGTATCCAAAATTAATGAAATTAAAATTTAAATCATCAATATTTGTAACGTTTTCCCTAGGACTATGTTTTTCTCTAAAGAATGATAATGAGAAGGAACCCTAATATTTGTATTTATTAACAAGCAATGCTGAAGATAATAAGCT
Organism: Canis lupus dingo; assembly: GCF_003254725.2. Lineage (NCBI taxonomy): Eukaryota > Metazoa > Chordata > Mammalia > Carnivora > Canidae > Canis > Canis lupus. The sequence continues at coordinate 58,912,680 of NC_064255.1, forward strand.
GTAGGAAGAAAACAATGCCAGACTTTTGGGAACAGGACAGTAATCTCAGGTGAAGCCATTTGGTATAGGAAAAATAATTGATATTTTATGTGAATGAATCACCCAATTAATTTATAGGAAAGAGTTGGGGTTTGGATACTTCTAATGCAAAGGTAAATGCAAATGGGTATTCATAGAAAAGTCTGAACACTAAGGACTATCTCTGAAATGTAGAGATGTTCCCAAAACTTATAGTGAAGAGATCCAAGTTTCAGTGTAGCAGAAACAGTGAAGATATGAACCAAATATATTTTGAGAAAACTTCCACATTGTATTTCTTATCAATAGAGAAAAATGGTGATCACGGCTATGAAATATATTGTAGAAATACTGTAGGTAAAACACAGAATATCATAGTAATTATTAAGCATTTGCTCTTTTGCAGTCCTTAAGTCTTCCTATTAGTGTGACTTGCTATTTCCTGCAAATCCTCCAAATCCTGGATGAGTGTTGTATGAAGTTACGTTAAAGAAACCATACACATCCAGTGTCTCCCACTGTCCTCTTCCTTTGCCAAATGTCACAGATATCCTGAACAATAGCACTGACCCCCAATATTACTCCTGTAATCTTTTCCTTAAACCAAAAACATTTCTATAAACACACAAATATTCATTAGAAAAGAGGACTTTTGGTGTCTATAATCATGGTACTTGATATTTTTAAAAGAATAATTTGGATGGGACACCTCGGTGGCTCAGTGGTTGAGCGTCTGTCTTTGGCTCAGGTCATGATCCCCAGAGTCCTGGGTTTGAGTCCCACACCAGGCTCCCTGTGGGGAGTCTGCTTCTCCCTCTGCCTATGTCTCTGCCTCTCTGTGTCTCTCATGAATAAATAAATAAAATCTTTTTTAAAAAAAGAATAATTTGGAGAATGTGCCATATGAAAGTTTGGAACTATTTCTTTACAAAATCATGGTTTCCATAAACATGAAATATACATTTTTAATTCAATGATTTTTAAACAATAAGCAAAATATTATACTAGAATTTACATGTGTGTACTCATTCATTTGTTCAACAAATATTTATGGAGTGCTGATTATGTGTGAAGCCTGTAAACCCCGTCTAAGGATCTCAGAAACTCTTTTACAATTACTGTGTGCTCACTAAAGAACTAAAACAAATGTGTATTTTATTAGTGGAAAGCAAGCCCAGGGAAGTCTACTAACTTAGTGGCTGAGCTAGTGTTAAACTCTCATCTCTGAAATTCCCCTGGTTAGAATCCTTGCCACCTAGGGATGCTGAAAAAGTCCAGTAAGTCTTGGGATTTGTGGATGGCAGGTCTCGGACTGTGTCATCATACAACTTCATAGATCTAAAGAAGCTCCTTAATTTGTTTTGCTCAGACTCCTCATTTTAAAATGGGAGTTAATGATACCCATTCTGATCTCACAAGGGTGTCTTGACTATCAAATGAAATAATGTATGTAAAAATGTTTTGAAAGTGGCATAAATCTAAGCAATAATGAGGTATTATTGTCATCATGGATGTTTAAAATCGCTATTTTAATTGCATATAAAGTTATCCTAAAGAATATTATTTTCCCTCTCCTTTGCATGTAGCAAACCCCTTTTAGAAAGAAAAGACCTTGAAATAATTGAGATTTTTTTCTTTAATATTTAAAATTAAAATTTTAGAAAGTAAACAGGCTTTCCCCAGTCTGGATCTCCTGTTTCCCTTCTTCCCACAGGAATCCTGGGATTTCTATGAGGAAGGCAGGTGTCTCTGCAGCTACGGACCTCCCAATCCATGTTAGTTCCCAGGACTGACTATAAGGTATAACGAAAAGTAACAAAAGAGAAATGCTATAGAAGCTAAATTAAGTCAGATTTCTTTTTTTTAACACTTTTAAAAAAGATTTTTATTTACTTATTAATGAAAGACACGGGGGGTGGGGGAGAGAGACAGGCAGAGACACAGGCAGAGGGAGAAGCAGGCTCCATGTAGGGAGCCCAATGTGGGACATGATCCCAGGACTCCAGGATCACGCCCTGGGCTGAAGGCAGGCGCTAAACTGCTGCACCACCCAGGGATCCCCCCTTCAGTCAGATTTCTTAAAGGATGCTGTGCTTAAAACAAATGAACATCTTTCCCAACCTCCCAAAGCCAGAATCAATCAGAACATAAGGCAATATGGTTTTTCAATAACTTCCAAAATCCAGCTGTTGAACTTGGCAACATGAAATAATAAGAATGATTTTTAATACAAAAATATTGATTTCATCTAGAGATTAATTAATGCAGCTGTTATAATAATTCCAGAAATCTCACAGGACCCATGCAGAATGAATCCATTGAGGACACCTCACAGGCAGTGCTCTGACATATTGAAAATCTAGCCACGGACAGTAGAGCAAACAAGCCATTTGCTAAATGAAACTGAACTTACCGATACATCATCTGCAGGAGGAAGAATATGATCTTGAAGGTCTGACCCCCCTGAGCTTGACTTTCTAATCAACTGCATGCCATGTCTAGATGTATTAGAGGTCCACGGCTGAAAGAAATTAAAACAAATTACAAATAATTGAAATGAAACTAGTTAGACAAGTCTGAACAGAGAAACTTCAACCCATAGAATGGCTTGAAGAAAACAGCCTAGAGATAGTATAGTTCCAACAAGAAAGCAACATATTTTTTTCGTATTGACTAATTTCGTTAAAGGAAAAGAAACTGGTTGTGAGGATTTGAATGAGAAATACTTTAGGAATGCACTAGGATTAAGAGTTTAAAGAAGATTATTGGTAGATATATAAGTATGTTAAAGAAGCCTTCACATTAAAAGCTCTTAATAAAAACAATAGGTGGGCAGCCCGGGTGGCTTGATCCGGGATCAAGTCCCACATCGGGCTCCCTGCATGGAGCCTGCTTCTCCCTCTGCCTGTGTCTCTCTGCCTCTCTCTCTCTCTGTGTCTCTCATGAATAAATAAATAAAATCTTAAAAAAAAAAAAACACACAATAGGTATCCTTAAAACCTAGAGTCATAATGTAATTCAAGAAATAGGTTTTAATTTTTTGTTGAATAGTTATCTCCATGTATCCAAGGAGTATAATAAATTTATTTTATTTTTATTTTTTTAAAGATTTTATTTATTTATTCAGGAGAGAAACACAGAGAGAGGCAGAGACATAGGCAGAGGGAGAAGCAGGCTCCTCGCAAGGAGTGGGACTCCAGGGATCATGGGATCAGGACCCGGGCCAAAGGCAGATGCTCAAGCACTGAGCCACCCAAACGTCCCGTGAATTTATTAATGAATGTAATTATTTTTCTTTTAAAAAATATCTACTTCTGAGAGTACGTACAAATAAAATCATACCACACCAGACTTTCCCCCAAAATTGCTTAATGTAATAAATACACCTGCTACAATTCATATCTAAGTAATACAAATTTCAAATATATTTACTCTGTGTGTGTGTGTGTGTGTACACACACACACACACACACACACATAATAAATGTATATATAGAGAGAGCACACGCAAGAGAGAGACATTTACCAGAAAGAAGAAAATAAAAAGATTGGGAAACAAATGACCTGAACTGAGATAAGAAACAGTGGTTTAATGTCTGACCCATCCAGGGACCCCAGGGAAACACTATCTTAAATGAAGATTTTCAGTGGTTATTGCTTCTAACACTTAGGAAAAGTACACTCAAAATAGCCTTAGAACCGTAGAATGCTTTAAGTGCATAGACTCTTGAATCAGAAGTGAGGTTCAAATCTTAGCAGTTTTCATGTCTGTAAGATGGAACCATACTAGTGACAACCTTATAAGGTTTTCTGTAATGTAAACATGTTAATATATGTAAAATGCTTAGAGTGGTGCCTTGTGCAGTGGAAACACTACAGAAATATTAATGCGGGGCTTGAACTCGCGACCCTGAGATCAAGACCTGAGCTGAGATCAAGGGTCAGACACTCAACCAACTGAGCCAACCAGGTGCTCCCAGAAATGTTAACTTTTAGTATTAGGACCTTAATTTATTTTCTTATGCTGTCTTACTATTTAACAGAGAAACACTTAGTGAAGCTGATTCTATTGAACTATACACTCATAGATACTTACGTTTTTCCCTTCCATTTTTTCCCTCCTTTTCCTCCGACACAGTGCTCCATGGACTCGTGAACCATGGCACACACTCTTAGAATGGAATTCTGATTCCTTGGTGGTTATGGGAACCTTTTGCACAGACTACTTAAGCCTTTTGAGCATCAATTTCCTCCTTTTTGAAATGAGCTGATACCATGTATGTGCAGGACCTTCATCAGAATTAAATGACTTGGTGTCTATAAAACTGCCCAGCATACTGTCTAATAATAAATGGCAGCTTCCATTGTGGGTAGCAGAAGGCCTGGTAAACAAAGCCCAGACTTTGGAGAGAGATACACCTGCCTGTAAATCCTGGCTCCTCGAACATAGCTGCTGCTTGGCCTTTCTGCATCTTAGCTTCCTCAGCTGTACACAGGATTAATGATATCTCTCCAGACTATTGTAGGAATTAAATGAAAGAGTAATGTAAAATGTTCCCCAAACTGTGTGACAAATACATGTAAGAACTGAATAGTGAACTGTATTAAGATAAAATGGTGACCTACTCTGGGCATCTGCACGGCAAAACCTGGCAGTTTGCTCAGACCTCCCCTTTGTGCCCTGATGTCATCTGGCTTGTTAGCTTTCCCGGTCTTTGTTTACAGGAAGGTGGAGGAATAGTGGCTGGATGTGAAGATAAATTCCAGAACTGATCGTGGGAGTGTGTAATAAGCTATAATAGGCTAACGGAAGGCAAGATGACATAGCAGACGTGAAACACACAGCTTGAAACAAGTGAAGCTGGGGCCAGATTTCTATCTCGCTAACTATAATTTTAAGTTATTTAACTTTTTTTAATATAATTTTTCTTCTTTGAGAATGGCAATGTATATGCAAATTAAATGAGATGACCTCAAAACCATTACGCTGATAAAAGAACCCAGACTCAAAAGGAGGCATGGGGTGTGATTCCATGAATATGCTATTCCAGAAAAGGCCCAGCTTTATAAACACAAAAATCAGAGTTTGCAGAATCTGGTAGTGCCAGGAGAGCATTCACTACAAGGGAGTTTTGGAGATGATGAAAGTGTTTTATGTTTGTGGGGTGGTTCTAAGGCTGTATATATTTGTCAAAATTTACTCAACTACTCACTGTAGAGGGTGTATTTTACTGAATATAAATTATGCTTCAATACAAATCTATGATCAAAATAGTAAAACCATTTAGTTAGACTATAATAATTATAAATCAACAGTACTTGTCAAAAGCCGGACATTATCATCAATGTTTAATGTTTAACAACTCTCCTTTGGGGTACAGATGAAACCCATTTTACAGAAATAGAAACTGAAGCTCATAGATGTTAAATAATTTGCCTAATCTCTCCTTTGAATGTGGTAAAGATGGCATTTCCCCCTTCAGGTGTCTCTGATTCAAAAAGGCCCTGATCTCTATCAGTTAGATCTACTATATGAATGGCTCTTGATACAAATCTGGCCCTTAAAAATAGATTTCAGTAATTCACTATGTCAAAAAATTGTATACAGTAGTTCATGCCCAAACCTATACTTTTAAAGTTAGAATTTGGGATGCTTGGGTGGCTCAGCAGCTGAGCGACTGCCTTCAGCTCAGGGCGTGATCCTGGCATCCTGTGATCAAGTCCCACATCGGGATCCCCACAGGGAGCCTGCTTCTCCCTCTGCCTGTGTCTCTGCCTCTCTCTGTGTGTCTCTCATGAATAAATAACATCTTTAAAAAAATAAAGTTGGGATCTGTCACAAAATATTCTTACTAAGAAAAGGTTGTCAATGTAATTTAAATTGGCATGCTACTCTCCTAGTGTCTCCTATTGTGCTATTACGTGATAAAAGCTCTTATAGCACATGAGGACTATATAAGGAGGCAATAGCAATATGCCTGCCTTGAGTGAATATTTTTCTTCGATTGATATTTTTGTCCTTTTTGTGCTCAGGGGAAATTACAAAACTGATCCCACTTTTTCTAGAGATCTCTCCTCTTAGTAAGTGCTTGCCCTGATACTCTCAAAATTGGTAGTGTGGATTGCTGTGATTAGTTTCTGGAATGAAAGGCAGGTGAATGTGGGGCACCTGGGTGGCTCAGTCATGATCTCAAGATCCTTCTGCTCAGGTCATGATTCCAGGGTCCTGAGAGGGAATTGAGGGTGGCATTGGGGGTCCCTCCTCAGCGGGGAGCCTGCTTTTCCCTTTTCCCCTCTCTTCCACGACCCCATGCTTTCTCTCTCTCTCTCTCTCTCTCTCTCTAAAGAAAGGCAAGTGAATGCATTGTTTTTAAAAGGTTTTTATTTGATTTTTTAAAAAGATACGTATTTATTTATTAATTTATTTTTATTTATTTATTTATGATAGAATGAGCACAAGCAGAGGGTGGGGGAGTGGCAGAGGGAGAAGAAGAAGCAGACTCCTCACTGAGCAGGGATCCCAATGCGGGGCTTGATCCCAGGACCCCAAAATCATGACCTGAGCCAAAGGCAGATGCTTAACTGACTGAGCCACCCAGGCGCCCAAGTGAATGCATTGTTAAGGCAGTACAGGGCAGGCAGGGTGGTTGGGGGCCGCAAGACTATAACTTAAAACATGTTTTTCAACTATTCTCTCATTCCACTCTGAGACACCTATGCTCCCTCCATAATTCAATTCAAGAGGGCCCAGTGTCCTAGCCTCTTACTTTTATTATTATTTCCTGGCCAGGAATCCATGTTTGCCTCTTTCTTCTAAAGCTTATCTGATCTGGTTGATTTGGAAGGAATAAGTATCCTATGCTAGTTTATTGTTTTGGTGGAAACAAAAGCTCAGATACTATATATTTTTTTCCTCTTTTTGAGGAAATGAATATGTTTGTGCGTATATGTATATATGTAGTGCATGTAAATATATGCAAATATATGTGTGTGCATATTAAATGACACAATCATTTTTTAAAAAGTGGGTAGGCCCTTTATAAGTGAATAAACATATTTCTTTATATTTGTAGAAATAGAACAATATTATAGGATATACAAAAATTTAAACTTCTATTACCTCGGGAGAAAATTGGGGAGAGATTGCCAGATTTTTCTATATTCTACTCTATGTTGGAAAATAGCTTGTGTAACTTTAGAGCTTGAATTGCAATTACAATAAAGTATATTTAAAAATTATGTAGACCAGGAGATGGCAGCATAGTAACACATTTGATCTATGTTTCTTTGTGCCTTACAGTGTTTTTAATAAACATGGATTTGGATCATAGTGATCTGTTGTTTCTACATTTCTTGGATTTATCTACAATGAAACAATACTGACAGATTGTGCAATCCAGTCCCGTTTTACTTGGGTTGGCTTCTTGCTTAACATATTTTTTCCATTTTTAATCTGTGTGACTAAGTTACTCTGATGCTCCTCTATTATTTGCTACTCTTTTGTTTGGTTACCATTAATACAGTTTCCTGGGTAATAAGAAATTCTCTGTTGACTTAAAAAGCACCAGAAAACTATTTTTGATTCTTTAATATACCATTGCTTGAGGAAGTGCTGGGATCCTTGTCTAAGGAAGGTTAAAAACCCATACCCATTTGTGACCACTTCAGTCTACCTGTGGGTCTCTGGTGGGCCTGATATAGCTTATACAGAGAACACTCTCTACTAGTGAGCCAATGACACTGGAAGAAGAGTCTAGAAGTCATCATGCTGTACATGGCCAGCCATACTCCCCAAAGGCTTTGCTATTTTCAAGAGCCATTACCAAAGATACTTTTACCTCTTTATATGGTCTTGAGAACAGGACTTTGTTTTATTTTTTTTAAAGATTTTATTTATTTATTCACGAGAGACATATAGAGAGAGAGGCAGAGACACAGGCAGAGGGAGAAGAAGGCTCCATGCAGGGAACCTGACGTGGGACTCGATCCCTGGTCCCCAGGATCATGCCCTGGGCAGAAGGCGGCGCTAAACCACTAAGCCACCCAGGCTGCTCAGAACTTAGTTTTATATACAATTGCATACCCAATGTCTAGAATATCCAATGTCTGACACAAGAGGTTCCAGAAATGTTTGTTAGATGAATGAGTATGTGGTTTATGTGTTTATACAGTGCTCTAGGCCAGTGATGTCCATAGAACTTTGATGATGATGGAAATAATGTATATCGGTGCTGCCCAATATGGTAGCCATTAGCCTCATGGGGCTATTTTATATTAGAAATGATATTAGTATGACTGAGGAAATGAACTTTAATTGTATTTAATTTTAATGAATTTAAATCTAAATAGTCCCTTGGCTGGTGACTACCATATCGGATAGTTCAGTTTTTAGTGGATGTGATGCCATCCACTTCCTATTCTCCACTCTGCAGTGCTAGTGGAGGACTGACTGAGCCATTCTGCCTTAGCTGAATATGTAAATCTCTTTCCCGGCAGTATCTATTTATACATTCTGAGAATATTAAATAGAATATACATGGTATGATTATGCAGGATTTAGATATTTGACAAATCTCTAGAGAGAAATTTATATAGATTCCTATATATCCATACACATCAATTGAGATCTACCTATAGATAGATTTCTATCTCAATAGATCTGTATAAACAGCCTCCCAAACAGGTTCAGTTTCCAAATGATCTTAATTTGGCTAGGATTGTTTAGATATAAGTGTGATCATGATGGACGATCTTTTAGAACTCTCAACACATCAACATTATAAAAAAAGGTGGGGGGAGAAGAAAGATATTCTCAGACATTCCATGTAAGGAAATTGTGGTTGTAAGGTTTTTAATAATGATTTTTTCCTCTGACTGTTGATACAATGGCAGTGGTTCTTAGGGGGTGATTTTGCCCCCCTGGTAGACATTTGACAATATCTGGATACGTTTATGGTTGTTACAACTTGGTGGGGATTACTACTGGCACAGTGTATAGCTGTAAGAAATGTAGCTAAATATTCTATGATTCACAGGATAGCTGCCACATTCCCTCACAATAAAGAATTATCTTTGACTAATGTCAGTAGGGCAAAAGTTGAAAAAGTATAATGCAATATAGTCATGATTCAAAGAAAATTAGTTTGAGTTTATTATTATAAATATATTTTAATGTATACAATATAATATTATGTATGTGGGACAAGAGAGACTCTCAGCTGATATAAAACTCAGAAGAAAATCTTAGCGCAGCAGTTATTTCATTAGCCAAATTAATCATGATGGAGAGGGGGGAGCAAGGATTTAGAAGCACAGAAGAGGTTTGAGTTTTGTTCCATACTAGTCCATAGTCATATACAGTGTCACAAAATATACACTTAAATACATATGAAAATGACTGTTTTATCATACAAGTTAAATCTCTCCAGAGACTTTCTAAATTATTTGAATATTCTCTAAAAATACCATACGTCAAAGAATGCCAGCACTTTCTTAATAGGAAATTTAAATATTAGACAATAAGGTCTTTTTCAAAATCTTGTATCAAATTGTTTGTGGATGTCTAATTTTATACTGGCTTCTCAAGTTATTTACAAATACGTAATTTATACTGATTTCTAATTCTGTGGGTTCCTTACGTGTTCTGAAGTTGTTTGAAAATAAAACCATTTAGAAAATAAAATGCATTAAGATATAATAAAACAGAAGTGGAAAGTAAATTTACATTAGGTTTGGAACTTCTCTCATTTTTAGAGATGGAAAGTAGCTCCTTCTCGAGGAGTCCTTTTTCTCTTCTTGTTTCCACCTAACAATAAGGACAAGAAATTTTGTTTTTTTTTTCCCCTAAATATCAAAAAAGCATTTTGGGGTAGCGTCGAACAGAACCCTGTGCTAGGCATTGTTTCCAGTTTTGCTGTCTGGTCTACAGATGTATTCATTGTTTCAAGGTATATATTAGGTAGTAGTTTAAAGAGTTTAAAATCTGTACTATTGGGTGTAAATGTAAAAGTCAATGTTCTTCATGTTTCAAAGAGAGGTACGTGTGCATCTGAGGACTAAAGGGAAGGACTCATAGTAGTGCCATCTTGTAAGTCCCAGGTTCCCATCTAGTGCCCCACCACATTTGTGTTAGCATTTGCCAAAACGAATTACCTTGATTTGTCTAGTACCATGAGCCTACAGATTCTTAATGAGGATTATTTAGTGGAGAAGTTAAAAACTGTGGAGTCAGGGAAGGGTAACATGCCCCGTCAGGGAGAAAAATAGAGAATGTTTAGCCAGTGGGTATTTGTCTGATTAAATGGGATTATTCTAAAAAAAGAAGTATGTAGTAGGAACAGGAAGATGAGCAAGGAGATAATGAGAGACACTTAGCAGCAGTGGGCAGATATTTGTGGAGTTGACAGTATCTTGTACGCTCATGGTTAGCAAAACACTTCAAATGATGTAAAAGAATGTCTGCTTTTCTCATGTTTAAGAGGCGTGTTGTCAGATTACGCTTATTTGCATCTTGAACTCAATGACAGTATACATGGCAACACATACTAAACACAATTTCCTAGAGACCTCATTTACACTGCGGATGTAGAGGTGATTGTTGCATTAGATGTTGGTTTTAGATTTAATCCAGTCCCGATAACGAGTTACTCTGGTGTAAAGTCCAGGCTTGTTCTTTTTTCCACAGTCTATTCCCCAGCTTACTATTCCAATAAGATACCAGATGCTTCTATCACGAGCTATAACAAGAGGTCCTCCAGAATCACCCTAGAGAAGAAGAAATGTACACAATGTAATAAATTAAGAGGAGTAAAAAATGCAAATTAATGAGCCTGTGAATATCTACTAAATTAATATTTTAAATTGAATGTATAAAATGAATTCTATTTTTACTTGCCATCAATATTAATGTAACAATAGAGTATATCACTTACAACTCTTTTTTTATCTTACTACTTTTGCTTATCTGTGTTGATGTCTTCATTTGGAGGGTAGTGTGAATAAAGTTAAGTTTTCTCTTTGTGTAGATTTTAGTTTTGCTCTTTCTAAACAGGAAGCACAAACTGAACCTAAGTCCAGGCATACAATTCTTACATAAATGACTTCAAGGCTCAACTATATGTCACCTCCTGTCCTGTTAGCTAGATATAATCACTTACTTTAAATTTGAACTGCACGCTATTCCATTCACACTAGTCGATAGGAAACTGTCCTGGATGTTATACTGTTGTTCAGCAATAGGTTTGAAAGGAGAAAGATAAATGCAAAAGGCACCCCAGGCAAAGTGCATTATTTATTACAGACAGGCTTTTGTTTCCAAATGAAGACTTAATCCCTAGCCCTAGAGAACTGGTTTGAAGTGTGTGAATCTTGAGGACTTCCCTGATATCTTTAACCTAAGGTTTAGATTAATAATTTTTGAAATTATTTTTTAGCAATGAACCTATTCATTCGAATGAAGCATTATATGGAAGCCCCTTATAGACTTATTTTATATTTAAAAAAATGATCCTGTTTTTTATTTTTTTTTAAATGATCCTGTTTGAAGCAGGCCAGGGGTCCTAGAGTCTTGTGCCTTTAGTTCTCTTCCCTTCCCTTTCCATGCTTCTTAGTACACTTTAGAGCTCAGGGGACAGAGTATGAAAACTCTGGTCTACTAAACACAATGCTCTTCAGCTCCTTTCCTGTAGGATGACATCTCATTTAGGTCCTCCGTATTTTACTTTGCTACTGATGAAGGAAGCAAGGAAGCACAGACCAATGGAAGAGAACATCTGCTCTTGTGTAAATTTATATTCCTGCTCAGATGTAATGTGATCCAGTTGTATCATGGACCACCCTGTTGTTTCTGCTTTTCCTCAGGAAGTAAAGTGAGTGGAAGGAGATCTGATATTCTAGAATATGTAGCCAAATCCTAGGTTTTTTGTTCTTTTTGTTACTTGTGTGCTACATTACTAGAATGTAAATCCATTGTGAATTCAACATAGGTTTTTTTTTTATGTTTATGTTTCCTTCAGTAATTGCCACATTACCTTGCAACTTACAAAAAAATGAAAAAAAAAAACCCTGAATGAATAAGTGAATGAATGTTTATTATATCGCATTACAGACAGCCAATGGCAGATCAATAGTGCCACCTATACATTTAGGAAACACAGGTGTACGTATCAAATTGTCAAACATTTCCTAATCTTTTAAGAACTGCTAAACGGTTGGACCCCAAGTCAAAATCTTTAGTATTTTAGTTACTTATTTTTAGTCTTTTAAGTGCCCTGACTTTAAAACTGATATTCTCCTTAAATGCTGAATACTTAAAATTAATGTTTTGTATGGTTTGGGAAAATGCTATTTATTTAGTTAATTTTAAGATATAATTTGTGAAGTGACACTTTAATATGAGTGAGTGTAGATAAATATATTTTTCCCTAATAGTGTAATTCTATCTGAATGTACACTGCTAAAGCCCAAAGGATTAAGCACTGGTAAGATGATGGTGGTCTCTTGGCCATGGAGATATCTGCAGACCCCATTCCATAGTGCCTTACATGTAGTAGGGATTAGATACCCAATTGTTATCACTGTGACTTAAAGCAATGATTGTGTGCCTTTCTGGCTTGGTTTATACTATCTGCTTCTAGGATTTTTTTTCCCTCTAATCAAAGCCCTAATTTGCAACTGATGGTCATTTTTTACATATGGTTCTGAACAATAATAGGATGTTAAATGAGGAGCATTTCTTATAGGTCTCCCATTCCCTCTCTTTACATTCTCCTATCTCCTCCACAACTTAATTATATGGAGTCATATGAAGTGACATTGGCCTATGGTCAGTAACGCCACCTCTATTCAACAAATGCACTTTTGTGGATTTGCGTCTATTCTTACCTCACAGGCATCTCGTTTTCCTGTTAAAAATCCAGCACATATCATTCCTGATGATACGGCACCACCATATACATGAACTTGATTACATATATCGTTACTTATGATCTCTACTTCGACTTGTCGCAGAGCATTGGGAAAGGGACCTAAAGAAGAAAAAAGTAGATGAAGAATTTTCATGTTATTGCTTATGATAATTGTTGTATCTTACAAATGATGGATCAGTGATAAGGCATATGTCTTGAAGTTGTAGGACTCTGAGCTTAATGACAATGCTAAGGTTAAAGTTATATTTCTTGTATGCCTTCTATGTGCTAGGTACCATTTTGGCACATTTACTTCCACTGTCTTACTTAATCCTTGCAATAACCAACAAAGTTAGATACGAATATCCTCTTTTTCAGATGAGAAAAACAAAATTTACCCAGTTATGACTCATTGATCACATAGCTAAATGGGAGATGACATTAAATTTAAGCTCAGGGCATTTCTCACCACCTGGAATAATCTGTGATAGTTCACCTTACCTTACCTGCAAATCTACCACATTACTCTAAAAAGAACACAACTATACTGGGAATTGAGAATCCTTTAGGAAGAGCAGTATAGAGCAAGGTTGTATCGTAGAAAGTCATTGTAATGCTGAATAAATGGAATACGCTTGCTTCATCAGAAGAACCATGTCTACTTTGATCTCAAATGCCTATCCAGAACTAATTCCAGGGTAAGTAATAAATACCAAGATAAGGAACAGATCATGTTTTATTAATGACCCACACATTTATTGACTTGTTATATATGAAAAGTACTTTTCATTGCGTATTTATGTTTTTATCATTCTGTTCTCCTCATTACCTCTTAACAGCTTTTATTTTAAAGACTGTATTAGTTCTTCATATGGAGATGGGTATTCTGTTTACAACAGGTTCAAAGACAATTGAGAAGAGGAAGAAGGGCTGTTAATAAAACATGATCTGTTTCTTAGGTAAACAATTTACATATAGTTTCATCTGCCTCTGAATTTCTGATTCTTGTTCCAGACTCTTACTAAAATGTAGTCTTATTTATGTACTTGATCTACCAAGTCTTTGCCATTTCATTTTTATAGGAATCTGCTTCCCTTCAATAGGTACTGTCGAATCCCAAAGGATTTGATTCCCGTTTGTACTCATTACCATTCCCTATAGAACAAAGCAGACTCCCAGAGACAAGGAAAAGAATTCTCAGATTATGACAGTATAACAACCCGCACCCAATGTCAGAATTTTGAAGTACATACTGTTTCAGAAAGAAAGCAACAGAAAAGAAAGGATGTGAAGAAACATGCTTTAATAATTTTTGAAAAGAGAGTTATAACTAGTTTCCAAAATAGCCCATAAAGAAGACATTAAACATAGATACTGTGTAACAGCTATAGCCAGAGTTTTCATAAGTCACCATATCTGGGTTTTTCTGTTTGTTGTTTTGTGATACTTTTCATAGGACATCTTGATTTCATCTCTTATTTTCAATACTGTGATTTTGAATCTTACTTTATGTCTCCATTCAAATGGAAGATGGGTTTGCATTTTTTGCTTAGGCTTTTTTTTTTTTTTTTTTTTATTGAGATACTCACCATTAGCTTTTAATGCTCCCCATCCAGTGACAAACACTGGACTCTGAGACAAGACTTCAAAAGTAGCATCTGGGAGGCAGACTCTGCCCACATCACTGGAAAATAGGACTGGGGTGGAGAGCTTCACCACAGCGATGTCATCGTCATGATTATGGGCAGCATAGTTTTCGTGAATGATAATTGATTGTATCTTTCTTCTCATCAATGGAGGGCTGAGAGTTGTTCCAAAACTAGCCGTCCAGAGTTTGGGGTTTTTGTAACTGATCACAGATGAAAAGGATTAGGGTTGATTCATTGCTGATTCAAAGTTGCCCAGGACTCTGAATCAGCATGGGACATAGGGGCAGTAGAAGGACAAATTGTTTAAGGTGATAGTTGATGGGTCTTCCCACTTTATTTGAGGCTTCTCCCCCCAGGACTGCTTTGCTTTATTTAGCAGATACAAATACCCCCATTCTAAGGTAGCTTCAATTACTCCTCTTGAGGAAGAGTTTGTATTTTCTAAAGGAAACAATATTATTGTTATTTTGATTATAAAAGTAATACAGATTAGTTGAAGATAAATAAATAAAATTAGACATAGGTATCCACATATGTACATGCCCACACACATATATACCCTCATACGCATGCAGTAATATAAACATCTGTATAGCTATGGAGGGAGAAAGAGAGAGGGAATGAAGGGAAAAGGAGAGGGAGAGGTGTCACATTGGAGCCATACATTATATATTGTTTTCTCATCCTTTCTTTTTAGTTAACATTTTACCTAGAATATTTCCTATATTATATGAATTTCACTAGAGCTATTATCTCTTTATTATCTCCACATATGCCTTATGTTAAATCTTCAAAAAAGATATAATAATAACAGTGCAGCACTAAATATATTCATATGGGATAATCTGATGTAAGTTTGTGGGTCAGGATACTATATTAGAAGAGTTTTTTTTTTTTTAATCTACAATATATCTTAGGAAAACTGGTGACTGTGTTTAACTTTTGACAGTGTTGACTTGTTCTTAAAGTTAGGATTGCTGGAGAATATATTTTCAGTTGGAGCTGAAGATTCTCTAACTTTTCTGCTACTCTTTAGTATCTGTCATTTGTCCCTAAGCCTGCTTCACAGTCATGAGTTCCAGTGGGAGGCCTAGATGCTCATAAAAGAATGAAAAAAGTAGAGGTACCTGGCTAGCTAAAAATTGGTTAAGCATCTGCCTTTGCCTCAGATCATGATCTCAGGGTCCAGGGGTTCCTGAGATTGAGACCCTCATCCATCCCCTTGTTGAGTGGGGTGTCTGCCCCTCCCCCTGCTTATGCTCGCGCTCTCTCTCATCTCTCTTTCTCAAATAAATTAAAAATCTTTAAAAACAAAAAACGAATGAAAAGGGGATGACAGTTATAGGAAATGGAGGTGAGAAAAGGAAGTGAAATTGGTGATCCTGTTGATACAGACTGAGGACTTACATATCAAAGCAATGAGCAGCAGTCAGGAGCCACTCCTCACTGATCAAAGAAGCTCCACAGAAATGAATGCCATCTATTTGCAGGCTGGCTTGCCATGGCCAATCAGCTTTTTTTGCAGGATAACCCTCAGCAATTCTTTCCATGGAAGGAAACTCCTTCCCTCTTCCACAACCTGTCAGAAGGAAATAAGATAGTTATTTATATATTTTATTTTATTCATTTATTTTAGTTGACACACAATGTTACATTAGTTTTAGGTGTACAACATAGAGATTCAACCTCTCTATACATTATGCTACGCTTGCAACAAGTGTAGCTATAGGATGGTTATTTTTAAACAGAGTTATAAACATGTGTAGGCATATCTGACACAGAGTTAAAGATGGAAACATTTGTAGGTTTGCCTTGCCTTTAAAAAATTAATCAAAATTATATAATAGAATGATTATTCAAATTGAAAAATGATTAATTTTTTAAAATAAACTATGTAATATTCTCCTTGGTACATTTAAAGCCGCTTCAGCTTAAGATTTGTTTTTTCATATATTTTAGGTTATTTTATTATTTACGGCAATTTATTCCAGGACAATTTTGAGTGTCAAATGTACACTATTAATTGCAGAAAAATATCATTTGTACACTTAAAATACTTGTCTAATATTATAACCATTATCCTACTATACTTTGTCAAAATTCACATAATTAAAATTAGTGGGTGTCATTTAATTTTTTTTTAAAGATTTATTTTTATTTATTTATGATAGAGAGAGAGAGAGGAGAGGGAGAAGCAGGCTCCACGCAGGGATCCCCGGTGTCATTTAATTCTAAGCAGAATTTTCTACTTTAACAAAGTGAACCAAATAAAAATAAATATGATAAGATGATAAGGGAGATGGCCTGGGTAGCTCAGTGGTTGAGCGTCTGCCTTTGGCTTAGGGCGTGATCCTGGAGTCCCCAGGTCAAGTCCCACATCAGGCCACCTGCATGGAGGTTGCTTCTCCCTCTGCCTATGTCTCTGCCTCTCTCTCTCTCAGTGTCTCTCAAGAATAAATAATTAAAATCTTAAATAAAATCTTAATAAAATAAAATAATGATAAGGAATTGTTAAAAGAAGTAATCAATGAAACTTACTATCAGGAATAACAAGTTATTTCTAAGGAGCCCATGTACATATTCCCAATTATTAATAGTATTTTTTTCCTTATAGAAAATTAGGTCATGTATCTATTCAGAAATATATATTTTTGCAAAATAGTAAACATGGAACTAGAGAAACTCTAGCATTATTTTGAGTTTTAGCATTTGATCTACAAACATTACACTGATATTCTCGAACTTACAGCTGTTCAGAATGTGCTCTGCTTGTGCTTCATTCATATCTGGAAAAAAACAAGAGGACTGCTCAGCAGTGGAACAATTATAATTTGAAAATATTATGCCTGCATACATGAATGTTTCTGGTTGGAATGAAATGAATTATTCAGGAATTTCTTAATTTAAAGGCAATATAATAAAATCTTACAAAAAGGAGAGGCCTGGATATAAATTAAAGCCTCCTTCTAACTATCTGTGGACTCTAGGAAAATCCTGGTTTATTATTTTAAAATCATTGGCATAGAGAAAGATATTACTTGTCATAAAAGAGGACTACATCTAATTAATTTATCCATGACAATTTATTAAAATGCAAGTTAAGCAGAGGAGTCTAGGACTACTTTCATGTATGTATTATTTTATGGTGGACACTATTTCCTTCTGTCCTCATTCATACATTAGTAATATGATAAAGATACCCAAAGCATCTTAGATGCTTGACATCTCCATGGAGGCTCCCAGTGAAATAAAGATCCACCAATGTACTAACAAATCTTCAAAACATGTTAGTCATTTTATCATGAACTAAAATAGAAGAAAATATGATCAGTGACTATTCCCCAAAATTATATGAATTGTTTCTTATGCCAGATACTATAATGAGCAACCCAGATCCACATTTTTGTTAAGATAAAAACCAGTATAGAGTTTTGGTAAGCCTGCAAATTAATGAATCTATCAGTCAGACTCTATAGAGGAACATTGTGTTCATCATCAGGGAACTATGCTTATGTTTATTATTATATTTATTAGAATAAATCTCTTAGAATTAGGTTTTTCCAATAATAACAATTCTCTAGTGGCTTCCCTGATATTTGTAATGAATCCACCTGGACTTTCTGTTTCTTGACTGTGCCAAGGTGCTCTTATAGTCTTTATTCCAGTTGTCCCTTCTGGGAGAAATACTCTCCCTTGACCTTTCTCTTGGTTGGTTCCTTGTTAACATTAAGATCTTAGCTTAAAAATCCTCTCCTCAGAGAGGCTTTCCATGACAACTCAAAGTAGCCTTCCACTCTCTATTCTCTGTATGTAAATTCATATTATTCGATATTACTTTGTTTATTTACTTATTTAGTAGACCATTATCTTTTTATTCCAGTTGAAATGTTCTATAATTTCACTGGCACAACTAGGTTCTCAAAATATTTGCTTAATGAATAATGAGCAGTAGTGATAATTGATAATTTACTAAGTCCTATATACCAGGGACTGTACCAAATATTGCTATATCCTCACAATAATATTATGAAGCTAGGTTGTTAAGGACATGATTTAAATATTTCTTAAGGTAAAATCTTATCATACAATCCTTTCACTGTAAGGTCAATTAAAGTCTAATGTCACATTCTGTAGGTTATGGATCAGTGAGAGGGGTGGAGTTATGGTTACTTCACAGGTAACTTTAGCCTAGTCTCATTTCTATCTGTAGAAACTGATGATGAACTTCCATGGTGATGCTATATCCCATATTTGTTTGAGTGTGTCTGGTGATTCTTCCAAGTGTGATCCATAGGTAATACTGTTCTAGATGCATAGGAGAGAAGCTAATTGCTTACATATAGTGAATGCCCCGGGCATCTGATAAATGATGGGAGATAATAAATTATAAGGACTTGAGCTATGAGCAATGGTAGTATTAATAAAGGACAATATGGTGAGTTTCCTAGTTTTCTTTTCATCTCACACATACTCTGAACTGGGGACAAAGAAAGTCCTGCAATCTAAAACCATCAATAGGCATAAACAAGAAATCCTGAGAAAAGTCTGTTCTGTCTCTCCAAATACTGGGAACAAAGCAAAACAAAGGCCTAGTGAGGAGCCGAAACCTTCTGCTTCACAACACAGGGCTGGCTATCCATTTTGCCAGTAACAGTGACAGCAAGAAAATCTTGGTCATCCCAAACCCCACTTCCCAACCAGGGCACCAGCTTGTACACTGACACCTAGAGGGACAACATCAAACTTTATATACCTAGTGACATTAATAGGTTCAGGCCCACTACACCCCTCCACAGAGGAAGGCCCAGGAATACAAAGCAGCCTAGAAAAGCCTATTCTACTCTCACATGGGAGATAAGAGGAAGCAGAAGTTGAAAGGAAACTCCAGAAGACTAGAATAGTGGTGCAAGGACCTTGAAAACTAACTTTTTATTGAAACATTGAGAGTTGGTGAGAATCTATGCTCCAAACCTAAATAATTAAACTACCTGCTAGAATAAAAGAATTAAACATGATCAAGAGTCTCCTAATATGATAACCAAATGTGTAGAATACAACAAAAATTATTTACCATACCAAACCCCAGGAAAACCAGAATCTATATGAGAAAAGACAATCAACTGATGCCAATACTGAGATGAATACAATGTTGGAAGTATCTGATGTGGATTTTAAAGCAGATGCTAGAAAAATAATTTAGCAATCAATTTCAAATTCTCTTGAAACAAGTGAAAAAATAGAAAATCTAAGCAAAGATATAGAAGTTATAGAAATCAAATGGAAGGGCGCTTCAGGCTGTTAAGCATCCAACACTTAATCTCAACTCAGGTCTTGATCTTAGGGTTATGAGTTCAAATCCCATGTTGGGCTCCATGCTGGGTGTGGAGCCTACTTTACAAAAAGGAAAAATATAGGACTGAAAAATATAATAATAAGAGTAATAAAACAAATGCTGCTAAGTGGTCTTAACAATAGAGTGGAGATGGGGATAGAATCAGTAAACTTGGATGAAATTAAATAGTATTTATTCAGAAGAACAGAGAGAAAAGAGACTGAAAAAAATGAGAAAATCTGAGATTTGTGTGATAATAACAAAAGACTTAACATTGTATATCATCAGAATTCCAGAAGGAGAAGAAAAAGAGTGTGAGACTGAAAAAGTATTCAAGGAAATAATGGTTGGAAACTCCCCAAATTTGGATAAAGACAGAGGTCTATGGATTCAAGAAGCTGAGAAAATCTCAAATAAGAAAAACTCAAATCTACCCCAAGACCTATTGTAATTGTTACTAAAAACTAAAGACAATGAAAAAAACCTTAAAAACAGAAAAAGTGATACATTACCTATAAAGTAACACCAATTCAAATAACAGCAGAGTTCTCATCTGAAACCGTGGAGGACAAAAGGAAGTGGCATAGCATTTTTCAAGTTCTGAAAGAAAAAACTATCAACCATGAATCCTATATCCATTGAAACTATATTTAGAAATAAATGTATTCTAGGATGAAGAGAAATGAAAAGAATTAGTTTCTAACAGAGCTACTCTTGGATAATGGCTAGAGGAAGCTCTCCAAACAAAAAGCAAATGATAATAGGAGAAGGCTAGTACCTTCAGAAAGGAAAGAGACAGAATGTGTAAGAACAGAAATAAACATAATAGACTATTTTTCACCTTATAGGTTTCTTTAAATATATTTTATGGTTGAAACAAAAGATGCAGTGCCATCTGATGTGAATATATAGAGAGGAAATACTTAAGAAAAATGTTTCTAAAAAATGGGGGGCGGGGGGGGGGGCAAAGAGACCAAAATGGAAGTGATACAATGTTGACACCAGTAGTCTATGATGTTATGTATGTTAATATCTAGAACAGCCACTAGGGGAGCTATACCTCGTGATAAACTCAAAAGCATTACAAATAAATAAAAATGGAACCCTAAAACAAATGTTCCTGCTACCGACAGGGAGGGAGGAAAAAAGAAACAGAGGAACAAGACACAGCACAAAAGAAATCAAATAATAAAATGACTTAAGCTCTAACATATCAATATTTAATATGTGAATGGTTTAAGTACCTCAATTAAAAGACAGAATAGCAGAGTATAATTAAGAAAACATGATTCAGCTATTTGTTTTTTACACTGAAATTTCCAAATTGAAAGTAAAAGGATGCAAAAAAATAGATCATACAAATATGAATCCAGAAAAAAAAAAAGCAGTGGTGGCTCTATTAATATCAAATAAAGTGCTCTTTGGAGAAAATTAATTACTGGGGACATAGAAGGACATTACTTGATGATAAAAGGATCAATCTACTATGAATATTTAATCATTTTAAATGCATGTTTACAAATAGCAGAGCTTCAAAATACATCAAGCAATAACTAAGCGAGCTGAAAGAAGGAATAGACAAATTCACAATTATGATTGGGGACTTAGAATCAACAAATTGATAGCATTACTAGGCATAAAATCAGCAAGGATATATAATTAACGCTACCAACAAGACCTAATTGACGTTTATAAACCACTCCACCCAACAATAACATAAAGCACATTCTTTATAAACACCTATGGAACATTCATTAAAAATGACCATATCTTGTGTCATATTTAAAAGAATTGAACTCAGAATATGTTTTCTGTTCATAGTGGGGTCAAATTAGAAATCAATAAAGAAAGGTAAGGAGGAGCTGCCCCCGGGCCCAGCGGTTTAGCTCCACCTTCAGCCCAGGGCGTGATCCTGGAGACCCAGGATCGAGCCCCACGTCAGGCTCCATACCTGGAGCCTGCTTCTCCTTCTGCCTGTGTCTCTGCCTCTCTCTCTCTCTCTCTCTCTCTCTCATGAATAAATAAAAATAAAATCTTTAAAAAGAAAAGAAAGGTAAGGAGAAAAATCTCCGAACACTTGGGAATTAAACAACAGACTACTAAATAATACATGGGCCAAAAAGAAGTACCAAAGAAGTAAAAAATTACATAGAATTGAATCAATACAAGTGTACAAACATAGCAAATATCATGAGATGCAGGTAAAGTATTACAGAGAGGAAAATTATAGCACTAAATGTTTATCTTAGAAAAGAAAAGATATTCTTGAGTTCCTAACTAAAAAAAAAAAAAAAAGAAAGAAAGAAAGAAAGAAAGAGAAAAAGAAAACTAGAAAAAGAAGAGCAAAGTGAGCCTAAAGCAAGGAAGAGGAAGGAAATAGTAAAGAAAAAAATCAATAAAGATCAAAATTTCAATCAAAATTAGAAACAGAAAGATAATATAGAACAATCAATGAGACAAAAAACATTCATTGTAAGAAAAAGTCAATAGAATTGATAAACTTTTGGAAGATTGACAAAGATAAAAAGATAAACTTCTAGAAGATTGACAAAGACACAAATCACCAATGTCAGCAATTAAATGAGGGGAATCACAAAAGAACCTGCATAAAGAAGAGATGATATATATACAATGGAATATTGCTCAACCATCAGAAAGAATTAAATCTTGCCATTTGCAATGACAAGGATGGAACTAGAGGGTATTATGCTAAGCAAAATGAGTCAGAGAAAGACAAATACCAAAATACCATATGATTTCACTCATATGTGGAATTTAACAAACAAAATGGATGAACATAGGGGAAAGGAAGGAAAAATAAAATAAGATGAAAGTTGAGAGGGAGGCAAACCATAAAGGACATTGAACTCTAGGAAACAAATTGAGAATTGCTGAAGGGGAGGAGGGATAATTGGGTGATGGGCATTAAGGAAGGCACTTGATGTAATGAGCACTTGGTGTTATATGCAACTGATGAATCACTCAATTCTACCTCTGAAACTAAAACAAACAACAACAACAAAAAACCCCAAAAACCCAAAAAACAAAACAAAAGTTATAGGATTACCATACTGTCCTGTGAGTATATGCATACGATGATTTAAAATAAGTGTTCACACGAAAACTTTTTAAAAAGTAAGAAATACTTTGAACAACTTTACATTCATAAATTTGACAATTTAAAGAGGACAAATCCCTTAAAAACCATAAACTACCAAAACTCAACAAAGATGATATAGATAACTTGAACATTCCTACTATTAAAGAAATTGAATAAAAGATTAAAAAAAAAATCCTTAGGCCTAAATGGATTCACTGGAGACTTTGGCAAAACATTCAAAGAATTAACAGTACTTTTATACAATCTCTTCTAGGAATTATAAGAAAGCATTTCCTAGTTCATTTGATGTGGCCAGCATTTTCCTGCTATTGAAACTAGATTAACAAAGAAACAGACTAATATCTATCATGAATTTAGATGCAAAATTCTCAACAAAATTTTAACCAATTGAATCCAACAATATATATAAAGAATAATACAGTGATGAAATGGGTTTATTTCAGGTATGGAAGGTTCAATGTTTGTAAATCAATTAGTATAATCTACCATGTCAATAGGCTATAGGAAAAAATTATATGATTATGTCAATTGATACAGAAATACATTCAGCAAAATTTGGCACCTATCACACCACCACACAGACCTATTATACTCACAAAAAAAAAAAAAAAAAAAAAAAAAGTAAAGGAAAGGGCAGCCCCTGTGGCGCAGCGGTTTGGCACCGCCTGCAGCCTGGGGTGTGATCCTGGAGACCCGGGATCGAGTCCCACGTCGGGCTTCCTGTATGGAGCCTGCTTCTCCCTCTGCCTGTGTCTCTGCCTCTCTCTGTCTCTATGAATAAATAAAATCTTAAAAAAAAAAGAAGGAAAGGAAAATAACAAGTATTGATGAGAATTGGGAGACATTAGAACCCTTTTACACTGCTAATGAGAATATAAAATGATGTAGCTACTGTGGAAAACAGTCTACTAGTCCTTAACAAGTTAAACATAGTGACCATATCGCCCAGCAATCCCACTCCTGGGTATATATCCAACAGTATTGAAAATTGGTATTCAAATAAATACTATATGCCAATATTTATAGCAGTACTATTCACAATAGCCAAATAATGGAAACAGCACAAATGTCCATCAGCTGATGACTAGGTAAACAAAATGCAATATATCTATAAAGTGAAATATTATTCAGCCTTAAAAGGAATGAAGTATTGATACATCCTAAAACATGAATTCTGAAAGATTATGCTAAGTGAAAGAAACCAGACACAAAAGTCACAGATTACATGGTCCCATTTATATGAAATATACAGAATAGGTAAAACCATAGAGACAGAAGGGAGAATGACTTTTTAATTGATATACGATTTCCTTTGAGGCCATGAAAATATCTTGAAACTAGGTAGAGGTGATGGTTGCACAACATTAGGACCTAAATGCCAGCAAATTGCACACTTTCAAATGGCTAGTGGTTAATTTTATGTTATGTGAATTTTACCTCAAAAAGTACTCAACATACTAAAGATGTCAATTCTCCTCAAACTGACCTATAGTCTAGCGAAATTTCTATAAAAATCTATTAGCTTTTTTGTAGACATAGACAAAATTATTCTAAAATTTTAGAAAGAAACTAGAGTATTTAATATAACTTTGATAAAGAAGAGTAAAGTGGGAGACCCATTCTTCCCCAATGTTAGACTTGCTATATAGCTGCAGTAATCAAGAGAATATGATCCTGGTGGAAGGATAGACACATAAATCAATGGGATAGAATGTAGAACCTAAAAATAGATCCACATAAAAATGCCCAGTTAATTTTTGACAAAGGAGCAAAAGTAAATTCAGTGGAAGGTGGGCAGCCTTTCCAATTAACAGTGTTGGAGCAATTGAATATCTATTAACAATAACAACAATAAAAAGTCTCACAGCTTATGCAAAAATGAGCTTGAAATGGATTTTAGGCTTTAATGTGATATGAAGCCATAAAACTTACAGAAATAAGTATAAAATGTTAAAAAATATAATATGTACAAGTATAAAATTTACAGAAAAGAACATAGGAGATCATTATCAGGGACTCAGGGCTAGAGGAAGAGTTAGATTTATTACCAACAAGATGATCCATAAAAATGAAAGTTCATTTGAGTGCATCTCATCAAATTTAAAACTTTTCCTATCTGAAAGACTCTCTTTATGGGTTGAAAAGGCGAACTTCAGACTAGTGGGAATTACTGCAAACTGCACATCTGACAAAGGCTTCATACATAGAACATATAAAGAGTTCTCCGTATTCAGCATTTAAGAAGAAAAAAATCAACTCAATTAGAAAACACGGACACATATATTTTGCCATAGAGGATGTATAGATGGCAAACACATAAAAGGATGTTTGATGTTATTAGCAATTGGAGAAAATAAAATTAAAGCCATAATGAGATAACACTATACAGCTATCAGAAAAGCCACATGAAAAATAGTGATAACACCAATTGTTGGCAAAGGTGGAGAGAAACTAAATCACTCATACATTGCTGATGGGAATGCAAAATGTACAGCCACTCTGGAAAGTAGTTTGGTAGTTCCTTTCAAAACCCAAAGTCTAAAGAAAACCCAAAAATGACCCAAAATCGTTTTATCAACCCAGCAATTGTACTCTTAGATATGTCCCAGAGAAATAGAAACTTATTTTCTTATAGGAACATAAAATGAATATGCATAGAAGCTTCACTGTAATAGCCAAAACCTTGAAACTATCAAATGTTCTTCAAGGGATGAGTGGTTAAACAAACAGTGGAATACTATAGACTACTACTCAGCAATGAAAAAGATCAAACTATTGATGCACACATCAACATGGATGAACCTCATGGAAATTATGTTGAGGGGAAAAGGTCAATTTCAAAAGGGTACAAAATGTATGATTTACATGACATTCATGAAATGATATAATTATAGGAATGGAGAATGGATAAGTGGTTGCCAGAGGCTACAGATGAGTAGAGGAGATGGGTGTAGTTATAAAGAGGTAACACAGGGGAATCTTGATATGGTACAATTGAATATATTGATTGTGGTAGTAGTTATGAAAGGTTACATATGTGATAAAATGGCACAGAGCTATACCTACCCATACACATACATGCACACACACAAATGAGCTCATATATAACTGTGAAATCTGAATAAGCTCTATGGATTGCATCTATGCCAATTTCTTGGTTTTGGCACTGTGCTGTAGTTGTATAAGATGTTAACATTACCAAAGGCTGGGGGAAGTATGCAAGTGCATGAGATTTCTCTCTAGATTTCTTTGCAACCTCCTTTGAATCTATAATAATTTCAAAATATTTTTAAAAATCAAGCATCCTATATAAAATAAATGCACAGAAATCAGTTGCATTTCTATACACTAACAATGAGACTGAAGAAAGAAATTAAGGAGTCAATCCCATTTACAATTGCACCAAAAACCATATAGTATCTAGGAATAAATCTAACCAAAGAGGCAAAGGATCTGTATTCAGAAAACCATAGAACACTCATGAAAGAAGAAAGAAGTGGAAAAATATCCCATGATCATGGACTGGAAGAACAAATATTGTTACAATGTTTATGCTACCTAGAACAATCTATACATTCAGTGCAACCCCTATCAAAATACAGTCAACTTTTTTCACAGAGCTGGAATAAATAATCCTAAAATGTGTATGGAGCCACAACAGACCCTAAGTAGCCAAAAGAAATTGAAAAAGAAAACCAAAGCTGGTGGCATCACAATTATGGACTTCAAGCTGTATTACAAAGCTGAAATCATCAGGACAATGTGGTACTGGCACAAAAACAGACACATGGATCAATGGAACAATGGATCCTCAACTGTATGATCAATTCATCTCTGACAAAGCAGAAATGAATATCCAATGAAAAGTCTCTTCAACAAATGGTGTTGGGAAAATTGGACAGCCACATGCAGAATAATGAAACTGGACCATTTTATTCACCATACACAAAAACAGACTCAATATGGATGAAAGACCTAAATATGAGACAAGAATCCATCAAAATTGTGGAGAAGAACACAGGCAGAAACCTCTGTGACCTCAGCTGCAGCAACTTCTTCCTAGATATGTCTCCAAAGGCAAGGGAAACAAAGGCAAAAATGAACTCTTGGGACTTCATCAAGACAAAAAGCTTTTGTGCAGCAAAGGAAACAGGCAACAAAACCAAAAGACACCTGACAGACTGGAAGAAGATATTTGCAAATGTCTTCTCAGATAAAGGGCTAGTATACAAATCTATAAAGAACTCATCAAATCCAATGCCGAAAAACAAATAATCCAGTCAAGAAATGGGCAGAAGTCATGAACAGACATTTCTCCAGACATACAAATGGCCAATACACATATGAAAAAAAATGCTCAACATCACTCATCATCAGGAAAACACAAATCAAAACCACAATGAGATACTACCTCACATAAGTCAGAATGGCTAAAATTAATAGGATAGGAAACAAAATGTTGGTGAGGATGTGGAGAAAGAGGAACCCTCTTACGCTGTTGGTAGGAATGCAGGCTGGTGCAGCCACTTTGGAAAACAGTATGGAGGTTCCTCAGAAAGTTGAAAATAGAACTATCCTGTGACCCAGTAATTGCATTACTAGGTATTTACCCAAAGATATAAAT
This sequence comes from Canis lupus dingo, assembly GCF_003254725.2. Taxonomy (NCBI): domain Eukaryota; kingdom Metazoa; phylum Chordata; class Mammalia; order Carnivora; family Canidae; genus Canis; species Canis lupus. Next base: position 58,940,329 of record NC_064255.1, read on the forward strand.
GTAATGATCCGAAGGGGCACCTGCACCCCAATGTTTATAGCAGCAATGTCCACAATAGCCAAACTGTGGAAGGAGCCCAGATGTCCATCAACAGATGAATGGGTAAAGAGCATGTGGTATATATATACAGTGGAATACTACCCAGCCATCAAAAAATGAAATCTTGCCATTTGCGATGACATGAATGGAACTAGAGGGTGTTATGCTAAGCGAAATAAGTCAATCAAAGAAAGACAATTATCATGTGATCTCATTTATATGTGGAATTTAAGAAAAAAATAGAGGATCATAGGGGAAGGGAAGGAAAAAAAAAGACAAAATCAGAGAGGGAGACAAACCATAAAAGACTTTCAATCATAGGAAACAAACTGAGGGTTGCTGGGAGGGAGGAGGGTTGGGGTAACTGGGTGATGGACATTAAGGAAAGCACTTGATATAATGAGCACTGGAGGTTATATAAAACTAACGAATCACTGAACTCTGCCTCTGAAACCAATAATGCACTATATGTTAATTAATTGAATTTAAATTAAAAAAATAAATCAAGCATCCCAGTGGAAAGTCTAAATTATCTTTCTATTCTTTTTTGTAGAATATTATAAAACATTGTCATTTGAAGAACTAATCAGAGTATGCAGTCCAAAAAATGTAAGGGGAAAACAGTAAAGTATTATAGGGGTATACCAAGAAATTATAAAAATAATGTGGTTTTTTTTGGATTGTATGATATTTAGAGTATTAGATTTTTAAAATTTGTGATTTTTTTGTGATTTGTTTCTTATTATTACTAAATATTCACTTTTCTACCTAAACCAAAATTTATTTCAATAGGATGGGATATTGGATCTGATTAAAGAAGATAGTATAGTTTTTTAATTGGAAATAAGACACAAAATGTGTTAAATGAAATACTGAAGATAAATCCTTCTGGTTTACTTCTTATGCTAAATAAAACTTGCCACAAAATATGCTATGTACTAAATTTACAAGGTAGAAGCAGTACTGGCTTAAAACTTTGAGACCAGCAAAACCATTTTTAAATGTTTAAAAAAATTTAAATTAAGCTAGTATAAAGTAAAGGTGATATCACATATTATTTGGCTTTGATCTGAGGTAATTCACAAAGACTTTGAGGCAAAGTTTACACATTTTAAAAACATCATGAAATAAACAAACATAATTGACATAAAAGATTTTTTCAAAAATCTACCGCCTACACCCTCTCCTAGAATGTGAGGAGCATCAGATTATGCCAATCCAAAATATGCCACTTTGGCATATGAATTCTTTTGGGTCAAAGGCAATTAGGAAGCAGATACAAGAAATTCCTCTTGCTCTTCCCCAACTTATCTAAAAGTAGAACATAAATTTACAAAGGTGTTCCTCCTCTTCTCTTTGCCAGGAATGAGAAAGGTTAATCCCTAGAGACCATTTTGGACTTTATCAGCCTGGGAAAGGCACCAGAAGAATCCTCATAGCACTTTACTAACCAGCCTTTATCTCTGCCCTTAGAAGCCTATATAAAACTGCTCTCCTTTGTCCTGTCATTTCTCCACAAATTTATTGTTCTACAAGCCAGATTCTAAGCCATCTCTTTGAGCTACTCATTTTCACTTAGTTATTTCCCATGTTAATAAACTTCTGTTTCTTTTTTTCTTGGTAACATCTTTATTACAGGGATCTTTTTTATAGTCAAGAACTCAGAAAGGTAGAGGGAAAATTCTTTTTCTTTCCTACAGGTAAATTCCATGTATTTTTCTTTATATTTTTTTGTATTTAAATGATGAAAGGAAACAGAAATAGAGACATATTTGGGGATCATAAAATAATTACTTAATTTCATGAAAGGTTGTCATAGAGTAAAATCAAAGACTAAAAGTACAGTTTTATGAAACACTGACAATCTTAGCTAACTTGCTCTTCAACTAATTGTTTTCCTTTTTCTTTCCTTCCTTCCTCCTGCCCTTTCTTCCTTCCTTCTTTCCTTCCCTCCTTCCTTCTTTCCTTTTTTTCAAAAATCTATTCACTTGGACTCAATGGAGAGAATTCTGACTTCTATATAATGAGAAGAAATTTTCACAAAGCTAGACATTTTAGAAAAAAGTCACCTAATTATATCCATGAGCATTTTAAATTCTGCAGTTGTAAAAAGAAGATTTACATAGGCAACAATTTCTCAAACTTGCACTTATTGACTTTGAAAGCTAAACTCAAAGCTTCCCTTTGAGCTTTATTATGATCCTGTATAAATTACTTTTGAAAGATTATCAGAATTGTTTCTTCTGTGTTAGACTTAAGATATTAACCAACTGACTCTTCCAATATTTGTGTTTTGGGGCCATCTGTGTGTTTTAGTTTTTCAGCTACCTTTTTCAAGACATCCTATCAATTATCCAACTTCCTAGAATCAGAATTGCTAAAGATATCTGAAAAAGTCCATATAATAATGCATTATATTAGTGTATTTATACTAGTCCTTTTCAAAGCATTTTTAAGTTTTTCTAAAAGATAAGTTTCACCGTTGCTACTGTTTTCATTTTGCAAAACAGGAACTGAGACAGTTTCAGCAACCTACCCCAGGCTGAACTATTGCTGAGACACAGGTCTCCTGAATTCTAGCCTTGAGGATCTTCCCACCACTACCTGCAGACGCTCCCATAGAATGCACTCCATGCATTTTCTTTTTACTGTATATACTGAAATGATTTCTCTTGCCCTATGAAACCCAAGATATGTTTTTAAAATTTTTTATGTATTCCCATGTAATTCTAAAGCTCTACATGGAAAGAGGAATGATTTCCTCAGTGTTCTGTGGTGTTTGTTAATTTTAAGATTGCTTTTGTTTCCTGCCCACTTTCAAGAGTATGAGTTCATTTACAGAGTTAAAGATAGAACATTTTACAAATACCAAGTTCCTGCCCTGTGCTGAATTCTGTGCTAATCTTGGGATGTGATTGTAACTACAGAAGACATATTTCTTATATTCAAGGAATTATCAGTCTTTTGCAGAAAAAGATGAAATTTTTAAAATATATGCAAATTAATTTCCAAGCATCCTTGGCAAGCACAGAAGACTCAGGATGAATGATGAATCTGAGGAGACGTTCCATGTGAATGAGTAATGTCTTAACAGTAACTTGCTCTGATAGGCTACCAAAGATCCGTTGATGGATGGTTTGCCAGTAGATGCCTGAATGGACCCATCCCTCACTCTGATCCAGCAACACTGTGAAGGACCTAAGTACCCTAACATAACAAAGTGGGGGTCAGGGTGGGCAGATAGATCCAGGAATGATGGAGTTTAAATTTGTAACATTTGGCTTAATGGGAGCTCAAGATTAAATTAATTTTAAAAAAAATCAGAGTTTCACACATACTTACTACATCCTTCAACAAAACGTTTTCTTTAGAAAGTCTTGTCTCTGCTATCTAAAGCACAGTGCATTGGATTCAGAGTCTACTCTGTTCTATCTGCATGATTAACAGAACTGAATGTTGGGCATTACTCACAGAAACTTCAAGTTCTTCAAGCTATTTTTTTTCCTTTTGACTTTCACCAAACCTATAATGCAATTTTCTCTTCTGTTAGCATATTATAATATATCTGCTCTAGCCCTCTGGAACAGTTTTGAGGGAAAATGCACCAAGGGAAACCTTATTGGTAACTGTAATTATTTGTCAGCCTTACAGTCTCTTTTCATAGTTTACACATATTCTTGTACAATACAGTACCTTCAAAGTTAATATATACAAGGCTAGCAATAGCCTTGAAATTATGAGTTTTGTTTAATCTCACACCCCAAACATTTATCACCTAGTTCCTTATGCCTGTGTTGCAAATGACATGGTACCTTTATGCCAGAGACAGGTATCATGAAGGTCTGGCATTTTTCTTCTTCTGTCTCCTCTATGCCCTGGGCCAATCCTATTCTGCATGCTGTAGGAAGGCTTATGATTGTGTCAGAAAAAAAATTACAAGTCTCCTTTCACAGGAGACCAAATCATGTTTGTGCCCCACATATCATGATTTCTGTGTTCATACTACCCTTACATTCCGGATTCTTATTGAAGAGAGTATTGCAACAGAAAGAACCAGGCACTATAGTTACTATATCAGTAGCTGAGTGTAGTTTTCTTTTTTTTTCTTATACATGCTTAATTGATTCAAACAACTCCACCAAGAGTTCTTTTTAAAAAAGAAATATTATTATATTTGGGTTATCCTACAATTTTTGTTTCATAATTATTTCCATACTAATCAAAGGAATATGCTCTTTGCTGTTGTGTGGGGATTTGTTTACTATCAAGTAGATGAGAAATTCAAAAATGAAAAGTAATTTCATTTTATGGTGAAATGAAGCTTTCTCTATAGATAAGATCATTAAAATGATAAACTCTAAAAAGGAAGGAAAATGGGATTTCTTGCCTCTAAGATAAGGTAATGAAGTATCTATCTTCAAGAAGCTTTCATTTAATTTCAACTTCTGATGCAATATTTTGTCAGCTTGCCTTTTTATCGTGTCTGCATTGTTAGAAGCAAACTGAAACTTAAGCAATACATCTGTTTTCAAACCATCATGACTTGACCTGAAAAAGAAAAACACCAAAATAAGTGAGATCATAACCATAGTTATGATTATTTTATATCTTAGTATTTAAATACTAGCTATATCTTCAAGAAAATACAACATATTTTATATATTTTATTGTCATGGATTTCTCTCCTTCCTGTATCATATAGACGTTAATACCCAAATTATTCCCTGCTTATAAAACTTGATTATAATCAGAGAAAGCTGAGTATCTAACAGTTCTATAATTTCTTTTCCAGAAAAAAATGCATCAAAAGTGCTTGTTAAATTAATCAACTCTATTCTTGATTTTTTAAAAATTTATAATATCTATTGTTAAAAAATAAAGTAAGTAAAACGGAGAAGACTGTTCAAAGATTGTAAGATTCTTTAACTGAAATGCAAAAGTCTTTAAGAGGACAACCAGTAGAAAATATTGTATCACTACCAAGCTAAGAAATTCTCTCTCTATAGGTGCCCTGTACAGGAGGAATAACAATTAAATGAAATAATATTAAAATATTTTTGCTCTTGGTAAATCTAACATTTTTGAATACTATCCATAAATCAAACAATGAAAAATAAGTAATATAAAGTTTCCTTTCATCATAAAAATTAATTAATTGTGATTACCTAAAGTCAACAACATGAGACTTGATGTAATGATGATTTAAACTGGATCTTCGAAATATCTTATCTATCTGAGAAAAGAAAAAAACCAACAGTGTAGAACTTTTTGAGATTTGAAATCACACATTTCAACATCTCACATAAATGCCTGTATAAAACCTGCAGTAATAACATTTATTTCTAAATTTGTTTGCAGCTATCCTCAGAAAGCTCATTTGGACATAGTCCTGTTGTCATAAAGGTCATCTCTATACTCAGATGCTGATATTTGAACAACTTGTCACATGAACAAGGATCGCTGATATACATCAAGAGTTGAATTAAGCTAGATATTTCAGTAGCCAATATAAAATATACTTGGAGATGGAGGTGCTGAGACTGAATTTCTTTGAAAATTGGTTGTGTATGAAATTATCAGCCATTATCATTCAAGCTTAGTTATCATCATCCTGGGTATGATTGAAGGATCAGTTTTGTAGGCTTTAGTGAAATGTTTTAGGTCATGTTTTGATCCTGTGGTAAGTGAAGGAGAGAATATATATTTGTCAGGTATTTTCTTAAAAAGAATATACTTATCAAGAAAAATACATGAAATGATTACTTAGAATAAGACAAAACTATGTGCCATTTATATGCCATTTTAGACTTCCTCAATGGGATACTTTTTCTGTAGTATAAAATCCTAGAAGAAATTATTTCTTATTAAAACCACAGCTTAATACAGAATCTGTGGTTTTACAAACCTGTTTATTACCATTGACTCATCAAGGTGGCTTCTTGAAAAACAGACTGACCATATGTCAAACCTTAAGTAAACCTGAGTCTCAATAATTAGTTTCAAAAATCAGGAGAGCTGCCAAATTTGAAACTGGTTGTGTGTTGAATATATACTTTTCACTCAACTAACTTGATTTGTCATTTTTTTCCTGGTAAAATGCCATGTAAATATCATATTGGATAGGTTGGTGAGCATGTTTATTAAGAAGTCAATAGGTTTTAAAAAATGAATGACCACTTGATTTCCTTCTAGCTGATTATGAAAGGAAATTTGTTTTTAAGGAAATAGTTTTATATACACATGTACATTTTTTGACAAAACAAATACATGTTCATTGTAAAAAGTTATAAAAAGCAACCAATACAGCAAAGTATAATGAAAAGTAACAAAATCATTTCTAAAATGCTGTATAGAGAACCTGCTATTTGCATTGTTGGTTATGTACTTCCATATTTTCTACATTCATTTATATATATATATATATATATATTATATATGACCTTTATAGATCTTATATATAATTGTAAGTTTTCTGTCTGCCTCCTTCCATTTTCTTTCCGATTTCACCACTTTTTTGTTATTTCTCTAAAATCATAGCTTTGTAAACTATGTATTACCCATGGCAATTTAGCATATAAACATTTGAGATTATTGAACTCCACACAAAGTTTCTAAAATCCATTTTAGGCATGTTTTTAATAACTTATTCCAGGACAATATTTCCTAGAACTGTAACTTACAGTCTAAATCAGGGTCAGCAAATTATAGCCTATAGGGTAAATCTAGACAGCCACTGTTTTTGCCTGGACCATCATCTAAGAATGGTCTTCACATTTTTTTAATAGTTGAAAAAATAAGAATAATAATAATGTTTTGTGATATCTTAAAACTTAACAAAATTCTACTTTCAGTGTCCATAAAGAAATTTTATTGAACCGTAGCCATACTCATTTGTTGATGTATTGCTTATGGCTGCTTTTGCACTACAAATGACGGATTTGAATAGTTGCAGAAACCAAATAGCTTGCAAAGCTGAAAATACTATCTGGCATCTCACAGAAAAAACAAAACAAAACGCTAACTTGTGGTCTAAATTACTGTACTTCCCTTATTTATGTTGTCTCCATTTATACTCTACAGGAGAGGGCCAATTCTAGTAAGTTGGCCGTTTGTTTATGGTTATCTTCTTGAAGTGTATTTTTATGGTCCTACCATGTGGCAGACAGACACTGTTACAGGCACCAGGAATATAAGAATAAATAGGCGTAGCCCTTCACAAATTCAGAGGGGCACTGACATACAAAATAATAATGATGTAACAAGGTGGTAAGCGCTTTAGCATAGGTGTATGAAAGTTCTGTGAGAACACAGAAAACAGATGCTTATATTTATTCGGATATAAATTTTAGACTTTTATTCACAACATACCATTTCTCAGAATAACTGAGAAGTAGGTAAAGTTTTGTAGTTGAAGCTTTGAAGGGTCAAGTAACTTTTCCAAAGCTCATAAACTATCAAGAAGTAAAATTTGAATATGTATCTAGATGTCCTTACTTCAAAGTTTAGACTGTTATTCAACATATTGCTTTATACAACATAATACCCTGCCCTGATCGTTTTTTCCTTAATCAAAATTTCCTTTGGATGTATTTTTGAAAAGACATGCTAACCCTACTCAGTTGCATCCTTTAACTCATTTCATTAGCTTCTGCTTTTGGTTGGGAAATGGATTAAGAGATATTTGTGAACCTGGCAAGGATGATCTGTCATCTTTGGTCAGTGCTAGGCTTGGTAGAAGCTATGTGCACAACTGAAGCCTTTAATGGAAGAGCTAGTCTGTATGGTTCTGTGGTATATTTTCAGGAATAAATGTTTAGTGTAAGTTGCCTAATGGGAAATGTGTCAGGGTCATATACATATTAGGTCACATACATGGTAATGTTGTGCCTGAATGATGGAGTTATGTTTTCAGATAACTCTAATGATTTTATTTTTTATATTTGAGCTATTCACTTTTTCTGTCGGTCTTCTATTATTTGGTCTTTGGTGCAGTTATTCTTTGTCCAATGTATTTCTCCAATTATCCTGAGATAATGTTGGTTAGAGTTGCCAGGATTAGTAGACAAAAATATGGTTCAGTTTTAACTTCAGACAAACAATGAATAATTTGTCATATAAACATGTTTAAAACACTGAATGAAATATATTTTGGGGAGGATCTGTAATTAAAAGTTAACTGAGCATTCTGTATTTTATCTGGCATCACCAGCATAGGTACAATTTGATATGTTCTCAACTCATCTCTTTATTTTAACCTTCTTCACCATGGTATTGTCAGAGTTGGAATGATGACAGACTTACCTCATCACTGACTTTTTGTTTCATGTCTCGTCTCATTTTTGAGTGTTCAACTGAAAAGTCAGGATTATATTCAATACTGGGGATCGGGAACGAGGTTTGGTAATAGTAAAATTTCTGATCTGGAAGGGACAACAAACACGGATAGTTTCTCTTTAATTCAGTTGAGTTGTATAAATATCAAAGTAGAAGAAATAACATGCAAAAAAGTCCTATAAGGATGAACTCTTGGGAATTAAACATACAATAGCTGTGGCCAATACCTCTCTCTAACCTTTTTTTTTTTTAAGTAAAATGTGTATATAACATTATATTAATTTCAGGTGTGCAACATAATAATTGTATATACTCCATATATGTGTGACATATGTATATGTATATGTATATGTATATATGTCACATATATATACATATATATCACATCCTCTTTATTCATCCATAGATGGACGCTTAGGTTGTTTTTATATTTTGGCTGTAGTAAATAGTGCTGCAGTGAACTTTGGGGGTGCATTTATCTTTTTGAATTAGTGTTTTCATTTTCTTCAGACACCCAGAAGTAGATTAGCTGACTTATATGGTAGATCTATTCTTAATTTTTTTAGGAACTTCCATACTGTTTTCCATAGTGGCTGTACCAATTTATATGCTCACTAACACTGTACAAGTTTTCCCTTTTTTTTCACATCCTTGCCAATACTTGTTTTTTTTTTCTTTTCAATACTAGCCACACTAACAGATATGGGGTGATATCTCATTGTGGTTTTGATTTGCATTTCCCTGATGATGAGTGATGGTGAGCATCTTTTCATGTGCCTATTGGCCATCTGTATGTTTTCTTCGGAGAAAGGCTTATTCAGGTCTTCAGCCTATTCTTAAATTTGATTGTTTGGCTTTTTGCTATTGAGTTATTTGACTTCTTTATATATTGTGGATATTAATCCATTATCATATGTATGATTTGCAACTATTTCTAATCCATTTTTAAGATCACATATTCTCATAGTCATGTGGTTGTCAATTGTTTTATGATAAAATTATTACTTATTAGTGATAATTCATAAATTTAAGCTGTTAATTAGATTATGATAGAATGCAATATATTCTCATAAATTAACCTTGAAGTCAGAATTGCTACTAAAATGTTTTTACTTTCAGTACATTAAACATTATTAAGCCATATAATAACATAAGATGTATTGCATTATTTAAGAGATAATATTATGTGAACCAGTTCAAATTTTAAATGCTGAAAGTTATTTTTATACAAAAAGGATACTCATTTCCCAAATGTAGAGAAGTTTATGTAAATTAGTACTGCATTATGCAAAATTTGCATACATTTAAGCAAAATATTATTGCAATGAAAATTACACTCCAAAATATTAGAGAATATTATTAGGTTTTGAAATAAATTGAGTAGATCTTCAAATTTTCAAAAGAATACAATGAGAAAGATTCTTACCAAATGCCAAAAAATAAACAAGGAGACCGATGATTATTGCTAGAACCAACACAACAGCTATGACAATAAGGGCTGTCATCCATGGTCTCAGTGAACTTGTCCTTCTACCCAGTATTGTAGGCCTTTTGAGAGAGAGAGTTGTATATTAAAGTCAAACAAAACTTAAATACTAAAAACTTAGTTTTGCATAGTTTTGATATAGAAAGGTTGGTTTGGTTTTTTCCCTATAATTCATGTTTAGCCCATATTGCATTTGGTAACATCTGAATATATTGTTCTATAAAAAAAATATAAAAATCCTATCAATGAAAAATATCACTGATTGGTATTTGACTTTATATTTTTAAAAAGTCAGAATTATACTATAGTTGACTACTGCTTCATAGACTTCCTGGTTCATTATGCTAGTATTCTGAAATATTTTTTTCTTTGTAAATGAACTAACAATATATATTTGGTTCATGTGCTTCAAATCTAAAAAACCTCAAAGAATGAGGGCATCTGGGTCACTCCTCACATTCTAGCATGAACTAACAGAGGCTCAGAATGATTAGTAAAACCTCCAAGTTGGACACAGTCACTGATAAGGTATTAGCAATGTAATGGCACAGATGGTAGCTATACTTGGTTGAACATAGCATAATGCATAAACTTGTCAAATTACTAAGTTGTACAAGTGAAAATAATATAACATTGTGTGTCAACTATACTCAAATAATAATAAAGATAAAACCTCAAAATTGAATTTTGGGAGATTTGGAACTAGATTTTGGGCTTTCGGGACTTTTTTCAGAACTCTATACTTAATCCTATAATCCCCATGTTATAAAACAAGTAATCTGTAATGCATATGAAGAGCATCTAAAATAAGACAGTTTAAAGAAAGGAAAACAGAACTGTAAAGAAGAAATAGTAAGTAAACCAAAAAGATTATTGATATAATGAACAAGCAAATAAATAGTGACCCTCAGAGCTTTGGACCCAGGAACTTTGTGATATGAGAACCACTGATGTATTTTATGTATATCTATTTCATAGGGTTATAGGATTTCAAACCTGTGATTTTTAATAGATGGTATTAGATGCAATAAGGCTATATTTACTTGAGTAAATAAGGAATCAATTAAAGGAAAAATGCCAAAGCAATAACAGTACCAAAGTATGTAAGTATGGCAAAAAGCATGAAAGACTAAATCTGAACAATTACAGAGTTGAGGTAGGCTAGAATGAGGCTGACTGGCATAGGTTGTCTAGGAAGATATCATCAGGAGAAATGGGCAAGAATATGGCTCTGAAAGTTAAAAGTAGCAGTTCTTGATCTGTTAAAGTTCTACATGGAAAAGCAGAAGAAAGAATCACCTTCTCTGGATTGGTAGCTGGTTGTGGTAAAGTAGAAAGTAGATCCCCACTAAATAATTGAAGATATCAACTGAGGGTGGGACTTTTGGCATCAATAATCTGGAAAAAGTAGGGATACTTCTTTATTCCTATATCTGGGCAAAGCAGCTACAGGCAGTTTCCTCACCCCAGAACCATCAACCTGAGCTCTGATAACTACCTCAATCAGTTAGTACTAATTCTGAGTCCTGCTGTGTTTCTGGAAGGATCCAAAGTGCTTACCACTCTTTGGTTCATAGTAAGACATGAGTCTTAAAATCTGCAAACATATAAAGTATCGTTAGAAGAGCTGGGGTCCTGCTGGGGTAAGGAAATTGCTGACGAAAATATTCACCATCTTTATTAACGGAAGATCATGGATAATCATGAACTCATTCGGTTAACATTTACCAAGTTTCTTCTGAGTTTCTTTCTGCTTGGGATTCAAAGATGAATAAGACATAGTCTCCTATCTTTAAGAACGTGTAATCTAGTGGCTAAGTAACTAGTAAAATTCAAGTGATAAATGTCATGACAGAATTATCCAATAAGCTATGAGAAATGAGTGGTACAAATGGTTTTACCTTAAAGAACTTATCCTTTGAATCGGCTTTTGGAGGCAGAGAAGGAGGAATCAGCAAGAATGATGGGTATGACAGGCAGAGGAACAGCATAAACAAAGGTAAAATAACATAAAACAAGGACAAGGATTTCTCAAGGACATACATGAGAAAGTAGAATTTATGCATGAGAATAGAGGTAAACTTAATTAATGCATGTGCTCATTAGTTAACTCAGTAAACATGTATGGAATATAATGGAATATAATGCAGAATCTTCAATAGCTCTTCCTCTCAAGGAACTTATAGTCTTATAGGGAAGGAACAACACAGTGCATACAAATTGCTACTAAAGTTGCGGAGTAATTCTAAAAGAATTTCAGAAAAGGACTAATGATTTCTCTTTGGAGGAAATAATAATTGGAAAATAATGATAGTTTTTTAAAGCTTGAAAATAGGGGGCCCACCTTCTCATTGTCTTCTCCTCTGAGTCAGATACGGAAAACCATTCATAGAAAGGAAGTTTATGTCACAACAGAATTCTCATTATCAAAAGGGTGTGGTTTCCTGTTGAACTTCTAACACCAGGAACATCACTGTGACTGAATTATAGTCTTATGTATGCGTTGAAATTGAAAAACTGATTGAGTACATTTTCTTAATTATAGAGACATGCTCTAAAATATTTAATCCTAGATGTTTTTTTAAAAAATAAAATAAGTTTTCTCCCTGATTTCTTTTCAGTACTAATCTAATTTTAACTTACACACTGATGAATTTCAATGGCTGGTATCAGTGGTTATTCCAGATTGGTAGAGCCTGCACCTCATAGGTACTTGGTAAATATTTGTCTACTAAATAAAATAGTGTGTCGTAAAAGAGGAGGCAACCCTAAACTATTTCTAACACAAAACTCTTTTCAGCCCAGAGTGTTGCTAGAGATGAATTTCTTCAGATATGGCAGGAGGGAAAACGAGCTTAAGCACTCGTTTTCCCTCCTGCCCAAGACACAATTACAAATTTTTAAAAAGATTTTTATTTTTATTATTTATTCATGAGAGACGCAGAGAGAGCGAGAGAGAGGCAGAGACACAGGCAGAGGGAGAAGCAGGCTCCATGCAGGGAGCCCGACGTGGGACTCGATTCCGGGTCTCCAGGATCAGGCCCTGGGCTGAGGATGGCACTAAACCGCTGAGCCACCCGGGCTGCCCCACAATTACAAATCTTACACAAAAATCTCTAAAGGACAATTCTCTCCTTCTCTTTCCTTTCTGGCTTCTCCCTCATCCTAATCCTTCTAATTCCAAGAATTTAATTTTAGTCAGACTTATTCCATCCAGATGACAAAACAGATTCACTGTAGTGTAGGAGAATCCAGCCTCAGAGAAGCCTTTGACACTCAAACAAACAAAAACTATAAGTGACCTCACCATTGAGGTATTTGTGCCAAAGCAAAGCTGAGCAGTGTCTAGGAAACTTTTCACAAAGAGTCAAAGCATTTTTGATCCTTCCTCTACCTTTGGTTACATTCAGAGTGGCTCATTATCCAGACCTTCATGGGGAGGTATTTCCTGAACTAAAGCTCAGCAGAAAGGAATGAGTTCTTCTTGCTCTTATCAGTGTTAGCCAATGTCACAATTTTTTACCAAGGTATAGATTCAAGTCCTTCCCTTTAGACAGCTCTACTGGCATCTATTATTTTTCCTGGAACTTTTTAAATGCTTTATATGACCAAAATATTTTTCCTCAGGGATTAAAAGATGAGAGATAAAGGGATTTCTTTCTGCCAGAGCCATGGCCACATGATTTGAAGGGTTCATTGTCTCTGAAAGAGGTTGTTCATAGTAGTTAAGAGTGTGGGTTCTAAAGAAGACATACACAGGCCAACAAGCACATGAGAAAATGCTCCGCATCACTTGCCATCAGGGAAATACAAATCAAAACCACAATGAGATACCACCTCACACCAGTGAGAATGGGGAAAATTAACAAGGCAGGAACCAACCAATGTTGGAGAGGCTGTGGAGAAAGGGGAACCCTCCTGCACTGTTGGTGGGATTGTGAACTGGTGCAGCCACTCTGGAAAACTGTGTGGAGGTTCCTCAGAGTTAAAAATAGATCTGCCCCCTGACCCAGCAATTGCACTGCTGGGGATTTACCCCAAAGATACAGATGCAGTGAAACGCCGGGACACCTGCACCCCGATGTTCATAGCAGCAATGTCCACAGTAGCCAAACTGTGGAAGGAGCCTCGGTGACCACTGAAAGATGAATGGATAAAGAAGATGTGGTCTATGTACACAATGGAATATTCCTCAGCCATTAGAAATGACAAATACCCACCATTTGCTTTGACATGGAGGGACCTGGATGGTATTATGCCGAGTGAAATAAGTCAATTGGAGAAGGACAATCATTATATGGTCTCATTCATTCGGGGAATATAAAAAATAGTAAAAGGGATTATAGAGGAAAGGAGAGAAAATGAGTAGAAAATATCAGAGAAGGAGACAGAACATGAGAGACACCTAACTCTGGGAAACGAACAAGCAGTGGTGGAAAGGGAGGTGGGCAGGGGGATGGGATGACTGGGTGACAGACACTGAGGGGGGGCACTTGACAGGATGAGCACTGGGTGTTATGCTATATGTTGGCAAATCTAACTCCAATAAAAAAAATATACAAAAAAAAGAAAAGAAAAAGAGTGTGGGTTCTGTAGCCAGCCTACTTGGTTTCTTATTCTGGTTCCCCTTATGTGGGACCCTGGACAGTCATTCCACCTCTTTGGTAAAGATTCCCTTTACCAAATCTTTACCAAATGGGGGTAATAATACCCATCTTGTAGGATTATTGTAAAGACTAAATGAGTTAATATACATAAGAACACTTAGAATAGTATTTTTTTTTAGAATAGTAATTAAAACATGGTGAAGACTTAGGAGTTTTGGTTATTTTATTATTTTTATTATCAAAACCTGCAGAGAAAGGATACCAAGGAGTTTGTACATAGATGAGGTGGAATGAGCTGATGAAAGTGTGTGCTGGATGGTAGATGTGTTGCTTACAAAGGAAAGAAATAAATACTGGTGCCAGGACCTTGGGCAATAACACAGGCCAGAAACTATGCACAGACTGGGAAGTCCCTTAAGACTTAAGAACCTAGCAAAGCCCTGAAAATTTCCATGGAGAATTCTGGCAGATAAGAAAATCTAAGTTTGGGATAAGGGGGGCTACCAGAGCCTTCAGGAGAAATCTCAGGTTTCAGAAGTAGGCATTATCAGATAATCACATTTTGGAACATCCGTAGGGAAAGAACTACAATAATGAGTATGAGAAAGTTTAAGACAAGACAAGAAGGGTAAATCATCTGGCTGGATTTTTAATCCATTGCCCAAGGAAGGTAGAATAACTCTGGAAGAAAGCTGTTGTTATGCAAATATCACAAGGTGGCGGTGTTATTATTCATAATAACAGTGGCTTAGCAGTGATGATGATAATGATTTAATTGTACCACCAGATATGATAAGACTTACATAAAATCTGTGATGTGAGTAGAAATACTAACTAAAAGTTGTGCAAAAGATTAAATAAGGAGATTTGTGCTTGCTTTTATGTTTCTTGTTCTGACAAGCTGTGTGTCTTGTTTCCATAACTCCACATTATGCAAATAAGAAAGACGTAATGTTTCATAAATGAAAAGTTGACTGATGTCATAATTAAAATAACTGGTATTTTGGCTGATAAAAGTTCAAAAGGGGATAATCAAGGTCAGAGAGTGCTGCTCTTCAAATCTCTGCTCATTAACACAAATTTACATGGTGAGGTCCATGGGAAACTATTCCTTGAAGGAAATTTTAGATGTATTGAAGTAATTAAAACCTGATAAGGACCAAAAAGAATGCGTAGCCCATTGACAAGGGCCATTGAAGAGAAGGTGATTGGCCAGAGCAGTACTGCACCCACTTTGGCCAATACTGCTTCAGTTTTATTGGTACATTTTCCCTTGTCTTACTAATATTTTTAATTAAGCTTCATTTATCCTTAGTCATCTCTTTTCCTACTGCTATTTAGCAACAACTTTTGACCTCCACAAGAAAGCAGGACTAGTTTTGAACATTGAAGCATGCACAGATATATTAGCTACAAATTTTTTCTAATGAACAAGTTCTACTGTCACTGTATCTGACCAGTGAGAAATATAGGATTTCACTCATATGTGGAGTTTAAAGAAACAAAACAGATGAAATAGGGAAAGGAAAGGAAAAATAAAATAAGATAAAGACAGAAAGGGAGGCAAACCATAAGAGATTCTTAAATATAGAGAAAAAACTGAGGGTTGCTGGAGGAGAGTTACTGGGGGATGGGCTAAATGGATGATAGCCATTAAGGAGGGCACGTGTTAGGATGCACTCAGGTGTTATATGTATGTAGTAGATCACTAAATTCTGTTCCTGAAACCAATACTATACTATGTTAATTAACTGGAATTTAAATAAAAACAAATAAATAAAGTAAAATTTAAAATGTGAAAGAAAATGAAGTAAAGCCTTTCTTGAGTCATAGGAACTATTGAAAGAAAGATGTGAAACTGCTGGAGAAGTCACATGAGTGTCAAAAGGGAAGGGTAATGGTAGGAAGGTAACTTTGACAGGTTCAGTGAACAATAACTTATAACTGTCAGGAGTTTTTACATTTAATCAAAACATACTTTGAGCTTCCAGAGTCTTTTGGAGTCCTCCTTCCTTCCTTCCTTCCTTCCTTCCTTCCTTCCTTCCTTCCTTCCTTCCTTCCTTTATTGCTTTAGCACTTTTATTGAGATACAATCCATATGCCATAGAGTTCACTAATTTAAAGTGTTCAATTCAACAGTTTTTAGTATATTCCCAAAGATGTGCAACTATCACTATAATCATTTTTCAAACCTTTTATCACCTCAAACAGAAACTCTGTACCCATTAATAGCCCCTTTCTATTTTTTCCTAACTCCTTGACTCTAGGCAACCACTAATGTACTTTCTGCCTCTACAGATTTATTTATTCTGGACATTTCACATAAACTGAATCATATAATAGGTGATATTTTGTATTTGTCTTCTTTCATTTAGCATAATATTTTCAAAATGTATTGATGTGATAGCATTTATCACCTCCATACTGTTTTACATAGGGAGAGGTAAGACTTCATTTGTTTTTATATTTGTCTTATCCATTTTATGGATATGCTATATTTTATTTTGTACATTCATCAGCTGACGGACATTTGGATTGTTCCTACTTTTTGGGTATTATGAATAATGCTGCTCTGAGCATTCATGTTCAAATTTTTGTATGGAAATGTGTTTTCATTTCTTTTTCATGTAGAGCTAAGAGTGGAATTCCTGGGTCATATAATAATTCCATGCTTAACATCTAGAGGAGCTGCTAAACTTTTCCAAAATGTCTGCACCATTTTACATTCCTATCAACAATGTAAAAATGTTATAATTCTTCCACATTTTCACCAATCTTTTCTTTTTTCTCTTTGCCTTTCTTCAGTGGCTTTTGATTCTCTTCCTTCTACTTGTTTCTTTGCTTTGTTCTTATTGTATCGCCCTCTTTCTACTTAATTTGTTTGTTTCTTATTGTACTCTTCTTTACTTCCCTTTACTTTTTAAAATCACATTTTTAAAAAGGAAATATATGTGTTAATAAGATGATCTATAATTTTCTAGATTACCCACTCTCTAAACTTCGAAATCACAGGCCATCTCCCTCTGTACAACTGCTTCACAAAGTCAATCTACCTCTGAATTGTCTTTTCCATTTGGGCCCTTCTTTGCATGTCCTTAACACCATCCTACTTCAGGCATTCAGTGTATTTCATCTGGACAACCACAGTGGCTATTAATAGATCTCTTTATTGCCAGATAATTTCCCCTCAAATACATTCTACAGCATTGCTTCCAGAATTATTTTCCAATTATACAGTTCTAATAGTGTGATTCTTTCATTCAAAAACCCTCAGATATTTCTCATTATGCAGACCATAAGTCTTGAGTTAGTATTCATTCATGCATCCAATCATTTATTGAGGAAATATTTATAGAGTTCCCATTATGTGCTAAGAACTGATTCTGCTGCTGGAAAAACTGTGGCAAACAAGACTGGCAAGTTCCCTTCTTTAATGAAGCTCACAGGCTAGTGGAAGGAGAAATAAAAATAAAACAAGCCAAAGAATAAGTTTCAACTCATGAAAACAAAACAATAGATAGAGAGAGTGACTAGAGGCTGGGGAGAGAGGCTGCTTAATTGAGTAGCAGAGAATTATCCCTGAAGAGACACCATTTCAGCTGAGAGGTGAATTGTGAAGATGAATTGAGAAATTAATTGTGAAGCTTCTCAAAGAACTGGGAAAGAGCAACCAGATGGCAGCAAGTTCCTAGAGATGGAACAGGGTGAGCTTGGCTGAGTTCTTGGGAGAAATCACGCCAGGGTTCCAGATCACAGTGGGTCCAAGAAAGAGTAGAAAAGATTCAGCCAGAGCGACAAGCAAGGATCAAATCACAGGGCCCCTGAAGATGACGATGGCAAAGTGTTGATGACTGGACAACTTTAAATATAGGAAGATCATGACATAATTTAGAATTTTGAAAGAAGGGTCTTTCATTTACTGTCTAACTTACTTTTGGGTTCTTCCTTCCCATCACATGTGCCAATCTCTTCCTTTTATTTGCCCATTTCTGTTTTGTTTACAGCATCCCTGCTGCCTTAAATATCCTTTCTTCCTCTGTGTTCCTACCCTTTCTTGTTGCAGCAGCTGGTATTTCCATTTCTGGAAACCTTCCAATGTGCTTCTCGAATGTCTTCTCCCTCTTTTAAGAGTCAGTTCCTTTCACTGTAATCCCACTCCAGGTAGAAACAACCTTGAAGTTTCTTCTACCTATTTGCCATTTTGTTGTATGGGCCATGTTCTATTTCATATTTTGGCTATCTGTGCCACTCTGTCCTCCTCACTACTTCAGCTTCCCAGTCTTGCACTATGCTCTATATCTTATAGTTACCCATAGCTTCAATATCTCCATAATATAAATTTTAATCATCCAACTCTGCAACTACCCCCACTCTTCTTTCCAGCCCACTGCGTTAATACCCTGACTTCAACCCCCCTGGGACTCATAATCCACTCATCCTATTATCTTTACACTGTCTCCCATCACCATCATGTTGGCATTGCTCTCTTAGTTGGCATAAATCCCATGGTCCCTAAGTATACTCATTCCTTGCATATACCCTCAGTCCTGTAATCTTCTCTCTCTATGTCATAATCATGTGGCAAAACTCCAACCCTGGTTAAATACAACTTTATACCTACTTTGTGTTTATACAAATATGGCTGGGGAAAAAAAGCTTAATTTTGCTTATGAGTCTCATTTTAAATTGTAGGAGCACTACCTCAAATTGGCTTCAGTACTTCCTAGCCATCATGCCTTCTTATTCTTTCTCCTACTGTGAGAGATAGATGATTATTTCATACCTTCTCTTCTCAAGTCTGCAATACCTCCTCTTTCATCTTCACCCTCAACTGATGGCTTTAAAAGCATTTCACTGAGAAAATAGAGATAATCAGAAGATAGAAGTCACTGACCCATCTGCCATCACCATTGTGCTTTTTTAAAAAAAAATCTCTTATTTCTCTGCCCGTGTTCTCTGCCTTTCTTCTTGTTACAACAGTAATGTAAAACAAAGTGTTTGGCCCAAAATGGGCAACAAATTCTAGTTTATTCATTGGACTGACATTGCTTTGCTTTCTGCAGAGACAATGAAATTTGAGTGAAGGGCATATGGGATAACGAGTGAAAAGATCGGGTCTAGTCTCATCCTCCTATAATTTGTCAGAATCACTTTGAAAAGAGGAAGTCAAGAATTAAGACATTATCTAGATAATTAGGAGAAAAATCTTTCACTTTCTCTTCAGGACCCAGATGGTTTTCTCAATAGCCCACTCACGTGTCTAATCTGGTCTGTATGTGATCTGTCACATATTAAGAAAGTTCTCTGGATAACTTGGGTTGCATCAGACACTATTATGAGTTAGGCTCTTAAGAAGATATTTGAAGACAACACAGTGTTACACTATTTTGTGCATTTTAACATGATATTCCACCTCTTCTAGCCAATCCTGCAAGTATCACATAGTCTTCAACAGAAAATTAGCAATATCTTTCTCAAATTATTACTATTATTTTTTTAAAGGTTGCTTTGGTCACAGCAGCCTCACGAGCTCTCTGAAGAGAGCATGTGAGGGTTAGAAAGAGCCTTAGTTGTTTTCAGACAAAATGCCTTTGCACTCACTAATCATGTGAACTCACCTCATTTATTACAGCCTGAGCTTATTAACCTCTAAAATGCAGATGACTCCTATGGAGGTATGAGAATGAAGAGATAGCAAGTGCTCGCTTGAGGTTAGCAATTGCTATCAGGCTTGAATGAAGCAGACTGGCTGACCCTGCTGAACAAAATGGGATGGTTTGAAAAGTATAAAGAAGAAAAAGAAAGAGAAAGAGAAAAAAGAAAAGTGTAAACACTCTGCTCTGACCAAGGCAGTCTAGCCACTGCATAGAAGTTGCATTCATTTGGGAGTTCCTGTCTTTATGGTAACCAAGTGTACAGATAGTTCTCGTGGCCCCAGTTTCCTATTACTCATCATCACATTGCAGTGGCAAAATACCTGCCAGAGAGTGACTATATTACTTCAGTTCAATATAAATGGCATTCATATATATCTGATAAGCTGTCTTAATTGTTGGGAGCTCTTTCTGTCTGTGTTTGATAAAACTTACATAGTGTAATCAGAGCCTCATGGGCCCCTAAGAGTCTTAGGGCCCCTATGAAGATAAGGAGTGATCCTTTACTCAAAAATGCCCCACCTTATTTCAAACAGGTTTGAAAGAACAAAGGGTGCAGTGGAAGGGTAGAAGGGTGAGGCACAGGTCAATTGTAACAATAATAATAATGATGATAATAGCTTTCATTTATACAGCACTTTAGAGTTTTTAAAGAGCTTTAGCATACCCCGTAACACTTGATCCACCCCACACACACTATGTAAGGTTCTTGTGGTAAATATGATTTGCCCATTTTTCACTTGAGGTTATAAGGATTTACTCAAGAAGATAAAAGTGCTAATGATTTGAGCCCACCTAAGTTCCTTGCCTTCTACTTATGAACATTTTCCTCTGTGGAGCACAGGTCCTAATCCAAAATTACTACAGCAATGACCAATAGGGCATGTTAGTAAAACAGAAGCTTGGGAACAGGGAAGTAAATTTTGCTGAGTGGAATTTTACTAAAAAACAATTTTATTTTCAGTCCAAGTGTGAGAATCTGGAAGAACTCCAAAACTCGGAGAAGTAGTACATGGCAATTAAGTGTTTTGAGTATTTTGTGGAGTAACCATGGCAACCAAAGACTTATAGTCAAACCATTCAGCAGACCATCTAGGAGAGGCATTCCTGAATCATGTGTCTCAAGATAGTGATGTCACTGGCTATCTGGGCTATCACCTTTAGAGCACCCCCAAAAGAAAGAGAGGACAGAAAATTATTATTATTGTTGGAGAGACTTAAAATCCTTTGGGGAAGAGACAATTCATTTATAAGTAGGACACAATAAACCATTCTATTAGGTCTGTTTTCAGAAACTTGAGTAGGAATCCAAGTCAGAAAAATATAATAAACCCCTAGAAAATCGCCTGGTCATTTGTTATACAGTTGCATTTGGCACTAGAGTCATTATCAAATCCTACTAGTACATTCTCTCTCTCTCTCTCTCTCTCTCTCTCTCTTTTTATTCGAGAGAGAAAGAGAGAGAGAGAGGCAGAGACACAGGCAGAGGGAGAAGCAGGCTCCATGTAAGGAGCCTGAGTGGGACTCCATCCCGGGTCTCCAGGATCTGGCCCTGGGCTGAAGGTGGCGCTAAACTGCTGAGCTGAGCCACCCGGGCTGCCCATATTCTCAATGGCACCTTCACTGGATTCCATTAACAGTGATAACCATTTACATTTGTAATCTTTTATAGTTTTCATGGTGTTTATCTCAAATATCAGTACAGTGGTAAAAACAGATCTTGCATATGGTCTAATGATACATAGCTATTAACTAGAGGAATCTTTATTCAGGTGTTCTGATGATCTCCAACCCGATGCTTCTTCCATGCTATTTGCTCTAATCTGGTATTTATTTTGGAATGGGAGTATTTCAGTAATCTGGATTTTAATGTATTAGTTCTTCACAAAATAGAGAATATTTAGAGAGAACAGATTATTTTGCCAAAAAGTTGGCATTTGAGCTTGAATTACAAGAATTACAGAGGATTCCGTTTGATAAACTTGAAATGATTGACAAGTTCAGGTAGTTACTATCAAAGCAATATTTAGTTGTTGTAATTATAAAAAGGAACAACAATGAAACTTAAAAGTCAAAACTTTCCCTGGCTTGCTTATCATTTATTTCTCTGAGTGCTGAAGTGTATAAGTACCCTCCATAATAATCCCATAAAATGAGAGTTTGTTTTAAAAAGTAGGGCTTCTAATTTGCATTTTCTTGAGGATGTCAACTTGGGCAAAAACAGAACAAAACACCTATTACATTAACGAAGGAAGCATTCTTCATTGTTAAAGATACCAGTCTAGAATTGCCCTCTCTCACTTCCCTGTTTACATAATATGTACTCATCTTTAAGACCTTATTCAGCTGCTCTATTTGAAGTGCTTAAATTTTGTCCTGTTTACAATTAATTCTTTTTCTGAGTTGTTTTCCAAATTTCAATTGCAATCATTATCATTTTTTGCTGTAAGCACTAATATAGGTCAATTTTGTAATTCAATTTTCTTAAATTTTTAAAACGAAATATTGTAGCCCATCTCTAAGCAGTAATATCCACCTAATACTGAGTTTGATATAGTAGCTGTATTTTCTCTCTCATACATTAAAATAAATACTACCTAAAGTCATTTCATATATCACCAGCACGAGTACTAGTCTATTAGGTAATGCTGCTGAAGTACATTGATTATATCTGTAGTTAACATTTATTGAATCTTAAATTGCATTACATTTGTTACTATTTATTGTTTTCTCAATCTTCCTTTTACCAGGAATCGGGTTTTCTTTAACCTCCTACCATGTACCCAGTTACAATTTTAGTCTTTGGTAGGAGTTGAGTATACTCGTTGTTATTGTTGAAATAAAATAACATTGAGTTCATCTTATTATTACTTAGGTTCTTGGTCTGCATAAGATATATTCTCAGTATTTACTCACTATTCCCCCTATGCATGAGTCTGAAATTCTGTGTCTGGTTCATTTACTAAAACTTAGGATTAAGACTGCATTTTAACTCAGTATTATGTCAAAAGCTAGGAAATTTGGAAGGTACTTTTTCTGAGATGGCTAGTAAACTTAGAAGCAGCATATGACTGTGCTGTGAATTCATGCAATAAGATCAATTGTGGATAGATTGGGCAATATTTACTTTCAGACTACAAACTGCTCTTTCATAAGTCTAAATAATAAATAATTATTGCAAACTACTTATTTCTTTAAAATATTTCTACATTTAAAATATTGTATATGCAAAAAACTATTCAAAAAACTAAAAACAAACAAACAAACAAACAAAACAACATTGTATTTCACTTAAATGCCGCACCAGGAGGAGAACTCTTCTTTTAAAAATTTCCTTGTCTATATAAATTTTGCCTTTTTCACTATTTTAAGTTGTTTGATAATAACATTTGATAAAAATTGATAACTTTGCTTATAAACTTCTTGGAGCTAAGAAAATTAAAGTTTATAAACTTCTTGGAGCTAAGAAAATTAGATCCGTTCCACATGATCTTGACTGATTTTCATTTTTTACTTTTGTGTTTTTGGATGAGATATTCACAAAATGACCTGCAGAACTAGACATCATCAAAGAAAACACAATAATTTGACAACTTTTTCTTAAAAGGAGATGGAAAGGCTTATGAGAGATCAAATCTGTTTATCAATTTTCTGTAAGCAAAATGAAAGTGGGATGGCAAATAAAGTTTATATGTTACAAATATGAAAAGGAGCAGGTAGGTTAACTTATAACGAATAAATTACATTCAGTATGCATTCCTTTTAATGTAGCAGTTTTACTTTACCATTTAAAAATAATTTCCATGTTTATATTAATGCCAGGTACTTCTAGTAACTGAGATTATAGCAGTGAGCAAGCCAGGTACTGTGTCAAATCTATTATTGTATTTTTAGCACCTGGAATATGGCAGGTGCTCAAGATTTTTCTCTATCGAAATAATAGGGAAAAAGGTAGGCTCAGAGAGGAATCCTAAAGAAGACTAACGTTTAAGATATGGGCAAGGAATAAAGAAGTCCGAAAACCACAGAGGAAAATAAGAAGGAAAGTAAAGGGTGATATAATAATGAAAGATAGAGGATATTCTAGGAAGGAGTGATCCATAGTGTTATATACTGTTGAGAAATCAAATATGATAAAAATTTAGATTAAGTAGTAGTGAATCATTGGTGACCTAGGACAGGAGAAGGAACAGAGTAGTGATATTATAAACCAAATGTCAGTGGATCTGAGGAAAAATTGGGACTGAAAAGACAGAACAACAGATATAAACCTTTTTTTTTTTTTTTTTTTACCAAGAGTTTGACTCTGGATGGGAAGAGAGAGATCAGTCATCAAGGCATATGGGGTGGATGGAGAAATTTTTTCCTTGTGAATGGGACAATTTTGAGTATACTTAAAATGGTGTTAACCAGTCACAGAGATCTTGTGGTTGGGGGGATATTTGAAGGGTCCTGGATTCTAAACTATGAGGTTCTCACATACGAAATTGCCATTTGTAGAGGTCAAAAGTGGTCATGAATTGACATTTTCCTATGGTTAAGCCTAGTAGATCCGGGAACTTGGACACACTATAGGCATCCTCTTAGAGTATGAATGGATATAGGCAGGTTTGTTGGTTTGCTGTCAGGAAGTTGAAGGAGTTTCCATCTAATTAATGAATCACATTAGTAGAAACATGAGAGGACAGGTGGTGAGAATTGAACATTTGAAGAAGCTGAAGGAGTGGAAATAGTCATTGTGGCAAATGGGAGTACAGACTAAGGGGATGTAATAGGAATGCTGATTAGAGCTCAGTCCTCAGATGAACTGGCATCTCTTGGAAATTTGAGAATTTTCTGTAGCATTCCTCAGTGGTCTGAGCAGGGATGTGTCATTTTTCAGATAGTCATAGACTCTCTAGAATTTATCGAGGTATGAACGATGAAAGAAACACAGGACAGGGATCCCTGGGTGGCGCAGCGGTTTGGCGCCTGCCTTTGGCCCAGGGCGTGATCCTGGAGACCCGGGATCGAATCCCACATCAGGCTCCCGGTGCATGGAGCCTGCTTCTCCCTCTGCCTGTGTCTCTGCCTCTCTCTCTCTCTCTCTGTGACTATCATAATAAATAAATAAAATAAAATAAAATAAAATAAAATAAAATAAAATAAAATAAAAAAAGAAACACAGGACAGTTGAATTTAATGGAGTTTGGCATCATTAAAAAATTTGTTGAGGATCTCCTGGACGGCTCTGTTGGTTAAGCATCAGCTTTTGGCTCAGGTCATAATCCCAAGGTCCTGGAATTGAGCCCTGTGTCAGGCTCCCTGCTCAGCAGGGACTCTGCTTCTTCTTCTCCCTTTTCCCCTCTCCCCTGCTCATGCTCTCTCAAGTGCCCTTTTATCTCTCTCAAGTAAATAAATAAAATGTTTTTAAAAATTTGTTGAAATCATGAACATAAAGGCCATTAAAAAACAAAAAAGAACATGTGTGTGTGGGTGTATGTATGCTTTGGGGGTGGCAACTAATGGGTATAAAGAATTCATGGTAGACCATGTGACTCTTATTCTCAGGATTATAAATTTGGGCCCCACGTTGGGTATGGAGATTATTTTAAAAATAAAATCTTAAAAAAAAGAATTTACAGATTAGAAGAGCTAATGAATAAAAAAATACTCTTACACATTAGAAGTAACTAAAGCTTTAAGAAGGAAGGTTAGGATAGAGATAGTTGTCCAAAGTTATGATTCAGAAAGAGTAATTCCAAGTCATGACAAAGTCTAGGGTGTGGACATGAGAGTAATATTTGAAGAGAATATTATAGAGATTAGGAGATCAAGGAAATAAATGACTAGAGTGTTGCATATCAAGCACATGGGCACTGATGTTACCTAGAGTAGATGTGATACTTGAAGTAGAGAAAGATGGGAAAGCAAGTACCAGTCTTCAATAAAGTGGGGGGCATAATCATAATCATAATCATAATCAGATCCATAAGAACTGCCATGAGGAAAGAAAGAGGACAGAGAGTAAATTGTGTGAACCTCAGAGGAACAAGGAAGTTTGCAAGGGCATTTACAGGGATGTGGAGAGTAATGGTCCCCGGTGGCATTAGAGAGTGAGGAGGATAAAGACTAAATCTTCAGTAATAAACCCTTAGTTGAGATGATTGTAAAAAATAAAGTATCATATGGAAAGAAATATATTTCAGTTTTCTAAGGGTATAAGAGAATATGCAAAGAAAAGAATTTAGGATGTAGAGCAGTTTGCTAATCAAGGAACGCCATTCCAGAAATTGTGAAAGTGCAAAAGATAACTTATCCTAAGGAAACAATTTTGAATGTGTGCCAAAATCAGCCAGAAGGATGTTCATTATAATAGTGTTGCTTACAATATATCTGTCCATTTTACCAAGATTGAAAAATAAAAAAATAGAAGTTTAACAATAATCTAGCACGCCATTTTCCTATAAAAATGTTTAACCATAGAAAAACAGATGTTTGTATCTTATTAAGTCTTATTTTTAAAAAATATATCAAAAAGAAAATACAAATGTATATCCATGTATATTGTGTGTGTGTTCCAATGAAACTTCAATTGCTTTTTTAAACTTGGAATTATGCTACTTCAGAGATATTAATTATTCCTTCTCAGATTAGGGGCCATCTGTTGTCTCATTATTTTTCTTTTTTTCTTTTTTTGTATCATGTCCTTGTCTTACACTGATAGTGCTGAATTCCTAGAGCCCCAGGCACTATTACAGAAAATAGGGACATATGCCATTTAAATGACAACTTTTGTTTCCAAATTAAAAATCACTGGACATAGTCTTTTTATGCTTATTGTATGAAACACAGACTTGATTTAATGTGGGAAAGAACTTAAAATCCATCAATGGTTATGAGTATATGAAAAGAGACTCTTGGTGGTTTCCAGAAGCAGTAAGGAAGATGGGGAGAAATGAGTGAAGGTGTCAAAAGGTACATACTTCCAGTTATAAAGTAATTAACTCATGGATATATAAATTACAGGAAGGCAACTATATTGTATGTTTGGAAGGTGCTAAGAGAGTGATCTTAAAAGCTCTTATCACAAGAAAAAAGTTATAACTGTGTGGCGGTGGATGTTAACTAGACTTATTGTGGTGGTCTTGTCATAATATAGACAAATATCAAATCATATTGTGCACCTGAAACTAATGCAATGCTATATATCAATTATATCTCAATTAAAAAAGACTAACATCTCTGTGAGGCAAAGAGAAATGTAAAATTATTCAAAGCCTCATTGTAGGAATATGATAATCCAAGGAATCTATTTCATAGTTACTCGGTTTTAGGAAAGAAAACAATGACTAAAAATTATAAATGTATTAACACCTATTTATATCACTACATCTAAATACAGAGTGGCTTACTAGATGGGTAAACAAAATATTTCTGTGTAAAAAAGAATCTCTGAACATGATATGAAATCCAATTACATTCCTAGCATGGATGCTGATGTGGGGCTCAATCTCAAGACCCTGAGATCATGACCTGAGCCAAAATCAATAGTTGTACACTTAACTGACTGAGTGAGCCACTCAGGCACCCCAGTACATAGTAATTTCTGAGAAAATATAGGATTATTAAAGAAATTGAAGAGCAAAAAGAGGGGAAAATAGGATTAATGGAATTACCTTTATTGTATGGAATCACCACTTTTTTCCCTACAGAATGGGGATACTTTTAAGTAAAAATAAAAATAATATTAATAATGATCATCATCTTACTTCTGTTACATTCCATTTAAAAAGTAATCCTAATATGTTTCAATTTTAGAAATAATATCAATTAAATGTGAAAAGTTGTTTTTGTTCCTTTATTTTGTTCCTTTGCCTTTTAACAAGATAAACCTATTAGCTTGTGGATCTATGGTGAGGAGCCAGAAAGGGGAACATTTTGAATGATTGTAGAGAATTAAATCTGTTGGGGGATTGTGATTCAGAAATCCACACATGCTTAATTGAGTTTTATAAATAACATCCAATTATTACCAACAAAGGATATAGTGGAACTCTAAACAACATTAGAAAAGACTTTTGTAATTCCCTCATTATCTTGAGTTATTTGTACTAATTGACTCATATTTTTACAGAAAGAATTAATGTTCAAAATATTAAAAAATACAGAATGGATTAGATGGGAGTGGGAACAAAAAATATCTAAGATTTATTTTCTATAGACTTCATTCTAAGTCTATTAAAATACAAAAATTTTAGGATTATTTATTTGCCCTTACTTTCTTTTGATATTCTTACATATAAGTTGTTCTTATATTGTTCTTTAAGGTTTTTTTAAAAAAAATTATTTAGTTATTTGACAGAGAGAGTGCACATGTGCACAAGCAGTGGAAGCAGGAGAGGGAGAAGCAGGAAGCCCCATGCAGGGATCATGACCCGAGCTGAAGACAATTAACTGACTGAGCTACCCAGGTATCCCTAAAGTTTTTATTTTATTTTATTTTATTTTTTAAAAGATTTTACTTTTTTATTCATGAGAGATGCACAGAGAGAGGCAGAGACAGAGGGAGAAGCAGGCTTCCATGGAGAGCCTGTTATGGGACTTGATCCTAGGACCCCGGGATCAAGACCTGAGCCAAAGGCAGACACTCAACCACTGAGCAACCCAGTTGCCCTAAAGTTTTATTTTTAAAAAGCAAAGGACTTCTCAAAGGACGTTAAGATTCTTATTCATTTTTTGGAGTTTTAATGTTTATCAATTTCAGAATCAGGGTAAAATACAATACTCCCTATACAGTTTGTATATTTCCACTCTCTTCAATGTGTCAATTAAATGTAAAATTTAGAGAGATCACAAATGGCATTATATATCCTAGAGTCTGGATTACCACATCCTTCCACTCCTACAAACTTCCATAATGTTACTTCAGGCTCTGTTTTTCCTTTCTTTTCCTCTCTGTGATTATCTCATTTTCACGTTAAAAATTCCAATTAAAATCCAACTTTTTAAATTCTTCAAATCCTAAGTATGAAATTGTTAGCATGGATACCTGAAATAAAAAGATTACTATGACTAGTAATAATCATACTAGTCAATCATTATTACTAGTAGTAATAATGACTACATTATTTTCTTTAACAGCTTATTAAGTTAAATTTAATTTTTAAAAATCTGTTAAATTCCCAATTCAGGATAATTTTCAGAATTAAGGACCACAACCTAAAACAACTTTTTCAAACAGGAAATCAAGTTAAACTTACTGATACATCATACGCTGCTGGGAACGCAAACTCCTCCACTTCAGTGTTGCTTGTGCTTTCTTGTCAAATGAATGGCATCCTGGGCATTCCTTCAGATTTGTAAGCTGACTTAAAAAATGCTTAAGGATTTAGAATAAACTAGTTTAACAAGTTGGGATGGGTAAATTTTAACCAATCGTAGAGTTTGGAGCAGAGAATCACTTGATAAGTCTTTGTTGCAGGAACTAAGAATTTCCTGGTTCTGGCTAATGAAAATAAATGAGAAACAATATTGCGTTCAAAACCTAAGCAACACCCTTGAAAACTTGGATTTGTCTTTCAAGAGATGTCACTCTTTGTTCTGAGTCACTACAAGTCTGGTCTTCAGACTCTGTGGTTCATCTTGAAAGGCAAGCATGAAATACACTCAGAGGTTTCTATAAAACATTTGTTAGTCTTTGACTTCTTTTTCTTAGTGCAATAGTATCTGTACTACTATGTGTGGCCTAGTAGTTCATTTTGTGTACTCGAAAAGGGGTTCCAGCTTTAAGGTAGGAAAATGAAAATGTATTTGAGCCAATTGCCATTTTTAAGGGCTTCACCAGCTAATTATCTTCTCTCCATAGGCTCTCCTTTGTAGCTACAGAGGCATCTAACCTTCTTTGACTTTGGGTTTTCTTTTCTATCTATACAGTCCTTTTCTCCCCATTTGTCTTTGCCTACACATCTAAAATTTCCTTTCCCTTCTTTCTAGCATCGTTCTCAATTCAAAATCCGCCTGGCTGTAAGATTCAAGTAATTTAACCAGAATCTGTCTAAATAGAGTCCATAGACTTTGAAAACCTACACTCTAAGATGACTCCTCCAGGAGGATATCCTCGGTTTGCCTGGCTTTCACACCATCTGAATAACCCTTAACCCATGCTTTCCCTTCAGGCCGGCATCTAGTTTTAGTTTTGTTAATTCTCAGGTCTATAAATCCACTTCTCTCTAATGTTAGAGAGTGAAAGATTTGAGGCCAGAAATTTTGATGTTTTCTAATACACCTACCAGAACCTCTGCAAACACTTTGACATTGGGTACTTACTTTCTTTTAGTCAATTTGACAATCTATATTCTCGTATTTCCATCCCTCTTTTGTTTTGAAAGTTTTGCCAAAACAGGAACATATGATAATTACAATCAATAAATGAACATATGGACAAAATGTTCAAATTAGCTAATAAAGTTTTATATCTTTGTCAATTTTTCTATTAATGTGTAACAAAATGCTATAAACTAAGCCACTTAAAACAACAACCCCTTATTATCTATTTTTATTCTGCACATCAGAAATCCAGGCAAGCTCAACTTTGTTCTCTGCTTACTGTCTCAAGGGCTGAAAGCAAGGTGTGAGCTTAGCTGGGTTCCTTTGTAGAGGCTATGGTGAGAAATCATGTCCCAGCTCATTCAGTTCATTGGCAGAATTAAGTTCCTTGCAGAAAGACTAAGTTCCTTATTTCTTTGCTGCCTGTCAGCTGGGGCTGCCCTGCTTCTAGAGGCTACCTGCAATCCTTGATGCATGGTACTTTCCATCTTCAAGCTAGCACTAGTGCATCTTCTCACATTTACAATCTCTGACATTTCTCCTACCAGGAAGAGAAAATGCTCTACTTCTGAAGGATTAGATTAGACTTACCTGGTAAATCTCTTTTTAAATTAATTCAGGGTTAACTGGTTAGTAACCTTAATCATATCTATCAAATTCCTTTTGCCATGTAACATCATCATGGACGTACCTCATCTTATTCACAATGAGTTCAAGGCAGAAGATCTTGGAGGACCATTTTAGAATTTCTGCTTAATTGCAACTCTAAAAGAAAATATTTTTTCTTTTTTTTTAAGATTTTGTTTATTTATTCATGAGAGACACAGAGAGAGAGGCAGAGACATAGGCAGAAGGAGAAGCAGGCTCTTTGCATGAATCCTGATGGGGGACTCAATCCCTGGACCCTGGGATCACACCCTGAGCCAAAGGCAGACACTCAATCACTGAGTCACACAGCCATCCCGAAATATTGTTTTCTATCTTTTAAACTATATGATGAATACTGTTGGTCAATTTTAATGAAAATTTAACATCATTTACTCCAAGGATATGGTCAGTTGGTACAATAGTTTCAGAAAGCAAACTTGCTAATATGATAAGAAGGGAAAACATCTGTGCAAAAGGATTCATTTGTGTATATAACATTACAGTGTATTTAAAGCACTAGAAGTACCTTTTTAAAAACTGAAGGGAAGAAACCAAGATGAGAGATTAAAATGGAAAATAGGAAGAGAAGAATCATGAAGTTTTTGTGCATGAAGAAATGGAGTTTTTTTTTTTACCCCATAGGTCAGGAGTTCTTAATTTCTTTTTATGCCATGAGCATCTTTGGTTGTCTGGTGAAGACTATGGATCCCTTCTCATGATATTATTTTTTAGATGCATAACATAGAATATACAGAATTCTAAAGAAGCCAACATATAACAATATTGTTACTGGAAATTTTAAAAATTTGTGATGGAGTAATAAATATCCTTTTCTATAAACATAGTAAATCACAGGATATAGCAATGTTGAATAACATAATTTGTTGTAATGAGCATAAACTAAACATATGTTGATACATATGTAATAATTTAAATGAAAGAAAGGTATCTCTTTTGGCGACAAAGTCATTGATATAGGTTATGTTACTATTTTTATTTTTGTTTGAGGTTTTTTTGCCTATTTTATAATAGAAAGAAATAGTCAAATTCTTTAAAAGTTAATAAAAATAAAGTTAAGATTTATTTTCTATCCAAGTTTTGGACACTGTATTAAGTATATTAAGTATCTCTTCTGTAGAAGATGGAGAAATAAGTATTTGAAACAGAAGTGCATGATAATGGACTAGAGGACACCATGATTGAAGAAGGCAGATCATTTTGAGGTTCTTCAAAAAATCCAGATAAAAAATGATGGAAGTGGAATAGAAGTTAGAGTCATTTAGTTTTATAAGTTCAAGGAATTGAGGCAAAGTGTGGGTCATCACTTGGATGTTGAAATTGACCACAATGAAGACAAGAGTTAGAGAGGGTTATTTTAGCAAACAGTACCTCAGTAAATATGGGTAGTGATCAAGAGGTTGGCAGTGATTAGGAGGGGCAATATACAGTATAGCTAGAGTATGAGCCTATGTACTAAAAATACTATGTTTTTATATTAGTGTGTAGCAGTAATTGTTGGAAAACTATACAAGTATTTGGAAGCTTTTAGTTATATGTTGGAAGAATTTTGACTCTAGAGAGAAAAAGCAATCACGTGAGAGGCAGCCCGTGAGGAGACGTGTTAGATGGGGACATTCAGACTTCAGTAAGATGGTGGGGGGACATTCTGTGAAGAGGCTGAAGATCTGGGAATATTTTAATAAAAAGAAGCAAGTTGGTTCTCAGTGGAACCAACTGAGAAAGAGGGTAGTAGAGAAATGTTAAACCAGGAGGGAAGACAAAGAGCAATATGAGGAGACGTAGAAGAAGCCACAGGCATAAGGAGAAAGAAACAAAGGTGGAAAGGATGGGTGATTACAGGGCTCTTCATTTGGTTCAGTACTAGAGGGTTCATGAAGGATGCCTTAGTTTATAGTTCATGAGCTTGGTATAAAATTTAGTTGATAGCAGGCAAACCTGTCTTTCTGGGCCAGGTCTCTGTAGAGTAACTATTTGATGTGGCAATTCAAAGATAGCGATTAAAAAATGATGATTACAACATAGTACTAGGAGTCCTAGCCTCAGCAATCAGACAACAAAAAGAAATAAAAGGCATTCAAATTGGCAAAGAAAAAGTCAAACTCTCCCTCTTCACAGATGACATGATAACTATATAGAAAACCCAAAAGACTCCACCCCAACATTGCTAGAACTCATACAGCAATTCAGCAATGTGGCAGGATACAAAACTCAATGTCCAGAAATCAGTGGCATTTCTATGAGACTGAAGAAAGAGAAATTAAGGAGTCAATCCCATTTACAATTGCATCCAAAAGCAAAAGTACCTAGGAATAAGCCTAACCAAAGAGGTAAATGATCTATACCCTAAAAACTATAGAACACTTCTGAAAGAAATTGAGGAGGACACAGAGATGGAAAAATATTCCATGCTCATGGATTGGAAGAATTAATATTGTGAAAATGTCTATGCTACCCAGGGCAATGTACATGTTCAATGCAATCCCTATCAAAATACTATGGACTTTCTTCACAAATTTGGAACAAATAATCTTAAGATTTGTGTGGAATCAGAAAAGACCCTAAATAGCCAGGGGAATATTGAAAAAGCAAAGCAAAGCCAGGGGCATCACAATGCCAGATTTCAAGCTGTACTACAAAGCTGTGATCATCAAGACAGTGTGGTACTGGCACAAAAACAGACACATAGATCAATGGAACAGAATATAGAATGCACAAATGGGCCCTTAACTCTATGGTCAACTACT
This sequence comes from Canis lupus dingo, assembly GCF_003254725.2. NCBI lineage: Eukaryota > Metazoa > Chordata > Mammalia > Carnivora > Canidae > Canis > Canis lupus. The sequence continues at coordinate 58,974,170 of NC_064255.1, forward strand.
ATTCAACAAAACAGGAAAGACTATCCACTGGAAAAAGGACAGTCTCTTCAATAAACGGTGTTGGGAAAATTGGACAGCCATGTGCAGAAGAATGAGAGACTAGACCATTCTCTTACACCATACACAAAGACAAACTCAAAATGTATGAAAGATCTAAATGTAAGACAAGAATCAATCAAAATCCTAGAGGAGAACACAGGCAACAACCTTTTTACTTGGCTACAGTACCTTCTTGCAAAATACCTCTATGAAGGCAAGGGAAACAAAAACAAAAATTAACTATTGGGACTTAATCAGGATAAAAAGCTTCTGCACAGCAAAAGAAACAGTCAACAAAACTAAAAGACAACCTACAAAATAGGAGAAGATATTTGCAAATGACCTATCAGATAAAGGGCTAGTATCCAAGATCTATAAAGAACTTATTAAACTGAACAGCAAAGAAACAATCCAATCATGAAATGGGCAAAAGACATGAACAGAAATCTCACAGAGGAAGACATAGACATGGCCAACAAGCACATGAGAAAATGCTCTGCATCACTTGCCATCAGGGAAATACAAATCAAAACCACAATGAGATACCACCTCACACCAGTGAGAATGGGGAAAATTAACAAGACAGGAAACAACAAATGTTGGAGAAGATATGGACAAAGTGGAACCCTCTTGCACTGTTGGTGGGAATGTGAACTGGTACAGCCACTGCGGAAAACTGTGGAGGTTTCTCAAAAGTTAAAAATAGAACTACCCTAAACCCAGCAATTGCACTACTGTGGGTATTTACCTCAAAGATAGTGTAGTGAAACACTGATGTAGTGAAATACTGGGATGCCTGCACCCCAATGTTCATAGCAGCAATGTCCACAATAGCCAAGCTGTGGAAGGAGCCTCGGTGTCCATCGAAAGATGAATGGATAAAGAAGATGTGGTCTATGTATACAATGGAATATTAGTCATCAGAAACGACAAATACCCACCATTTGTTTCAACGTGGATTGAAATGAAGGGTATCATGCTGAGTGAAGTAAGTCAGTTAGAGAAGGACAAACATTATATAGTTTCACTCATACGGGGAATGTAAGAAATAGTGAAAGAGAGTATAAGGGAAAAGAGGGAAAAAGAGTGGGAAATATCAGAGAGGGTGAGAAAACATGGGAGACTCCTAACTCTGGGAAACAAAGGGTTGTGGAAGGGGAGGTGATGGGGGTATGGGGTGACTGGGTGACAGGCACTCAGGGGGATACTTGATGGGGTGAGCATTGGGTGTTATACTATATGTTAGCAAATCGAACTTCAATTTAAAAAAATGATGATTATATCAAACCACATAGTCATTGAAAAATGTATAATATAATCTCAGATGAAAAAACACATAATTTTATATATGCTGTGTGTCAACTTTTTAAACTATATGTCAGAATATATAAGGATTGGAAGATTTTTAAAAATAGAAATAGTTAAAAAAAAATAGAAATAGTTAAGCTGATACAATTATGTGCCCTCTCTCTCTCAAAAAGTATTAGTTATTATGTTCCTGTAGTATTCTTTTAAGGGGATATATCAATCATCCATTTCTTTTACTTTAAAAAATACTTTTTTTTGGTAGTCCAACTATTATTACTATTTTAGTCCTCAAGGCCATGTTCCCCTGCAACCTGCTGATAAATCTGTTAAAAGACAAAACAACAAAAAAAGATTCTTAAAAGTCAGATCATTATAGCTATAATCCCTGACTCTGCAGTTAAAATGTGTTAATCTGTTCTTACCTGTATCACTTTATAACCCTTGAGCAAGTTATTAACATAAGCTTAGGCTTCCCTCAACAAAGGGGAACAAGAATATGTAGCATAACCACAGAATCTTAGTGTAAACTAACATGGGTTTAGTAATTCAGAATAATCAGATTTTAAGACACCTGGTGAAGGGACTGGAAAGTTGGTTGGAGACTTGGGATATAAGATGACATTGGTTCCTGGTAAAATTAAATTGCCTTTCACTTGGAAAACTGTATGTTTAATAGTTGACTTCCTGCTGGTTCAGACAATGATATGCAATCACTTGTACACAGCCAATAAAATATTTCAGAAGCAAAAAAAAAAAAAAAAAAAAAAAAGGGCCTTTAGTCCTTGAGTCCAACTATTATTATTATTATTATTATTATTCACTTTTCTCTGAAACTTTTATCAAGTAGCTGTTGCTTAATATTTGTCTTTCCAAAAGCTTCTCTTTTACTTTCAGATTCTATTGATGTTTAAATTCTCCTTTTCTTCATGGCATCTCAGCCTGTTCATTCAACTTCCTAATGCTCTTTCCCTAAGAATTATCTCTTGTAGGACAAACACTAATGGATTGAACACTTATCCCCAAAATTCAGTAGTCTCCACATAGATCTAAACAGGAAAATATTTGTTTGAGGTTTAGCAAAAGGTGCTTGTTTTGAATACTGTGAAAGATTTCAAAGGTGAAGTAAGCATCACTGAGAGTTCTTTGAAATAGGGTCAGGAAGACACTCAGGAGGCAGGCCTATGCTTGCCTCCTCTTTCAATTTTGGTAACACCATGGACTCTTTACTTTTGTCAGCTGCAACTTGTCAATTGCTCCTGGCCCACCCTCTGGAACACATCTTTCTACTTTGGACCAAAATAGAGATTTTGTAACACCTCTTAGCTAAATAGTCAATAAATGTGTTACATAATTTAGCTCTGCCAGCACCAAGCATAATTCCTTCAAAACAAGTTATGTAACCTTGTGGTTTTTGCCTTTGTAACTGCATTCGCCTGCTTACAATCCGGAGCACATTTTCAGTTTCTGTCCACTGTCTCCTGGATTGCATTTCCTAAGACCCCTCAAAACTATTTTGGTTGCTTTATAACCTCTTCTTTTTGGTCGATTATACAGATGATGAGAAGTGGCTATTAGGGATGCTTGGGTAGCTCAAGTGATTAAGCATCTTTGGCTCAGGTCTTTGGCTCAGGTCATGATCCTGGGGTGCTGGGATCGAGTTCTGCATCAGGCTCCCAAAAGGGAGTCTGCTTCTCCCTCTGCCTCTGTCTTGACTCTCTCTGTGTGTCTCCCATGAATAAATAAATAAAATCTTTAAAAAAAAAAAAAAGAAAGAAAGTGGTTATTAAAACCATTAAGAAGGCAGTCTCATACATTTATGAAATTTCTCTCTGGAAATATTTGAAAAGTGGGCATCTGAACATCTTTTACAGAGAACACCTAAGTCTGGGAGTAGAAAGAGAAGAAAATCTAACAGGATGATTTCCTTTTCTATGAAACCACATTTTAAAATAAAAGGTGGGACATAGATTCTGACAATAGAACAAAGTGTATAAAAATAGAACTTCACAGGAAAGCTATGACAACTGCTTCGCATTCTCTTTATTGCATAGCTTTGTTACTTACAGAACTTTTAATAATCCAGAATATAGACTAAGATGTTACAAAGCAGAGTTTTAAAAATATACTTTGTTAAATGCTTACTTTGGACTACTTTTGATATTTTCCATGGTCAACTGTATAATAACTTTTAAAAGTAATTTTAAATATTTGAGCACAGAGTCCAATGGGGAGCTTGATCTCATGACCCTGAGATCATGACCTGAGCTGAAATCAAGAGTCAGATGCTTAACTGACTGAGCCTCCCAGGTGTCCCTGGATTATAAAGCTATTAAGTGAAAAACCATTTCATTTGCCTATTTTTCTTTTTGCAATAAATTAATATTAAAAATAATGTATATGAGTGGCATTATATGCTATTTCTTTTCAAGAAAATGCTAAATATAATTTCAACAAAACAATAGTATTTGCAAACTATGCAAAGCGATAGTATGGATAAATGAAAACGGTAACACAATATAAAAACATGATGACAATCTTAGTGCAAGTTTGTCATCAGTTGTGTGATCAGTACCTAGCAATATATTTTGCACTTTTCAAACAAGCTTTAAACATGTTCTGACTTTTGGATGTTATTATTCAACAGGGAAGTTTCATAAATATCATGAGGTAGATAGGTCAATGTCTCATTGCAGAGATTGAAGGCAGTAGGAAATAAAGTTTTATTTGTTTTTAATTGTATGATATGATTGCATTACTCTCATTCTTATTAGCTACAATTAAAACTTAAAGACAAAGAAAATATTGAAACCTGTAAAAGAATATTTATTGTAGGTATGTACAAAAACAGCTTAATCAAAGTTTTTAATATACTACATTTTCGTGGGCTTTCTGTAGCTTTATCTGTTTATAAAACAGATTTTTTGAGGCAGTAAAAAGAGGAAAGAGAAAAATAGACATTTGTTGTTTAGTAGAGTTCAAAATCTTTTGCTACTCCTCACTTAAAAATAGTATAGAATTTTAATTTCTACCATATTAAAGGTTTAAATTACTGTCAATTAACCAGCTCTAGAGCTTTGCCGCATAAAAATTACCCTCATTTCTTTAGGTATAGTTGGGTATACTTTTTTTTTTTTTTTTAATTTTTATTTCTTTATGATAGTCACAGAGAGAAAGAGAGAGAGAGGCAGAGACATAGGCAGAGGGAGAAGCAGGCTCCATGCACCGGGAGCCCGACGTGGGATTCGATCCCGGGTCTCCAGGATCGCGCCCTGGGCCAAAGGTAGGCACTAAACCGCTGCGCCACCCAGGGATCCCTAGTTGGGTATACTTTTTTTTTTTTTTTTTTTTTTTAATTTTTTTTTTTTTTTATTTTTTTATTTATGATAGTCACAGAGAGAGAGAGAGAGAGGCAGAGACACAGGCAGAGGGAGAAGCAGGCTCCATGCACTGGGAGCCTGATGTGGGATTCGATCCCGGGTCTCCAGGATCGCGCCCTGGGCCAAAGGCAGGCGCCAAACCGCTGCGCCACCCAGGGATCCCCCCTAGTTGGGTATACTTTTAAGTGGTGTTGTTTATCCTAGTTGTAAAACTGTTTTCATCCAATGATGCTTTGCTGAAAACCATGTGAATTTAACTTATCTCACTGTTGTTTTGTTTTGCTTTGTTTTTGCATGGAGAAACACTGATTACAACAATCTAATTCCAGTGACTTCTAGAACTGCAATATTCCTGGCTGGTGACACCTGCATAACTCAGATGAGAGTAGTGGGAAGAACACTGGACTGGCCGAGGGTTATTTTTCGTTTTCATTATTACATGAAGGAATGCCTTAAACACAGAGCCCCCCAAAACAAACATATTAACAACGTGACAGATTTATTCAGTTGAAAAGGGTAGATTCCCATTAATATATTTTTGTTCTTATTGTTGTCGAACTACGATTTTTACTGAGAGATGGTTAAATATTGCAAAAATTTTGGTCCAATCTTGTTCTAGCACTAAAACTAACCCTTTAGTTTTCATGGCACCCCAAATTCCATCAGGATTCTACAGGGATTTTGTGCTGTATTGTTTACTGTCAGTTTAATAGATTTGACCTGTCTTTCAAACAATGCATCAAACAAATTGTAGTTTTTTGTTTTTTTTTTAAGACATGAATATTACTATAACATTGACAACACGAGGCAAAAGCAGGTTTGCTTTTTTAAAAACCACAATATTTTTGCAAAATTCATAAGGCAATACTATTGATAAATAAAAATGTCAATACTGTAAAAAAAACCTCACTTTTTTTACAATCCATGTATTTGCAGCATCGTCTGTACTGATAACAGTTTACAATAATACATTTTGCATTTTTTTGCAGGCTTTAAACATTCTTCAACTTTTCAACTTACTCAACAGGAAAGCCTCACAACAATGCCATGAGGTAGATCATTTAATGTCTCATTTGATAGATGGAAAACATGAGGTAAAAGGTATTGCATGATTCCTATAACAACACTCAATAGGTCAGATAGCAAGCTAAAAATAGGGCATGTATATCCTGTTTTAAAAATCTATTTTCCATTTCTCAGATTTACTTAATGGCCTTTTGTACTTATTCCTCTCATTTGCATTAAAATATCTTGAATTGAATTGAGCATTGATTATCTAAGTCAGTGTACAGTTTCACAGATACATGCAAAAAAGCTATCAATCTTATGAAATGTAAATATAGCTACACAAAAGCATATATTCATTGTTATAGAACTTACACAGTAGAAATTTATTTATTTTATATACAGATTTGTTTTCCTGTTTTTAACAAAGATTTTGTTTAGCTTTAATATAAAAAGGTCAGTCTTGAATCAAGTATTTCTTAAATTTACTAAATATTCTCTAGAAAGCTTTGGGTGTTTCTCTGCATATAGAAGAAACTATAAACATTTAAGTTTTTACTCTGCTCTTCTACTGATATTTAATTATTAATTGTCATCAATTCAGAAATTTGGTGACATTTTCTTTTTAAAAGGAAAGTGTACAAGGATGATCTTTTGTGTTTATTGTATTTTAATATCAAGATGTAAATAATAACTAGGAAAACTTTAAAGTTAGATTTATCTTGCTTACATATATTACAGATAAACACATATACATAAAAATTAACAAAACTTTGTCACTAAAGAAACAGAAAGGCTAGATCTTTCTCTGATAAATCAGAACAAATCTAGTACTTGTGGTCTCACATCTGAGCCCTAAGGATGAATACTGCTGCATTTCTAGTCATAACCCTGGTGACAGCCGACCATGTACCATGCAACTGTGTCTATGACAGACATAGTCGCAAATATACGGAGATATCAAAAATGATTTTAAAAATCGAGTATTTTACTTAGGGTTTTTTTTACAGTGTAATTTAAGCATTCTGACATCAAATACATGATTTTAAAGGATAGCTTTTTAAAAGCATATTGTTTCATTGAGTCCAAGGCACATTAATAATAATTAATAGTAGGTAGTCCCTATTGAGATACTGTGTGCAGACACTATTCCAAGTGCTTTGCTTCTATTAATGCATTTAATCCTCATAACAACCATATGAGGTAGATAGTATTTTTATTTCTATTGTAGAGATGAAAGTGCTGATGCACAGAGATGTTAGGAAACTGGTGCCAGGACACACAGTTCATATGTGGCAGAGCCAACATTTAAGCTTGGGCAGGTGGTTCCAAAGCCTGTGTCTCTCTCTTTTTTTTTTTTAAAGATTTTATTTATTTATTCATAGAGACAGAGACAGAGAGAGAGGGGGGCAGAGACACAGGCAGAGGGAGAAGCAGGCTCCATGCAGGGAGCCCGACCCGGGACTCAATCCTGGGTCTCCAGGATCACGCCCTGGGCTGCAGGCAGCACTAAACCGCTGCGCCACCGGGGCTGCCCCAAAGCCTGTGTCTCTATCACTAGACTCTGGGCTCTATTTAAGCCCCAAAGTCATTCACTCATTTGACAAATTAACTTAGTTTATCTTAAAGCTCATGGAGGCATTCCTTTCCTCCATATACAAGAAACATCCACACAGTGCTCAATATACATGAGGTACTGTTCTAAGTGCTTATACAAATCAATTCTCCCAACCTGATAGATATCTGACCTGTCAGAGAGCTGAAGACTTACAAAAGCACCAGTTACAATATGCTGATGTAAATATTTCTAAATAAATAATTGGACAGCTCATTCCACCAAAAATCTAAGGAGTATTCTCCCTATTAATCTTTTGGAAACAACTTTGTGTGCCTATGTCCCATTAGTTCTTTTTATATTCTTTGTCCACATGGAAAAATGCTCCCAAGATTCTTCCTTTGTCTTCTTCCTGGTCCAACTTCAACAGATATATGAACAGCAAGATGCTGTTAAACAATGAATCAAAAATGCTTCTTAGCAATACAACATGCATCCTGAAGCTAGTGCTTATGTGTATAACAATATTAACAATACATTCAGATACACTCAAACATGTTTTAAATGGCAACTCTTCTTGTTAATGATAATCCTTTGTATTATTATTTACAAACCCAGGTTGGAGTTCAAGTTATATTGTAAGTCCATACTTCTCCATTCTAGCCATTGAATGTCCAGCCATTAGTTTTAGAATGTTGAAGCTCTGAATTCTCGGGGAATGATGTTTTGCTACAAGAGTTACAAATGCTCCAGGTTATTATATATTAAGTTTTTGGCAGCCCTGGGAGCTCTTCATATTCTGTGAAAAAATGATGTTTCTTATCTTCCATCAGAGGAAAAGATTTGTAAATACTCATCTTATTAATAAGCATCAGTTTCCCTTGTGAAGAGTGAAGAGTTGGTTCAATTGCCATTTGCTGTGTCTTCCTCCCTCAGGGTAGAAAGAGTTCTCTATGCAAAGACCACCTTGTGATATTAAATTAGTCTGAGTCAGAGGATTTCTTGACATCCAGAAAAAAAACCTGATCCAAACCACATGACTATAAATAATACACAACATGCAGGGACTTCAGCTTCGTGTGCCATGGATATAATTCATGGACAATTCACACTAGATGCCAGTCTTTGAAGCAATCCATTCTCGATACTGAGTCACTCTCGTGTAGACCCCAGGTTTTTTGGGCAGAGCACATGACTGTCCCCAACTTACTATACCAACTAAGTACCAGATGTCATGATTATCATAAACCAGTGGTCCACCAGAATCACCCTTGAGAAAAAACAAAAATACATTTAAAATTATTAAATCCAATTTTTAATTCAGGAAGAAAGTCACTGCAATATCTCCCTTCCATAGAGGAAAAAAAAAAAAAGGAAATTGGTACATGGAACAGGCAGCCAGACTAGAAATAAATTATATGATGTGTTTCTCTGAATTGAGTTAAAATTTTGTCCAAGACATTAAAGTGCATTGTTTTCTAGAAAGGCTAAACCTCATTCATAAGGAATGGTTACACTATTTCTGGTTCAATATCTTTGGATTTTTTTCTAGTTTGATTAGATAACTTATGCATGATTTAGTAAGTACATATATATAAAAGTTAGTATCCATGAGCATAGGTGGAAAGCTTTGATGATCTCTGAGTAAAGTTAGACTCTATATTATAGACCAATTCTTGGTCTTCTTGTCTTTCATACACCTAATTCTAATTTATGTTTGCTTGTTGGATTTCATATAAGCCCTCTTAAATCTGTTTTGGAACAAGGACAATTAAGTAAATAAACAGATATACATGTAGTGGTTGAAAGTATGGTCTTGGTAATTGAACTGCTAAGTTTCAAGACTAGCTCTGTTAATTACTGGCTGTGTGACTTACGGTAAGATAATTAACCTCTCTGTGCCTCTTCCACCTCACTCATTTATCCTTTTACCAACTACTTTTATCAAGTATTTATTGAGTTCCAGCTGTGTCCCAGGCATCCTGATGGGCATTCAGGATTCATCATGACCAAAAGTAAATGTTCCCTATACTCATAAACTTGAAGTTTAGGTTATAAAAAGAATATTAAACAAGCCCACATATTTCATCTCCTGATGAGATGTAATTGAGCTAATATCTAAAGGATTTAAGCATGAAAAGGAAGGTGGAGATATAAGATGTTCTAAACAGAGGGAACAGCATTGCAAATGCTCTTTGGCATGTAGGAGCCTGGCATACACAAAAGTCTGGGGGAAACAAAAGCAGGACTGAAGAGAAGACAGCAAGGGGGCAAGTACTGTGTGATGAGAATGGAGAGGTCAGGAGAACTAGTCCTTGAGGAACCATGTGGGTCCTTCTTAGAAGTTATATTTTCTATCTTAAGACTGAAGGTAAGCCACTAAAGTTTTTTAAGAAGGAGTTTAACAGGATATCAGATTAGTATCTTGTTAGAAATCATTGTGGCTTTCATATGACTAATGCAGGAAAGGAGTATAAAGGTAAATATAAGGAAACTAGCTGGATGACTAATTTCTCTGGATGGCGGGAGGTGGAGGTGGTGAAGATAAAGTGGGACAAGGGAAGCAAGAGATGACAGAGATATTTAAGGAGGTGAAATCCATGGGATTAGGTAATCAATTGGGTAAGGGGTAGAGAAAGAATGCTAGAGTGCCTTCTAGTCTCTAGCTAAATAGAATGAAAGGCGATGCCTTTCATAGAGACAAAAAAAAGAGAGGATCAGGTTGAAGGGGCAGAGAGCAGAAGAGTGTGTGACAGGTGTGACACTTTGAATTTGAGATATCTTTGAAATATCCAAGGGGAGTTGTCAAGTAGGAACTGAATATGTAAATCTGGAGATCAGAGGGGAGGTTGGGACTAGAAGTATAAATTCATGAATCATCTGTCAAAGGATGGCATATGAAGCTAAGGAAGAAAGTCAGGTCTTCTAGGGAGAAAGTATACAGTAAAAAGAGGGGCAGAATAGACCAAAATTTAATAGCAAGGATTAAGAGAATGAGCCTGCAAGGGAAGTAAAGAGAGAAGAAGCAGACAGACATGTAAGATGAAAATCATTACAAGCCAAGGAAGACAAGAAAGAGGGAGTGGTAAGCATTATTAGAAGGTGCTAGGAGATGAAAAAAAAAAGAGTAAAACAAAAAGATATTTGTTGAAGGTCATTGGTAGATCAGTGGAAACCTCAAGAAGAGCTATTTTGATGAAGTGATTCAGCAGAAACTATACTGAAATGGTGTGAAGGGGGCTGAGAAAATTGAGACAGTGAGTATGAACATTTTCCCGAATATTTCACAGTCAAGAGATAAGATGTGGTGCTAGCTGAAGGCATTATGGGTCAAGAAAAAGTTGGGTTTTTTTTTGTTTGTTTGTTTTGTTTTGTTTTGCCTTAACTTAAGAGAGTTGAATAGGATGCCTGGGTGGCTCGGTAGTGGAGCATCTGCCTTTGACTTGGATAATGATCCTGGAGTCCCACATCGGGTTCCCCGCAGGGAGCCTGCTTCCCCCTCTACCTATGTCTCTGCCCCTCCCTGTGTGTGTGTGTCTCTCTCTATGAAAAAATAAAGTATTTTTTAAAATAAATAAATAAAAAAAACTAAAAAAGAGAGATGAATAGAAAAGGATCTAGTTGCAAGAGAACTCTTGACTATGAAAAGAGAGGAAACAATGCTAATGTAAACTTCCCCAAAAGGCCAAGAAGAAAATGAGCAGAGAAGGGATCAGCCTCAGAGAAGAGGTCACTTTCCTGTTATGACCTAAGCTGAAGGTGGAGCAAAGGGGTTCAGATGAAGACAGGTCTGCCGCTTGGTGCTGGGAAGATGAGAAAATCCTCTACTTATGACTTCTATTTTTCCTTGAAAACTGGAAAACAAATAATCAGTTGAGAATAAAAAGGTAGAAAAAAGGGATCCCTGGGTGGCGCAGCGGTTTGGCGCCTGCCTTTGGCCCAGGGCACGATCCTGGAGACCCGGGATCGAATCCCACGTCAGGCTCCAGGTGCATGGAGCCTGCTTCTCCCTCTCCCTCTGCCTGTGTCTCTGCCTCTCTCTCTCTCTGTGTGTGACTGTCATAAATAAATAAAAAATTTAAAAAAATGGTAGAAAAAATCCCAAAAGTTAAGGAAAGTGGAAAGTGTAGGGAAAATTCAGAGGAAGGTGGATTTGGAAAAAAAACACAAAAATAAGATTGTCACTTTTGTTATCCAGAACGTATAGTGGTACCAATGTGTTCTGTTATAATTTTTCCAGGAGCATATGACTTCATAAGTACAGGCAGAGAGAGAGAGAGAAAGAGAGATTAAGTAATTGAGTTCTTCCAGCTTTGGGATTTTGTCAGACAGAAACACTGAAAAGAGAGATCAAGAAGAGAACTTGGGATATTAGCAAGTGTTCAGAGAATGATTAATAGTGAAATCTAAGTTGGTCAAGTTGACAGTGGAAGAAAGAATGAATGGAATGTGATAAAGCAGAGAAGCAATGGTCTATATATCTTTATGAAGTCGAAGAAAAGTGACATTTTATTCAGCCAACAAATATTTGTGCCAGGCACTGTGTTAGGTGTTGGTAATATAGTAGTAAATCAAATAGACCCCCCCAAACCTGTGCCTTCATGAAGTTTATATTCTGGTTTAGTGGGAGAGACAGAAAATAAACCATCTAAATAAAATAGATTATATACTGGATGGTGATAAAAGCTAAAGGACAAAATAAAACAAAGAAAGGACACTATATACATATGTGTGGCTGTGTATGTTGGGGGATGAGGACTGGTAGGTTGAGGTGCAACATAAAGAGCGTGGCCTAAGGAGCAGGAATAGCTTAAAATGCAGGCCAGAAGGATTGAAGATAGTTGTTAAATAGGAAGATTTGGGGAATTAGTATTTTTGGACATGGAACAATTTTGGGTGACAAGGCTCAAGATGTGACTCTAGAAATGATGACTGAGAAGTGAAGATCACTGGGGGTTAGGAAACTAGGAACTAAAAATCCAAGATTTCAATCGTGGGATCGACATTAGTACTACAGGCTTGGGATGGAGAGGAAAGCTGTTTCAAGTATCAAGATCATTGTAGAGAGAGAGGGATGAAGAGAGAGACTTGTAGGCCAGGGAATGAAAACAAGATGCACGAGAGATGATGCCAAAGCCGAATAAATGGTCTTCAGAGGAGAGATTTCTCTGTCTTTTGTTTCCAATTTTGTTTAAGAAAAAAAATAGAATAGAACAGTAATTGTTTGAACCAGAAATAGGGAGCAATTAGACTTTAATCTCTTAATTTGCAAAATAGGCATAATAATAGTACCTCTTCGATTTCACCATATTAAATAAAACAATATATAAAAAATGCTAAGCTCTTGGCTTGGTACCCAGTAAACACTCGATACAAGAACTTTTTAATATTATGATTATTAAATAAACTGAATTCTTGGTGAAAGAGATGACTTTTTTTTTCCTCTCCCAGAGGAAATACATGCCAAGTTTAGAAATAGCTAATGGAAATTTTCCTTTCAAAATTTTGACGTTGGTTTTGGACTTACCTTACATGCATCTACTTTTCCTTCCATGAATCCAGCACATAGCATTCCTGAAGTTATCAGGCCATCGTACACATCCTTTCTATTACACACATCGGTGCTTATGGTTTCAACCCTGGCTTGCCGAAGTTTATTTTGTGTGGGTCCTATTACACAAACAAACATACACATACAAACAGAAAATGTGTTCTTTGAATATAACTGTATCTAAAACATGTAAAACACATATATTGCATATTCCTAGGAACAAAAACAAAAGATTATTAACATTAATTATAATGAATTATTGCCTGATTTATGTTGTTTCATAAATGTCTAAATGCAAGGAGCTATACACATGCACATTCCAATATTATATCATATTTGTGAAGCTTCAAGTTATTAGAACCCTTACAAAACTATATGTAATAGTGTTCGTGGATGCACTTCTGTTTTTTCATGAGAAGAGGGTTCGCCATACTGATCTTGACCAATTGCTACCCTTTTCTGTATAAGGAAATTAAGTCTCAGGGAAGTACATTTATTTTCTGAAAGATATTCAAGCAGAAACCAGTGCATGAGCTGCACAGTGCTATTTGCCCTATTCTATGTTATAGTACGTTATTTAGGGGTGTCTTGAAGCATGGGAACAGAACCAATGCCCAAGATATGTTAGCAATCTCATGCCAGTATGGAGAAAGGTTGGAGGTTACATGAAGGAAAGGAACACAGGAGTCCTAAGGAAGTAGTTTAGGACTCCAGATTGAAGCTGTTGGTGAGTAGTCCTAAATTAGTGATGAAGGCAGAGAACACGAAAGGAGACTTGTAACAACATCTCACCAAGTCCAGTTGGAGATGAGGCTTTTGGGAAATTTTACATATAATAGAGCTCTGTCAAGAAAAAAAAAAAAAAAAGCCAGGGGTTCCTGGACGGCTCAGTTGGTTAAGCATCTGCCTTCAGTTCAGGTCATGATCCCAGGGTCCTGGGATCCATCCCCGCCCCCCCATTGACCTCCCCGTTCAGCAGGGAGTCTGCCTCTCCCTCTGCCCCTCCTCCTGCTTGTGCTCACTTACAAATAAATAAGTAAAATCCATTAGCATTTGTCTCTTACTTTCTTCAGGATGATCTTTGATAGAACCTTAAACATTTCTTATTTCCCACTTTAAAACAATTGATTTCTCTCTTCAGTGTGGAATGAGCTAATACCTAGAAATCTTAAGTTCTGGTCTCCGATTTATAGAACTGGTATCTTTCAACACCCATGAGATGAGACAGATGAAAAGAAATATATTTTAAATTAACTAATCAAAACATTCACAACACACTTTATGCTTATAATCATCAGAAATCCTCATTAAAATGAGGAAGAATTTAGACAGAAAGAAGAAAGAAAGGAAAGAAAGAGAAAGAGAGAAAGAAAGAAAGAAAGAAAGAGAAGAAGAAAGAAAGAAAAAGAAAGAAAGAAAGAAAGAAGAGAAAGAAAGAAAGAAAGAAAGAAAGAAAGAAAGAAAGAAAGAAAGAAAGAAAGAAAGAAAGAAAGAAAAAAGCTCTATCATTGGGGCACCTAAGTGACTCAGTCAGTTAAGGGTCTGACTCTTGGTTTCAGCTCAGGTCATGGTCTCAGGGTTGTGAGATTGAGCCACATGTCAGGCTCTGCGTTCAGTGTGGACTTTGCTCAAGATTCTCTCCCTCGCCTTTTCCTTCTGCCTCTCCCCCGCTACTCCTTTGCCCATATGCTCTCTCTCTCTCCATAAATAAATACATAAATACATAAATAAATACATACATAAATAAAATCTTTAAAAAGCTATCATTAAGATTGTGATCTGAAGTATATGCTAACTAGGAGTTTCAACCTCTGGGAAACACAATTTAGACTACTCCCTTGTAGTTCCGTAGTAGTATTTTGGCCCTTCTTGTAGCACCTAAAATTTTTTGGCCCTTCTTGTAGCACCTAAAATTGTCCGTTCTTCTCTTCTCTATTAGCCTTTCCTCTTTTTCACTGCTGCTCCAATTAATTGTGAACTCAAGGAAAAGGACCCGATTCCTTTTACTTTCTAACCATACCATCCTGTTCTGCTCTAGGCCATACACATTGGAAGCATCAACATTATTTTTACGAAAAGTATGAAAAGGGATTCCTAGGACAGCTCCTTAGAGTTCAAGATAAATGTGTACTAAGTATATTAGTTTGAACTACTCACCATCATCTACAATGGATCCGAAACCTGTGACAAATACACTTGTTTTAGGTGGCAACTTTATAGATGAATCTGGGAGGCAAACTCTCTGGACTATATTTGAAAACTCAACTCGAGTAGTAAGCTGAGCCAAAGCAATGTCATTTTCATTTGTTTCTCTGTGGTAGTTTTCATGAAGGATAATTTTCCCCAGACTTCGCTGCACTGCAGGTGGTGTTATAGTTGTACCAAAAGTAGCAATCCATTGCCTTGGGTCTTTATTTCTGCAAAAAATTTAAGAGTAAGGTTTGTGATGTTCAACTGTATCTTTTAAAAGAGATTGAGATTGTATTTCTTGGCGCACCTGGGTGGCTCAGTGGTTGAGCATCTGCCTTTGGCTCAGGTCATAATCCCAGGGTCCTGGGATCGAGTCTTGCATCCAGCTCCCTGCATGGAGCCTGCTTCTCCCTCTGCCTGTGTCTCTGCCTCTCTCTCTCTCTCTCTGTGTCTCTCATGAATAAATAAATGAAATCTTTTTTTAAAAAAAGAGATGAAGATTGTATTTCTCCCAACTACTGGGATTATGCTCCTGAAAAATCTCTCTGGTGGGAGAATTTGCCATTGTTGGCCTTATGGCAAATAGAGTTTAAAATATTAATGAGACAAGTGAGTGTACAAAAGCCCTTAAAAATATTTTACATCCTCTAAAATTAAAAGGAGCACAGCAGCTAATTGGAATTTTAATGCTTTATTTTTATTAATAATAGTAACTGATATTTATAATTAATTGCCAATCTTTTAATTCCTTGTTAAAAACTCTTCAGATTCCTTCTTCTATAATTTCAATGAAATGTGTAGAAATTTATTTTGATTTGTTTTGGATAATATGGATACTAGGAGGCATTTTCCGTCTGTACCAGACATTCCAACCATTCTTACTTAATGACTTACTTGTTTGCTCTTGTATACTGTAGCTTACTGTGATCTTTGACACAAAGTGTGATCTTCCCTGCTTCACAAACACTTATGTGCACACTGGTTTGTTTCTCCACCCTCTGCCCATACACTATCCAGATATTGAAGAGCTAAGCAGATCTAATTCAATGTCATGCTGTTAGACTCTCCCCTTGCCCCACCACTCCTGCTTTTGACCTGGTCTGGTCAGTCCCTTTTAGCATTTTTGAGGATCTTCCCCACACAGAAGCTTTTCTCTCCCACAAGCTTCCATTACAAGCAAATTCTCTCTAGTACTACTCTCTCTTTACCTCCCTATTCTTTCCCAAAGCCCAGTTTCCTGTTTTTCTACTTATCCCTGTGAAATATATAGAATCTTGAAATTGTCTGTGTAAAGGAAAATTATGTAGAAGGAGATCACACGGAGAAGAATTCGTAAAGGGGGTTTCCTTGTTCATGCAGGATTACTGTGTTGGTGAATCATGAACTTCTAAATGTAGTAAAAAACCTGAAAGATCAGTGATTTTCAAAGTATTCTGTACTGCCCTCAGGGATGAGCAGGCTTGGTGTGTCTAAGAGTGGGAGGAAGAAAGGAGGTGGGCATCACAAAGACCTAGAGATGGGGAAGGCTATTTTATTTATTTAATACTTTAAAGGAAGATTTTATTTGACGCAGAAATCTTAGGGCTGTACGACCCAGCAATTGCACTGCTGGGGATTTACCCCAAAGATACAGATGCAGTAAAACACCGGGACACCTGCACCCCGATGTTTCTAGCAGCAATGTCCACAATAGCCAAACTGTGGAAGGAGCCTCGGTGTCCATGGAAAGATGAATGGATAAAGAAGATGTGGTTTATGTATACAATGGAATATTCCTCAGCCATTAGAAATGACAAATACCCACCATTTGCTTCCACGTGGATGGAACTGGAGGGTATTATGCTGAGTGAAGTAAGTCAATTGGAGAAGGACAAACATTATATGGTCTCATTCATTTGGGGAATATAAAAATTAGTGAAAGGGAATAAAGGGAAAGGAGAGAAAATGAGTGAAAATATCAGTGCGGGTGACAAAACATGAGAGACACCCAACTCTGGGAAATGAACAAGGGGTAGTGGAAGGGGAAATGGGCGGGGGGTTGGGGTGACTGGGTGATGGCAATGAGGGGGGCACTTGGCGGGATGAGCACTGGGTGTTATGCTATATGTTGGCAAATTGAACTCCAATAAAAAAAATTTAAAAAAAAGAAATCTTAGGGCTGAAACATCCTTTTGAAAACTAGAAATCTGGAGGATACAAAGAAATATATGACTTGTCAGTCCTTAAGAGCTCATAGACTGAGTAGATCAAATAGAAATACCCTATCCCTGCATGTATTGTCCACTAAAAAGGGATCTCATGGAATAGACTCAATTCAATCAATATTTTATGGATAAAGATACTGAAACTTAGAAGTTAAATGACTCACTCAGGTAAATGATATATCCAGTGGGTTAGTGTCAGAAAGAGATGGCCTGTGGCTCCTGACATGCTGTCAAGAACTTTGTTCCCACCCACACTGTGGCACAAAGATTGGGATCAATTTTCATGGACCTAAGGGTATGAAGATTTGTCTTAAACACAAGTCTTAAAAATACTCTATTTCTGTAGAAAAATACACTTATAATAATTTCAAAGTTACTTGGATAATTGTGATATTCTCCTCAAAGTACACTGTATTTTTCTTTCATGATAGTATAATGCAAGGTGCAATTATAGCATTGGGAGAGTTATATCACCCCCAAAATTGAACTCTTTTTCTCCAGGACCATCACCTTTTCCAACTGTTTTGAATTATCACATTTGGCATAAAAATATGCTATAATATCTAAAAAATTCTTCTTTTGAGTCCACAACCACCCTTTACGGTCAAATTTCTCTGTTCCCATTCATTTAAAAACTCCTTGAAAGTGGTATCTAAACTCACAGAATCCAAGTATTTCTTCCAATTCTCTCTTGAATTTATTCCTCTCCCCATCATACCACTAATACTAGTGTCTCTTATGAAGGTCACCAGTTATGCCTACTTTATCACACTCAGTGGCTGATCTCTGTTAAATGATATCTCACACAGAGACTTCACTCGACCTGCTGAGACATGTTTTTCAATCATTGTATTTTATATTCTGCATTAGATATTAATAAGTTGACATTCTGGGTTTATTTATCTCTAATTTATATAAACAAAGGTCAGTTATAAACTAAAATGGGGGGTGCCTGGGTGGCTCAGTCAATTAAGTGTCTGCCTGTGGCTTAGGTCAATTCCTGGAATTGAGCCCCACATCTGGCTCCCTACTCAGCAGGGAGCCTATTTCTCCCTCTCCTGCTCCCCCTGCTTGTGCTCTCTCTGTCAAATAAATAAATAAATAAATAAATCTTAAAAAAAAAAAAAAACCTAATATGGATGACACCCTCCAAAACAAGTGCAAAAATTGGAGAACTACATGAACTCCAAAATCAGAAAGCTTTAAATTAATGGAACTCAAGTTCCCCTAAAGCATGATGCTAATTATTTTGAGGATTATAAATGTATATAAGTGAATCCCTTTTTTTCTCTAATGATAGAGTGACAGTCACTTTAAATCCCCTGGTCATTTTCATTATACCTCTACCCATAAAGAAAGGTGTAGACACCTTGGAACTGTTTGGGTGTTACTCTTGGAAGAATGGCAAAGAGCCCCCTCATCTACCAACCATAGTTTCCTCTGAAAAAGAGTGTGAACAATGCCACTGTCCAGGGCTTTATTCAGAGCTTTTGTCTTTTGAGAGTTTAAATAAGAAGCCTCAGGGAGGAGAGATGAGTTGTGCTTGATCTCCTGGGGCAACAGGAGGTCCATGTATATGAACTGACACAGCTGAATCTTAGAAGCGATAGCTGTGAAAGCCCAAGCAGCGCACTCCTGTCAAGTCATATATGATGAGTTTTCAGAAAGGCAGTCAAACAGGATGGCAAGTCCCTCTCGTCATACACATACTTCTCTGAAACACACAGCTCACATGGTTCTTAAAGGAAGAGCTCCAAGAGTGTTATCCTTCATTTTTTCTTGCCTATAAAGTGATGGTGGATGTTGACAGAGAATAAAGGAATAAAGGGGTTAATGAAAGAAAAAGAAAGTTAACGGAAGCAGCTGAGTTTTTTTCTTCAGTACATGGAAGAGTTTATATTTGTTACATGTATAACAATCAGTCTTGACACTTACAATAATTTATGATAGAGTAGGAAAGATAAAACTAGTGTTATGATAATATAGGAAAATACGTGGTTGGAACCATAAGAGTGAAACAAACCAAACATCATAAACATTGAGAAAAGAGAGAAAGGAGCACATGAATGAGGAGTAGAGCAAGCATCATGCATTTAGAGGACAGAGCAGGATCCATTCTGAATGGAGTAAAAGAGAAACTGGTGAGCTAAGCTTTTCCCAAGCGCTGAATTGGTGGCAATTGATGACCAAGCCAAGAAGACTCACAACAGCCCTGGGAACTTACTTGCGGAAGCAGTGAGCTGCTGTGAGCAGCCATGTGTTACTGATGAGGCTGGCTCCACACTGATGACCTGCCCCTATGAGCTGGAGACTGGCCTGCCATGGCCACTCTCCTTCCATGGCTGTTTCCCTCCCTTGGACAATCCTTTCAGTAGAAGAGGATGCTGATAAAGGCATGTTTGAAGATGTCATCCTTATTCCACAGCCTGTCACAGAAATACATGTTAGCTTGTTTTCATGAAAAGGAGGACAAAAGGGCATATGCTGATTCGCATTGGGTGCAGATGCTTTGGCAGTCGCTTGTGCCTACTGTTCTTTAACCTTTTTCTGGGACTCAGTGTCTGAGGTTAGTCTGCAGGGGTCCTTCTGATCCTGTTGAGGTTCAGAAGAAATATTGACTAATCCATCAAGGCATTCAGTCTGGGGATTAACTTCTTGTCTCTCCCTATTAAGCATATATGGATGGATAAATAGAGAGATAGAGAAGTAACTTATTGAGCATTAAAAACATACAGGTCCTCTGCTAAGTATTTGGATTTATTTATAGCAACAGACTTCTCAGATGAGAAAACTGCATCTTGGAAAGAGAACATAAATTTCTGGAGGTCACTCAGCTGGTGAGTGACATAAAATTAGGAGG
The DNA here is from genome assembly GCF_003254725.2 of Canis lupus dingo. Lineage (NCBI taxonomy): Eukaryota > Metazoa > Chordata > Mammalia > Carnivora > Canidae > Canis > Canis lupus. Next base: position 58,994,259 of record NC_064255.1, read on the forward strand.
ATCTACATCAAAGCTTGTGTTCTTGCTCCTGAGAGAGAGCCCAGTACTGAATGCAGGTCATGATTCTCCCTTGACATGAATTTATACATTGTCTTTGCAAGCCTTGAATTTAAAGTCTTAATAATGACCTTTTTTGGTTTTCTAAAACTTGAAACACTAGTTTTTAAAAAATTCTGATTCCCTGACAACAAACCTTTAATTTGTTAGAGCTCAAATCAACCTTAATAAGACTTGAAAGAATATTGATATATTTTATTAATGTAACTTTTATTTTCATTTTTTATTTATTTTTTAAAAGATTTTATTTATCTTTTAAGGAGGTGGGAAGGGGAGGGGAGGGACAAAGAGGAAGGAAGAGGGACAAGCAGACTCTGTGCTGAGCCTGGAGCCTAATGTGGAGCTCCACCTCATGACCTTAAGATCTTGATCTGAGCCAAAATCAAGAGTCAGACACTTAACTGACTGAGCCATCGAGGTGCCCCTATTTTTATTTTTTGTAAATAAGCTCTGTACCCATTGTGGGGCTCAAACTCATGACTCCAAGATCAAGAGTTGCGTGCTCTACCAATCGAGTCATCCAGGCACCCCTATTAATATACCTTTTAATTATTTATATTTTTATTAAAAATGCTAGTTTTTTTCAAAGGGGAATTTTCTTCCAGAAACTTGTTAAAAATAGATGCCTGAAATCATATTTATAGATTCATCATAATTCCCTCAGAGTCAAATAGCTCCAGTTTAAAGTGACCATAAAATTGAACAAATGGAATTTCTAGGGTAATATAGTGTCGTATTGGTAGTGCCTAATACTTACTTCCTCTCCCACTTTCCTCTTATAATATACATGGAAGTAATACTAATATACATAATATCTACTAGTTTTGAGCAAAAACCTTGTATTCATGTTACATATATTTTCTCTAATTTTCATAACAGTTCTCTCTGATAGGTGTCATCCTCATTTGTAGATGAAAAGTCTGAGTCAATGGTATTTTTCAAAGGCAAAAGGAGCAAAATCACCACAACTTGAGGAAAGATAAGACAAAAATTATAAATTCTGATAGAAACTACAATATCCATCGGGGTTTGAAAGTAACTTCTTGGACTACCCAAACTCTATCAAGCCTGTGAACTAGAATTGTGTGGAGAAATCCTGGTAAGCTCTGACAAAGACTTTGGCTCACTGCTATTGTGATTCCCCAGCCCAGGAAATAAAACCACACTGCACTTGTTCCTAGCCAACCAGAAACTACAGTTTAAATTATCCCATTGTGACTCATAAACACTTTTCTTCCTCTGTATCTATGCAGAAGCCACATTTCTTGACATACTATCCTACCAAGAGATACAGGACAAATGAGAAATTCTATGGAAATGTAGTGGTCTCAATGTGAAACCCTCAAATTTATGTTAAAATCCTAACCCTTAGAGGTGATAGTATTTGTATGTGGGGACTTTGGGAGATGCTTAATTATGAGGGTGGGGCCCTCATGAATGGGATTAGTGCCTTATTAAAGAGTCTCCAGAGAGATCCATAGCCCTTTCTGCTCATGGCATGATAATACTTTTTTTTTTAGGTTTTTTTTTTTTAAGATTTTATTCATTTATTCATGAGAGACACAGAGAGAGGCAGAGACACAGGCAGAGGGAGAAGCAGGCTCCATGCAGGGAACCTGATGTGGGACTCGATCCCAGGACTCCAGGATCACTCCCTGGGCCGAAGGCAGGTGCCAAACCACTGAGCCACCCTGGCTGCCCGCATGATAATACTTTAAATCCGTGTTGGATGAGGTCCCCCACTTGACCATGCTGGCACCTTGATCTGACACTTCCAGCCTCCAGAACTGCGGGCAATCAATTTCTGCTGTTTATAAACTACCCAATCTATGATATTTTGTTACAGTACCAAGAAACTGAGATGCCTCATGAAAGCAATTTAAACAGTGAAAGGAAGAGCACTGACATCAGTAAATGCTGCATTTGGTGGTGCAAAGGGGGAGGTTGATGTAGTTTTCATAAACTCTGTATATAAGATCAAAACTTAAGCCTGCATCTAATGGTATAACATGGTTAGGGCCCCTCAAATCAGATGATATATAAACTCAGAAGACAGACATATCTCTGAAAGTTATTTCTTACAAAACATTTTAGGACATGTGTTTGGTACCAACCAAGTTGAACAAGAAAATATGATCTTAATGTAATAAAAGTAGCCAAACATAAGGGAGAGAATAATCAGTGAGGAGACAAAACACAAGAGATGTCTATAATTAAATAAATTCAACAAATCATAGACACGTCATAGCAGATATGAAATCCACATGGGAGAAGAGAAAAAGTTACACCAGACAACAGAGATAAGGGCTGTGGGGGAGCAGAGAATTGATAAGATCTTTCTGAATGCAGAGAAAGTGACCTGAAATGGATCTAGAAATAATGATTGATACAGAGCGCAGAAAATGGAATTCAAATAAATCATTTGTGTTCCTGAGGGGGGCAAAAAAGAACAACTGGAATGGAAATCAATCATCAGATTTATAATGGAAGAACATTTTTCCAGAATCAGGAAAAAAAAACAGTATACAGATTGGAAACATTCAAAATGTCCTAGTCAAAATTCAGTGCAAAATATACTTACATCTAGCTTTCTTGGGATAAGTTGCAGGATAAAGATTTCCTACATTCATCCCAGAACAAAAGAGATGACCTACATAAGAATAAAAATTGCAGCAGCCTTAGATTTCTCCACTACAACAAAACACTAGTAGAAAGTGGAACAATGTGTATAGAATTTATAAGGGAAAGTGTATGACCCAACAATCCTGTAAGAAGTTGAGATAAAGGAAATGGGATGGGGAAGGCAGAAAATGTGCATGCCAGATATTTCAGCAAAAACACAAGAAAACTGAGATATTTCAACAGGAAAAAGCCTAACTACTTACCACCTTAAAACATTCTTTTGAATTGTGAGAGAAAATTAAAAGAGAAATACTTAAAGATAATATTTTAAAAAAAACAATGTTAGTTACAAAACTTATAATAGCAAGAATTCTATGAAATTTGTGGGGTTTTTTTTTATTACATCCTGCAAGTCGTAAAACTTGAAATTGTAGGGGCATCTGAGTGGCTCAGTCAGTTGAGTGATCAATTCTTGATTTAGGCTCAGTTTGTGATTTCAGTGTCCTGGGATCAAGTCCTGCATAGGGATCTATGCTCAGTGGGGAATCTACTGAAGATTCTCTCTCTCCGTGCCTCCCCTCTGTGCTCTCTCTCTCTGCCTCTCTAAAATAACTTTTTAAATCTTTAAAAAAAAAGAAAAAAAACCTTGAAATTATATTTGGTGTAAATTATAAATGTAAATGCTTGAAATATTAAAAATAAGCAATAATAAAAGCATCAAGTATTTGGTTCACAAAAACAAAAGATGAGCAAAAAAGACTATAAATTCTACTTCTAACTTTTCTGTGGCTTTTATTCATTATCTTTGCTATGAAACAGACAGTTAATTGTGGGTTTTGGCACTTACGGCTGTTGAGAAGATTTCTCATCTTTTTGCTGTCAATAGCTGGAATAAACAAAACATTAAATTACTTGGTAGAAGAATATATCCCTGTTTTTTATGTGATTTTGTTCAAATAGTCACTATAAGAAATGCTTATTATGCAAAGCATCCATCTTTTAAGAGGGTATGAGATTTTTCATAGCCAAGTAATATATACATAATTCTGATTTGACTTGGTCCAAAATGTATAATTTTACTTTAAAATGAAAAGATGACGCTGTTGTTTTCTAACCTTTGCTATGAGATCTGAAAAAGAAATGAGGAAATTAGGAAAGAATGGTAAGGATAAATGTCCCTGATTGCCTTCTTTGGAGGTTCCGGTATAACTTGCTTAACAACCTCCAATTCCCATCACAACTGGTGCCCACTATATTAGATGCACCAGCCTATTTGTGTCAGGCATAACCCTGGTGGCCAGTGTTGAAAGGGAAGCTCCAGGGAGCTAAGGGCATCATAGGCCCCTCACAGCCCAGGTGGTAGCCCTGGTCTAAAAAGGATAGGCTTTCATTCAGTGCAGGTTGCTGGCCTTCTCTTGCTAAGGATTCTTCCTCATGATGAATATTGTAGAAGGTTCCATGAGAGGCATGAAGGTTTTTGACATCCAGCCAGTCCAAGAGCCCCATCAATACTACTTTATGCCTCTCTTCTGTGACATCTTTTTCCCTTCAAACTTCTCTTTGTGTTCATTTAAGTTTAGTTTCATTGCATTTGTTTGATGTTTGTTTTGTTTTATTTGACAGAGAAATTAGGGAAGTATATGATGATTTCCTCAGGAACACTGACTTCCTCAAGAGAGGGATGTGAGCCCCAAACCCTACCAGAGGTTTCCTGGATGTTTCACTTCTCTCTATTTAATGAGAGATATATTTGTGGAAGAAAAAAAATATTTGTAGTAGAATTTTTGTTATTGAATATTGTCATAGAATATAGTTATTTTGATATTAAAACAACTGTGTAGAAGCTGGAGGAGGGAAGACAATGTAAAGGATTCCCTTAAAAAAAAAAAAAATAAAAAAAAAATAAAACAACTGTGTAATAAAAAGTCAGTGTACATAACCAAGAAGTCTGAAAAATTATTTTTTTTAAAAATTGTAAAAATTACTTTTAAAAAAATTGCAAAAAAAAAAAACCACCCCTTTAACATATCTTTTATGATGGATATTTTATTTTAGCATAAATGATCCTGCATTAGGGGCAAGTATATTATCAGGAATTGAAATTTAATTTAAGATTGCCATTTATAGAATGCTGAAAAATATGTTTTACTTTGGAATATAATTAACACGTAAGGTGGATACCATATTCTTCACTAATTCTAATTACTTCATGAAAGTTGCCATTAATGTGTGTGAGGCTTCTATCTCAAAATGGACTTTAAGGATTTTCCTGATTTCTAACATTGAAGAAATTACCTTTAGACAATATTTTTCTTAAATTCATTGATGCTTCAGGGAGAAAAGACTTTCCAGTCCAAAGGGCAAGACTTATTTCTTGATAATAAATCAGAAGTAGCTGCCCTTGCAGTACTTAATCTGAACAGTGAACACAACTGGAACACCTATTATGTGTAATACTTAGGCTAGCATTTGGGGGGAGGGGTAAGGAACTAAAAAGACACACTACCTGACCTTGAATTTAGCATTTGAAACACATTATTATGCCTCTCAGTTTGGATTCCAAGCGGTGAAGTAATTTTAATTTCTTAACGTTTTTACCTCATTTTCTTCTACTTTCAGGGAAAAACAAAAGTTTTCTGATTTTGTTTTGTGAGGGATAAATAAGGGAAATAAATGACCCATCATTTTAAACTGGAAATAACCTACAGAACTTCTTCACAGATCATGTCAATGGTTCACCCTCCAGATTTAAACCTTCATAAAGATGTTTGTTTCCCTGATACTGTAGAAGCTAACCCCCAGAACTGACCTGTAAAGACCTCTGGGAGTCAGAACACCTGTGCTTAATTTTGGCCCCAAGGCTTCCTAGGTCCATGACTTACTTCTTCCTTGAGTCTCAACTTCCTTAAAATGGTGAAAATTATACCTACCCTCTCATGCTTTTGAAAAGATCCAACATTATATATGGGGAAAAACTTAGAAACCTTAGCAAAAGCCCTCATCAAATATGAAAATAAATTCCTAAAATTAAACTTTGCTTTATAGTGAATTTTTATTTTAGTTTTACTCCACACCAATATGTGTGTATCAGTGGTAAAGTCTTAAAATGGGAGAAGACATTGATCTAAATTCTTATGAAAAATAAAGAGGATTGCAAGGGAACCACAAAGATGGTAAAAAGACTTACATGTGAGTGTAAAGGATGGTCTGTTTATAGTCAAAGGCAACTGCTTTGTCTTCAGACTTTCAGATAAAATCCTTTCAATTTTTTTCTTAATTCTCTCAGCACTATCAGTAGATGGGTATCGAAACATGAGCACCATAAGAATTTTCATACCGTGTTCATCTGGGCTGAAAGCAAAAAAGCAGATAAAGCCACCTCTCTAATCATTAACTATTTTTATCTATTAAGATTCATATTAAGTTTTTAAAATGAGTGGATGAAATAGGTGTACATCAGATTTCTAAATTATCTCTAGAAATACTGGCTCAGATACATAGCTGAAAAACACTGTTCTTGCTCCTTACTTAGCTCATAATCTGCAGGGGGTTGGGAAAAGAGATGTTCATGAAATCATGCTTCATATGCACTTGTTTAAATTTAATTTGCTTTTTTAAGACAGTCTGGACCATCATAATCAACATCATTTTTCAATAGTGAAATGGCAGAGACAATGTTTTTTGTTCATGAAACCCAGTTACGTTTGCCTCTTGAGCACAAAGCTAGATTTCATTTCCTGACCTCCTTTGCAGTTCATTGAAGCTCTAGTGAATTCTGGACAATGGAATGTGGACAGAAATGACAAACCCCACCTCCAACCTGGCCTCTGTAACCTCCCATACCATCCTTCATACTTTCACTTTTCCCGTATTGCCAACCAGATGCAGAATCCGGTAGCCAATTCCATTCTACATCCCTCCTAGCATCCACATCTCTGTTGCCACTTCTGACTCTTTGGACTATGTTATGGAGATGAAGTAAACCTTTACTGTGTTAAACCATTTATATTTTGGGATTTGACGGTCAGTTAATATGTGTTTTTAAGTGGATAATTATTGAAAGTACTTATTAAAGGAAATCCTTTGATAAAGGGATCACATATTATACTGTAATGTATAGGTCTAGAAAGCCTCCAGTTGCCCTTCAGAGGAAAATTTAACCTTAAAACAAAGAATCAGAGAAGGAAGGAAGGAGGGAGGGAAGAAAGAAGGGAGAAAGTAAAGAAGGAACAAAAGTGGAGAGGGGGAGAGAAGACAAGGCAGGAGCTCCCTAACCATGTGTATATGTACTTTACCATCAAGAAGTGAAGCAGACAGACAAGTACGCATTACAAATACTTATATTTGAATATGGATTGATAGCCAAAGAAAAAGTTTAAAATTTTCCATCAAAATGGGTAGAAAATCTCTCTCTCTCTCTCTCTCTCTCTCTCTCATGAATAAAATAAATAAAATAAAAAAAAAAGAGTGGGGGGTGCCTGGGTGGCTCAGTAGTTGAGTGTCTGCCTTTGGCTCAGGTCGTGATCCTGGGGTCCTGGAATCGAGTCCCACATCGGGCTCCCTGCAGGGAGCCTGCTTCTCCCTCTGCCTGTGTTTCTGCCTCTCTGTGTGTTTCTCATAAATAAAATAAATAAAACATTTTTTAAAAATGGGTAGAAAACAAGATATATTATTCCAGTAAATGTCAAGCATTTTGGACATGATATAAAAAGTATATTCAAGATGGATTCTAATAATTTATTTGAGTCTCTTACAACAAACATATGTTCAATTTATGCATACTGCCTTTTATCAGAAGTAAAAATGAAAAGGTATTAGAAATAATAAAAATGCAATGGCATTAAGGAAAAACCTTATTACACAGAAAGTCGTGATCTGTTGTTGGTTAGGCGTAGAATGAGGATAATTAAAAAGAGCTGATCTAAATTCTCGTTAGCCCTGAGCTGAAGGCGCAAGTGTGTCACCTGTGCCATTCCTCCCCTTCCAATGTCTACTTTGACATTGCCTCTTGACATTGGGCATTTTACCTCTTCTTATTGTGACTGGGAAATACCTATGCAGCATAAGGTGGACTGCTCAGGATTTATGAAGTATTTATATTTCTGCAAAGATTTGCCTGGGGGAGGTGGGCAGTCATGTTAATCAAGTGTTTCTCAAGGGTACGGGTGTGAAGTTGTGAACTAAGTTTACATACCTCAGTTTGATAACATGAGATTTGATAAACCGACCTCCTCCAGAAGAACGTCGAAATATCCTGGACATCTGGTTAGAAAAATTAAATGAGAGAAGTATTAGTTATGAAACAGTTAGTTACTTCTTGGTTTTTCTAGAGTTGAGGCAGAGACAGTTTTGGTTTATTCCCAGATTGGAACTGGTTTATCATAGTGGTAAGACTAAAAGAGATTTTAATCCTTGCAGAAATGAAAACTTTAACAAAATTGTTACAGTTATCCTGTAAAAAAGGATAAAAACAATATTTACCTCATAGAGTTTTTTTTGAAGATTAAATGAAGTAATGTTTATCACACATTTCACACCTTACCTGGTATACAGTAAACTATTGATAATGTTCATTTTGACTATTGTCAAGTGAATTTAAGTATCTGTGCTATTTTTAAAGGCAGCATAGCATCCTCACTTTTAATTTAATTTAATTAATTTATATTTTTGAGAGGGAGAAAGAGAGTGAACATGAGCAGGGTGGGGAGGTGCAGAGGGTGAGAGAGATAATCCCAAGCAGGCTCTACACCCATTGAGGAGCCTGATGCGAGGCTGGATCTCATGACCCTAAGATCATGCATGACCTGAGATGAAATCAAGAGTTGGACGCTTAACTGACTGAGCCACCCAGGCACCCCAGCATCCTCACTTCTAAGAAAGCCCACACTAAGTTTGTTTTATTCTTAAATGTGGCACCTAGTCCACCATTTGTATTAACTCTTTGCTCTCTTAAATGATTATCCCATTACTAGAGCATTTGTCACAATAAGTAACAATGCGTGTTATTTGACTCTGACACCCTCACTTGTTAGTCACCTTTCCGTGACAGGTTGGCTTTCACAACTCATATCAGCTTTGGGAATAAGTTTCACCACACTTCATGCGGTCAGCATTTCGTTACTCAGCTTTTCCAGCCTGTGACATTGAAGGATTTAGATGCTCAGTGAGCTGATTTCCCAGGACCTAATTCCCGAAAGACTACTGAGGTAGTGCCTCACAGGAAGAAGCACTAGACTGAGAGCCAGAAATCAGAAATTACAAGTCCACATAAGTTTACGTAAGACCCACCTTCCTGGTAAATCTTGCACCCCCAATACTACACCCTCTGGGCAGAGGGAATATTGCCTCCCACCCCACAAGATTTCTCCCTCTCCCTGACTCCTTTAAACTAGTAACAATGCTCAGTAGACTTTACCTACTAAATATTGACTCTCCCTCCCTTCACCTAATTCCACTATGGTCTAAGATCAACTCCGCCAAAACTTGTGCCTGGGCCTCTATCCCCTCGTTGGCATGTTTATGTGATTCTACTCTGTCCTTTCTCCTCTCAGTTGCTCCCCAGCAATGCTACCAACCAGGTGATATGCCTGAAGTGCAAAACTGAGCATGTTACACTCCTGCCTCAAGCTCTGTGCTTCCCTTAGCGTGAGCTCCACAATCTCACGCTTTCATTAGCCCTTGCCCCACCCCTACCTTCAAAGACTATTTTCTTATCTTCTGAACTACTTGCTCTTTCCTAATCTCACTAGACTGGTTCATACCTCTATGGCTTTGCACATTCATTTCCTTCTTCCTACAATGCACTTTTTTTTTCCCTCTAGCAATTCCTTTAATGACAATTCTGTCAGTATCCAGACACTCCGGTGACAAATAAGTTTTCTTTGACTTGCCCTCCCCAAAGTTCAACACTCCTTTATTTGGGCCACCCCAGCATCATACCGGTGTTTTCCTTTCCCATACAGTTGTTCCTTCCCACTCTGGCCTGTGAGCTATATGACGGTAGGGAGTGGGTCTGATCCATCTTTTTACCTTCAGTGTTTTGAACACTGCCTGGCCCACAGTAAACATTCAGTGCATGTGGGCAGCCCGGGTGGCTCAGCGATTTAGCGTGGCCTTCAGCCCAGGGTGTGATTCTGGAGACCCCAGATTCAGTTCCACGTCGGGCTCCCTGCATGGAGCCTGTTTCTCTCTCTCCTTGTGACTCTGTCTCTGTCTCTGTCTCTCTCTCAAATAAATAAATAAAATCTTAAAAAAAAGATAAATCAACACTATGGTAAAGAGAAGAAGATAACAACACACTGTTCTGTTTTATCTGCAAATCATGTTGCCAAGTATAAATAGAAATCCACGGGAGGGCAGCCCTGGTGGCCCAGCGGTTTAGCACCACCTTCAGCCTGGGGTGTGATCGTGGAGACCCTGGATCGAGTTCCATGTCAGGCTCCCGGCATGGAGCCTGCTTCTCCCTCTGCCTGTGTCTCTGCCTCTCTCTCTATCTCTCTGTCTGTCATGAATAAATAAATAAAATTTTAAAAAAATCCACAGGAATCTAAAGCAAGGTGGGAGCCAGGAGCCTCCAGTGGTGAAATGCTTTTGTAGGTCACTCCAGGGATCTGGATCACTTCTGAGTGATGATTTCATTAAGCTTCTCTGAGCTCATTTTATTTCCATACCTCGGGGAACAGGGAGAAAGTCCAATGTTAAGGTCTCTAGCACTTTATATACATGTCTTCTGAAATTCTGAACTGTACACATGATAGCATTTGGGGAAGGGCCTTGATTCTGTCAGACCAGAGTATAAGAAAGTACTAAGACTCTACTCAAACTAAAATGTGATTCGGAGCAAGACTATCTTCCCCTGTTTAAACCTCTGTTTAAAAATGGGTGAATTCTTGGTACAGTACAGTATTGGTGTGACTAATAATAGCTTACTTGTACTAAGTCCATACTACGCGGTATGCATGAGCCAGTTCCTTTGTTTAAACCTCATACTACTTAGAAGTAAAGTATTTTTTAAATTCTCATCAGCCTTATTTTAAAGATGAAGAAACTATATCAGGACACCCAGGTAAACTTCTCTAAGGTGGCATACGGAGTGCTGGTTCTGGCACATGAACCGAGGAAACCTGGCTCTAGAGCTTGTGTTCTTAAGTATATTAAGTGACATTGAAGATCCTGAAGTTTCTTATATACCTGATGACAGATGTTTAGGTTGGTGAGGGGTAGAGAAGACCTGCAGCAGGAAACCCTTAAAAAGGCCTCAAATACATCTTTTATTTCCTGAATCCAAACTTTGTAAAAAAAAAAAAAAGATCATCTCTTGGGAGTTTTTGTTTTGTTTTGTTTTGTTTTTCTGCTTCCGAAAAACTGTTCCTTTTCAGACATCTATTCATCACTATAAGCAATTTCTGGAGAAAATTAACTTGCTGCTTATATTTTTCTACTGAGAACTCAGTAATGTTACATTTAGTCCAAATTACAAAAACTAATTATATCCTTCCCTTTTTATGGTCCAAACCAAAGAATAGATTTTTTTTTTTAAATTACTCTGGCTAAACCAAGATAGAATCTCAGCTAAAATGGGAAGAAAATCTCACCTTAAAATCAGATCCCACTTGGAGTCCTTGGTTTGAACTCCAGCATCAAAAAACAAAACGACATGTTTGAAACAATACTTGTGACTCTGACTAATAGTATATCCAGTTACTATCTTCCACAAGCTTGAGCTTGCCCCTTCCCTCTGGCTGGGAACTGCATGCAGATTAAGTCTTCATGAAAGATCAGTAGTTACTGGATGCCAGCTAGGGAATCCCTTTCCAGGTCCACCCATGAAAATAAGTCAGGCAAGTTCTGCAGATTTTCTGCGACTGTCAGGGGAATATGTAACAACAGAAGATGAATACACAAATAAAACAAATCCGTTGTCCCTTTCTTCTCCAGGAAAACTTCCTGCTAGCTCAAAGGGATTTTTCCTTCCTCTGAACTCTTAAAATACTTTTTGTTCACATCATATATATTTGACAATTGTATTCTGTACTATGACAGCTCTCATACTGCCATATCATCTTGTTTTCTAATCTATCTAGTTTCTATTTTTTTTCTGTGCACAGGCTTTCATACATAAACCATAATACAAACTCCAATAAGGAAGAGACTATACTATTTAGACCTTGGCATTCTTCACAGTCTTGCACAAAATAGGTGCACAATAACATTTTCATTAATTGATTGATTCTCTAGCTGTGGTTAATCGTAAACAACAGTGCAAAGGGAAAAATGCCAGCTTTTGCATCTCTTCATGACTCCTTTACTATATTCCCTTTCCTTTTTACTCATTTATTTATTCACTCAGTGCAATTGATTAGGAATATTATATGCTTAAGGCACTGTGAAAACACTGGATAAAAATCAGTAAACAAAAATCTATGGTCCTTGGACTCATAGAATATATGAGTTGATTACAGATAGTAATCAACAAAAATAAATTAATTACAAGAGACAACTAATATAATAAAGTAATGGAGGAAAATGGCTGGGGTTCTCCAAGAAGGACATTTAAGTGGTATCTGAAAGATCAGAATGAATAAGCAACAAAAAGAGTAAGATCATGAGACAATCTTCCAGGTAAAAAAAACAGAATGTGCAAAAAGAAGGCCAATATGGTTAGAAAACAGTAAGCAAGGAAGAGAGTATAGACACTGGGGGAATAACAGTCAGAGCCAGGGCACTAAGTTCCTTGGAGGACTTCACAAAAAGCTTGGATCTTATTCTATGCACGTTTGGAAGCCACTTATGAAATTTTAAGCAAAATAATATATAATATGTTTTCAAAGGATCATGTAGACAAGATATTAGAAGTGGCCTGAGTGGAAGCAATGATTTTGGTGAGCTACCTATTTGAGGTAATGCATAGCTAGTTCCAGGATGGAGACAGTGAATTAGAAGTAGAAACATCACTTGTGAATGGACTAGACATGAGGATGAGGGAAAATAGTATTCTAGCAACTAGATGGATGTGATGTCATTTGTTGAGTGGAAAGAAATAGGAATTAGAGAGTGAGAAAGGGAACAACTTCTAAGAATTGGATTTAGATATAACATCAAGATGCCTGTGAGATATCCAAGCGGAAATGTCAAGTAGACCATTGAATGTACAAGTCTAGAGTTCAGAGATATGTGGGTTAGAGATTAAAATTTTAGAATTAGAGTTATTGTATACTCACTGGTACTTCCCCCCACATCCCCTTTTTTCTGCTAAGAGAGCCCTTTTTTCCTATAGAGAACTCATTCCATATGGTCCAGGTGGAGCTAAACTTGCCCCTTCTCCCATTTACCACAAAGGTGGCACAAGTTTATTCTCTTGGTCACAGTGATTAGTGTAGGGTTGAGGAGATATTCCAATTTTGGCCAGCTAGATTGGTTCTTCAAATTTTCCTACAAGTGCTATTATGAAAAATTGTCTTTTCCCGCTTCAGTTAATACCTGGAAACGTGTGAATATAAAGTAGATGTAAGCTATGTCATCTGCCACATGGAGAAAGCTTGACATTATTTGTGCCTCTGAATCCCACTATACCTGAAGTCAAATGAATCTCTAGATTTTTCCAATAATCTTCTTGCCCTCCTTCCTCCCTTTCTCATATCCTTTTTCCTCCTTCCCTCCCCCTTCTTTCTTTCCTTCTTTATCTTTGATGTGTTCATTGGGTTTCTGCTTTCTACCCAAACTGTCCTGTTTATTATGAGAATTTACAGAGCAACAAAAGAAAAAGAAGCAAAATCAGGATCATATCTTGGATGATCCAGAGGCCTAGGCCAGTGGGAATTTTATTGTCACCTACAAGCAAATAAAAATTTTCCTCTTTCTTAGGAAATTTATTTAGAAGCTGACTTCACTCACAGATGATAAACTGTGGTAAAAATGGAATTGTAGCAGATATTTTTCCCTATCTAAACTACATTTACTGGGCAAGTGCACTAATGCTCCAGGATCTATAAGTGTTGATTGGTAATAACTCACACCAACACTTCTCCAGAGACTTGCCTTTGCCTGACTTGAGCACCTTACTTACTGATGTCTGGGAGCTTGTGTCCACTTTCCTTGGGCAGTCCTTATTGGTATAACACAAACAGCCCAGGCCTCTTACCTCGAGGTGAAATTACCTCTGTGATGTAATTAGTATTAACCTTTTGGATTATTCAGAGCATTGATTTTCAAAGTGAAGCTAATGATTCATTGAGGCTGCAAAAGGTATTCAAACATTGTTTATGTTTATTTTTAAATTAAAAAAACAAGTTTTCATAGCACTGGCCTTTAGGTGTGGAATCTACAGAAAGTGCACTCATTATTGAATGTCTCCAAGAGGAAAGTGAGGATCAGTCTGTATTAGAATGAGAAACCAGCTCAGTGCTAGTCTTAGAATAGGTACTCAGTAATTCCTTGCTATATTACATTGAATTAAATAGTCATACTTCACTCATTGATTTTAACATAATTAAAGTAGTAATTCTTAGTGAGAAAACAATTATTATCTTTTTTTAATTACTGTATTAATAATTTTAACTCTGCTAATAACAATGGATTGTTTATCAAAATATAAATCCATTTTTCAAACAAAACAGTTCTGTGGCAAAACCTATCACACATCTGGCTCTGAGATTTCAGATGAGCCTTGGGGTAGAGAATGACACTAAAGAAAATAACTATCTTTAAAAAACTTATGCTGAACATAACATTGGAGCACCTAAATATATAAGACAAGTATTAATAGAAATGTAGGGAGAAATAGGCAGCAATAAAATAATAGTAGAGAATTTCAATATTCCCACTTGAAACAATGAATAGATCATCCAGTCAGAAAGTCAATGCAGAAACAGTGAACTTGAACAATGGTATAAACCAAATGGCCCTAGAGACATGTTAGAACATTCCACCCAAGAGAAGCAAATACATTCTTCTCAAGTGTGCATGGAACATTCTCTAGGATAGATAATATGTTAGGACACAAAACAAGTCTCAATAAATTTAAGAAGATTGAAATTGTATCAATTATCTTTTCTGATCACAATAGTAGAAACTGGAAATCAATAACAATAGGAAAATAAGAAAATTCACAATTATGTGGAAATAAAACAACACATTCCTGAGTAACCAATAAGTTAGAGAAGAAATCAAAAGCAAAAAAAAAAAAATCTTTAAAAACAGGCAAAAAATCTTGAGAAAAGTGAATATGAATATACAACATGCCAAAACAAGCAATGCAGAAAAAGCAGTTCTAAGAGGGAAGTTTATAATGATAAGCACCTACATTAAGAAAAAAGAAAGGTCTCATGGGGTACCTGGGTGACTCAGTCAGTTAAGTGTCTGTCAAAGTGTCCCTTCAGCTTGGGTCGATCCCAGGGTTCTGGGATCAAGCCCCTGTGTCATGCTCCCTATTCAGCAGAAGCCTATTTTTTCCTCTCCCTCTCTCCTTGCTCATGATCTCCCTCACACTCTCTCTCTCAAATAAATACAAAAAATCTTTTTTAAAAAAGTCTCAAATGAACAACCTAATTTCAGACCTTAAGGAACTAGAAAAAAAAAAACTAAAAACATTCCAAAGTTATCAGATGGAAGGAAATAATAGAGCAAAGCAAAAATAAATGAAATAAAGACTAGAAAAATGATAGAAAAGATCAATGAAACTAGGAGTTGGCTTTTGGAAAAGGTAAACAAAATTGACACATCTTTAGTTAGACTAAGAAAAAAGGGAGAAGAATCAAATAAAATCAAGAATGAAAGAGGAGACATTACAACTGATATCACAGAAATAAAAAGGATGATAGGAGACTACTGTGAACAATTATAACCCAACAAATTGGATAACATAGAGGAAATGGGTACATTCCTAGAGCCATGAAACCTATCAAAATCAAGTCATGAAGATACAAGAAATCTGGAGACCAATAACAAAAAAGAAATTGAATAATTTTGCAACAAAGAAAAGTCCAAGACCAGATGGCTTTAGTGGCTAACTCTACCAAACTTTTCTTGAATTGATACCAATAATCTCAAACTATTCTAAAAAAATCAATAAAGAGAAACACTTCTAAACTCATTTTAGGGATGCCTGGGTGGCTCAGCAGTTGAGCCTCTGCCTTTGGCTCACAGCATGATCCCAGTTCAGAGATCAAGTCCCACATCAGTCTCCCTGTGAGGAGCCTACTTCTCCCTCTGCCTATGTCTCTGCCTCTCTCTCTCTGTGCCCCTCATGAATAAATAAATAAAGTCTTTAAAAAAAAAAGAACTTTAAACTCATTTTATGAGGTCAGTGTTACCTTGATACCAGATGACTACAAGAAAAGTATAGGCCAATATTCCTGATGGAATATGGATGCAAAAATCCTAAACAAAATACTAGCAAACCAAATTCAACAGCACATAAAAGGTCACACACCATAATCATATAAGTTTTATCCCTGGAATGCAAGGATGGTTCAACATAAATGTATTGATAAATGTTAATATACCATATTAACTGAATGAAGAATAAAAATCATATGATCATCTTAATGCGTACAGAAGAAACATTTGATAAAATTCAACATCCTGTCATGATTAAAAACTCTTAATAAATTAGGCATGTACCTTAACATAGCAGCTAACATAGTCAATGATGAAAAGCTAAAAGCTTTTCCTTTAATCAGAAATGAGACAAGGATGCCCATTCTCATTACTTCTATTCAGCTCAGTGATGAAAATCTCAGCCAGAGCAATCAGATAAGAAAAACAAATAAAAGCCATCCAAATCAGAATGGAAGAAGTAAAACTCTCTCTGTTAACAGAATGTGCTTACAGTAGAAAACCCTAAAGATTTCACATACCCCCCCCACACAAATCTGTGAGAACTTATAAATGGATTCATTAAAACCGCAGAATGCAAAATCAAAATACAAAATTCAGTCACATTTCTATACACTAATAATGAACTATCTGAAAAAGAAATTAAGAAAATAATACCATTTTCTTTTTTTTTTTTTTTTTAATTTTTTTTTTAATTGGTGTTCAATTTACTAACATACAGAATAACACCCAGTGCCCGTCATACCATTTTCTTTTTTAAAAGATTTTATTTATTATTTTACTTGAGAGAGAGAGTGAGCATGCATGAGGAGGGGAAGTGGCAGGAAAGGAGAGGAAGAGAATCTCAAGCAGACTCTGAACTAAGCACAGAGCTCAATCTGGGGCTTGATCTCACAACCCAGAGATCAATAACACCATTTTCAACAGTATCAAGAAGAATAAAATATGTAATAGTAAATTTAATCAAGGAGGTAAAAGATATGTACACTGAAAATTGTAGAACATTAATGAAAGAAATTGAAGACAAATAAGTGAAAAGATATCCTACATTCACGGATTGGTAGATTTAATATTGTTAAATGTCCATTCTACCCAAAGCAATCTACAGATTCAATATAATCCCTATGAAAATAACAATGCATTTTTCACAGATGGAAAAAACAATCCTAAAATATATACTGAACCACAAAAGACCCTGAATAGCCAAAGAAATCTTGAATTCTTTGAGGAACAAAGCTGGAGGCATCATACTTCCTGATTTCAAATTATATTACAAGGTTTTAGTAATCAAAATAGTATGGTTTTGGCATAAGAACAGATATATAGACCAATATAACAGAATAGAGTGTCCAAAAATAAAACCATGCATATATGGTCAACTAATCTTTGACAAGGTCACCTAGAATACATCATGGGGAAAGGATAGTCTCTTCAAGAAATTGTCTTAGGAAAACTAATTTTTCACATGCAGAAGAATGAAGTTAGATCCCTATCTCACTCCATATACAGAATCAACTAAAAATAGATTAAAGGCTTAAATTTAAGACCTGAAACCATGAAACTCCTAGAAGAAAACATAGAGAAAAAGGTCCTTGACACTGGTCCCGGCAATGATTTTTTAGATGTGACACCAAAATCAGGCAAAAAAATAAAGATAAAACAAAACAAAAATAAAAAAGTGAGATTATATCAAATTAAAAGCTTCTACACAGCAAAGGAAGCCATCAGCAAAATGAGAAGGAATCTATGGAATGGGGGAAAATATTTGCAAATTGTAGCATTATTCATAATAGTCAAGATATGAAAACAACCTAAATATTCATTTGTTGATAAATGGATAAAGCAGATGTGATATATGCACACAATGGAATATTATCCAGCTTTAAAGAACAAGGAAATCCTGCCATTTACAACATAAATGGATCTGGAAGATGTTAGGCTAAATGAAATAAGCCCGACACAGCAAGACAATGCTATATGATTCCAATTATATGTGGAATGTAAAATAGTCAAATTCATAAAGGCAAAAAAGTGAATCATGGTTGCCATGGTGTGAGGGGAGGCATAAATGGGTAGATGATGGTCAAAGGGTACAAAGTTTTAGTGTTTTAGTTACACAAGATTAATAAGTTCTGGAGGACTACTACCACAGTGTCTATAGCTAACAATACTGTAGTGTTTATTTAAAATTTGAAACAAGGAGGCTCTTAAGTATTCTTACCACACACACAAAAAATAATTAATAATACTATTAATAACAATAATAATAAAAGAGACAGGAGGAAATTTTGGAAGGTGTTGGATATATTTATGTCTTTAATGGTGTTACCACCATCATGGTTTCTTAGGTACATACTTCCCAAACTCATCAAGTTGTATACATTAAATATGCACAGCTTTTTACGTGTCAACCATACCTCTATAATGTAGTTTAAAATTTGCTGAAGAACAATGATTTAAACTATTAATAACTTGAAATATTATTAAATTATTAAAGATAGATATAATGCTTTATTTATTATCTTGGTCACCAATAAAGAAATCACATTTTCTGGTATGTCCAGCAGTTGACAGAATCCTGAAGTATGAAGAGCACTAAACATTCATTAAAAATACATGAATAAGTGGATAAACAAATTAATTGATGGCTTAATGGGTGGTTGCATAGATGAATGAATGAATCATAGCCTATGCATTTTCACCATTATCTCCCATAATCATAAAAGTCAAATCCCGGTTTGGAGAGACACTGAAGGAAATTTTCTAAAGAAAGATTTTTTTTTTTTTTTTTAAGTAAGGAAACTGGGAGGGGTGAGAGCTTCAATGTGCTGGAAAAGTTACTGGCGGTGTCTGACAGAGCAGAAGCAGAGAGAGCTTGGGGCTGGAGAGGATTGTCAGTGAAATCCTCCTTGCCTTTGTCCAGACACACCTCCCAAGGGCTAACCTCAATGGTTTAGCTAAGGTCATCTTCTCCGATGTGTTTGGGCTCCTGGAGAACCTCGGCCCATCAGGGCCATCAGAAGAGAACTTCAATATGGAGGCTTTCACTGAGATGATGATGGCCTGGCTTTGCCCACATTCCAAGGAGTACAATAGGGGACATGATGCAGAAACTCTCAGGGCAGTTGAGTGGTGCCAAGAAAAAAGATAACCTGCAAATTCAGAGCTCTGATGTCCAAGGCCTGGTGCCCATCTCCACATAGCCCCTGCAGTGGCCTGAAAAGCTCAAAGAAGAAACTGGGGCCTCTCCTACTGCTGATGCTGGAGATACTCAGCATGAGGCAGTCAGTGCTGAGGAGAAGCTGTTGCCAGGGGTGCCTGTACTCCTGAAGGTGTTCCCTCCCTACTCAGTGGAGCAGGCCCAAAGCTCAGAGAGATTTGGAAGAAGTTATGCAGGTGCTGGTAGAGGGGAAGGAGAAGAAGACTCTAGCCTGTACTGACCTCAACCAGGACCTGCCCAGATGCCTCAGAGGCCCTCAAAAGGATGAACTGAAGTCCTTTTTCCTGCAGAAGTACATGATACTGGATAGCACAGAGGATCAGAAGATTTACCAACACATGGCTCCCAGGGAGGCCTCCAAAAAGCTGATCCGATACATTAACAACCAGGTAGTGAGCACCAAAGGGGAGCAATTCAAATATGTGTGGAACCCTGAGCTGAAGGAGATGAAGGCCACACATATTAACCTCATGCTAGCCAGAAAGTAGTTTCCACTGAGGCATTCACCACTCTGTCAGAGCTTTCTAGACTCAGATCCCAGAAGGATGCAGGAGCCCTATACCCCCACACAGGGCCTGTCCTAACTTCTGTCCCCTTTCTCTACCCTGCTTTCTTCTCCCTTGCCCCACAGTATTGACCTCTTCTTGGAGCTCCCATAGGCACAGTAAAGGTGGTCCTCAGGGTAGGTGGGGAGGGGGGAAGTAAGGAAACTGGCTTCATAAAAGGAAAGTGAAAGAGAATGAAAAAAATTACAGTTAAGCAATATAAAAGAATCCTTCACATTTCTGAGGAGGTATTAGCTTAACAGTCTCTGATGACAAAAAACAAAAGGTCAATAAATTGTTGTCATCATAAAAGATATTGGAACTAACCAGAAAAATCCTGCTTGCTTATTATGCACAAATCCACAATGTATAAAATTTTAATTGTATTCATTGTCCTCTGAGAAATTTAAAGTACAATGAGATATAGTGAAAAGGAAAGTATAGAGAAAGAGAAAGGAAAATAAAATATTCAAGGATTTGAATTCTTATGGAAGGATATTTAGTCACAATTACAAGGAGGTAATTCTTATGGAAGGACATTTAGTTTTGATTCTAAAAACTAGTTGATTTTTAAATGGTAAGCTTGGATAACATGCAAATAAGGAGATTTTTGTCTAGGATAGTAGATTAACTATATATTCTCTCCTACTTTTTGAAAATCCCATTAAAATTATGTTAAAGGTATGTAAATAGAGATAAATCTGAGCACTGATAAAAACCAAAGAGATATCTTTAGTAGATGATAGATTTAACTCTTTTCCTAAACTCAACAAATGAAGGAAAAACAACTGACAAAGTCAGATGAGGGAAGTCACAGACTAGAATAGGATTTCTCACCCTCAGCAGTATTGACATTTTGGGCCAGATAAGTCTTTTTTGTAGGGAATTATCCTTGATTTGTAGGGTGTTTTGCAGCATCCCCGGTCTCTAGATACTAGTTGCTAATAACAATCCTCCTTCCAGTGTGACAATCAAAAAAAGTCTCCAGAAATTACCAAATATCTGTTGGGAAACAAAACTGCCTCTGATATGAATCACAGAAACACAGCCAAGAAGAAAGCCTATCTTCTCTAAAAACTTCAGGAAACACTCAGCACTCAGAAACACCAATTACAAAAGAGAAGAGGGCATGAAAAGAGACTATGAAAGCCAGTCATATTTCTATACACCAGTAAAAACCAGTAAGAAAATGTTCTTTAAAATGATACCAAATAACAATGACATAAAAGGGCCTCTAATATTAAATCTAGCCAAAGATGAATAAGACCTTTAAGGAAAACATTTTAAAGCTTTATAAAACTTATGGTAAATATGTATAAATAAATGAAGATGTCAATTATTTTTCTAGACCTCTAGATTTGAAGCAAGTTAAATAAAAATCCTAATATGAAGGTGTGTATCGTATGTATGTGTGTGTATTACCTGATATAGAAAAGAAAAGGGTCAAGAATAACCAAGTCATACATAGAGAAGATGGTAATAAATTCAAGTGTACTGGTTGAATGGTGGCCCCCTTAAAAGATACATCTAAGTCTGGGAACATGTGAATATGACCTTATTTGGCAGATCTTTGCAGATCCTATGCTAAGGATCTCAAGATAAGACCAATGTGATATCCAGGAACATCTTGAATCTAGTGACTCTAACCTAATAATCCAATGCCTTTATTGGACTGGAGAAACACAGAGGAAAAGGTCAAGATGCAGACAGAGATTGCAGCTATCTAACTACATGTCAGAGAATGACTGAAGCTACCAGAAGCAGAAAGAGGCAAAGAAAGATTCTTCCCTAGTGCTTTCCAAGGAAACCAGACATGTCTATACCTTGATTTCATATTTCTGGCTTCCATAACTGAGAAAATGAATTCCTATTGTTTTAAGCCACTAGTTTATGGTAATTTGGTACAGCAACACTAGGAAACTAATGTAACAGGCATTGACACTTATTGTCAAACTATTGAGGTTAAAACATTGTGGTATTGACAAAATGCAAAACAAGCTGATCAATGGAACTGATTAGAGAGCACAGCAACATCCCAATTCACATATGGAAACTTGACTTGTGGCAGAGACGGCATGGCAGATCAACCACAGAAAAGCTGACTGCTCAATCAGTGGTGCTAAGAGAAATGTTTATTCATATAGAGGGAAAAAATGAAATTAAAATCCCTAAATCAAACACATATGCAAATATCAATTCCATGTAGAATAAAGAAGGCTTAAACGCAAAAAAGGAAAACCCATTTTTTTTAAGACAGTGACATCAAGATCAGAAAGGATTTCTTATACAAACACAAAGGACACTAATAATAAAGGAAAAGAATGATGTATTTAACTATATTAAAATTCAGAACACTGTTCATTAAAATATTAAGAAAATGAAAAGGCAAGCCACAAAATGGAAAAAGATTCATTTCCCAAAATGAGGGATTAATTTCGCCCCCAAAGTTTCCTTTTTTCCCCAAAAAATGTTTCTAAGAATAAATTAAAAGATAAAATACAATAGGAACTGGGCATATTACACTGTACATTAAGTAAAAAAAAAAAAAGAATGCACACACACAAAAGATAGAAGAAAGAAATGGGCAAAAAATCATGAGTAGGTATTTATAAAGGACAAAATACAAATGGTTAATAACTGCTGATGAACCATATTAATAATCAGGAAAATGTAAATTAAATTCACAATGAGTTACTATTATATATACATAACAGTTGAGTCTGAGCATAACCTATGACCTATGACCCAGCAAACTATCTGCTTGGTTTATGACCTATGAAGGCTCTTGCACATGCACTGCTTACTAATCTGTAAGCAGGTTAATTAGCCTCATGTTCATAATTATAAAAGTGAAATTAGCTGAAATATTTGTCAACCATAGAATGAATTAATAAATAGTAGTATATTCTTTCTAGGGCATTCTACACCGAAGTGAAAACAAATGAGCTACATCTACGTGCATCAAAATGGGGAAATCTCAAAAACATAATGTTGAGTGAAAGAATGAAGTCACAGAGAGATACAATATGATTATATTTACATAAAGTTCAAAAGAGGTAAAATCACATAATATGCTATTTGAGTATGCATACATAGGTAATAAAATCACAGAATGATTAAATCCAAATTCAAAAAAATTTTTAACTACGAAGAAGAGAGGGGGAAGGACATATAGAGGATTCAGAGGTACTAGTAAAGTTCTATTTCTGAAATTTGGTTGGGTTCTTGGATATTTATTTTTAATAGTTCTTTAAAATGTTTTACACACTTTCTAATGTATGATAGTCCAACAAAAATGAATGAAAGAAAAAAAATCAAATACTGAGACACATCATTATGAAATTTCAGCAAAAAGTAAAGTACAAAAGCTTCTAGAAAAAAAAGAGAAACACAATTTCTTGTAAGTGTAGTGATCAAGTAATAAAAATAGAACAAGGCCTCAGATGGTCTGAGGGGAAGTGATTTTCAACTTAAATGTTTATATTCAAACTGTCACTCTAGTGGGCTAAAGAATAAAGAATTTTTCAACATAAAATAATTCAGAAATGTTACCTCCCATGCACTTTTTTCTTAAGGAAGGTGCTTGAGGACTTAACCCACCATATCAAGGAAAATATGGGATGCAAGAAGCAATGGCTCTCACAAACTAGAGCAATCCTGTTTGGACCCAGTTTACCTCTCTGAAGTGGACCTAGAAGGCAACCAGTTCAAATTGAAGCAGAATGCATAAAGTTTTGAGAAAGAAGAATTAAAGAAATAGTGAGACTTTGAACATATCTGAGGATATAGTAAAATGGGGGAGGATTTAAAATAAATGAGTGAGTTCTACTCAGAATTGCTTTTGGGAACATTCTTATGCGGCAACGCAATTGTAAAAAACACTATTTTGTTAAATGACAAACACTATATATTTTTAAAGATTTTATTTATTCATGAGTGACACAGAGAGAAGCAGAGACATAGGCAGAGGGAGAAGGAAGCTCCCTGTGGGGAGCCCAATGCAGGACTCTATCCCAGGACCCCAGGATCACACCCCGAGCAAGGCAGACATTAAACCACTGAGCCACCCAGACGTCTCAACAAACACTATTTAAATAGCTATGGAAATGAAAATACTATTCACTGTTTTTCAGTATTTAGAATCAACCTATATAAAGATAAATAAAATACAAATACTTTTTTACATTACTAATAATTCAGAGAAAGGAAAGTACAATGAGTGAAGAGTTGAAGTGCTAAAGTCATCTTTTAATTGAGATTGGATCTTTGGTTAATCATAAATAATCATACTAATTCAGTCTTCTTTCTATAGAGCTATAACTTCGTTGTTCCAGAGTAACTCTAATAAGCTTTAAGGAGTACAGTCTAGGCTAATATGCTGGGTTTTGCTAAACAAATCTATGGTCTTCACGGACATGCTTTTCATGGAACAAAAAATGGAAAACTATTCTTTTTTACTTTCTGCTATGATAGGTAAAGATTTAGCTTGTCTCATATACTTTGAAAATTAGAAATGCCTTGAAAATGCATAGTTTTCAAGACAAACTATGAGAGGCGTAACTAGATTTGAGATTGATATCAAAAATCATAGACACAGGCACCTAGGTGGCTCATTTGGTTGTGTCTGACTCTTGATTTTGGCTCAGGTCATGGTCTCAGGGTCGTGAGATCCAGTCCTGCACTGAGCTCCTCACTGGGCATGGAGCCTTTTTAAGACTCCCTCTCCCGGATGCGGAGAAAAGGGAACCCTCTTGCACTGTTGGTGGGAATGTGAACTGGTGCAGTCACTCTGGAAAACTGTGTGGAGGTTCCTCAAAGAGTTAATAGACCTGCCCTACGACCCAGCAATTGCACTGCTGGGGATTTACCCCAAAGATACAGATGCAGTGAAACGCCGGGACACCTGCACCCCGATGTTTCTAGCAGCAATGGCCACGATAGCCAAACTGTGGAAGGAGCCTCGGTGTCCATCAAAAGAAGAATGGATAAAGAAGCTGTGGTCTATGTATACACTGGAATATTCCTCAGCCATTAGAAATGACAAATACCCACCATTTGCTTCAACGTGGATGGAACTGGAGGGTATTATGCTGAATGAAGTAAGTCAATTGGAGAAGGACAAACATTATATGGTCTCATTCATTCGGGGGATATAAATAATAGTGAAAGGGAATAAAGGGGAAAGGAGGAAAAATAAGTGGGAAATATCAGAAAGGGAGACAGAACATGAAAGACTCCTAACTCTGGGAAACAAACTAGGGGTGGTGGAAGGGGAGGTGGGCGGGGGGTAGGGGTGACTGGGTGGTGGGCACTAAGGTGGGCACTTGACGGGATGAGCACTGGGTGTTATTCTGTATGTTGACAAATTGAACACCAGTAAAAAATAAATTTAGTATAAAAAAAGACTCCCTCTCCCTCTGCCCTTCCCTGCCCCAATCTCTCTCTCTCTCAAAAAAAAAAAAAAAATATATATATATATATATATAGAGAGAGAGATGATAGATAGATGCACGTCTTGTGATGCTTTTAAAAACATAATAAACAAAATGATAAGGCAAACATGGCATTGATATATTCTTGTGTTTAAAAAGTTTATGGAGGGACACCTGGATGGCTCAGTGGTTGAGCATCTGCCTTCCGCTCAGGGCGTGATCCCGGGGTCCCGGATGGAGTCCTGCAACGGGCTCTCCTCAGGAAGCCTACTTCTCCCTTCCATAGAGGCTATGTCTCTGCCTCTCTCCCTGTGTCTCTCATAAAATAAAAAATAATAAAATAAAATTAAATAAATAAAATAAAATAAAATAAAATAAAAATATAAGATAAATAAAATAAAATAAAATATAAAAAATTTAAGGAAAATGAACCAGGACAGAAAATCAAGAATTAAAAATAGGACAAACATCTGTTTCAACCAACAGTTTTCTTAGTTGCTAATTAGTAGCCTACTCTAATCAACGTATGTTTAATGGTATATAAAATTATTCTAAGTATTTTACATATATTAAGTTATTTAATCTTCACAACCATATGGCCTAGACATTAACCACATTTTACAGAAGACATTTAGGCATGGAGAGGCTAAGTTCTTATAGCAACCACACTGAAAGTGAAACAGAAAAACACATTCATAAACTTTAAAAATTTCTGTTGGACTTACCATTCTCTCAATCTGATGACTCCTTTCTATAAACTCTCTTGAGCTTTTTATTCCATAATTTTCTTTATATTTTATATTTGTGACTTCAAAAGAGGCAAGGTAATAGAATGACTTATCATCTGAAAGGTAAACATAAACAAAAGATTCATGCTTAAATATAATCAGTTTCTTGTTCTCCAACCCCAGGAAATAGGTTTACTATAGTGCAGTTTATTTCTTCTTGGTACAAGAGTAATTGTGGACATTTAAAAAATATTTTGTAGCTTTGTCACTGTATCCAGCTAAAATAGAAAATTCAGGCCTCCAAATACACTTTCAGAATACCTTATTTAAGTGTTTATGCATATCAGAATTTTCATACAAAATTGGACGTGCAATATGGAAAATAAATATTGAAAGGGATTGCTGAAAGTCATGCAAAAATTGTCAATTTCCCCCAAAGAATTATGATATATACATCTTAGATAAGCTGTATTATAAAGATACATTGAGCAGGTTATCAATTTTTTCCATGTCACCAATAAGTATTAGTATTTATTGTTTTCACCTCTCAATTCTCAGCAATGTACATACGACTAAAACTGCCATTGTCAAGGAAAACAGATCATAATAATGGTCTTTTCTTTTAAAAAAAAAAAATCTTGATTGTTTTGCAGCCTTAATCATATTCCCTGAAACCCCATCTTAGGCTTTGTGGAGTCATTTTCCAACTTTCTTCCTCCCTGGCCACACCTCTTCAGGGAAGTTGGAGAACTTTTTATTTCTACTTCTATCCTAAGCCTTCCACTGTTCTATCCTTATCCTAATCATGTTAAATAACCTGTTCTGGGTGATCCTAACAGTGATCAACTATTTGCTGATGTTAGAAGATCACTTGGGTTGGGATGCCTGGGTGGTTCAGTTGGTTAAGCGCCTGCCTTCAGTTCAGGTTATGATCCCCGAGGGCCATTTAAATTCAAATTTTCAAGTTTATTTGAGCAGATAGCGATTCCAGTTGGGTAGCACCAACCCTAAAGTCATTAGGAGCCGTCCATCAACAGGAGTGAGAAGAGATTTATATAGAGAAGATGCAGAAACAAAGCAAAGAGATCATTTGATTGCCTATAGCTTAAGCAGTTGCCTTATATTGGTTTTGGGGGGAAAAAGGCATATGAAACTCAGCACATGTGATTTGTCTTTATTCTAAAAATTAAGCTGTTCACTTTCTCATTTTTTTAAAGATTTATTTATTTATTCATGATAGAGAGAAAGAGAGAGAGAGAGGCAGAGACATAGGCAGAGGGAGAAGCAGGCTCCATGCAGGGAGCCTGATGTGGGACTTGATCCCGGGACCTCAGGATCACGCCCCTGGCCAAAGGCAGGAGCTAAACCGCTGAGCCACCCAGGGATCCTCCACTCTTTCTCATTTTAAAAATTATATCGCGGGCAGCCGGGTGGCTCAGCGGTTTAGCGCCGCCTTCAGCCCAGGGCATGATCCTGGAGACCTGGGATCGAGTCCCAGGTCAGGCTCCCTGAATGGAGCCTGCTTCTCCCTCTGCCTGTGTCTCTGCCTCTTTCTCTCTATGTCTCTCATGAGTAAATAAATAAAATCTTTAAAAAAAAATAAAATTATATCGTTTTTAAGATTTTTATTTATTTGTTTGAAAGAAAGCACTAGTGGGGGGAGGGGCAGAGAAAAGGAAGAAGCTGACTCCCCACTGAGCAGGGAGCTGGATCCCAGGACTCTGGGATCATGACCTGAACTGAAGGCAGACACTTAGCCAACTGAGCTACTCAGGTGCCCCAAAACTATATTGCTTTTAGATGTGTCTATCCATGTAATAATGCATATTGCAAACCTCACTGGCTGCAAACATGTAACACTGAACTCAATACTGGAGCAAACAATAATTTAACATCAATAAGAGATTAGTAATTAAAATTTTACTATCATGCAAATAGCATTTTTTAAACAAGAGGGAATTTTAAGATACTAAGTCATAGAGGACTTAGGCAATAGAAATGTGACCTGGATACTTACCCTCAACAACAAAATGAGTAACAATACCAATTGCAATTCCTATGATTGCTACAATTGCCAATGTGAAAAGAGCTAGACGTATAGGATCCCAAAATTGCTGTCTTCTTTGATATTCAACCCGTGGGTAATCGGCTTCTGAAAATTCAACTGGTCTGTGATAATAGGAATAAATAGTAAGACAATAAGAAAGTCATATGGTTTCACTATATGTCCATTTGTTATGTTCCTTTAAGAAAATAGTTCATAATGCTAACTAACAATAGAATACTTAGATCTTGAAAAGAACACAAGGTTTTAATTTGTATGCACTTTCCCAATACCCCAATCACAATATAAATTTTGATTAAAGTTTTACCAATGTTGACATTCAAGTGAGAATATCTTCCTACAGCATTTTGTCTGACATATTGGCAATTTGAAATTTGGATGGTGGAACACAGACTCACTTATTAAAAAGGTAATTTATAAATAACATTCATAATAATTTATAAATAACATATTTTAATAAGGGAGTTTCTAGCAATGGAGTTATATAATAATCTTATCAGTTCTACTTGATTAAAAATAAAAATCTTAATATGAATTCTTTTTTAATGACCTTAAAAGTTTTCTTAATGATTTGTTTTAAAAATAGCAATATTATTTTTGAAGACCTGATCATGGTTCTTTGCATTTTATTAGCACCTCCCAAAGAAATCACAAATTGTGAATTATAGTCCCCAAGAAGACTATTTCCACTTGACTTTTACCTGTCTCTACTCATGTACTACTTCCCCACTAAAATATCTTAAACCATTGAAATTATCTTTCTCCAACTTGAAAGTTGGTATTTATCTACTTTATTTTCCAAATTCCTCTCAACATTTAATATCTTCAAAGTAAGATATTTTTATTAGTTTTCATATTTTTAATTTTATCTAACAATATTTGTTATAAGCTTTATTCATTAGACAAGATAATAAAAACAACTGTTAAGGTTGGCACCACACTGCCCAGAATTAACAAAAATTTATTAATATCTACATATACAATACCTCCTTCCTCACCCTATTCGAAGTCTCCATATACAAATCTATGGCATTAAGTATTCTTGATGATTGAGTTTGTGGATATTTTGGTTGCTGCATTTTTTTTTCTCTTCCTTTTTTCCTAAAAAGGAAAATTTGGCTGCTTTTACCTGAGCCCTTAAAGATGCAAGAAATGACAAGAATCAAATTCTGTCAAATTTGGGGAGTTATAGCCACACTCTAAGTCATGATAACATTGCATCATGGTAAAGAAGACTTTTTTTTATTCCTGACATAAATGTTTCTGCTTTTTGAATAAATGAACGATGAATGAAAGGCACACCCTCTAGATCCTAGATCTGAAAAATCATTTGCATACAAAAGCTAAAGAATTTTGAGACCCAACTGTTGTTCCAATTCAAAAGGATGATCCAGGAGGATCTTGAGCTACCTTCTCTCACTGACACACAGAATTCACAGCTACATATGGAACACTGTACTCTGAAAAAACCTGAAAACTACTTGAGTGAGTACTGCACATTAGAAAGCGAGAGGGAAACCACATTAAAGTGGGTAGGAGAAGCTGAGATATCATCTCACCATAAACCCTACCCTTGGCAGGGGGGACCTACAATTGGGAAGGAACTAAAAACCTGGAGCTTCTCCTTTAGAAGCAAAGGTTTGAGTCCCACATTGAGCACCCCAACTTTGAAAACTGGAGTGACAAGATCCCAGAGCATCTAGCTTTGAAAACCAGGGAGGCTCACCTTCACAAGACCCATGAGTTTGTAGCAAACTGAGAATGGCTGTGAAAGGGCTCCCCAGGAACTCCCCTGCCCCAGGGCCCAGCTATTTCATTCTTTCCATTTAACTCAGGTAGATACAGCAGACCAACTACATTATCCCTGGCCAATAAGATGTACATAAAAAAGTTCAATCTTATACCTTTCTCTGCAGACAGACTCACAAATGCCCTGATGAAAA
Organism: Canis lupus dingo; assembly: GCF_003254725.2. Taxonomy (NCBI): domain Eukaryota; kingdom Metazoa; phylum Chordata; class Mammalia; order Carnivora; family Canidae; genus Canis; species Canis lupus. Next base: position 59,024,206 of record NC_064255.1, read on the forward strand.
GAACAAACATAACCTCTAATACATCCCCCCTCCATCATGCCACTTGTGTAGATGAACAATTAAGTCTTGGAGTTATGTCTTCTAGAAGCAGGCTCTTTGATGAGAGCCTGTAATCAGCACTGTAATCAGACCTAAATAAACAGGTGAGAAAGCATGCCAACTCTCAAAACGAGTTGTAATAAGCTCTATGATTACTATATCCAAGATGGCTCACTGTTGCACATATGACATTTATCAGAGAGTTCAGTCTTACACTTTAAGGTAAAGTTAAATAAACTTTATTTAAGCAATTGAAATGGAGTTGCTTTTCTCCACTTTTACAGAACTTTTCTTAAAATGGAGGCTTTTATAACAAATTAATTGAGGTTCTAACTAATGTAGTTTAAGTAGAATTATGCAGAAAGAAGTAGGCCATTTTTATTATATATTTGCACATTGAATGGCATGAGTGCCTTTTTGTTAGGCAGAATGGGGAGATTATTGTATGATTAAGATATCTCCCACTTCCTCAGACTTCGGCCTCCATACATAGTTTAGATTATTGGTCTTAATGTGAGAATCAGTGAAACAAAGCTGTTCAAAAACCATGATATCACGATATATGGAAAAATTATAGTATTTTTGACTAGATTAAGGAATAATGAATTAAAAATAAATCATAAAAATGAAGATAGCCCATTTGTGCATAAATTATTCTTATTCCAGAATTCTAAAAGTTAATTCATTTGTATCCTTTTAAAGAGTTAAACTGAAATATATGTAAGCAGGGACACCTGGGTGGCTCAGCGGTTGAGTGTCTGCCTTTGGCTCAGGGCCTGATCCCAGGGTCTGGGGATCGAGTCCCGCATCAGGCTCCTACGGGAGCCTGACTCTCACTCTGCCTATGTCTGCCTCTCTCTCTCTGTCTCTCATGAATAAATAAATAAAATCTTTCCTAAAAAAAAAAAAGAAAGAAATATATGTAAGCATATATGGCTCAAGTGGACTGTACCAGTCACAAGAGGACACTTACATGATGAGAGATCTCCCCAAGCTAGAGTAAAACTTCTATACTTGCTTAATCACCAAAAATAGCTATTAGATATTATCTAGATGGAATAAAGAGTCGATGGCAAAAGGGTTAATTTTTATTTTTTTATTTTTATTTTTTTTAAGATTTAATTTATTTATTCATGAGCGACAGAGAAGAGAGAGAGAGAGGCAGAGACACAGGCAGAGGGAGAAGCAGGCCCCATGCAGGGAGCCTGACATGGGACTCAATCCTGGGTCTCCAGGATCACGCCCTGGGCTGCAGGGGGTGCCAAACCACTGTACCACCAGGGCTGCCCAAAAGGGTTAATTTTTAAATTAATAATTAGGATTTATTTTCTTCCTGTCACTTTGCTTGATAGAGTTAAGCCAATAATTTGAGACACTTTGTAGTATGTGTTTTGAAACAGTACCCTGCCTCTTTTTAAACTTTAATCTGTTTTAGTTAATTCAGTTATGAAATTGGGATTTGAACCAGTTCATTACTGAAATACATTGACATTGCTTTTCCCATTCCTAGACTTCATATTACAGTTGATGTGTGTGTGTGTACCTATGTGTGTGCTTGATTTTCTAAATTTATGTCACTGGAAAGCATTTATGCTATTACTGAATAATTATTTGTTGGTTTAGCATTGGTGTTGCTGTTGCTGTTACATTGATAGACCAATTCTCAGCTTCTCAGAGCTAATATATATGTAGTAGGCATTTAATAATAACTAACAGATATTATATAAATGAAATTTCTCTATTATTTATACTGTATATATAAATATAGTATTTTATTTGTTGATGCAGAGGCAAAGCTTAGTTTATGCCTCGTAAACTCACTTATTATCTATGTTCTCTGAACTTCCATAGACTAGACGTTTTCTCAGTACTTTTTTTCTCTCATAGTCTTACTATGTGACTCTTAAGTTCATGGTTAAAGGTCCCAAAACTACATTATCACATTATCATATGTGGCAATAAGCTTATTGATATATAATATATGTCAAGTATATCTAGACAAGGCTCTGCTTCTACTAAATTTGGAACATACCCAGAGCCACATGATGTATAATCTGGTCAGCAGGATTGTTATATGCTCTTTTGTTATACTTAATTCAATTCTATTTAAGAAACGTTTATTATGTGCCTAATATATTCCCAGCAGTGGAGATACAAGAACTTAAAAAAAATACACTTTGTATCCAAGGGGTTTATGGAAGAGTTGAAATATATAAAATAGTAAGATCAATACAGTGTTATAAGAAAAATAATAGATATACCAAGTACAATGATAAGTAAACATGAAGGATTGAATAATGTAACGGGAAAGGGACAGAAATGTATACAGAAAAGACTTCTTAGAAGATGTGACAACTGAGCAGGCCCTTGAAGGTCAAGAGCATTCTGTAACACCTGATAGTGGTTAAATATATCCTGTTCCTCTTTACACCTTGCTTGCAAGCAGAACAATGTTTCATTATCATAAAAGCACCTTTTTAAACAGGAATATGATGACAGAATTTACTTGGAAGTCAAAGAAAACTCACCAATGAATAGTATTTTTCACTATCACTCATAAAAATTTGATGAAATCAACAAAAGAAAATGATTCATGTATTTTGGATAGAGGATGAGAAGTAAGAAGAGTTAAAGAGATTTGGGAGAACCATATTAATGGCTTAATCTAATTCAGTTCAGCTAATGGTAGTGCAATTCTTTTTGGGAAATCTCTTTTTATGGGAAGACTTGGCAATACCAGAAAATATGAATCAAAACACTGACAAGGGGTGCCTGGGTGGCTCAGTGGTTGAGCATATGCCTTTGGCTCAGGTTGTGATTCTGGGGTCCTGGAATCAAATCCCACATCAGGCTCCCTAGGGGAGACTGTTTCTCCCTCTACCTATGTCTCTATCTCTCTCTGTGTGTCTCCCATGAATAAATAAATAAAATCTTTTTTAAAAATTGACAAAATGTTGGATGGTAAAAAAAGAAGAGCTCGTTGTGTTGTTGCAGCATTAAAAAAGATACAATCATTTGTGGATGGACACGAGTTGCGTACATAATTTGGCTATTGTAAATAATACTGCAATAAACATAAGGGTGCATATATATTTTTGGATTAGTGTGTTTTTGTTTTCTTTGGGTGAATACTCAGTAGTGGGATTGTTATTTCTATTTTTAATTTTTGAGGAATCTCCCTACTGTTTCCCAGTGTCTGCATCAATTAACATTTCTTCCAATGGTGCATGTGAGTTCCTTTTTCACACTTCCTTTCCAACACTTATTTTTTGTCTTTTTTATTTTCACCATTCTGACAGGTATAATGTGATATCTCATGGTAGTTTCTTGATTTGTGTTTCTGTGTTTAGTGATGTTGAACATCTTTCATGCGTCTATTCGTATGTCTTTGGAAAATGTCTATTCAGATCCTTTGCCCATTTTTTAATCAAATTGTGGGGGGGTTTTGTTGTTGAGTTTGTTTGTTTTTTTGGTATTGAGTTGTATAAGTTTTTTATCTACTTTAGATTTTAAACTCTTATCATTAGTGGATAAGAAAGATGTGTATATGTGTGTGTGTGTCTGTGTGTATAATGGAATATTTTGCAGCCATAAAAAAGAATAAGGTTGTGCTATTTGTGATAACATGGATGGACCTAAAGGGTATTATGCTAAATGAAATAAGTCAGACTGAGAAAGATAAATACCTTATGATTTCACTCAGATGTGGAATCTAAAAAACAGAACAAATGAATAAATAGAAAAACATTAAGAGGAATTGAACTTATAGAGAATTGATGGTTAGCAGGGGGAAGTGGGTTGGGCAAAATGAGTGAAGGGGAGTGGGAGATACAGGCTTCCAGTTATATGAATAAGTCATTGGAATAAAAGACACTGCATTGGGAATATAGCCTATGATACTATTCTAATAGTGTTGCATGGTAATAGATGGTAGCTACACTTATGGTGAGGATAGCATGATGTACAGGGAAGTTGATTCACTATACTGTACACCAGAAATTACTGTAACATCATATATCAACTATATTTAAGTTAAAAATTAAGTCAATCAACAATATAGTCATTTTAGTGATGACATGTGTTTTCATAAGGCAAAATTTGTTTTGATAAGAATTTTTAAGACTAGGAACATAAATAAAAGAACTCTGGCAAGAAATGCCCTTGGTTTTATTCAAAAAGCACATGAGAGCATATATTAAAAATGTAGTCATAGTAAGTGACTACAGCAGCATAAAGAACTAGCAAAGTGGTGGGAAACTAGAAGAATTATGAATATGAGTTAGTCATCAAAATTAGCTTCCCTATCAACTAGACATGACTGATTTGGCAGGAAATGGAGAAGGGCAAAGTTGCAGAGTGTGGGCAGAAATTGGATAGCACCCTGCTTCTATACTGTAATGTATAATAGTTCTATAAATTGCAGGGGGACGGGTATGTTAATCCCATTAAATCCGATTACATAATGCAATGTAATATAAAAGCATATAGGACATTCTAGGATATTGATGATAAGAATTTCATGGGCTTTCCAAACTGCCTTTAAAAAATTTTTGTAGACCTATGATTTTTAGATACAGCATAAGATCTATCCCCCTTTATAGCTTATCTTGAAAATGATGTTTGCCATCTTCTAAGCACCCAAAGGCAACCTCCCCCCATACTATCATATTAGCAATGGTAGCTCCACCTCTGTGAAAGCAGCTACATGAGCAACAATATTTAGTAATTTAATTTAATTCTTACAAATACGGGTAACTTTTTGTGTATCCTTCAAAAATACACCAGGTTCCTCAAAATCTTTCATTTTCTAGATAACTACAAAAATTGCATGAGAATGATCACACATTTTCTGCCTGAAAAAGATTTTATGGTTATTATAATTGCCAAGCACACTATTAATATGGCAACTTTGACTTCATTCATTCGGTCAACATACCTTCATAGAGCATCTACTTGTTTCAGGCACTATTTTAGGTGGTAAGGATATAGCAGGACTGAAGACATATTGTCTGTCCTCACATCTCCTGGTGAGGAAGACAGACAGTGAACAACACATAAACTATGAATAAATGCAAATTGTCAGGTAAGAGAATAGAGAATGCATGGAGGTAGGGTAGATTAAGGCAATCAGAGGAGACCTCTCTGCAAAGATGACACCAAGCAGATACAACAAAGTGAAAGACTAAGTCATGCAACTGTCTGAGAAAAGTACTATAAGCAAAAGGAACAGTAAGTATGAGCGTCCTGAAGTGGGAGCAGGTTTGATATGTTGACAGAAGAGTGAGAAGGTCAATGTGACCAGTATGAAGTGAGCAAGCAGAAGAGAGAAGCTGAGGTCAGCGAGAGTCATATAGCAGATCATAACCAAGCAAGGCACCATAAGGATTCCTTTATATTATTAAGTGAGAAGGGAAACCATTACAGAGTTTTAGTCAGTGAAATGGAATGGTCTTTTTAAAAGGATTGCTCTGTGGACAATACACTGGGGTAGAGGGAGAAGGTAGCATAAAGGGTAAAAGCAGGGAAATTGGTTAGCAGACCACTGCACAAGTTCAGGTGGGAGATGATAGTGGCTTTGACTAGAATGTTGGCAAGTGAAGAGATCAGAATATATCATTGGATTCAGAATTTTAAAGGCTTTGCTGACAAGGCCTTTCTGATGAAAAAAAAAAAAAAGAATTTACAGTGAATTGGTGCAGAATGTGAAAGAGTTAAGGAGGTTCCACTATGTTTGGCCTGAGCAGGGGAAAGAAACATTTTGAAGGGGCTGAGACCCCTTTCTCAAATTAATGCTTACATGGAACTCTACTATATAACACTAATTTAAAACAGAGCTGTTCTGGAAAGGAGAGGGTATATGGAAATCTACCACTAATGTAATCTCCTCGCTGAGACACGTTCACAAGAATTAACTACTAAATTTCACACTGACACAAAACTCTTTAACATAACCCTGAAGATTCCCCAGGATGGAGCCCCCTGCAGCCAATCTGTCACATAGCCCCTAATAACCTCTCTCACTTTCAATTCTCTATCCTTTACTTGCCTGCCTGCCATATCCTTTACCTGCCTGCCATATCCTGCCTGCCATATCCTTTACCTGCCTGCCATACACTCAAGCATCACCTTTTCAAGTGGCATGTCTATAAAGTCTTTTCAATGAAGGAAACTCCCGAGCAGGCTTTAATCTGTAAGGAATTAGCAGGTGGTAGACATAGATATGAGCCATTTATTCTCTTTCTGTGATAGGGTATCAGAAGAGGTAGGAAAAACTTGGATCTAGAGAAGATAGTCTTGATAAAGAGACTTGCTTCCTCTGAAACTGGTTACAGATACAAATGCATTTGTAATGTATGGTGGTAAGGATATGAAGACTCCTTTCTTGATTTTACCCAGAACACATAGATTCTCAGAATTCATAGTTAAATATAACATTATTAACATCACTTATCAGTGCTAAACTCCTCTTTATCACATCAATATTCTAATGTTGCCCAGCTTGTTTGTAAAACCTTTCCTTCCTTACTTCTTTGAGGAAGCTCCTTTTGCCTTTGTAAGTAACCTGACGATGGTTTTTAGGAAGGCATTCCTAAAGTTTACATCTATTACACTTAGTTATGTTTCCTTGGGATCATATAAAATGAATCTGATCCTTCTGTCACACGTAATTCATTCAGTAGGTTCTTATTGAGCACTTACTATATGCCTCGCACCATTATAGGCTCTGCTGATTAACAAACCTAACTCCCTGTTGTCACGTAAAAAATTAGGTGAACACTTCCAGTTTCTTCCATCAGTTGGCCAAACGAAAGGATTAAATCTCCTTACTGACTAGGGAAGATAATTAGGGACATATTGAGAAAGCATTTCCCAAACATCTTGCAAGAATTAAAAATATAGGAACTGTATAATAGGTGAACATAAATGATGAAAGCACAGATCCCTGAGAACTTTATAAATATGCTTTTTTCATTCAGAATTTAAGGCTTTGGCTTTGATTTAAAATTAAGTGATGTCTCTCAAAATTAGAAATAGAGCCAAGAATTTATGTTGAATAAGGTTAGTTTGACTCAGTAACACAAAGGGAAGGGTAATGAGTTGGCTAAGGGTTTAAGTAGCAAAAGAGGTTATTTTTTGAGGATTATATAAATATCCTTTAATAAATATCCTTTAACAGAGTATGACCAATATTATTCAATCTTTTTGATCACTTTCACATAACTTCCTCATTGAACATATCTTTGTATTTGTTCTTAATGTCATTAAAATGTTACAAAGAAACTCTGTACAATTCATTCAAAGTGCATGAAGTGAATCCATCAGATAGCTAATGCCATCAGAATGAGAAGTTAAATATCTGATTATCCTTGGTACTAAAGAAATGTAAATAAACAAGTTTAAGGTAAATGATGTATACGCCTCTATGTGCAACATAAATATTTATGTGCTAATCCAGTGTCCTCAGCAGCATCCCTGAAGGGAAATTCTTTTTATATCTTATACATGTCTTAAAGTATTTCTATTCAACCTGAAGCACAGATACACATTACATCTTCTGTTTGGGAACAGTTCTATTTCTTGCCAAAAAGCTTTCATTTCTGGTAATGCCATGATAAGTAGTACCTCTTTGATGATATGGATTAACTGAGGTTAACAACTTTTCTTAGGATGCGCATATAGTGATGTACATATATTAATGGAGAGAAACAGCAACAGAAAACAAATGTGATATTCATTTTAAATGTAGTTTTGAATGCACAAAGGAACTGGTAAAACTCAGCAATGTCCATAGACTTAGACCTTTCTCTCCTGTGTTTAGTTGTGGACATAGGGCATAGTGGAATTAAACCACCAACAATGACCTTTCATTATGGTCTTCTCTACGGTCGGTTAAAAGGCATAAAGTTTGTTTTGGGTGATTGGAATTGAGATATAATATAATGCTTGCAAGCGCCCTCTGGAGCTTTTTTCCTTTAAGCCTCCAGTAATGCCTACTAAATGTGTGACTTTAGGCAAGATACTTAACTTTTCTGTACTTCAATTTGTTTGTTTTTAATCAGCAAAATAGGTATAATAGTATCTATTTCATTAAAAACATCGACTTCATAAGTGTCTTGTGAAAATAGAATAAGACTATATACATAGAAGTGCCACAAATACTGTAAATGTTTTTGCTATTATTAAAATGCCATTAGCTTGCTGATTTTTATTTAAAAACAACAACGACAACAATTTTTCCAGGTATAATTGAAGCCAAGTGTCTTTCTTCCTTTCAGTATGGTTATTTAATTTTGGTTCTCACTTCAGTAGTGTTTTTCTGCATTCTTATCTTTCTTGCCTCGAAAAATGAAATGGCTCAAGTAGGAGTACAAGGATGAGAATGGAGAAAAACAACTTTTTAACCATTTTTCAAAGAGAGTATTAAGTCCCCTCAAAAGAACCATGGTCATCATGCCTATTGATCTCATTTTTCTTTCATGCCTTATTTAGGTTGAAGCTCAACAAGTACAAGTGGTTTCTATGTAAATTCTGTATTGTACTAGGTGCGATACTGTAACATAACTAAAGCTCAACACTGTGATCCCAGAACACAGCTTTTACCTTGCTTGCCTAAGTCCACATTTTATAGTTGAAGCTTATACATCTATTAGCACAATTTCACTCATCTCAGTTCAGTATTTGTGAAATTATTCCTTCTTTCACATTGAGTCTCTAATAAACACATTCTCCTTCCAAAAATTTTAGGAATACTCATAACAGTTCAGACATTGTTGCCTACTGTATTTTTTTATTGCTTACTGTATTAAGAGAACATGGAACAGATTGCCTAATATTTGGATAGCAGAAAACTTTTTGATAATCTTCAGTTCTTCATCTGAAAAGTAGGGATAATGGCTCTGTACTATATTAAAAAATAATATGAATTAAATACTGAGCACAGTGCCTGATAAATAATAAGCAGTCAGTGAAAATATTGTATTTAATATTACTCATAAACTTGAAATTATAACTCACTCAGTGATGTCCCCCAGATGTCATCTTGAAGGAGGCAGATATGTGTGTTTTCTACTTTGCAACAACTCCTCTCTGTCAATCATGGTGTTGGACAATTGATAATTTTATCTCAAATTTGTCTAGTAATTTACCATTTAGTTATTAATAGTCTCATTAATGGTGAATTAACTAAGACTGAGATTAATGTGGGCAAGGTAAGTTTGGCATAAATGAAGATAAGGATTTGAATTCAGGACTATGATTCCAAATCTCAAATTGTTTCTGTGTTGTACACATCTGTCTTTGATAATTAAATACACAAATAATTAAACCCAAAGATTTGTGCTAAGTTCTGCCTATGTCCTTACTGAACAATCATAATAGAGTCTAAACTGATCTCTTTGTTTTCATTTTTTCTCCCTGGTGATCTATCCAACACCCTTGAACAGAGATATTTGGAAAGTACTTTTTTGATGATGTTTTTTCTTGCTTAAATATCTTCTCCAGCTGCCTACTGTCTACTGAATTGAGAATAAAGGGATAGAAAATGACTATGTGTGGGATGCCTGGATGGCTCAGTGGTTGAGCATCTGCCTTTGGCTTAGGACATGATCCTGGAGTCCTGGGATCGAGTCCCACATCGGGCTCCCTGCAAGGAGCTTGCTTCTCCTCTCTGCCTGTTTCTGTGTCTCTCATGAATAAATAAATAAATAAATAAATCTTTAAAAAAAAAGAAAATGACTATGTGTATAATTACATCTTCAAATTTTTATAATTCAAGCTGTCATATCTCCTAGTTTTTCTGGCTTAGTAATATTTTACCTTGAGTCATTAAAGTTTTAAGTCTGAATCTTTTTTTTTTTTTAAGATTTTATTTATTCATGAGAGGCAGAGAGAGAGAGAGAGAGAGAGAGAGAGAGGCAGAGACACAGGCAGAGGGAGAAGCAGGCTCCATGCACCGGGAGCCCGACGAGGGATTCGATCCCGGGTCTCCAGGATCGCGCCCTGGGCCAAAGGCAGGCGCCAAACCGTTGCGCCACCCAGGGATTCCAAGTCTGAATCTTTGAACTGAATTTTTTTTTTTTTTTGCTGGCAGATAAACAGACATATACATCAATAGAACATCTAAAAATGGGCCCACAACTCTTATGGTTAACTTATCTTTGACAAAGCAGGAAAGAATATTTAACAAAAAAAGACAGTCTCTTCAAGATGGTGTTGGGAAAACTGGACAGCAACATGCAGAAGAATGAAACTGGACCACTTCTTTACACCATACACAAAAATATCTTTAAAATGGATTAAAGAGGGCAGCCCGGGTGGCTAAGAGGTTTAGCACCACCTTCAGCCCTAGTCATGATCCTGAAGACCCAGGATCGAGTCCCATGTCGGGTGGGCTTCCTGCATGGAGCCTGCTTCTCCCTCTGCCTGTGTCTCTATCTCTCTCTCTCTGTGTCTCATGAATAAATAAATAAAATATTTTTTTAAAAAAATGGATGAAATACCTACATGTGACAGGACACCTCAAAATCCTAGAGGACAACACAGGCAGCAAGCTCTTTGACATGGACTATAGCAACTTCTTACTAGACACATATCTGGAGGCAAGGAAACAAAAGCAAATACAAACTATTGAGACTTCAGCAAGATAAAAACTCTGCAGAGTGAAGAAAACATTCAACAAAACTAAAAGGCATTCCTTTTTTAGAATGGGAGAAGATATTGGCAAATAACATATCTGATGAAGAGTTATATCCAAAATCTATAAAGAACACCAAATGCAACACCAAAAAATCCCAGATAATCCAATTAAGAAATGAGCAGAAGACACGGATAGACGTTTTTCCAAAGAAGACATACAAATGGTAAGAGACAGGCATATGAAAATATGCTCAAAACCATTCATCATCAGGGAAATGCAAATCAAAACCATGATGAGATATTACCTCATACCTATCAAAATGGCTAAAATTAACAACATAAGAAATAACAGATGTTTCTCTGCAACAGAGGATGCAGAGAAAAGGGATCCCTCTCACACTGTTGGTGGGAATACAAACTAGCGCAGCCACTCTGGAAAACAGTATGGAGGCTCCTCAAAAAGTTAAAAGTAGAAGCTCTACAATCCAGCAATGCACTACTAGGTATTTACCCAAAGGATACAAAAATACTGATTCAGAAGGGCGCATACACCTTGATGTTTATAGCAGCATTATCAACAATAACCAAATTATAGAAAGAGCCAAAATGTCCATTGGTTGATAAATAGATAAAGAATACGTGGCATATGTATACAACGGAATATTACTCAACCATCAAAAAGAATGAAATCTTGTCATTTACAGTGACATGGATGGAGCTAGAGAGTATGATGCTAGGTGAAATAAGTCAGTCATAGAAGGACAAATGCCATATGATTTCACTTGTATATGGAATTTAAGAAACAAAATAGATGAACATAGGGGAAGGAAGAAAAAAGAGAGAGATAAGGAGGCAAACCATAAGAGACTATTAACTATAGAGAACAAACTGAGAGTTGCGGGAGGGGTGCAGGGAGATGGGCCAAATGGATGATGGGCCTTAAGGAGGACACTTGTTGGGATGAGCACCGGGGGTTATATGGAATTGATGAATCACTAAATTCTACTCCTGGAACCAACATTACACTATATGTCAACTAACTAGAATTTTAAACAAAAACTTGAAACAAGCAACCAAAAAAAGAAAAGTTCTTTTGCTTGAAATATCCCTTGCCCAGACATCTATGTGTCTCATGTCTTGATTTCATTCAGGTGACCACTGAAAAATCATCTCAGAGAGGACTTCTCTGATTAATTTTAAAAAGCCTATATCGCATTCTATCCCTTTATTCTTTGTTTTATTGTTGTTGTGCTTATCATTATGCAAATTATTATATATATTAATTTATTTTGTCTCTTCCATTAAAATGAACTTCATTTTAACTTAACATTAATTTAATTTCAGATACATGGTAGGTATCAAGTAATCATCTGATGAATAAATGAACTTAACATTTAACTTAAGAGTTGCCTTTCTATAAATGATTATTATCATTTATAGATGTTTCAGTATTTTATCGCACAGACCTCTGTCAAGTTGAATTACAAGTTTGTATCAAAGGTGTATTCAGTTGTTTTCATTATTTTCCATATATACATACAGCTAAACAGGAGACAAAGCTGCATAGTATAAATTTCTCAAGGAAAGAAGCTGTGTCTCGCATTGATTTAATAGAACATTCAATTTTTTCTTGTTCACTGCAGTGGATCAGCATCGAAGGGAAATAAATGCTCCTCTAAATTCACCCAGACAGAGACATTCTAACTCTAAAAATTTATCTTTTACATCAATTTTATTTTTTTTATTTTAATTTTAATTTTTTTGAGGGAGAGAGGGAAAAAAGAGAATCTTAAGCAGGTTCCATGCCGAGTGTGGAGCCAGACACAGGGCTCAATCTCATGACCCTGAGGTTATAACCTGAGCTGAAATCAAGAGTTGGTTGCTTACCTGACTGAGCCACCCAGGGCCCCCTTTAACTTTAACATTTTAACTGGAATCAGTTTATAGAGTTTCTGCATCACAACTTTTAGTTGGTATTAGAATGATCCCAAGGAGAGTTAGTCATGACCCATGGAATAGTTTTCTTCACAGAGAGAACTTCCCATCGTAGCTTTGTCACCATTAATTTGTAGTTAAATATTTAAAAATCTAGTGTAAAGGGTAGAAAGGATTATTAATAAAACTACTCCATCAGGTGATCCCTGGGTGGCTCAGCGGTTTGGCACCTGCCTTTGGCCCAGGGCACGATTCTGGAGTCCCGGGATCGAGTCCCATGTCGGGCTCCTGGCATGGAGCCTGCTTCTCCCTCCTCCTGTGTCTCTGTCCTTCTCTCTCTCTATGTCTATCATAAGTAAATAAATAAATATTAAAAAAAACTATTCCATCAATGAGCATTTTAGTAAAATTTTTGTTATAAATTAATGTTTTAGTTTCACTTGATGGAACTACAGATAGGATAGGTTAGTCACAGTAATATTAACACTGAAAACTCATCCTTTCAAAACCTGTTTTACAGGCTTATAATAACAAAGTAATATCATTTTGGTCTCTTTTAGATACACTTCCATTTCATTATTAAAAACAGAGTCATGGCAATATAATGACCAAATGTCATGGTAGCCTCTGATATTTAAAATAAGTTTGTTTACTTGAAAATTAAATGTTTGACAAAGCACACACACATTCACATATTGAACAATAATTTAGTAAACAAGTTTTTAATGCTAGCAATGTTCTATTAGTATTCATTCCCCTTTCACCTTTTTTTATTGAACAAATAGTCACCTACTATGTGGTATAGGCCTAAGGACCTGTCGGTAAACAAAACAGATAGTCTCACTCTCATGAAGCTACAGTGAATGTTCTAATAGAATCAGACAGATAGATAAGTTAAAAAACATATAGCATATCAGATGTAATAACTCCTATTGGGGAAAAATAAGGCAACTTATGCATAATAGTAAACTAGGTTGCAGGTGTAAAATATTTAATAGAGTGGTTAAGGAAACTCTCACTGTGAAGCTGGCCTTTGAGCAAGACCATATTAAAGTGAAGAAATAAGACATTAAGACATGCACATGGTAGGGAAAGGTTCTCTTAAGCAGAGCCAATATCTTGTGCAATGACTCTAAATCAGGAATGTGCCTACTGCGTTTAAGAAATAGCAAGTGGTAGACATAAATAACTTGATTATTTTAACTGCTTCAAAAGATAATTGTATAAAGCAAAATTGGTAACAACATATTATGAGCTTTATACACTGTGGGATTTATAACATGAGTAAAACTAAAATGTTTTCCAGGAATAGCCCAAGGGATGGGAGAAGAAAATGGAAGAATGCAGTATAAGCTTACTATACTATAATATTATTTGAAAATAAATTGTAATAACTTAAGATGTATATTATAAATCATGGAGAGGAAGTTAAAACTTTAAAGAAAGCATTATAAGCAATAGTAGTGATAAAGTGGAAAAAATAAATAGCTGACTAGTCCCAAAGAAAGCAGAAAAGAGTAAAAAGGGAAAAAAGAACAGATGAAACAAATATAAAGCAATTAGCAAGATGGTTAGATTTAAATACATTGTGATGAGCACTGGATGTTGTCTGTAAGTGATGAATCTAAATTCTACTCCTGAAACTAGTATTACACTATATGTTAACTAACTTCAATTTAAATAAAAACGTGAAACAAAATAAATACATACAAATATTCATACAACCATATCAATAATGACATTAAAGGCAAATTATTTTTAAAACTCTGATTAAAAGGCAGAAGTTATCAGACTGGTTATAGAAACAAGACCCAACTATATTCTGTCTACAAAAACGCTACAATACATGTAAAGATATGTTAAAAGTAAAAGGATAGAAAAATTCTATATTATACAAAACTAAACAAAAGAAAGGTATAGTGACCTTATTAATAATTTGACAAATATGGACTACAAATCAAGGGACTTCCCAAGAACTAAAGATGATGCATAATAATAAAGGGGGTCATTTAACCAACATAACAATGATATAACATTCCTAAATGTGTGTGCAGCTAATAACAGAGCTTCAAAATACCTGAAGCAAATACCATCATAATTCAGAGGAGAAATAGACAAATGCACATTTATAGTTTGAAACATCAATACTCTTTAATAATTGATAGAACTGATAGACTGAAAATCAGAAAGGAAATAAAATATCTTAGGAACATTATCAATCAACCATTTTGCCCTAGCTAATATTTCCAGAATACTTCACCGAATAGTAGCATAATATATATTCTTTTCATTGCATATAGAACATTTACCAAGAAAAAACACAATCTGGTTCATCCTCGACAAATTAAAAAATAATAGATTCATTAACCTACAAATTGATAACAGGAAGATATCCGGAAAATCCCTCAAATATTGGAAAGTTAAATAACAGCCTTCTCAATGACTTATGAATTAAAAAGAAGTCACAGTTAGAAATATTTTGAATAGGAAACACTGGGTAGTTCAGTCGACTAAGTGTCTGCCTTTGGCTCAGGGCATGATCCCAGGATTCTGGGAACAAGCCCGTCAGGTTCTCTGCCTCCCCCCTCCATTCATGCACTCTCTTTTTTAAATAAATAAATAAATAAATAAATAAATAAATAAATAAATAATAAAATCTTGGGAAAAAATAAATATTTTGAATTTAAAGAAAAATAGGTATCATTTAAAATTTGTGGGTTGCACCTAACGCAGTGCTTAAGAAAAAATTATAGCTTTAAATTCTCTTATTAGAAAATAATAAAACAGTAATCTGGCCTCTACCTTAAGACACTAGAAAAAAGTAGAGCAAAGTAAACGAAGAAAAAGTTAAAAAAGGAAATAACAAAGAGAAGAGCAAAAAGCTAATGAAACTGAAAATAGAAAAACAGTGAAATCAATTATCACCGAAAATTTGAAACAACCATATATCCATCAGCTAGTAAATGGATAAAGTAACTGTGGTATAGCCATGCAATATACTCCTCTCAGAAATAAAAACGAACACATTGTTATCTATGCAACAAGGAAAAATCTCACACAAAAAACTAAGAAAGAAGCTAGACACAAAAGAGTACTGTTTGATGCCATCTGTATGACACCTAAAAAAGACAAAATTATAGGAACAAAATTCAGACCAGTGATCATCAGAGACTAGAGCAGGAATTGAAGATCAACTATCAATGTGCACAGGTAACTTTTTAAGGTAATGCTTATAGTCTATATCTTGATTTTATACATTTGTCAAAACTCACAGAACTGTGCAACTCAATCCTCTGGAACATCATGTCTAATTATATTGACTGCACTCAAGGAAAATGCTAATGGACACAGAATAGGCCCAAAGAAAGGAAACTAAAATGATCAAAGGGGCTCCTAGAGTTGCCATATGAGCTTGGAGTAGACATATTAGACTCTAATCCGGAAAAAGTTAAGACTGAGCAGTGTCATTATTAAAAACTTGTTTACCAGATTTCAAAGTGTTAAAAACAGTGATCATCCCTTTAAAATAGAATTAAGCCAAAGAGAAATTAGGACTTCTGAAATAGATAATACATTTATGAAACTTATTACAAGTGGATGTGCTGATAGGAAACATGATGGAGAAAAAGAGAATTTGTATACATTTATAAATATTTAAACCATAGGGGCACCTGGGTGGCACAGTTGTTTAAGCGGCTCACTCTTGTTTTTGGCTCAAGTCCTGATCTCAGATGTGTGAAATCCAGCCCTTTTACAGGGGCTTAGTGTATAATCTGCTTTCAGATTCACTGTCCCTCTCCCTCTGCCCCTTCCACTCATGTTCCCTCTCTCTAAAAAAAAATAAATAAATCCTCAAAAATATATATATTGAAACCATAAATGGCAACTAAAAAATGTTGTAGTATATTTAATCTATAGTGTTGATAACAGGAAGACAACGCAGATTATTAAATGATACGTCTCCTGAAGTTGCCATTGGCAACACATTATTAGGCTGGATGGGCTCTTACAAATGAAGTTCATGGCCAGACAAATCTTCAACAAAAATGATTTATGTAGACATAAGAAAAGAAGTGCTGATTTTCTTCTGTAACATATATCTTGGTGGGGTCCATGCATCTGTGACAAGCATTCTGGGAAAATCCTGCATATATTTTGCTTGCTATGTTTTCGTGTTAGGATCTTCCTTCTTAGTAAGATGATCACTAGATGAAAGGTTCAGCAAGGCGTAGGCCATTCTATTTCCACATGTTAAATTATGACAAGGAAGGAGAGAAAAATCATAAAAGACACACTTCACTTAAATCTTGCCCTGTGGCATAAGAACTTTTCAGTGCTTGTTACTTTGAAATGTCTGTTCTAGAGAGTTGAGGAAACCTATCACTTTCCCAACTGGAAAATGGAAGTTTGTAATTAGAAATCTTTATTTTTCAGTTATCTTGGGTATCTGAAGGTATCGCTTAAAGATTCCTTGAACTTACTCTCAAGGGAAAAAAAACAGTATTCATATCATGTTCATAGTCAAATCTCTTTTTGTATTCTTCTGTTAACATGATAGTAGGTAAAGGCACCTTCTTGAAATTTTGAACAAATATTTGTCATAATAAAAAGAGAAAGATATTACCAAAAAAGAAATCTGAATACCTAATACAGGTAATATCCAATAATTATTTAATGTTATCTTGAATACAAAGTTGGGCATCTTCACTGAAAAACTTTTCTGGTTCATGTCTTCCTCTTTCACTGAGTTATAAAAAGAACTACTAATTACCATTGATCCTTTAGCAAAAATTTTCTTGAAGCACATCCCTACATTTATTTCATCCCCACATAATTTGTGTTAGCTAATCCTGATAGTTCCATTCCCCTGACCAATGGTTGTTCAAGAGTGAACATGCCAATTCATTCTGGTCCATTATGTAGGAGGGGAAGTTGGTTGAGGATTTCTAGGAAAGACTTCCTTTCTTTTAAAATAAGTCAAACTAAGAGATGGTCCCTTTTCCTTTCCTCCGGACACTGTGTGTCACATTGAAAATGTAATTGAAAATTCCTAAACTAATACTCATATTCAAATGTTCATTCCACAGCCTTAAGTATCTTTCAAGAATATGGAAAGGGCTTTTGATTTTGTTTTGGGGTTTTTTTCGCCAAACTTAAAGATTCAATTCAAGCTCTATATTTCCCCTGTGTTTGATAGTTCAGGCATGGACTTTTGTTTTTATTGTTTTGTTTGGTTTTGGTTTTTTAGATTTTATTTCTTTCCTTGAGAGAGAATGAGTAGTGGGGAGGGGCAAAGGGTGATAAAGAGAGACAAACTGCCCTCTGAGCAGGGACCCGACTCAGGGCTCCATCCCAGGACTCAGAGACCATGATCTCAGCTGAAGGCAGAGGCTTAGTGAACTGAGCCACCCAGGCACCCCAAGACACAGGCTTTAGTATTACATGCATACAAAAATATTTAAAAAGAAAATTCTGTAACCCACTGAAGAAAGAAACTTTGTCATATTTTATACAGTTTGGAAGCACCCATTATAAATGTTTGATATGCTAATTACAAATATTTCTAGCAATTCTTTGAAATCAGTCTTAAGGAATTTTCTTGGTAAAGAATTCTAATACTTATATATCATTAAAAAATAATTATTGAAAATTTTTACTGGTTGGAGGTTGAATGGTTAACCAGATATATCCATAGAGTTTACTGCCTGGGGAGAAATGTAAACTTTAAAAAATATGTATATAATTACCACAATGGAGAATGCTAAGGAAAATCCAAAGTGCTTTTTTATGCATATAACATGGAAATTTTATCTAGTATAGGGGATTAGGGAAGATTCCTCTGAAAACATTTAAACCAAAACCTCAAGGATGATCTACTTAGGTGAAGGTTAGAATGAAGAGCTCAGGCAGAGGAAGCAGCAATGTTGGGGGAGTTGAAGTTTGGCAAACTCAAATACTGAAATAAGATGAGTATGGATGAAACACAGTGATTATGAAAGAGAACAGTCTTTGCAGTAGCAAAAAGATAAAATAATTCCACAAACATTTTTGTCTGTAAGCATACAAAATGAGCTGCATAAATCTGGGTAATATTATATAAAGTTAATTAGTGACTAATAATAAAAATATACAAAGTTCTTCACATTTACTCTGAATATTTTTAAAATTTAGTCACTGTAAAAATATAAGAAAAACAGTATTAACATGGATACTATATAGACAAAAGGTATGCAAATTCCAAATTACTGTGTAATCATTATATATAAACATCCTGGCATATTATTAACATTCTTCTATTCTTTCCACCTATATTTTAAATTATTATTTTATATTATTCTATTTTTCTGTTCAGCCATTGATTACATGCTAACTTATTTTTTGTTTATGTGTGTAAATATTATTTCTCCAAGATTGTAAACTCCTAAAGGGCAGAAGTTTGTCTTCTGTTTTCATATTTCCAAAAGGCCCTTGTATGGCAGTTATTTAGAAAATCTGGCTGCTTGGAAAATTTCAGTTATGAATGAGTCACAATGAACTCCAGATTCACACTTTGCCAGTATTTCCTGAGGACAAAGAGGACATAAATCAACATTTGACACACAACAATTAGGAACAACCATAATAACTTCCCAGAATCGAATCTAGAATATCTGATCTGAGGTTTTATTTTGTCCCCAAGGCTGTAGAAAAATAATAGCACATGTCATCTAATGGCAAGGAGAACAACAAGAATTTCCCATTAAATTTTTGAACTTTATTTTTTTATTTTATTTTTTTTTTTATTTTTTTTATTTTTTTATTTATTTATTTTTTTTTATTGGTGTTCAATTTACTAACATACAGAATAACACCCAGTGCCCGTCACCCATTCACTCCCACCCCCCGCCCTCCTCCCCTTCTACCACCCCTAGTTCGTTTCCCAGAGTTAGCAGTCTTTACGTTCTGTCTCCCTTTCTGATATTTCCCACACATTTCTTCTCCCTTCCCTTATTTAATAGTCAAGGCATTCACTTTTCCCTCAAATATGAATGAATCTCTCTTAAAATATTGACCTAAAATGAATCTCTCTTAAAATATTGACCTAAAAAAATTGAAAAGAAAACGCTAAATTACTAGAAAGTGCATATCACTTCCCTTCTACAACTCATCCAACTGATTGGATCTATGCCAGGTCCGTATCTTCCCTGTCAATTCTTTTGTTTTGTTTTATGAAATAGTCTAATGACCTCTTAATAAATTTTCTTTTTAAGCCCATTTCTTTCAACCAAAATGATTTCACTCATCATCATTCAACACAGCATAATGGGCTTCTTGGGAAATCACATCCTGCTACTTGTGACTGAGTTTGGAAAAATATCTTAGGGGACAGAATTAAAATGGTGTTAGTGACTAAAAAAATTCATAATCTGCTAAGCTTACAGTCACCTGACAAATAGTTTGTATATTTGTGAAACATTCTGGTATCCCAATCTTAAAAAATCTTCAATATTTTGTCTACTATTCAAAGACTAGTTATAGAATGCTGTTACAATAAATTTGAACTTGGAATAAATAATAAATAAATAAATAAATAAATAAATAAATAAATAAATAAAACCAGACAGAATGTGCTATTGCTACGTAATTTCTGACAAAATAAATAATTAAATGCATACATATATTTTTTTAATTTTTTAAGAGTTATGTATTTATTTTAGATAGAGAGCTCATGTGGAAGGGGGAGGAGCATAAGAAGGGGAAGAGAGAAATTTTAGCTGACTGTGCATTGAGCACAGAACCTGACAAAGGGCTAGATCTCATAACCCTGAGGTCATGACCCTGAGATCATGACCTGAGCAGAAACCAAGAGTTCAATGCTCAACCAACTGTGCCATGCATGTGCCCCTAAATATATATTTTTTAAATGCAGTTACTCTTGATAAGCAGCCAGTGTTATTTACTTAGCTTCCTGTATGACTGACTGGTATAAGGTTTATATTTCAGTGGTATTTTGCAATCTAGTTTAGTGGGAGGAGGTATGATTAAGATATAAATGTCCTAGATAAAAGAGATCAACAATATTCTCATTTGCAATTAATATAATTTGCATATTAAATAAACAAAATTAACATGTCCCAGAATCTTTCTGTCACATTTCTGAAGGGCCATGTGTGGAAGAGGTAATGAGTAAGTTGGAGTGCTAGATTGGATAAAAAGAAGTTCAAAACCTTCTCATTCTCAGAATTTTCCCCTCATATGTTCAATTGCCTTATTATGGACAAATTAAAGTATCATGCAACTCAAATGCTATTTCATTAGTTTTGTACTTTTTCCAAGTAGCCATTTTTTATTTTTTGAAGGTCTGAGTATACATTAAGTAGTTCATTAATAAGTAGTTAATTTTTGTAATAAAACCATCTAATTCCCAGTAGTTTAAAGAAATACTGTGTAGCTATGGAATTACATAAAGTCAGTGGATTTTAACTTCTGAACTTTTTTAACTTCTGAACTTTTAAAGAAATCTTAAAAACTGTGTATATAGTTTAAACAGTGTAAATATTAAATTTTGTCTGTGTAAGAATACCTAAGACTCCATTATTTTATTTTATAATCTGATAGATTCTACTTCAATTTTTAAAAATGAATCAATGGAAATTTACTTCTATATTTGCATGAAAATCCATTAAATCAATTTATTATAACAATACATCTGGCTACAGATAAAACTCTAAAAAGGAATTACAGCCAGATAAAAAAGCTCATTTCATAGCTGCATGAATAATAATAACCATATTTTAAGTATCCTATAGGATTTGGAACTCAGTTCCCATGTATTTTCTCCTATGCAATTAAAGAGTTTAGTACTATTAACACAACATTAGTATATGAATCAAAGAAAATGCAATTCTACTGGGCAGATTCCATTCTAAATATTTTTATTTAATTTACTCTAGTGAATAAGTAACACATAATTAAGGCAGATAATCCAGTTCCAGGCACCCAGAACAACTCCTAATACATTAGACTTGAATCAAAGTACATTTTATTTAAAAGGTATTAAATCATTGCCAGAAAGACAGTCATGAATATAGCACCCTTTATCCCCATTAGTTTAGAGATAAGCATATTGAGCATTTCCTGAGTTCCTAATCCACTTAAAAAAATTTTTTTGAGGGAACGTAGGTTGATTATTGAACTTGAATTCTGGTTTACAAATTTCACATATAAAGGTATGTAGCTTAGCTCATTTGAATTGGGTAGTAAGAATACAGTCAGTTGACTTTACTATGTTCCCTGATAATTAACTGCAACTCTACCTCAAATTTCCAACTAATGGAGAGCCCTGGGAGAGTCAGGACAAATCACACAATACAAATAGATCAACACAACACTACAAGAAATGATTCAAAATCCAGAAGTGTATGAACAAAGCCATTCTCAAAGCCAGTTAGTAAGCTGTATCCTTCCATGTTGCTACAGTTTCATTATAAGTAATGTTTAACATTATTTTAAAAGCTGTTGTCAGGAAGAGAAAGATGACAGCTGACAAGTTAAATAAATAGCAGTAAAGAGAAATGAATGGTTTTGTCCATTTTAAAGGAGTAGTAAGTGCTAACTAAATTCTTGCAGCTCTTGTTGGTTCAAAAGGTAAAGAATGCAGGAGCAGTCTTAAACAGGAAATAGTTGCCCCAAAAAAGATGAATCATGGAAGGTGAAGATTCTAAGTTTATATTTTCCTCTAAAGAGGACTTATTTCTTGAAATGACTTTACTGAAAGTTCAAAAAGGTGAAGAAGGTACTTTTCTCAACAATTTTATCTGATAATACCCTATGTACCCAAACACAATAACCTATGAATTAATATGTTCTTAAAAGTGACATGACGTATAAGCAATAGAAAAATACAGAAAAATAAATTCATCCCTCCTCTATCTTTCCAGTAGCAGAAATGGTGGCCAGTGGCACTAAGGCAATCAAAGTTTGAGATTCCAAATGAAAGTATAATCAGGGGCTAGTAACCATCAAGGAGAAAGATGACTATGGAAGGATGAATGATAGGAGGAAGGAGAAGGCAGATAGCAGGGCCATAATGGGGCAGGAAATGCCTCACTGACTTAGTAGAGAGGAGAGCTAAAATGATAACATTGACGTAGTTTCGAGGCGGTGTCTATGCTAATATGTCCAACCCTGTCTTTAACAGGTCTCTACAACTTGTTCATGACTACACGTATGACCAAAATCATGAGTTCAGGGTGAAAGATGGGAGTAACATGACTGATCTGACTTCTCTCTAGAGATTTTATTTATTTATTTCAACTAAAAATTTTGAAATACTATTTTATTTATTTATTTGTTTGTTTGAGAGAGAAAGAGAGAATGAGCAGTGGGAGAGGCATGGGGAGAGGGAGAAGCAAACTCCCAGCTGAGCAGGCTCAGTCCCAGGATCCTGAGATCATGACCCAAGCCGAAGGCAGAAGTTTAACTGACTAAGCCACCCAGGTGCCCCTAACTGACTTGATTTTTAAACTATTTTTTAAAACTTTAATCAAGATGAAGCCATAGATTCTTGCTTTGTATCGCTTCTCTTATGATTTCCCACTGCCACTAAAGGTCTCATTCATTCTAGGCCCTTTCGCTTATTCAGGTTTGTTTGATTATGAAAAGAAGCAATGCAGAGCATATGCAAGAAACTGTCAATGGATGAAAAACGGGTCTCCAGATACACGCAAATTAAGGCAAATATTTGACACCTTGTAGATCAAATAGGTAACTGGATTCTCCCCGCCCCACCCCACCCACGCCTCTTTTACTTAGAGTAGTATATAGACACACCCTACAATCTGTTTTGCACTGGATTTTTTTAAAACTGTTTCCAGGAGTTAATACTTGCCAACTTGCTTTACCTTATCTCACCTTTATGAGATGTACGCTCAAAGTTATTTGACATTCTTGTATCTAAGCCAGTGTTTTTTAGATAGTATGAAGGATTTTTCAAATGTTGACTTGATAGTTTCTTTAAATTGTGTAATTTTAAAGTTGTATAAGTTATACCATATATGTATACTAGGATAAATGAAATAAGACCTGGAAGAGATTTGATTAGTTTGAACCATATGAAATTTCTTGTATTAAGTCGTTTTTAACCCATAAAACGGCCATTTCATATGGTTCCCACTAGTAGATCACACTACTGTAATTTTCTACAGTTATATTTTAAATTAATTTATTTTATATAAAATACCTAAGTTGTAGGCTGCTATCTTTACCCAATGATAATGTTACATAAATTACTGAATGCCTTGGGGTGCCTGGGGGCTCAGTGGCTGAGCATCTGCCTTTGGCTCAGGCCATGATCCCGAGGTCCTGCATGATAGAGTCCTTCATTAGTCTCCCCATGGGGAGTCTGCCTCTCTCTCTGCCTGTCTCTGTCTCTCTCTCTTTGTCTCTCATGAATGAGTAAACAAAATCTCAAAAAAAAATTTACTGAATGTCTTAAAGTAGCCTATTTTCAAATATTAGACAATAATAAGCAATTAATTATAAAATCTTTAAAATTTTGCAAAATAATTCAAAGACAAATACATTTTAGTACTGGCAACTACAAGAAATCAGTTGAAAGTCAAAGTTTAGTCATATACACTATTGGAAGAAAATATAATGTGCAGAATCCAAAACAGCAAGTGCAGCAAGTATTTCTCATGTCTTTGAATTGGCTTCTCAACTTGAATTTTGAATGTGCGTGTTCCTGAAATGTTAAGCATTCAAATGCTTCATAAATAGTGAAATAATATAATGAATATATGATTCAAGGGCATAAAGAATTTCTTGCTATTTTCCCCCTAAATTTCCATGCATTATCCTAACACATCTAACTCCACAGTACTCCAAAAACACAATACCCTTTTTAAAGACTACTGAGAGTAACTGGACACAGCAACACAGAACTATTTTCTTGGTCAAGGTATTGATTTCCATGTCTTCCTACACTTGTTGAATAGTGTTAAAAGGGTTAGATCCTATTGAGATCTTCTTTAAGGATAGTGGGAGACTTTTTCAATATTTAATGTTTTCAAATGCATTTCACAAATTAGCTTTCATTTATCTGCAAATGAAAGTAGGCCATAGAGTGTTATCATATAAACGAAAAGTCTACTTTAAAAAAAAAAAAAAGCCAGCAGTTATCACCACCAGCATTATCACTGATTCTAGACCTCTGATTATTGTAGCACACAGCACAACATCTGGAGGCAGCTGACCTTTAGAATGCTGGAAAGGCCTTCTACAGGCACCTTAATTGCCAGATTGAAGGAATTCTATGAGAGGATGGGGTGTTGTCTTTTAGAAGGCAGTGTGTTTATTAAATCAGATACCACAAAAAGAAAAGAAAGAAAGAAAGAAGAAAGAAAGAAAGAAAGAAAGAAAGAAAGAAAGAAAGAAAGAAAGAAAGAAAGAAGAAAGAAAGAAAGAAATTATTAAAAGAAATAAGGCTAAAAAGGTTTTGGAAAAAAAATACAAAATCTTTACCTCAGACATACACATTTTAAATTTATTGCCATTTGTTTTAGTTGCTTATCATGTCTCTTCTAAATTGTAAACACCATAAAAGTAGAGGATATTTGTTGTAGTCATGTACAGGTCTATGTGTATGTTTATTTATGTGCATGTGATATGCACACATGATATGAACTCACAATAGATAGCATGTGTATGTATAATATGTATAATCACATATATATATTATGTGTGTATGTAATGTGCTACTGGTATGTTATAAGTTAGAGTAATAATCATTTGTTGAATTAATGAATAAATAAAACTTTAAAATTTAGTCTATAGGCATTTATGTGATGCTTTCATCTCTTCTACAATAAATCCCTGTCAGCACCATAGCATAAGTTTACTTCAAATGAATTCTCTCCACTACTTAGCTTTTTATTTACCCTCTGAATTACTGGATCTCAAATATCCCCTAGGCCTTCTTGAATAGACATGTAATGAAAAGTAAACTTTGGGTGCCTGGGTGGTGTAGCCTCTTGGGTGTCTGACTCTTGGTTTCAGCTCAGGTCATGAGAATGAGCCCTATTTACTCCAATCTTTCCTCATTTCTCAGTCTCTGTTCTTTAGCTTTAGGTATATGTTACTGTAAGTCAACAAACAAATGTTGAGGGTTTACAATGGGCCAGGCAATGTTTTGGCACTGGGAATACTGAAAGTTGTCTGTTCAACTGTGGGCCTTAATTATAAACAAGCAGTTAAGCATGCAGAGAGGTGTCAAGTATATATAATATTTGTTATTATCATTATTATTATTATTATTATTTTTTTAGAGAGAGAGAGTATGGAAGAGAGGCAAAAAAAAAAAGGAGAGAATCTTTTTTTTTTTTTTTTTTCAAATGAAAAAATGATTTGTAATGTTTGGTGTGTAGCAAAACCAATCACATACCAGTTCTATTAAAAGTATTCCAAGTTATATTATAAATATACTAGTGGGTATCTGATTAATTTGACTATGATTGTCTACATTATTCATTTCGGGTCTTAATTCCTTAAGTCTAGAATTTTATTCAATTCCTTTTTTTTTTTTATAGTTATCTTCTTTATTATTATATTTTTTTTCTTGTCTTTTTTTTTTAATTTATTTTTTATTGGTGTTCAATTTACTAACATACAGAATAACCCCCAGTGCCCGTCACCCATTCACTCCCACCCCCCGCCCTCCTCCCCTTCTACCACCCCTAGTTCGTTTCCCAGAGTTAGGAGTCTTTACGTTCTGTCTCCCTTTCTGATATTTCCCACACATTTCTTCTCCCTTCCCTTATATTCCCTTTCACTATTATTTATATTCCCCAAATGAATGAGAACATATAATGTTTGTCCTTCTCCGACTGACTTACTTCACTCAGCATAATACCCCCCAGTTCTATCCACGTTGAAGCAAATGGTGGGTATTTGTCATTTCTAATAGCTGAGTAATATTCCATTGTATACATAAACCACATCTTCTTTATCCACTCATCTTTCGTTGGACACCGAGGCTAAAAGGAGAGAATCTTAAGCAGGCTCCATGCCCAGCACCCAATGTGGGGCTTGCTCTCACAATCTTGAGATCATGACTTGAGCTGAAATCAAGAGTTGGAGGCTTAACCAACTAAGCAACTCAGGTGTCCCTATTAAAGTGATCTTTTGTTAACACCATGGCTGTGTTTCAAGAAATAATTAAGACATACGATGTGAGGTAGGAGAAAAATTTTGCAGTAATTTTAATTAGAATCTTCAAGGAAGATATGGAGTCTAATCAACTGTGAGAAGGAACATTCATTTTAGGCAGAAGAATCAACTTGTACGTAGGCAGTGTCCATGCCATTCCCTTCACTTAGTTCTGCAACTGTACCAAAAGACAGTAGAACCACCAGACTGTTCTGGTCTACCCTAATGGTTCTCAGTCACAAATTTGATCATTTCTTCCTTGTGCTTAAGTTTTTTACTCAATTCTCTTCATAAAGTTTAGAGATTTTAATCTGAAACAAAAGGCGCTTCATAGTCTGATCATGCATTTCTTCTGATAATTTCCAACATCTGTTTGCTACTGTGTGTTAAGTCTCACGACTTTTACACGGGCTGTGTTCTCCCAGTCAAGAATCCCTACTTCCTTCTCCTCCAACTAATTCCAAATAGTTGTTGTTTTTTTTTAGATTACACTCAATTCCTCAGAAAAGCCTTTATAAGATTAAGCAGATATTCCCATAGCATTCTGTTTATACTTATTTTTTCACATTTGTCCAATTGTGCCATCAGGGTGTGGCCTCCTGGCACCGAAGTATCTATATTGCTGGTAACCATATCTCTGATTTCTTCCTCACCTGTAGGAGGCACCAGATATAGGGACTAGTGGAGAAAAAAAATCTATAGGATAATTCAAATGGTCTCTAGAGCCTCAAGAAAGTTAATGTCCTCCATTTTAACTAGCTATTAAGTCTTTCAAAATCACAGAATTGAAAACGACTTTAAGGCTAATGCAGTGTTTTTAAATGTTTTTGACCATGTTCCACAGTAAGAAATGTTCCACATCACAGCATGGAACACACATGTATGCACAATCATACATCTAAAACAACAGTTCCACAATACAATACTTAGATTTACTAGTTATGATATAGTAAAAATATAACAAAGTTAATATCAGATGTTACTTCCAGTTATTTAACGAAGAAAATAAAACAAAATGAATAATATCAAGATAAACCAAATTATAAATAATAAAATATCTTTGTGCTTACTCACAAAAATTATTTCAAATCTCATTAAAGGTGACAACTCCTCCTCCATTTCTATTAATGTGAACTTTCCATACTTCACATATAAAAGAGGTGAAATCTTGAAGGTAAGTGACTTATCCAGACAAATGAGTGCAAGGCTGGATCTAGAACACATCTAAATCTCATGCTAGTACTCTTTCCTACTCTACCACAATGAGAAAAACAAAACTTCTAAGAAGCTGTAGCATCTAATTCATTCATTCTTTGAGCCTGAGACTGTTCTTGAGCAAAATACCTTTACCAAGAAAGTCAATGAACCTACTCCCTAACCTTTTTATCCCTATGGTGCAATCCACTTTTTATTGTTAAAAATAATACTGATCTAGAATCCAATTAAAAAAGATACTCAAGGGTGGCCCCAGGTGGCTCAGCGGTTTAGCGCTGCCTTCAGTCCAAGGCCTGAACCTGGAGACCCGGAATCGAGTCCCACATCTGGCTCCCTGTGTGGAGCCTGCTTCTCCCTCTGCCTGTGTCTCTGCGTCTCTCTCTCTCTCTCTCTCTCATAAATTAACTAATTAATTACTTAATTAATTAGTTAATTAGTTAATTAATTAATTAATAATCTAAAATAAATAAATAAACATAAAATTAAATTTAAAAGATACTCAAAATCCTCAGAATTATAAGCTCTGGATCAAAGCTGATGACATGGGAACCTGGGTGGCTCACTGGCTGGGCATCTGCCTTCTGCTCAGGGCGTGATCCCAGGAACTAGGATCAAGTCTCACATCAGGTTCCCTGCATGGAGCCTGCTTCTCCCTCTCCCTGTCCCTCTAACTTCTATCTCTGCCTCTCTCTCTCTCTCTCTCTCTCTGTGTTTCTCATGAATAAATGAATAAAGTCTTTAAAAAAAAAAGCTGATGACGCTTCAATATAGAAATTTCATGTGTCTGTAATGACACTTTTAGTGTGGTAAAGTGAGTGAATAGCTATTGGGAAGAGTAGAATCAGGCTGATAGAAAAGCAATACTACACAATTCTAAGCAAAATGAGAATGAGAGAACTTCAAGTTCTTTGCTAATTCTTTAAAACTGAAATTGTTTGCATATTATACCTATATGAATGTTTGTTATATATAAAAGTAATTTTTTTGTATGCACATTTTTTCCTACTCTGTCCTTATCTCGGTGAATTAGAGATAACACTTTCAGGGGCACATGGATGGCTCTGTTAAATGGTGGATTTTTTATTTTGGCTCAGGTCATGATCTCAGGGTCTCTGGGTTCTGCACTTAATGGGGATCTGCTCTCAACAGGGAGTCTGCTTGAAATTCTTTCCCACTGACCCTCCCCCACATTCGTGTTCTCTCTCCCTCAAATAAATAAATAAATAAATATTTTAGAAGAAGAAATAACACTTTCTCATATCTAATAAGAAGTATACCTTTCATGGCGTGCCTGGGTGGCTCAGTTGGTTAAGTGTCTGACTCTTGATTTCAACTCAGTCATGATCTCAGAGTCATGAGATTGAGCCCCATGTCAGGTTCCGAGTTCAGTGTGGAACCTGGTTGAGATTCTTTCTCTCTCTCCCCCTCTGCCTCTCCCACTTGTTCTCTCTCTCTCTCTCAAATAAACAAATAAATCTTTAAAAAAAAAAGAGAGAGAAGAGAAACATACACCTCCCATACTTAATGAGAAGTACTGATAATATGCCATATCATGCTGTCCTGAAAGGGACATTGGGGAGAAACTTCATGCATCAAATAGATAATCTTCCTCAGGCTCATGCTATTATTTCAGAGTAATTTTGGAAGGGTAAGAACACTCATTATTTAAGAGTGCTGGAGCCTACAGGCTTAAAGTATTATACTTTATTGAAGACAAAATCAAATGACTGTACAATTATAATGATCACAGAATCATGATTAAATTGGAAACATCAGTCTGCAGATCAGCTGGGAGATTGGTGTCTATAGAGAGGTCAAGAACCTCTTTGAGAAGCAAGGGTAGACTATGCAGTGTTTGAAATCACTAACATCAAATATCAGTAATTCATTTCTGAGTCTGTAAAATGATAGCCTGAAATTCCTAACTATATATACGTATACAAATTTATTTACCTTAAATTCATTAATTGATCAATTATTTTGGAGTTGAATTATGAAAAATGTCACATACAGTGTAGATTTTGTTAACTCAATAATTATTTAGATATTTAGATGTAAATATTTGAACTTTCATCCTTCATTCATGATACATATAATCTTACTGCCGCCATACTTTTTTTATTTTGAATTATGAATTGAAATTTCAATAAAGTCTCCTTTTATATTTCAAGTTTTCCCAGAATATACTCCACAAAGCAACATTACCACAAAAATGTATACTAAGCTATTGATCATACTAAAGAAATTAA
The DNA here is from genome assembly GCF_003254725.2 of Canis lupus dingo. Classification (NCBI taxonomy): domain Eukaryota; kingdom Metazoa; phylum Chordata; class Mammalia; order Carnivora; family Canidae; genus Canis; species Canis lupus. The sequence continues at coordinate 59,054,466 of NC_064255.1, forward strand.
ATAAACTATTATAAATTATTCTTTTGAAGCAGAGTTTTTCCTAAATGTTTAAATATAATGAGTTAATATATTACTGCATATCATTTCTATTTCTGTTATTTGGAAAGAAAGGATCATATTGGTCCTTTCTGTTTAAAGAAATTATTATATGTGGAAATAGCAACAAAATAAAACTTTAATCCAAAATACAGTAACACACGTAGAAAAAAAAAACCCTTATTTTTAAAGCACAGTCCACCAGACAATATTTGTCCTGCCTGTGTCAGGAATTGTGAACCTGTGTCCCAATTGATAACTCCGACTGAGAAAAGCTGAGTACTTACGCGTACATCATGGACCCAGTGCTGGGGCAGCTTGTATCCAGTCACCATCTGATCTCTATCAGCCAGGTCAGGGCTGGGAGGCTGGAAAATAATAAGAGTCACTGGCAACAAGAAAGGAAACAAGTCTGACAGGTTTAGTGGCTGAGAGCTACAGTCCTGATATAGCATGATAAGAACATAATCAATTTTGTGCCAGCCAGTTCAACTCAGTGAAGTCATTATTAATACTTCATAGCACAGAGAGTTCCAAGCAGTGGACAGCACACAACGTGCAATTGTTGATGATTCAGAAGACCACACTTTTCCAGTTGGGAAGGTATGATCAGCATTGAGGTGTGTCCCCAATTTGTTTTTTTAAAAAATACCAACAAAACATTACAGTACGTCAATGGTACTTCTTCCTTCTTCACGGAAATTGTTATGTCTCTTCCTTTTCATGGAACCATGAGATAAGCAAGTGTGGTAAGGACCTGAGCTATGGGCCAGGCAGGGGGCTTGTCTCTGCCACCTTGATTGTATGACCCTGCTCTAGTCTCTTACCTTATAGGGACTTATTTTGCTCATAATAAAATAAGGGCTGTATTAGCTTTTTCTCATACTGTCCATTTTAGTTCTAGAGATTACAGATTTTATTGAAAGAATTTATTTTTCCCCCACAAAGGCAAAAGAAGAATGTTAAAAACAACAACAATGCCTTTTTTCTTCTTTCTTATCATTAAGAATATCTTAGGGACACCTGGCTCAGTTGGTTAAGTGTTTGACTCTTGATTTCAGCTCAGGTCATGATTTCAGGGTTGTCAGAAAAAGCCACACATTGAGCTAATGGTGTCTACCTAGGATTCTCTCCCTTGCCCTCATCCTATACCCCTTCCCCTAGTCATTTATTCTCTTTCTCTTCTTTCTCTCCCTGAAAGAAATAAATAAAAACAGGAATTAAAAAAAAATAAAAGCACAGTTTAGTTCATCTTAATGGTGTGTGAATTCCTCAGGAAAATTACATTTGATCTCAGAGATTTGGGGCTGAATATATGAACTTCTAATGAAGATGAGTAAAGTTTCAGAAGGAATATTCCAATTTTAAGGGCTACTTTTAAATGATTAGATCCAGGAGATATTAAAGAAAAAAGAAAGCTTTAATATTTATCTTTGTAATTCACACAGAATACCTTTATCTAAAATACTACAAATAATACGAATCTAATCTTAACATTTATCATAATATTCCCCGAAGTCATTAATACGAAATGTATTTCCCAAGACAGTTTAGAAACAGAAAAACTGAGCCAGATTGTTATTTTGTGTAATCATCAATAATATGACAAAAAAGTATGTAATATAATTTTGAAAAGGAATAAAAATTCCTGAGTAAGTAGTTCACAAAACTTATTCAATCTTTTTACCTAAATTGAAAATTATAACTTAATTGATCAAAAAGTAATTTTGTTCTTTGGAGATCTAATTTTTCTAAAAGTACAAAATCATAAAAATCTAAAAAAAAGTGCTAGAGAAATTACATTAATTTTAATATATGACTATAACCCACTATTATTGCTATATAAAGTACTATGCTAACTTGAAATTAGTATCATATACATATGCATTTAAAATGTTTTTAATGTTTACATTAAAATATTTCTCACTAATAAATTAATATTACATTTGTATAAATTAATATTGTAATTTGTAAAATGTTATAAAATATTCTCAGCTCTTCATGTTCATAAATAATAATACAGAGAAAAACTCTCACTTAAGTGGAGGAAATTTTTCTATACAAGAAGCATGTAATTACAAGAACCAGCTTTGAGGGTCTGAAATGAGATGTGGTATGCATATATTTCTTACATTCATAAATATTCAAAAATAAAGGTTCATCTGTTTCCCTCAGGATTCTTCTTTCCTATGCCATTCTCTCAAATGATCTTCTATCTGATTGCAAAGGTTCTATTTCTTTGATTGTTCTTGTTTTTTTTTTTTTCCCCCTTCTTCTACTTTTAGTGAATACATAAAATAACTCCTCTTCATTCTCCGAGGTAATATCCTTACTGTGGTGGAGTGGCAGGACACTAGGCTCTGGATAGTGGCTGGGTTCATTTCCTGGTGTTGTCATCAACCAACTATAAACTTTAGGAAAATTCTTAACCTTTCTACAGCTCAGTTTCTCCCTCTGTAAAATGAGGATACTATTCATACATAGTTTAAATGAGAGAATAAATGTAAAAGACTTAAAATATTGCCTGGTTCAGAATAAAGCCCATAAAAATATTGGGTACTTTATTCTCTGCAACTCTCATTTTTTTCTAAAGTTAGTGCTATATTGCTAATTGTTTTCAATGACTTCAAAACTCTTCTGTTTATATGGCTTCTCTTTTTAGTAATATATTGCATCTGCACAATTTTTAAATTTTAATTAATTTTAATTGCAATACATAATTAAAAATATTGATGTATTGGGTTCTAAGTAATTAGCATATGCAGAGTTTTAAATGAATGCTTCTTACAAGGCTGAATAACTATCAGCTAATTCTGGAGGTTGGCAAGCACTAGTAATTTTTACTATATAAGTGAAATTACTACATGTGAATTTTATTTCATTGGTTAGGAGCACCCTCAGCCCACCTTGCTGCATACGTGCAGGCACAATACTGGTTTCTATTGCTGCACTGTTGATTGATTTATTATCAGTCAAAAGACAATGCAATGCATGTATGTTGCAAAATGTCAATAGGGAAAGTCAATAATAAGATGACATTACATCATGACATCAAGGGGAAAGTTAAGATATTCCCAAACTGATCATGTTTCTTCAGTGCCCAAAATAAAAGAAAGGAATGGGAAAAAGATAACTTTTAGAATTGAATCTAAAAGATTTGTATACATTTCCCTGTAATTGCAAAATTTTATAATAAATTAGTTAAATTTTGAACTTAGTAGAGTTATAACAAAGAAATAATTTAGCCTCATACTTGCTAATAGCCTAAGATTTGATAAGTGACCTCAAATTTTATCTTGCACTTATTAAGGCAATCAGCGCACTATTTTGCCATTGAATCAAGAACATGAGGATCGAACTCCAATAAAAAAAATACAAAAAAACAAAAACAACAACAAAAAAAACCCCACCCAAACCACTATAGTAGCCATTGAAGTAAGGCAAGAAAAAGAAATTAAAGGCAAAAAGGAAGGAAGGAAGGAAGGAAGGAAGGAAGGAAGGAAGGAAGGAAGGAAGGAAGGAAACCTCCTAAATAATTTAAAAAAACAATTTCTAGAATAAATAAGTTACTTTACCAAGGTATTAATGCCAATACAAAAATTAAGTTTATTTCTATACACTACCAAAAATATTCCTGGAAAATAAAAATTTTTAATGTGATGTTGGAATCTCTTTATTTTTTTGTCTGTGTATTTTTTATTGGGGTTAAATACCGTTTAAACTAACGTCTAAACCCGTGAATCAGGACAGCCCGGGTGGCTCAACGGTTTAGCGCCGCCTTCAGCCCAGGGCCTGGAGACCCCGGATCAAGTCCCACATCAGGCTCCCATTGCACGGAGCCTGCTTCTCCCTCTGTCTGTGTCTCTGCCTCTCTCTGTCTGTCTCTCTCTCTCTCTCTCTCTTTGTGTCTCTCATAAATAAATAAGATATTTTAAAAATAAAAAATAAAACCATGAATCATGTATGAATAAATTTAACAATTTATGCGTAGACTTGTACAATGAAAACTGCAAAGCATTGTAGAAATAAAGACCTAAATATATAAAGGAAAAAAAAAGAGCATAAGAGGATTTAGTGGAGTATTACACCTTCTCAAGTATGAGCACTGCCAAAGGGTGATAACATGGATAGAAGATGGCACCCGCAAGGTTAATAAGGAATTCTATGGACTAGAATGAATGTGTCACTGACCTACGGAAAAGGAGACCAAATGAATGGCCTCTCTTTAGTATATTATGAGAACTAATATTATTTGCCCAGAAAACTGAGGTAACAAAAATTGGAGACACTCACTCTAAGGTCAACTTATTTACTTGTATAATTTCCATGTGCTCATTAAATTATGGAATTTAGAAGATCAAAAGATGACATATATGCCTTTCTTTTTCATCCCAAAGAATGCATCTTGGAGTTTTTTGAGCCAGTGTTTAAGCCAATAGTTGTTTGTTTTTTCCTCAGATCCTAATTGTTTCTTTTAGAAAACTTTTATTTGTAAGCAAATTATATACTTTACATACAAAAGAAATTATTTTATACCAATATCAATAGCCTGATTACTTCATTATCACCATCTTCAAAGTTGTAGACAGATTCTATTATCATTCAAATATAACATATTAAGTGATGTCCTTGCTGATATGTATCTAAATCTATAAATCTAAAACAATTTATCAATCTTTATATTTAAAAATATTGCTACTCAAATTATTTTACAAGTAATTATAAAATATATTTCTGAATTCTTATATGTAGAGTTCACTTTTTTTATGCTTTGTGATCTATCTGTCGTCCAGCTAAAAGTTGGGAAATAGAAGATATGCAAGTAGTTATTCAGAAGTGAATTGGCTGATATCAGTAGCACTTAGACTCTGTTTCTAAAAAATCAAACAGTCATTTATTTTCATTCTTTGGGTAACATTATTGCAAAATATTTTATTTACAAACTTTTTAACTCAGAAAAAAAATTACTAGGTTCTGTGGTTATAAAACACTATATCAACTTCAACTAAAATTTTGGAAATTCTTTTGTTATACTTTCAGTATATCTATAGTTCACAGATAGATATCTTCATGATACATTTAACTCTGACCTTATAAAAAGAATAGGTTTATGTAGATAAATAGCTTTATAACATCTGTACGAGCTTTTTCACATGATTAAGTCTAAAAATGTAAGTCCCTGAGATTATATGTTAGTAGTCTATAACTACTGACTAATTAAAACCTGTCATCTTTAGAAAGAAAAAAAACTTGAGCTTGATCTCCAACTTGGTAAGCACCTTGAGCTAGCTGGTAGGATAGTTTTTAAGGGAAAAATTGAAAAAAACACAAACTTCCTAATGCCAAGGATGCTTCCACCAAAAGGGTCTTTCTTTAAAAATTCTTTGAGCATAGATACAGCATCAGAATCAAATGGCAAAATCCAAAATGGCCACTTATAATATGCAAAAATGATATAAGGAAGGGTTTCCCTGGGTCTTCACAGAGAATATATATGCTTCTCTGTCATCAGAAAGATCAGATAATTAATGCCCTGAATCACTGAAATGGACAATGAGCAGGGAATGGCCAAATTCATGAATAGCAACAGAAAACAAATCCATGTTGAAAAGCTTTATAGATGATATGTTTGACATCATGATGCAATACTATGAAGAGCATAGCTTATGACTATAAGTAAGATTGCATTTCTTCCATACTGATTTCCCAAATCAAACTGATGAACTAGGAATATCTAATATCTAGGGGTTTTTTTTGTTTTTTGTTTTTTTAATTTATGATAGTCACAGAGAGAGAGAGAGAGAGAGGCAGAGACACAGGCAGAGGGAGAAGCAGACTCCATGCACCGGGAGCCCGATGTGGGACTCGATTCCGGGTCTCCAGGATCGTGCCCTGGGCCAAAGGCAGGCGCCAAACCCCTGCGCCACCCAGGGATCCCACTAGGAATATCTAGGTTTTTGCTTCATCTCTCAAGTATATGGATCCAGTTGTCCAGGAAAACTCTTCCTCCAAAACTGATGCATTTCCTGGACTAAACAAGTCATGATTGCCTTTCTTTTTTTTTTTTTTTTTTAATTGGTTTTCATTCTATCTTAGAGCCATGATATGTTTTCAACTCATTTTCCACTTGTACAAAATTAATAGTCCAGGGGACAGCTGGCGGCTTGCTAGCCACAAGTGGTAGTTTTGTTGTGAGCACTGCCAAAATGCTGCTGCACAATTTAATCTGTTTCTTTTCTGGAATAATATTTTTTTTAACCTTTGCTAGCAGCACAATGCTATCTGTTTGATCAGTTAGGGTATTTTCTTACTTAGAAACATGATGAGGTTAATAGAAACAGAGAAGCTGATACTGTTTCCTCTAGGAGAGTCAGTAAAGGTTTGGGAAGAACCACGGGAATCATACAGTAGTGATTAAATACATCCTATAATTTCTTTACTAAATTTGTGACCGAAACAATCTTTTATAGACTATTTTAGGCTATTTCTTAGAATAAAGGCTAGTAACTGTTTAAAAACAACTATAAGAATGCCAGAGATGTGCAAAAAGAAAAAAAAAGAAACAACAACAAACCCCACCCTTCTCTCTCTCTAATCTCCTTTCCAGGATGAGGAGTAGAAAAAAAGAAAAAAAAAAAAAAAAAAAAAAACATGATCAGGAAGCTAAGTGCCCTGGTGACAGAACTGACTGCCACCTCATAGTTGTGTGTCTGAACAATGCAGGTAACATCTCTAGATCTCATTCTGTACATAGATGATGGATTAAGAGATATATAGGTAGGTGATGATAGATGGATAGATAAATTAGATAATTTCAGAGTTTGGACTAGGTCCAAGGACTACAAATATGTTTCAGTTGGATTTACTGAAATTACTATAAAATTTATTCATATGCACATGTATACATTTTTCTAAGGCAAGGTTTATCATTTTCATCAGATTTCATCATAGGTTCTATGTTATAAGACACATTGAGAACTGTTGAAACTGATGATCTTTGAGATAATGTTGATCGATTATATCCAATTATCCTACCCGTAGGACCCAACCCAACTCTAATCTGATGGTCTTATACTCCTTATATGGTTGACAGTTTATTCTTCCTGGAAGTCTCAAGGGAATGTGCATAGGGAAGGCTGTTTTTCTATGTGGAAAAAAGTTTCCAAATTCTCAGGACAGTTCTGATGATGTATGTACACTTGTACGACCTCCCTCCCGCCCTTCCTTCCTTTTCTTTTTCTTTCTTCTTTCCTTCCATATGTGTAACTGTACTACCTTTTGTAGGTAAAAATTAATGTCCCAGACTCTAGAAGAAATGATAAGAGGAAGAGAAGCAGGAAAAGGAGGGATAAGAGAAAGAGCAGAAGACAGAGAAGGAGATGCAGAAAAAGAAAGACACACAGGAGAAGGAAGAAGAGGAAAAGCAAGAGAAGAAAGAATCCAATCTATACTACAACAGATACATACTCTTACCCATACAATTAAGAATTTTCACAAGATTTTTAATGAAACAATGTAAATTTACGTTAAGATTTATCATATATCTTATATGGTTGCATTTTAAAAAAAACTTTAATTATTGAATAGGTATATCTGTATAGTTCTCATTTCAAAACATGTGCTCATCCAAAATAATCATGATACTTTGTCATCTCCAGAAATTCCTCAGTTAAATCCCTTAGGAAATTGGACCCAAGCTCTCATTTTATTCATGCATACTATCATTAATGTTTCTTGAACACCTAGTCTGTGCCAAACTGTGCTAATTGCTAGGCACACTGTAGCAAACAAGATTAATTTCCATCTGCAAAGACCTTACAAGTGAGCAAAGAAGACAAACATCAAGCAAAAGATCATAATAAAGTACAGTCATCAGGGCAGACGTACAAATGCTACAGTAGCATACTTGACTACTATAGTGAAAATTCCAGGATTTAGAGAAGCCAAACAAGCAACATTTCCTGTCAGTGAATGTTCACAGTTTTATTTCAATCTATATTTGAATTAAAATATCATCGACCTTACATTTCATATCATGCCAACTAAGATAGTCTTTAATCTCTGTAAAAGCTTGTAAAATAGATACAAATATGAGTCTATATGTTATAGACATATCTAGTTTACTCATTTTCATAATTTATTGGACTCATTCTTAGCTCCAATTTAATGATTAGGAAGGAAGAATGAGAAAGGAAGAAAGAAAGAAAGAATGAGAAAGAAATATGAAGGAATTTTTGCTTTGTTTTATATGTTAAGTACAAAAAAGGTTGAAGGATTTACAGAATATTCTAGAAACACAAGTCCAGTTTTCTGATGTCAAATCATATTTATAGCTATAAATTATGCACTGTTCTCCCAATGTTCTTTCAGTTCATGATTATTTAACGTCCTTTGTGTCTTTTTTTTAAAAGAAAAACATTTTATTTATTTATTCATGAGAGACACACAGAGAGAGGCAGAGACATAGGCAGAGAGAGAAGCAGGCTCCTTGCAGGAAGCCTGATGTAGGACTCGATCCTGGGACCCCAGGATCATGCCCTGAGCCAAAGGGAGGCGCTCAACCACTGAGCCACCCAGGCATCCCACTTTTTGGTCTTATCGTATCTTAGAATCAAGAGTTTCAATAACTATCAATAATTACAGTAAACAAAATTTATCATTTTAATTCAATTTTTAATTTTCTGATATCTAAGGTAGAACAGGTCTGATTTTGATTTTGTTTTTTCCCAAAATCAAGAGAGTTCTTCTAAGTTGAACATTTACAGTTGAACTTCACAAAATAAGTATAAAATTGTGCAACATTTGCTTCCAGAATTAAGTATTTTCAAATGTGAATTGAATGTGTTCCAATACTTCCCAAGTGCTGTATATAAGAATTCTATCACGTCTCATTCACATTTTCATGTGATTTGTTTCTTTAGTAAATTCACTACAAATTTGCCTTGTAACCTTTGACTAATAATTTAGATTAATTGATTAAATGGCTTTATCCCATCTACACATAAATTAAAGACTTCAGCGGAATGTTATAATAACTCATAGAAAGTGCAGTTTCAAATTACATGAGTAAACAATTTGGGGGACCTAAGTTAGTCTATTTAGGCTATTAGGACAACTTTGGAAGTATTAAAAAAAAACCCACAAAACTTTGCAGGTAAAACTTGGAAGAATAAATGGGATGTTTAAAAAGTTCAGCTTACTCTTAATTTTATTTATTACTTTGATAAATTACTATGGAAGGATGTAGTCTGAGACATTCAATCTGGGAATGAAGGTAGAATTAGGGAAATGTTTATGTCTACTGTCAATTTGTTGAATGAAATAATCAATATCCTGATGACATTTAGAGAGATCAGTTTTCTCAGTTTGATAAACCAAGATTGGCTGCCCTAGACTGGGTAAATCCCAGAAGGTGATATGATTTGTTCTAACAATATTTCCTTACATAGTTCTGTTGATTGCATCTGAGATAACTTCTAGGGAATATTTCTTGTTCCAGAAATGTTGAAGAACCATCCCAAGAGTAAGCTTTGATTTTTACCAACATACCTCTAGTTATTGACATGTAGAGTATATATAGGCTAGTGTGTGTGGTACAATCTAGTCTTCAAAGAGAAGTGCTCACACTCTATAAGGGGGTGAAGCACAATATCATTAGCAGAGGTGTGGGAGGAAACTGCTAGAACTTATTTTATATGTATTTCTTCATCTACAGAATATGAAAAAAGAAGCAATGCACTACTAGTGTTTAATTCCTTGCATGGGTAAAATCAGAGAAGGTGACAGAACATGAGAGACTCCTAATTCTGGGAAACAAACAAGGGGTAGTGGAAGGGGAGATGGGAGGGGAGATGGGGTGACTGGGTGACGGGCACTGAGGGGGGGCACTTGACCGGATGAGCACTGGGTGTTATGCTATATGTTGGCAAATCGAACTCCAATAAAAAAAAATATACTAAATAAATAAATTGGGTCTAGAGATGAATCAGAAAAAAAAAATAATTCCTTGATTGGGATTGGCATTTTCACTCAGCCTTGGATGCCAGGTCCACAGATGCCATCCTAGGCTAGGGGTTTGGTTGACATTGGCACTATCATTTGCTGTTTTGCTTTCATCATATTTTAATGTATTGCAATTTTTTTATGTATTTTGACTAAGTGAATTGTTTATGAATGAAAATATCTAGTTTTAGATAAACTTTCTTCAAAAGATGGAAAAGGTTAATAAAGAAACAAACAAAATTTTGACCTATTGGGAAGTGTTAGTTCTTTCAGAGAAGTATAGGAGAAAATGTATGTTCTTGTTTCTAATACCTTTAAATAATATGATACATCCAGCCTCTTGCTAAAACGTAATTAAATATTAAAGATATTACTAAAGTCTCTTTAATGTCTACTCTTCTAGTCTCTTTTTTCTCCCCATACCACTCAGAATTAACCACTGCCATTGTTTTGGTGCATACCATTCCTAGATGTTAAAACATAAACTACGAATATGATCTAACATTTTCCAGTGTGCACTTTCAAAAAATACTAGGTGTTTCTCATTTGCAATTAAGCAGACTGAGATATTCTCATCTTCATCAAATGATATTGGATCTGAGTTTGACAGACTAATGTATTCTACATTCTTGTGTATTAGCTATATATATCAGTGACTTTGAAAGAAGGGATGTGTCAAACTGATCAACACACCATAAGCTCCCTCAACAAGGTTAAATGCAGAGACTATTCTGACACATGTGCAAAATAATAATTTATTTTTCTTCATAATTTTTAGATTGAAAGTAGTCCTTTAAGACCTCAAGTAGGAGGCTTCTATACAGATCCTCCAGATTTTTTTCAAAACAGATTTCTCTTTCAAAAATTAATTAATCCTCATAACTCTATAGGACTCTCCTCTACTCAGACAATTCCTCAATCTATATCCCACTTTATTCCCTCATTAAAGTTGTAGTCCTATAGTTGCCTATTGAGTTTTTGTTTCATTGCTTTACCATTACTATATTCAAACATATATTTTAAAAAAATATTTTCTTGACCACCTACTATGTGCTAGGCATTTTAAAAAACATTTTCTTGACCATCCAGTATGTGCCAGGCATTGTGCCTGTCATATTGCTAAGGCTAAATTGGCTAAATATAACACCACCCTGCTTTTAGAGAATGTTTACTGTCTTGTCAGGTATCTCAAACTTAACAAATCTTCATGCCTCCAAGCTTTTCTGTCATTGTACGTGGCACCATCCAATGTCCTAATCACCTACACTTAAAAATCAAAAGGTATCTTTGACTCAGTACTCACCTTAATTCTCTATGTAGCCAATGATTTTGGTAATTATTCCCTCAAATTATTTCTTTGGTCCATATATTCCTTTCCCATCCTAAACTAACTTAAGACTATTATTACAGCTTTCCAGGTGAATTCTGTGTCTCTTGTTCTTTTCTCCTTCCACTTCACCTTCATGTTCATTAAAGACTAATCATCCATACACATGACTTTCATCATGTGACTATTTTTGAAAGCTTATAATAGCTTCTGTATTTTCTATCTTATCAAGAATGTACTCAATGAAATTCTAAAATCCTCTAAGAATCAAATTCATCCCAATTCTATTTCCCATGATACACTGTATCATGAACTTTAAGCTTAATTAAGCTTTGTCATTCTTAAGACATGTAATATTCATTCTGACTTTGTAATTTCTGTTATTACAACCTCTTTCCCATTAGAGTGTTCTCCCTATTATTTTCTCTCACTTCAGTATGACACTTTGTAAAAGCTCAACTCAATTACCACCTCCTTAATGAAATCTCTGACTGTTTGAGGTAGCAGTTTATTTTATTTTACTTTTGTAAAGATTTTATCTATTCATTTGACAGAGAGAGAGCACAAGCAGGGGGAGCAGGCAAAGGGAGAGGGAGAAGAGGCTCCCCGCTGAGCAGAGAGCCCAAGGTGGGGCTTCAACCCAGGCCCCGGGGATCATGACAGGAGCCAAAGGCAGACGCTTAACCAACTGAGCCACCCAGGTGCCCTAAAGTTGCAGTTTAAAGTGCAATTCCTGTGATGTCTGGGTGGCTCAGTCAAGCATCTGCATCAGCTCAGGTCAGGATCTCAGTATCCTGGGATGGAGTCCCACATCCAAGCTCCCTGCTCAGAGGAGATTCTGCTTCTTCCTCTCCCTCTGCCCCTCCCCCACAGCTATGTGCTCACTCTCTCTCTCTCTCTCTATTTCTCTCTCTCTCTCTCAAATAAATAAATAAAATATTTTAAAAAAATAAAATAAAGTGCAATTTCTGGGTACTGACTGCTTTGATTCAAATTCTTGTTCTGCCATTGACTCTGTGACCTTGGTTAAGTCACTTAATCTCTGTTCCTCAATTCCTTCACTTGTGGGAAAAGGATGAAAATAGAGCCTATCTTCTAGAACAGTTAGTATAGCAAATGAAATAATGAATGTAGACGACTTGGAACAGTATCTAACAAGAGTAGTCAATTGACATTACATCATTCTCATTATCAATAATTTAGTAAAAGTGGTATATTGTTCTAGAACTCTTAGCTTCTCCAGTGGTAGACTTCTCCAACACTTAAAAATCTATGACATGGTTTTGTGTTTTTGGCTATTATGTATTGTAGTTTTGTCTCTTCAACTTTATACAAAATCCTAGAGACCAGAAAGTGGATCTTTTACTTCTGAGATATCTTCTGGTGTCTGGTATAGACCCTACTATGGTAGGTGTCCAATTACCACTCACTGGCTGATTTATCTTATTCCATTCCAAACTACAACTATATTTATTTTTTACATAACTTCTGGAAATTGGAAATGTGATCTTTTTTCTCTCTCCTTAATTTTGGAAGTAAAAAAAAAATTTCTGCATAAAAATTGCAGTTAGCTTTTCAGAACTCTTTATGAATTCCATCTTTCTCAGCTGCTAAGCAAAAAGAATCTTCCAATGAATTATACGTAAGAGAAATCAGGACAGCCATTTCCTCTAAATATTTTCTTTCCTTTCTTAGTGGCTGATTTAGGTATTACAGTGGCTTATATCTTATTCATAAGTGGCTTATAATCTTCATTGATAAGTTGATAAAAAGAGATTGACTCTAGTATGTAATAACTTGAACTTCCATTGCTGCTCTGAAGCAATGGCACTCCAAGTCTGAAGCCAGGGGTTATATAGAAGCAGTCTATTCTGCATGCAGCAAATAGGAGGGCACTGTGTCTGTAAAGAATTTCAAAGCAAAAGGAAACTGATTAAAGTTGGTGTGCTCATTAATGTCATCATGCACTAGAAATTCTAAACAACAGCATTGATAAAATATTCCTCCCTGCTGGGGGAGGACTAGTCCCACTGATGCACCACCCCCACCTTACCTCCTATATTATGCTCTAAAATTATCCTGTGGACATTAGATTTTTCCGGTTCAGTATTGAGGCTTCTGACACACCTTAGTGCAGTTTTTTTTTCTCCCAAATTTTTATTATGTTCTACAGTAAAAATACATTTTATATCACAGTATCATACATCTATATTTGTGTGTATATGTGTGTGAGTGTGTGTGTGTGTGTGTGTTTCACAAGACAGTCTTTTCTACTAACAGGTAATGGCACTGAGTTTGAAAAATATCACTCTAATTTGATCCTTAGCCATTCAAACTAAAACTACCAAGACTGTTCTAAAATGAATTAAATAGTTCCCCTGGGGCCCCATGAACTAGATATGATTTAAAATTAGAAATAAACTAGCTTTCTGATAGCAAGAGGTGAAAATAGAAATGAAAGAGCTAATTAACTTCCTTTGGCCTCTTTACTAGAAGGCACAGACAACAGAGAAAATAGTAATCAAAGCCAATATCCAGGCTGAAGGGTGGATATCACTGAAAGACCTCCCAACTTTACTCTGGAATTTCCATTTCCAAGACTGGCCCTGAGTACCATTTTTCAATTTCTTCTCTAACCTTACTCCCTGTCTGAAAATATACTATTATTCTCATTGAATTCTGGCCAATTTCTAGTTCAAATTCATGTAACACTGAAGTCCGTTAATCTCCATACCTTTGTTTTAAAGATTTATTTATTTATTTGAGAGAGGGAGAGGAAGAGAGAGAAGCAGACTCCCTGTCAAGCGGGGAGCCCAAGTCGGGCTGGATCCCAGGAGCCTGGGATCCTGTATAACCTGAGCTGAAGGCAGATGCCTAACCAACTGAACCACACAGGCACCCCTCTCCATCCCTTTTTATACCCTGTGCCTTGTTTCATTCATCTCCGGTGAGTGTACTAATTCCCTACGTATCTCTATCATTATCTATGCATTATTCAAATACTTCTCACTGGAGGAGTTATTTTATGCCCATAATTTATGTATGAAACCAGTCATGATGCAATGTTGGCTGGCCAGGATTTCCTCATGAAAACTATAGTTAGATACCTAATAACAGCAAGATGCGAAGTTTATACTTAATGATACGTCTCAAATATTACAAATTATTTCTCTCTTATGTACTCTTCAGTTTATGATAGAGACCAGTTGTAAACAAGGATTTAACCATTATTACACAATTTCCAAAAATTTACTATACACAGCTAAAATTTTATGAAATATATTTAGGCAAAGATTTTGAAGGATGATTTATTCTGTGTTTTACATAAACAACAATTCAGTTATCTTATGCCAAGGGAGAAAATGACCTTAAATCTTTTTCAGTAGAGATTGTAGGGACTGATTACAGATTAATATGCACACTTTTTTTCTAGTTTTATTTTTTTAATTTTATTTATTTATTCATGAGAGACACAGAGAGACAGAGACATAGGCAGAGGGAGAAGCAGGCTCCCTGTGGGGAGCCCGATGCAGGACTGATCCCAGGACCCTGGGATCAGTACCTGAGCCAAAGGCAGATGCTCAACCACTGAGCCACTGAGGTGCCTCTCTAACTAGTTTTAATATAGGTTATCATTTCTCCTAAGTGATGGTTTTTCTCATTATTAAAATGAGGGGTTTCAATATTATTTAACAGTTTTCCATATGCTCGTGATAATATGATATGGCAGTAATTGTAAAAGGACATTTAATTATTGAAAGGCTGGTAGGTAAATTATTTGAAGATAATGTGATTTTCTAGAAAGAAAATCCAAGTTAGTTAAGGACTAATTAGCTAAATAATCAAAGAATTCAAAGTGTATTGATTCAAAAAGTAAATATGGCCAATAATAACTTTATCAGTATTGGCCAGTTGTAAATAATAAAATCTTTTCACAAAGCAAAAATGGTGAATGTAACTAGTAATGTCCTTAAGAAATGTTCAATAACCATATAAAGAAAGCTACACATATTTTAAAGAGAAGAAAAAAATACTACAAAGATATGCAGAAAAATATACAAAAGGCTAAATGGTTTATTTTTATACATGAAAACTGATAACACAATTACTGAGTAAATGGAATACTTTTTTTTTTTTTGAGATTTTATTTATTTATTCATAGAGACAGAGAGAGAGAGAGGAGAGATACAGGCAGAGGGAGAAGCAGGATCCATGCAGGGAGCCCGGGACTCCACGATCGTGCCTTGGGCCAAAGGCAGGCGCCAAACCAAGGAGCCACACAGCGATCCCAAATTCTGACAATTTTAATGTTTAATGTTCCTTTAGGTATAAACCTCAGAATGTTCTCAAATTGTGGCTCTTCAAATGCTTTCCACACATAATCTCTCAGAGGCTTCAGTTTAGCAGTTACCCAAATAATCACAGTAAATAATGCATGGTTTTACAAAGCAGGTAAGGCAGCAACAAGGACAGTACTAACAGTACTACCTGGAAAATCAGGCTAAAGTTCCAAATCTGATTTTCAGCATTGAATCTTTCTACCGGTAATTTAATACCTCAAACATGAACTTAATAAAATTGAGCACTCTCACTGGGCTGAAGAAGTGGGTGAAAGTTTCAAAGATCACCAGTTTTTGGAATTGTGGTTAACATCGTAAGTCAATATTTTGCACTCAAGAGCAAAAGTTTCACATATCAGGAGATAGAGAATAAATACCAGTATACTGAAAAGAATATTTTTGACTAGGAAACCAGATCCCAGTTCCAGAATTAGTCACATACTGACCTTGTATGTTATCTACCCCTCTCTGGGCCTCTATTTTTGTTTTTGTCAAAAGAAAGTTTGGATTACCTCATCCCATCTCTTTTTTTTTTAAATTCTAAAATAATTATACTTCCATGATTTTAATCCCATGACCTATGACGAATCTAAGACTATCTGTAGTAGGATCAAACAAAGTTCTGATCATCAAAAATATACCTTGTTCAAGATGCAGTGTGATTGTGGAAATGATTATGTTAAATGCAGGGATCCAGGAGATAAGCATTAATTAAACGAATAAACAAAATATATCACTGAGAGCACTAGCATTATACATTTTAAAGTTTCTGATCTGCACAGTTATTAGATACATAATCACTATGTTAAATATGTCATGGACTGAGTCACTAAATGAAAAAAAGAAACAGCTTTTTTTGTGGGCTTATATATTTTTAAAATCTAGCTTCAAGGCTAATGAATTAGCACCATATCATTACATAAACCTGCTACTCTTTTCTCCCTTGAAAAGAAACAAATCGGTGGTCCTCTGATATTTTGTTCTTAGGACCACCCCATGCCCTTAAAAATTACTGAAGACCTTAAATAGCTATGGTTTATGTAGACTATCTATCAATACTTGCAGTATTAGAAGTTAAAACTAAGAAATTTAAAATATTTATTTATTTACAATAAAAATAAACCATTTAAAAATAACATTTTTATTTTTAAAAGATTTATTTTCAAAAAAATGTGAAATGTCTATTTGTTCTTGGTTTGCCATTAATTGTCTTGATTGAAGTATTTTAGGAAAATTCTATCTCACATAGAGATGTAATTGGAAAGAAAGAGTATTATGATAGGTTTTCAAATAATTGTGGATATTCTTGATTTTACAGCAAAACTTGAAAAATGGCAATTTCTTAAAGGTTAGTTGTTGCCCTGTAGAATCTGAGGCCATATCAATGAAATTTTTGTACTTTGTTATGTTAAAACCCATCAGTATTTTTCTACTTTGAGTGGATCTTTAAGTGTGTATGATTTTGTAATATTATGCACTTGCTCTTTTTAAAGAACTGATTCACTTAATTCACATAATCATCCATATCTCTCAAGTATTGACACATTTATTTATATGATATCAAAAGCTCTCCATATTTCTTAATACCAACACCAATCTCATTATAAAAAGTAAGTATACTGAAAGCCGTAAAATTTACAGGGGATCATGCAAGTTTTTAAAAATTTGAATTTACACTAGTGAGTTTGAACTTTATCACAAACAACAAATTATTGTTTTCTTTGAAGTCACAGCTTCCTTTATTAATTTTTAATAGCTACCTGCCAAAAAAACTAAACCTAAGTAACCATAGTTTGTCTGTCAGTTTCTCTTTAAAGTAAAAATGATGCTGTATGTTAAATAGTAGCTTTTACAGCTTTTTTTCAAATATCTAAAAACTTTCCTCAAGACCATTGCATTTCAGTATGAAGCAGAGGTGTTTTCATTTTGTCACCAGGTGTACTAATAAAGGGCTGTACCTAAAGGTCAAGATTTAATAAAATTAATACTTTTTGTTCTTCATCAATAACATTCTTAAGTGAAACTGGAATTCTTTTTTTCTGGAATGCTTGAAATCAAAAAACAATGGCAGTGGGGTGCAGTGTGGTGCTACTGCCTTGATTCACACTAAGGTCCAGCAGTTTTAATCATCATTGCTTTCGCTTCAATCAGTACAAATGTCAACATAGCAAAACCACTAATGATACTTAAATTTTGATGTCAAAAGCCCATGAGAATCTCAGGGGTTCCCAGGAGTCTTTGGTACACACTGAATTAAAGTTTTTGGGCAACGCTGGTGGCTCAGCGGTTTAGCGCGGCCTTCAGCCCAGGGCCTGATCCTGAGGACCCAGGATCGAGTCCCACGTTGGGCTCCCTCCATGGAGCCTGCTTCTCCCTCTGCCTGTGTCTCTGCCTCTCTCTCTGTCTCATGAATAAATAAAGTCTTTAAAAATAAAAATTAAAAATTAAGTTTTCAAACAACATAAATGCCATTATAAACCTCCCACAATATTTTTTTAAATTGACTGTAAGTACATAATAATGCAATAAATTGAAATGCCTAATCATTCAAGAGAGGATAAAATTTGAAAAAGACAGATTTAAAATGTAAGCATGAGAAGTGAATTTTTTGAAATCATATCATAGTAAATATAACAGGGCATAGGAGGAAAGTAAATGGATTTTAAAATATGTCTTTAATCCTTTTAACCATTGTTTCCATACCTTGTAGTTTCTGGTATTGAAGTGGTTCCGTCATTAGACAGTTTCTACTTCTTTGGCTGGCAGCTGTTGGAAATGATCCTAGAATGCAACTCTGGAATCTTTTCTCTGACATCCGAAATATACGACAGACAATGCAGTTAACCTCCTTCTCCTAGAGCTTAACCCTTTCAATCTGAGTCAGACAAGAGCCCCAGTTTCAAAAGGGTTCTTGCCAATTGAAAACTAGTCACATGCCATCTTTTTTAGCCAATCATAGGGCCATGCTAAAAACAACAGCTGGTCAATTGAGACATCATTCTAACACCCCTATAATCACCACTAGCATTATTGCTGGCTCTATCAGAGAGTTCTGAGGACAGTACACAATCCTGTCAAATCTTACAGCTTCCAACATGTAGAAAGAAAAAATTATGCTCAGTCTATAAGAGGGTTATGCAGTTTGACCCAAGCCTCACACTAAGTCAGAAATTAAAATACTGATGAAAGAATTTAGATATGGGATCTTTATTTCAAGAGATACCTTTTTTCTTATTCATATTCCTTTATGCAGCTAAAGAAAATGAATAGGAAATAACCTCTACTCTAATAATTTGAGTGTTCTTTGTCAATACATAAAATGGCTTTGCGATTCTAAAGTACCTGCCAGGGAAAAGTTACAGTATGTAGCTAATATTTATTCAGCTTCTACTACTGTAAGGCATGCTTTTAGGCACTAAAAATTTGAAGGATTTGGCAAACATTATTACATAAATTAAATTACTCACAGTATTTTTAGTATTTGATTAAAACCTCTGATTCAAAAGGTTGTTGATTGGAGATCCCTGGGTGGCTCAGCAGTTTAGCGCCTGCCTTTGGCCCAGGGCATGATCCTGGAGTGCAGGGATCGAGTCCCACATCAAGCTCCCTGCATGGAGCCAGTTTCTCCTTCTGCCTGTGTCTCTGCCTCTCTCTCTCTCTCTCTCTCTCTCTCTCTGTCGCTCATGAATAAATAAAGAAAATCTTCAAAAAAAAAAAAAAAAAAAAGCTTGTTGATCAAATACCCAAAGGAAAAAAATCTGTAGCTACTTTTTGCCTTTAAATTATTCCTAATTAACAAAGGAAATATATTCAAATTACTGCCACCCCATGCTCTTAGTGTACCTGTGACATTAGTAGATTGTATCTAATACTTGAAACATGAATCAACTGGGAGTTACATGACTCCTCAACAACTGCTAATTACAGGGCAATGACTGAGAAACTACTTGCTGAATCCCTACTGTTTCCAGCCAGTCAATCTTGCAAGTTTTCAGGGCTCAGCCTTCAGATATCTTCTCTATCATATTTACTCTCTAACTTCCATGGATTTTCTTTGTTTCAAATATACTCTTTATATGTTCATGGTTCTCAAACTTATATTTCCAGTCTTGATTCCTTCTCTGAACTCCAGACTTGCATATCTAAATCTCTGCTCAACACACTCACTTGTATTTCATGCAGGCATCTTATATTAACATGTCCCAACCTTAACGATTAGTTCTCCCTAACCTTCCTGACTACTACTTCTCACTCAGTCTCAGTCTCAGTAAATTGCAACCATTCCTCACCCAGTTGGTCATGACAAAAACCTTGAAGCCATCCTAGATTCCTCTCCACATCCAATCCATTAGAAAGTTCTAGTTTCTATCCTCAAAATTCAGATCTGACCACTTGTACCATCTTCACCAATACCACTCTAATCAATAACCTCATCATCAGTCATCTGAAGTACTGCATTACCTCCTAACTGGTATCACGACTTCCATGATTGGTCCCATTCAATCTAACCTGAATACAATAATTAGAGTGATCTCATTGAAATATTAGTCAGAATATGTTGCTGCCTGGCATAAACTCCTCAAGTGCCTTTTCAGCACAGTTAGAATAACATTCAGTTTGATCTTAGCTTAGAAAACCATATATAATCCTGCTCTACTACTTTGTTCTTTCCAACCTAATTTTCATTCAGTTCCAGCTATGTTGTCCTCAGCCTTTGTAGTTTCTATACTCTCCCTCTTTGAAACTCTTCCTGGAGATACTTACAAGTCTTGCTCCTTCATTTCTTTCACATCTCTACTCAAATGTCACTCATCAAAGGTGCTTCTCTGACCATGTTCTCTAAAATAGTGGCTCTGTCACTCTCTATTCTCAACCTCTGCTTACTTATTTTTCTTAGCCTTTATAGCTTATCTCTAACTCTATATATCTCACATACATATATGTATGTACATACATATATAATAATTTGTTAATTTATTAGTAGAGTGAAAACATGGATTGTTGCCTCTTTAATGCTTACAACAGCAGTGTGATGAGAAATTTAAGTTCTCATAATATTTTTGTAACTTTTCTCTGATTTTAAAATTATTTTTAAAGAAGAAAGAAAGAAAAGGACAAACCTAATGAAGATGACAACAAGGAAAACAATACAGTCCCCACGTTATTTTCCATAACAAGTAAGAAGGAATTCAGGAAAAGGAATCCATTTGGCTGGGTTTGTAGAAATTTCATCTTTCCAAATTAACTGTCAATAGTAGTTGACTCAATAAATATTCTTGGATATTTCTTATTATGCTGATACCTATAGCTAAATACCTATTTCATAATTGAATATAACTATATCAGATTTCTAGGACTTGCAGCTGCAAGTTTGAAAATCTTATTTTAGTATTGCTTACTTCTTGTTAGATACGGCTTTACTGTATATATTTAGTAATTTAGATTCTGTAACATATTAAACAGATCCTAAAATGCTTGAAATGTGCCTTTCTAAATATTTTTTAAATCCTATTTAAAAGGAGAGGGCAGATGGTGGCAGAGTAGGAGCACTTTGCTTTATTCTATGAATACAACTAGAACCATCAAATCATCCTAAATATTCCAGAAATCAACTGAAGAATGGCAGAACAAACTCCACAGCTAAAAACAGAAGGGAGGGCCCATTGAGAAGGTAGGAAGTGTAGAGACACAGTCTGGGAGAGAAACAGACCAAGGCCACCATGGTGGTGAGGAAGCGGAGGACTTGGGGAAGGGCAAGAGACATCCTAGCACGCAGGGGAGTCCCCGGGAAAGGTAATTAATTCCCCGTAGCCATTGGCTTGGAAAGCAAGGGTGGCAGAATTTTGTGATTTCAGGCAACCAGTGGGGCTTAAAGCCTAGAATTTTAAAGGTCAGCAAGCTTGCTGGGACAGAGCCCGGAAAGCACTGCACTGCTCTTGGAGAGAAGGCAGGCAAACAACCCATGGACAGAAAGCCCAAAAACAGTGATCTGAAGAGGGCCTGGAGCATACAGTGGAAAGGTGATTTGCTCATCTTGAAATGTGTCCCAGAAAGGCAGCATTCAGAGAGAACCCTCCAGGAACAAACAGGCAGGTGTCATTTCCCAACCTTGCCCCTCAGCATGAGCACAGGGACACCTATGGGAACCAGTGCGGCACCCATACTTACTACCTAACTTGCTTACCCCAATGTCCACATGGACATTAACTCCATAAAGGAGCTAGAGTATAATGCTAAGTGAAGTAAGTCATCCAGAGAAAGACAAATACGTTATGATTTCACTCGGATGTGGAATTTAAGAAACAAAACAGAAGAGCAAAGGGGAAACAAAGAGAGAGGCAGGCAAATCAGAAAATAAACTCTTAATTATAGAGAACAAACTGATGGTTACTAGAGTGGAGGTTGGTGGGAACAATGGATAAAATAGGTGATGAGAATTAAGGGGCACACTTGTTGTGGTGAGCACTGGGTGATGTATGGAGGTGTTGAATTACTATATCATACATCTGAAAGTGACATAACTGTTGGTTAACTAACTGAACTTAAAATAAAAACAACAACAACAAAAAAGACCCAATCAACTGGTGTTATGTAACTGGTAGAAAATACTGACATACGTATTTGCATGCAAAATAAATATTTGAGGAAAAAGGGATATGACAAAATAGAGTTCAGAACAGTTCTTGATTTAATCAAGATTGCTGATTTCCTGTTGCTATACTAAGCATTTTCAGTACTTTGTTTCCTTAATCCTAACAATGTTGTGAAGTCTATACGCTATTATTCCCATTAATCTGGAAAGTAAACTAAAATCAGGGAGGTTGAGTCAATTTCTCAAGCCACAATATGACTAACAGAATTGGGACTGGAATACAATTTTTCTCATTGAATCATTGGTGACCCTAAGATCCCCTACCATTAGCCTTTCTTCCTGAAGTCAAATCCTAATTACCTTATTAAAAAATATCATCAGCAGTTTTATATTGTGAAAACAGAATCTCTTTGGGCTTGGTTACAGTTACTTGACTGAGAGGCCAAAGAGGAACAGAAAAGGAAATTATATTTATTGGGCTCCAAGAAAGTAAAGGAAGTTGCCAATAGAAGAGCTATGACAGATTTCCTGATTCTAACTTCTGTGCTTTATAGTTATACATCTAACTATTCAGGTAATTAGCACTGAAAATCTCTTACTTGATTTGCAAGAGGTGGAGTTTAGGATATTTTAGGGACAGGCATATCAGAAATAATTCTGATGTAGCAATAGGTGAGTATATGGATAAACAGGTTGTCCCATGTGTAATTATTTGTTTGCTTACTATTGTGATTTATGTTAATCATGCTATTCATTAATGGTCAATATCCAGAGCAAATTTGCTAATATACTGTTTAAAGAATAATAACCAGTCATGAGAGAAAAAAAAAACCAGCATGACCACTATTTCCATTCCTGTTATAGGAAGAAAATGAAGTGGACCCTATCAAACTCTGGGGAGAAAGAAGGTCAGACACACAGAATACTTTAGTGGAGCTATCAACTTTTGCCCTATAATTAGTGGTAATCTAACTGATATGTGTCTGCAAATGTCAGAATAAAGGTTAGGGAGTCCAATAAACATGACAGGGGATCAAATAATGCAGCACTTATATTAAAAACTCAGACATCTCCTGACATAATGCTGTGTATTGACTACTTTGGGTCACACCAAATTTCTCATCAAATGGTCAATATATCCTCGCATGACCTGCTTGCTTAACACATAAACACAGATCTTGTTTCTTGCTATACCGAGCATGTAAGCAATCTGATCATTGTCTTATGATGACTGAGGTTGCAGGAATTCGAAATGTATTGTCACTTGAATGCTGAGTCATCCAAGTGACAACACACATTACCTAATTTTAAATAACGTATTAGAGGTTTAACCTGTCTTGGATTAGAGGAGGCTCTGATTAATGTCTTTATCATCTGAGCACTGAAACACATAGCTATGCCATGTACTTATACCTCAGAAGCATGTTCTTTCTCATGTTTAAGCAGGATCCTTTCAGAACAAAGACTTATTTCCCTCTTACATGTTTCATAATTTGGGACCATTCTTCAGTAGCACCTCATATTAATGAATTCTCATTTCAGGCAAAGAGTCGATGATAACTATAAAGAGGAAATATAGAGTCTCCTGATGCTATTTTAATTTGAATTATTCACTAAAAATGGTGATATATAACATATAATCAATCTGCCTTGTGGTATGTGCTTGAAATGAGTACTTTGTAGATTTTTTTAATTTATTCAGCAAATATTTACCTAAGGCCCACCACGTAGAGATACTGTTCTAGATGCTGGAGTGCTGGAGTGATAGTAGTGAATACAACAGAGTTCTTGCTTTTGCGGGAGCTTATAGTCAAAGAGAGGAGACAGAGTAAAATAAATGCATAATATATTTCCAGATTGCTTTTGGTGCTATGAAGCAAGTTAAAAGCAGAATAAGGACTATCCTGCCAACATCTAGTTTCTGTAACAATCAATCACCATTCTCTGTGGGAGGAGGGTGATTTACTATATTCTAGGCACTGCATTAAATGCCTTATATTCATTGCATTATGTACAAGCCTGGGTACTAACCATTATCATTTCTACTTTACATGAGGGCCTGAGGAATGTAAGAAAGTCGGCTAAGTTTATACAGCCGTGCAGTGGCAGGGACAGAATTCCAACACAGGTCTAATGATGTCAGCGTCCACGCTTTAAACTATTGCTCTAATGTGCCTCTACTGGGCTCAATGTGCTGTTTGGCTTTAAACCCAGTTGAATATGGCATAATGTATAAGAACAGTAATGCCGTTAAATAATGAATGGACAGAGAAAGGGGAACACATCTGTGAGTTAGATGAGGAAGCATGCTGATGTTTGCGGGGCCTGGGATTGTCTGGAGCAGGTCAGAGAGGCAACTGTAGATTTGAAACAGTTTCAAGGTCTAAACCGGGCAGTTGTTATTGCTGCCATGCATTTGAATTTGCTGTGTGTTTATACTTTCCCTCCACTAGATCATGTGGTTTTAGAATTTATTAGTCAATTATGTAAATCTTTATTTGTCATGAAAGTTGATAATGTCACTTGCAAGAATGTTCTTCATCCTTCCCTTTAAAATGAAACTTAGGGCGCCTGGGTGGCTCAGCCGTTGACCATCTGCCTTTGGCTCAGGGAGTGATCTGAGAATCCAGAATCCAGATCGAGTCTCACTTTGGGGTCCCCGCAGGGAGCCTGCTTCTTCATCTGCCTATGTCTCTGCCTCTGTGTGTGTGTGTTTCTCATGAATAAATAAATAAATAAATAAATCCTTTAAAAAAATAAAAATAAAAAAATAAATATGGTTCCCAAAACCATATTTAACTCCTGCTAGAGGTGATGGCACCCTTATGAAAACTGTGCCCTCTGGGCTATTATTAGCTATCCCCATTTATTTGACACTTGGTACAAATTGATCAGAACATGCACAAAGCATCTCAATTTATATTCTTTGTTTACCATAAAAATGGACTGGAAGGGAAGTTTTTTCTTTGTCTTCCCCTGCCTCCTCACAGGACTCCACTTTGCCCATTTATTAGTTGTCAAGTTACTCTGTAAGTTTGACGTTTATGGAAACTGTGAAGCTTGATGGTTGGGTTGCAGTGCCCTCTGCCGGGAGAAATGGTAGAGCACAGGTGTTCTTTAATAAGCCCAGATTTCGGACATAAAAACTAAATTTATTGTTCCTTAAGCAAATACATATATCCTACATAGAAAAATAATTCAAAATAATATATTTATTTATAATATATGTATTTAAATAAACAATATATTTATTTATATACAAGGTTATTTTAAGGAATTTAAAGTATAATTGAGCTTATATAAATTGGATTGACACAAATTTTATTAACACATCTGTGGAAAGCAAATGCATATACCTGTTTTCATTTCCCTCTTTTACCCACTTAAGGAAAAAAGTTAGCTCTCCAGTACCAGACTGAGCTTTTGATCATTTTGCTGTAAAGAATCTCTTGCTTACTGTCTAAACCCTTCAGCTCTATTTCTACTCTTTTTTGGTATGAAACTTTAGTGTGACTCTGCCTATAAGTCATCATTCTGGTTGATTAACAGAGCACTTTACTGTTTATCTATAGAAACTATCTATTCTTTTCGATAGTAGAAATTAGTTCCAGGGGTCTGTTTTGTGGAACTAGGTTAGGCCAATTTAGTTTAATAATACCTCGCCAAATATCCAAGTGTTCTCTCACATTTCTCAGCCTCCTTAAAATTTAAGGGGCCATTTGAGGAGTTCTGTCTAAGACTCTAAGACCATTCATGGATATATTTTCAGTTCTGTTAGTGGATCTATTAGCAGCTTTCTTTCTCTGCCATGGAGATTGTGGAGGCTACATGTTCACATGGCAAAGTCACAGTTAAGAGCAGCCTGAATTGCTCATCCAGCTGCCTTGATAAGTCATCCTACTGCCAACAGTCTATGAGTGAGAAACAAATTGTGACGCATTAAGCTATGCAGATTTAGGTGTGTGTTACAGTAATCTAGCCTATCCTAGCAAATGAGGCTGTATTCAGTCACAGTGTTTGACAGCATGTTTTCTCTGCTTTGGATGCCCCACCCAAGTACCTCCACCCCTTCACCAAGAAGTCTTTTTCTGATTTCTTCTTGTTCATCTTTTATGGCTTATCTCAGCTTCAATTGCCCCCATCCCTCTTCTTGGGTTAGCTGCCTCTTCAATATACTTCTTTGTACATATGTATGGATGAAAGACTCTTGGTTATTTATGGATGGACAAAATTATTTTGTGGTTATCATAGATACTTCCCTTTAGAAAAATTAGCATTGCTCAATGGTTTCAAAAGCTTGGTCTGCATACCCCAGAGGGTCTCTGAGACCCTTTCAAGAGATCTGTGAAATTAAACTGGTGGTGCAAAAGCAATAGTGGTTGAAACTGCTGATACCTTAGTAAATCAAGGTATTGACATCACTATATTCTTCACTGCCACACAGTCACGGGGGAAAAAAAAATCTAACTTTATCTAAGAATTCCCTGGATAAAACATTAAGAATTATAAACTATAAAATCTTAAGGCTGAGGATGCTTTGTAACATTCTGAATGATGAAATGAGAAGTATACATAAGTTTTTTGCTACATATTGAATTAAAATGGCTCTCCTGAATAAAGGCCTTGAATAATAGTATGACTCACACGCTGAACTCACCACTTTTGTCATGCAACAAGATTTTATTTGAAAAGAATGACTGACAAACTAGTTATTTAGAATCAATATTTGCCAAAAATTATCTTGAAATAAAGGAAACTTGTCCTAATGAAAACAACTGACAGTATTTGTTGCTAATGATAAAATTTGAGATTTAGCATGAAGAATAAATTTTGATAAATTTATATGTGCCTGTTGATACTTAGTGACTTTATGAAGGGATCAGTTCTGATATTAATGAATATGATTATGTTTATATTGATTAATAAGAAGCATCAACATTTGGAGCATCTACATAACTCAAAATGACCAATAAATACTGTTACAAATGCATGCATGGATAAAAGATTCATTGAAAATGCAAAACATACTAACTGATTTTAATATATCAGAGCATAAAAAGTTCATTGATCTAGCTAAATTTCACATGGAAGAAATGACCACTTGTTGAGATTTGGTGTATTTTCGTAGGAGAACGTTTACAAATATCTGAAAACACTATTAATATCTTCTTCCCTTTTTCAACTACATACCTGTGTAATGCTAGATTTTCTCATATACTTCAACAAAACAATAGATTAACTGAAGAAGCAGACATGAGAAACCAGCCATCTTCTAGTAAGCCAGGTATTAAAGATAATGCCATATTTCTCTTTTTTTTCTATTGGAAAATATAACTATTTTTTAATAAAAATTCTATGCTTTATGTTAACATGCAATGAGTTTAATACTGTTATTTTTAGTGGATTAAATATTTTAAATAGTTTTCAGTTTAATTCTTAGTGTGATAGGAGCACCTGGGTGGCTCAGTCAGTTCAGTGTCTGCCTTTGGCTCAGGTCATGATCCAGGGAGGAATCAAGAGTCTCCTTGCTCAGGTGGAAGCCTGCTTCTCCCTCTCCCTTGCCCCTCCCCCTGCTAATGCTCTCTCTTGCTCACTCTCTCTCTCAAATAAATAAAATCTTTTTAAAAATTCTGAGTATGATAAATATCAATAGATACAGGCTGTATATAAACAAATATTCTTTGAGGTTCTCAGTAATTTTGAAGAATGTAAAGGGATCCTAAGAGATCAAAGTTTGAGAACCACTAATATAAGCGGGGATCCAGGATATGGACGTGGCAAAGCTAACAAGCATAGGAAACTAGCTATATTACTCTACGACTTTTTAAAAACCCACAAAACTATCCATCTGTTTTAAATAGCAGATGAGTAGACATGATGCACTTGGCAGTACTTGATTTTTTAAAATAGTCAATAACATTTTATATATAAAACAGCTGCCTTGGCATTACCACTCCTCATCCAGAAGACAAGTCATCACCTGACCAAACTTCTCAAGCTGGTAGGCTTAAACCCTGGCTGGGTTGGCCTCATCCTCAGGCAATGACTCGGAGCTTCTTGCATCTAGTTATGGGGTACTCACCCTCTGCATCCTCATTGGCCTGCCTGAGCTTCTCCCTTAGCCTTTTAGGGATGCCTGAGTGGCTCAGCAATTGAGCATCTGCCTTTGGCCCAAGGCATGATTGGAGTCCCAGGACTGAGTCTCACATCAGGCTCCCTGCATGGAGCCTGCTTCTCTTTCTGCCTGTGTCTCTGCCTCTGTGTGTGTGTGTGTGTGTGTGTGTGTGTGTGTGTGTGATGAATAAATAAATAAAATCTTTGAAAAAAAGAAAAGAAGATAGCTTTTAAACTACCTTATAGCCTTCTCTCAACCCATGGACCAAGTGGAAACAAGAACAGAAAAAAAGAAAAAGCCACCTGAAAAAGACCATTAAGAAAAATAAAATAAAATAAAATAAAAATAAAACAAGAAAACCACCAAAAAAAGAAAGAAATTTGTCATTAAACAAAGACAGTCTGCTTTCAAATTTGTTTTAATTAAAATACATTATACATTTTCCAGGTTCATAGCTACTTCTATATACATGTGTTATAAATGAAGAATTTCCAGAAACCCTGTATCAACACTGAAGAATTAGTGTACCTGGTCTCTGTAGGTCTAAAATGTGGGGGTGAAATTGTTTCACAGTGATTTTAAGAGTTGAAGACCCTCGTACAAACAAGAGACTCTAATTCAGTGCCTCAGTTCTGGCCAGAATCAGTTTACTACCATACCCTTTCCTCAAATGCTATGACATGAAGGCAGAGAGAGCACATTCCAACCCAACTCTCAGAAAGTGTTAGTTTCAGTCTCTCATAGCGCTGCCAGATAACTTACAATGGAAAAGGACATATTTTCATAATTCCAGAAAGTCTGAGCGACTAAAACCAAGAGCTTTATGCTATGGCAACACAGCCATGATGTGGGTTCATGCAATAGAGAAATAATAATAGTCCTTTTTGATAGGAGCACTTTCTTTGTTTAGGCCTTCTTGACTAAATATGAGATTTGTTGTTTTGCAAGTTTGCTTAAAATTAAAGTTCATAAATATTCCCTTGGGGCCACAGTTCTTTCAAAACAGCCATTATACACACTGATTTAAAATGCATACTAAATAAGGTTGAGAGTAACCTCAGGCAAAAACGACTTCAGATAGTTGCTAAAGATGCTTTTCTCTTAGATACCAGTCTTGGAGGCAATCCAGTTGCGGTAAGCAGTCACTCGCATATAGACACCTGGCTTATTGACTTCACCACATTTTTCTCCCCAGCTCACTATTCCAACAAGGTACCAAATATTTCGAGAATTGGGATGAACTAGTGGTCCTCCGGAGTCACCCTAAATAAAACAAAGAATATTGATCATTATGAGAATTAACTTCCAGACACTTTACTAAGTAATAAGCCCAGATAAAGTTTTTGATTCATGCTTCAATCAGACTCTAGGAAAAATGTATGGTGTAAATCCCTGCATCACCCTTCACCTCATCTTTGGCTGGAATATATTCTCTGGAACTCTTTGGTGTTGACCTGAATCTTGAACACATGAACTGATAAGTTATAAGGTCTAGTTCTATGAGAAAGCTTTTGGGGGACAAATATTATAGATGTATTTGGAGAACAAGGCTTCATATCTAAGAAAAGTAGTCAGGACCCCAACCACGAGAAGTCCAAGAAGGTAAGAGAAATGGTCTGAGATTAGTTGAAAGTTTTCTGAGATTAGTCCTTTACTGAAATATGGTTAAAATTATGGACTGTGATGCTAGACTACCTTGGTTTGTATTCCAGCTCTTCCACTTACTAGCTATGTGTTCTTGTGCAAATCACTTTACTTTTCTCTGACTCAGTTTTCTTATCTGTAAAATGATCATGATAGTATCTCTATCACAAGGTTGTGACGAGGATTAAATAAATTGTTTATAAAAGACTTTAGTCAGTGCTTGGCCAACTTATTTGTTAAACACTTATAAACATGTTGCATGTAGTGGGGAATTACTTTAGCACCAAAGTTGGAAAGAGTTTAACAGAATTGCCAAAGTGCAAATTAACTGAGGCGTAGAATTGTCTCCATATGGAGGATTTTCCTAAAATAACAGCAGTTATTTATACACCGTGTGGCCAATGTGACTAGTGTCCAGACTTACCTGGCAGGCATCTTTATTTCCTTCCAAGTACCCAGCACATAACATTGTGTCTGATACTAAACCATCATATCCTTCCCTAGCATTACAAGTGTTTGTGTCAATAATCTTCACAGGTGCCTTCTGAAGTACCTCTGGGTATTTACCTAAAGGAAGTAAACATTACCAGTCAAAGAGCTGCTCTGAAACAGAACAGGATGGAAAACTTGTTCTTTCCTCTGTGCATAAAACCTATATCTGACTCTTGCTCATTCTTAATATTAGAAAGTCCACTCAGTTTCCTCACCCCAATCAATAAAGCAGAAATTTTCAAAGAATAATTTGAAATCTTTTCAATGCTGCCTTTCTATGTCTTTACCTCTCTTCTTATATCTTTGACCCAGAACTTTCTCAATTAGTTTCTCCATGTTGGGGAGTTCTTACAACCAACTGGTCTCCACAGAATGCTCCAAACTAAGGCAATTTGCAAAGCCATAACTCCATATGCATGATTTCCCGAGACATTTCCTGGGAGAACTAGGCATCCTTAAGTAAAGGATGCCTTTGACTTTGTACCTTGGTCACTATTTTTTCTTGCTGCTTTTGTACTCAAACACTATGTTAAGCCTTCACTGAACTTACCATTATATGAAAACGCTCCCCATCCTGTAACAACAACTCCTTCACCTGGTGGAAAAACCTGTGTAGCTTCAGGAAGACAAACTCGATGTACATCATTCTGAAATAAGACTTTCTCACTGAGCTGAATAACCGCAATATCATCATGATGTTCACCCTGGATGTAGTCCTCGTGAACAATAATTTGTTGAACATAACGTTGCATGTAAGGGGGATTTACTCTGGTGCCAAAGCTGACGGTATAGTTTTTTGGATTTTTTGTCCTAAAGAAACAAAAATTATGTATTTTGTATTTATTTCAAAATAATAGAAATACGGCCTGCATAAAATGTACTCTTTTCATGACAATATTCCCTTGCTCTATTGCTCATTAGTAGTGACAGTCTGACTTTTTAAATTCATTTTTAAAAAAATCTTGTTTGGGATCCCTGGGTGGCGCAGTGGTTTAGCGCCTGCCTTTGGCCCAGGGCACGATCCTGGAGACCCGAGATCGAATCCCACATCGGGCTCCCGGTGCATGGAGCCTGCTTCTCCCTCTGCCTGTGTCTCTGCCTCTCTCTCTCTCTCTCTCTCTCTGACTATCATAAATAAATAAAAATTTAAAAAATAAAAAATAAAAAATAAAAAAATCTTGTTTGAGTCTCTATACCATATACTATGTAAAGCAAATAAGGGAAGGGAGAAGAAATGTGTGGGAAATATCAGAAAGGGAGACAGAACGTAAAGACTGCTAACTCTGGGAAACGAACTAGGGGTGGTAGAAGGGGAGGAGGGCGGGGGGTGGGAGTGAATGGGTGACGGGCACTGGGTGTTATTCTGTATGTTAGTAAATTGAACACCAATAAAAAAAAAAAACAAAAAAAAAACAAAAAAAAAAACAAAAAAAATAAAAATAAAAAATAAAGCAAAGGGAATATAGAAATTTAAATTAATAGTCATGACTTCAAGTCTAATGAAAGGCATAAACACAGCTATAATTTGCTTAAGTACTTTGTTTATAATTAGCAGGGCAACAAAACAGGGGAACTTAAATCTGCATGCTTTAGGGAACAGAGATTTCTTAGGGAAAGTAGCATTTTGGGTAAGACTATAGAGCTGAGTCATAGTTGCCTGAAAGATAAAGAGAAGTGGCCAGGCATGTGCAGAGAAGGAGGGAGGTATGAAACAGGATGATGTGTTTTAGCAACTATGAGTAGTTAGGGATGTCTGGAGTATGAAGTGACGAGAGATAAGAATCATGTAAAAAAATGTAGTATCAAAAAAAAAATGTAGTATCAAGAATGAATGACTCTTTGAATCCTTACAGGTAATGCAGGAATATCTTAGAATGGCTTCCTATATAATTTATCTTCCAAACGAGAACACTTGAGACAAGAGTGCTACTGATAGTTAAGCTGGGATAACAGGTGAAGACTGGAGCTATTCCAGGGTCTTTTGTCTCCCTGGTCTTGGGCAACATGGTAAACTTACTTTTGAAAGCAGTGTGCTGCAGTCACCAGGTATCTTTCACTGATTAAAGATGCCCCGCAGTGGTGTTGGCCATTTTTTTTGAGAGTTGCTTGCCACGGCCATTCTCCTTTCTGAGCGTTGGAACCTCCCTTGATTCTATCATATGTTGCTGACATCCTTGCTCGTATCCCACAGCCTGTCAGAGTCCGTTTTGTTCCATTGAGAGAAGGAAAATAATGTTTATTTGCTTATAAAGCAGAGAGTGAGCTGAGTTATTCTAGTATGGTTCTATCTGACAATATCTTGCACTGAAGAGGACAGGATGTAATCTGCATAGGAATCACTAGCAGCCCCTGGATCATCTCCATACCCAGCATAGTATCTCCAAGGTACTTCAGCACTTGGAGATTATGACAGCTGTGGGAGGCACATAAAGTCATGGGTAAGTCCACAGTCTCTGAAACCCTAATTTGAGTTCTGACCACACCATTCACAAACTGGATGAACTTGGGCAGATTATTTCACTTCTTAGTGCTTTAGTTTCTCCAGGTCTCAAATGGGATGATAATAATATCTACCTTTAGGATTGTTGTGAAGATTAAATGAGTTGTATGTAAAGAACTTAATTAGAAGTATGCCTAGCTAATAGTAATAAATCCTATATGTCTTAGACCATATCGCACATTTTTTTTTTAGATTTTATTTATTTATTCATGAGAGACACACAGAGAGAGGCAGAGACATAAGCAGAGGGAGAAGCAGGCTCCTCACAGGGAGCCTGATGTGGGACTCCATCCCAGAACTCCGGGATCACGCCCTGGGCCAAAGGCACACGCTCAACCGCAGGGCCACCCAGGCATCCCCATCTCGCGCATTTAAATAAGAAGTTTCTGGACTTACGGTTGTTGATAATCTTTTCAGCATCAACCTTACTGATTTCTGAAATAGAACAAAAAGCTCATGGTAAATATAATACCTAGCATTAATCCATTGACTGTGGGGCCAATGTGGTAAGATGCTAGGTTCAACACTGTAGAACAGTCCAGAAACAATTTTGACTATCAGGATAAAATGTCAGTAGAAAGGACAGAATATCAGATTATTTGAATTGTTCTTTTACTAGATGTGAATGTCTGATTCGAAAATACCACCATCAAAAAAAAAAAAAGAAAAAAAAAAAAAATACCACCATCATAGTTCCACATGAGAGACCTTTTTTTATTTAGTTGAAACTGTATTCTTTATTATCTAAGATGGAAAATTGCCAGTATCTTTTCTTAGAAGAGGAAGAGCCACAAGTAAACCTGATTCCTGTCAGTAAACAAAAATAACTTTTAAAAAGTGACTTATCTCATAAAGGCAAATTGTATGCTATTTTTGAAAATTATAGGAGATTATGAAAAATATTTAAGACACACCATTACTTATAGGGACTGTTCAAAATTTTACTACTTGTTTTATAATGAGAAGCAGTTTTTCCCCCAGAACTGCTTTCAGATATGGCATTATTATGACTTGATTATTCTGTTCTCAATAACATAAATTACTGCTCTGATATAAAATAATGACATATTCATTCAAAAAACTGAGTATCAGCTTTGCACATGGTACTTGTAATTTATGTTAGAAATAAAAAAAATGAGAGTAACACTGCTCCTATTTAATACATAAGCTTACCCATGAGCCTAAGAGAATTAGGATCTGTAGTCAAAGAGCCTGCATGGTTCCTCAGCATCTGGCGTAAGACGCTTTCAATTCTTCTTCTTGTATTTTCCTTCATTGATCTGGGAGCCTTGAATACCAACCATATATGTGCGGTGACACTGCTGTTATGAGGACTGGAAACAAGACAAATATGTTTCAACAAGATAAACATATTTCATATGTTACCAAAAAATAACGTTTCCTTCCTCATTCTCTGGTCTTTCAAATTTTTACTTATTCTGCCTTTTTATGGGTTTGTGCAATACCTTCACTTTTAAGTAATCACAGGATCATCCATCTGCCTACATTTATTTGGTGGCAGTATGCATGCAGCTATGATATTCATCTTAGAGGACAAGTAGTTCTACAAATCTGAAAAATAGGAAAGGCCTGAAGCACAGGGTAGAAGTACCATGTAAAAGGGATTGAACCCTGAGTTGGGCTCTGTGCTTAGTGCAGAGTCTGCTTGGGATTCTCTCTTCCTCTGCCCCTCCCACTCGTGCTCTCAATCTGTCTCTAAAATAAATAAATTAATCTTCTTTTAAAAAAGAAGTACCAAAAAAAAAAAAGTACCACATAAGAACTGGGCTCACTTATTCATGTATTCATCAATCATTTATTGAGCAACTGCTATAGACAAATAGCTGGAATAGGTGCTACTAGTGATGCAAGGGTAACTAACAAATAGTTCCTATCCTCCAGGAATTTCCAGATTTCTAGGAAATATGACATGTATACAAAATACTACAATAAGTTAGGAAGAAACAATAATACTTATTTTATCTTATCTGCAAATAGAAGAAGGATAGTCATTTTTTACTCAAAGAATCAGAGAAATTTTCATGGAAGAGATGACATACACATTGGACCTTAAAACATTGTTATTATTACTTCATTATCAAGCAGCAAATTTCATCGGACAGAGAAAAAGAGGAGTGCTATTCCAGAAGAACAGGATAGCAACAATTAATTAGCATTTACTGAACATCTGCTGTGTTCTAGGTACTTATTTTCACATTTATTATCACACTTAACCTCCATCACAGCCCTGTAGCATAGATGTCATTATCTGCATTTTATGGACAGAGGAAAATGGAGGCTCTGAGAGGTTACCTAATATGTGCAAGGGTATATAGCTACTAAACTCAGAACAGATTCAGTACAACTGACTCTATAACACAGGCTTTTTACATTGTACTGTCTTCCTATACCCAGTCACAGAGACAACAGTGTCCAGGAGATTGGGCTCAGATGGAGGAAGACTTTCAATGCTAGCCAAAGGGTAGCAGTAGAGAGAAGTTGTTGAATAAAACCATGCTTGAGGAAGATGAATCTGACTTTGGTCTTCAGGAAAGATTGATTTGGACATAAAGATGTGAGAAACCTAAGAGGCTAACTAATGAACATGTAGGGCTTGTCAAGCAGCTTTGAGGCTAACATCTGAAGTGGCATTATTATGCTTTGGCTCTCCATGACAGATAACTAACCTTTTAGTCATATAAATTGGTAATCAGCTCTAGGAAAAACTCAGATCACACAAGTTTGATTACCATAGAAGGGTATACCAAAATGAAAATCTCTATCCTAAAACCTCTCCATCACGTTTGGGCCCACACTGCCTATGGATACCTAAATTTCCATTTATGGGAGAACAAAGCAGAAACTTTCCAGTGGTTGCAATTATCTCCGAAAGATACCTGGGCCCTTCAATTTTAGCCTCCAATCTCTTTCCAATACTAAAATCAACACTCAAGGTTAATACTAGTTAAGATCTTGACATGTTCTGCAATTTCAAGAGTCTCACGAACTCCAGGAGCAAGGGGAAAAGGGCTAGGCATAGTCTGGTGGCATTGATGAAGGTAAAAGCAATTCATTGGAAATGTGTTTATATACACATCTTCTTTGGTCCTGAGTACAGGTTTATGAGAGGGGCAGTGAGGGTGCTATTTTCAGTATTTTCCAGATAGGTGAGCAGACTCAAAGTCATATAATGATTCACCCAAGGCTCTCGGGCTACCAAGTGGCAAAAGGTGAGCTCAGGTTGATTAATTCCTGTTCTAAGCCTCCCTCTGCTATTCCATGCTATGTTAAACCCACATGCAGAGGACACGTTGCCTATTTTACTCCTTGTTATGGACTAAAAGGACCTCCTTGTCATCACAGCTTGGTGTAGATATGCTCCTTTCTACCTTGTAAGAACTCTGGGTAGTTCCACAGGTGTTTAGCTGACTTGCAAGCAGAGAGATATGAGAAAACAGGGTCTGTATTTATACTACTGCTAAATAAAAAATGTTAGACTATCAAACATTGGTCAAAGGGATCATCTGCTATCTGCTGGATATAAAGTCTTAAGAAACCTGAGTGATGAGGCATTTAATGAATAATAAATTCTCAATAGATCTAATGAATAAGCTGGATAGCCCAATCTTTGCTTGGTTTTATATTGAACAATTATTCTGACATTTAGCTTAGAATAATTCTGTTTGTTAGTAACTTATTGGCTTTTTGACTCTCAAAATTATTTTTACAGAGGTACTAGAAATATGTATGTATGTACAGACTGATCTCTTTTCTAACTATCATTAGTTACTTACATCAGCATGATGACTTGAGAATTAATATATTGTCTGTAAATGCTAGAACTTTGAAATGCATCAACCATCTGTTAAAGAGAACATAGAATCAAATATCAAATTCCAATAATATATTTATATTTCCGTGAACTAACAATGAAATAAATATAGGAAAATCCTAATTTACCTTAGTCTCAAGAATTTTGCTAAGATAGTTATTTTCCAGTGATGTCTCTTTTTGATAATTTCTGTTATATGGGATATCCAACACTTTAAAGCTACCTTGGTAATAGTAGGTCGTGTTTTCTGTGAGATAAAAACATGATCCGAGAGTTATTTAAATGAAATGGATTTCAAATGCAAATATAGATTACACAGTAATATCAACTAGTAAATATTGTGCTCATATTTGACATTGATAAAGTCTGTACATCTTTCTGGCACAGTTGATTAGAAGTCCTCGGTGTTGTGAAAAGTGATTATCAGGCCCATAATGCAGCAGATATAGATATATACAAAGGTAAGAAAGAAGAGTAATATCTTGATTGAGACAGGACTGTACACTATAATTGAGATTTCTGCCACATAACCACCAGCCTATGAGTAAAGATTTTTACCATTTATTATATACCATGGGAAGATACTTTATAAAAAACATATGAAGTATACCCATTTTTTTTTTCAGGAGAAATGTGGTCTCGGATATTCAGTAACTTAGCTGATATCATACAGCTACTGTGAGCCAAGGATCAAAATTTGATTTGACTACAAAGTACACACCTAATCCATTATACTTCCTTCCCAAATTTTCATAGATACTAAGCCATTTGATATATGATACATCTTACCTCTAATATGTGATAGATATAAAGTTGTTATACAGCCCATAACATATAGAAAGAACCAAATAAGTATTAATACTATTTTGCATTACCTTTGTTTTTTTTTTTTTTTTTGGTTTTTTTTTTTTTTTTGGTTTTTTTTTTTTTTTTTTTTTTTTTTTTTTTTTGCATTACCTTTGAAGACTATGTGATGGAAGAGACAGGCTCAATATGAATGAAATCATTACATGAGGTAATAATATGATGTAATTAAATGATAATGGTAATTGTTTACAGGTTCTATATGAATGTAGAGAAGGAAAGCACCATAATTAAAATACAATATGACTTACTATTATAAATGTGGTGAAAATATTTTACAGTGAGAAAGGTGATAGAAAAAGAAATCAGAAACTTCTAAAGAAAATGCTGGAAATGGATTATTTATGAATAATAATTTGTAAACTAACATTGTTCATTGTAGTTAGTCTGTCTGGGGTCATGGATCTTTAACTGTAGAAATCAAACTTTGCAATGGTAGGTCTTACCATAAGTAATAAAAAATATATATATCTTGAAACTATTCAACTTTCTTTTTTATAATTCAGTGTTCACAGTTCATCCTTCAGTTCTTTATTTAGATTCTTAAGTGTTTCTACCTATTATGATAATCAGGCTGCCATGAATATTCCTCAATGTATGAATTGACAAGATACAAACTTTTTATTATAACTGCATGGTGCACTTTTCCAAGAGCCAATGGAAAACTAAATATTTTATGTCTAAGACATTTAAGACTAAGAAAGCACACACTAGAACAAGGAATTGAAAATTAATTTAATTCTGTCCAGTACTCCTAATGGGTCACAGAGATGGCTCATTATGCTGAGGTCACTGTGAAATCAGTCACTGAGCTCTGTTGGCACCTGGTGAAATGAAAACAACCCTTTAGGGATGGGATATTCATAAGGCACACCTGCACCTTATAATTAACATTCCCATTTCTCTAGGTAGTTCAAATGACAATATGAATTGAGAAAGATGGATAAGGGGCAGAAAGAAAGAAATTGTTTTATAACTTTTCCATGACTTGATTACTTGGAACTCATTTCTGTAAAGAAAACTTACAGCTTACACACAACACACACACACATGCGTGTGCGTGCACACACACACACACTTTTGTTTTTGTACAGTGTTCTGGAGTGCAATGACAGAGTTTAAGCATAAATTATGGGAACACTTTTATTTAAATTTGACAGAGTAAAAGCACTTCCTTTACATTCTCCTTCCTCTAAGATTATAAAAAGACCAAAAGACAAGGGTAAGGGGCTCATTTCCAAGGAAACAAAAGAAAACCGCAACTCCAGACTGAAAACTATGAAGGAAATATTCTCCAAAATGTGAACTACACACTAGAGTGAGAAATGATATAGAGATAGATACATCTCTTCCCAAGATGAGTTGAATGTAGGTCTTTCCAAAAGTTTTCAATGATTCTATGATTAGAATAATGAGACTTCAGGTCTGGGAGAGAGACATGTTTCCATAGAATCCTATTTTGACCCTACAGAATGACAGTAGTGAAAATAAAAGTGAACCATAGTAATGTGCCTTTTTTTG
Organism: Canis lupus dingo; assembly: GCF_003254725.2. NCBI lineage: Eukaryota > Metazoa > Chordata > Mammalia > Carnivora > Canidae > Canis > Canis lupus. The sequence continues at coordinate 59,093,731 of NC_064255.1, forward strand.
GTGTGTGTTCTATCTCCCAGCTGAAGCAACCTGCTAGAGGTGAATTGGGATAAACAAGGGAGAGAAGTCAGGATTACTACATCATAATTCAGAGAGTCCATAAATTAAGGTGCTTTCTTCAAGACTACTCCAGCGTCTTGTGTTAAAAACTGAAGATAAGTGTTCCATAGGTGTTGGGTCTTGGGTCACTGAAGGCCATTTTAAAGGAAGATAGGTAATTTATTGTTTGCAATTATCTCTATGTCTTTGGTAGAAATGGAAATAAAGTTTACAACAAACTGAAATAAATAAAAATATATTCTTTACCAACCTACTGCCAGAAAATGAACCAGGAGACCAATAGTTATTCCCAGGATTGCCAATACTCCAAACACAATGAGGGCAATCATCCATAGCGGCAAAGATGGACGGGAAGCTATGACTGGTCTGCAAATAAAAGATATGAATATAAAAGGTATATCAGAAAAAATCACAGTCGTTCCATATCTTTACTTTTTTCTTCTTGCTCACCCCCAGAAGTTCAATTTAAGCATCGTAATAGCAGAAGTATGAGGAAAAGAAAGGAAAGGAAGAAAGAAAAGAAAGGAGGGAAGAAAGATGGGGAGGAAAAGAAAAAAAGGAAAGAAGTTTAAAATAGAACCTCTCTGGATCTGTGCTATGAAATTATTTTTCAGGAGTATAATGGTGCCTTGTTCCCTCCCACCAGTGACAGAGTTAGTATCAATAAGTGAAGCCCTTGCCAGGATGGAGAGGAAGAAGGGAGGAAAATGGAAATGTTTTAGGAGTTCTTTATACCAAAGCCTATCATCATTCTTGAAATCTGATCTTGATTCCATTTTATTTATTATGTCCTTATTATATACATAGAACACATACAAATATGAAGCGTTATGTTGAGTAAGAGCAGTGTCCCTCTTTCTTACTAGCTTATTTATGGTTATAGTTCACAGAGATCTTGTGTAAAGTAGCATGCTATGATCAACCTAGAGTAAGTTAGGTATTTTCACCGTGTTTCATTTGGATAACAAATAGGTATTGCCTAAATTGAAATAGCGATTTGGGTAACTTTCCAGATAAAGAGGCATGAGAAGACAATCTAGTAAGATGGAACAACAGGCAGTGCTCAAAGAATGGCCAGCAATTCAACTTCCTTGCCGCAGACTATGTCATGGTTTGGCCAAAGATGAAGCTGGACAGTATAATGAGCAATTTTAAGTGTCATCTTTAGCTAGGTTATAGTGCCAAGTTGTTTGATCAAACATGAGTCTACATGTTTCTGTGAAAGTAATCTTGTAACTGTAATAAACATTTATAATCAGTTGACTTTAAGATTACCCTCTATAAGTAAGTGGGCTTCATCCAATCGGTTGAAGGCCTTAAGAGGTAAAACTGAGCTTTTCATGAGAAGAAAAAAATTCTGCCTTCAGAGTAGAAATCCTGCCTGATGGGATGAGCACTGGGTGTCATGCTAAATGTTGGCAAATTGAACAATAAAAAAATTTTTTTTAAAAAAAGAGCTCTCTCTTTTAAAAAAATCCTGCCTGAGTTTCCAGTCTTACCCAATGTTACAATTGTGTGAAGAAATTCCTTAAAATAAAATATCTCTATCTTAGATATATAGATTCTATGGTTATATATCTATTTATATGCCTCTCTATCTATCTATTGATAAAGAAAAAGAGAAAGAGAGGAGAAGGAGGAAATAGAGAAAGAGATATCCTATTGTTTCTGTTTCTCTGGAAAATCCTCATACAGAGGCAACAACAAGGATTTTGTTGCCACACAAAGATGTTTAGATTTTGCCTTAAATATTGGGGCTCCTCCAAGTGTGATTAGAAGACAGCCTTGATCAAAATCACCTGAGAGTGCTTATTGCATATGCAGATTACAAGACACTACCTCAGATCTAATGAATTCAAATTCTGGAAAAGTCTGAGAATTTGCAGTTTAACACTCTTATTAATGAAGATACTTACTAAACTATATGCTATCTTCATGGCAAAATTGGAAAACTTTAATCTAGCCAGGCCTATAATCAAGGTTTTCAGATTAGAAGTGGCTTTGGAGGGGAGTGTGTATGAGGTATTGGATCTCAGATAAAAATAAATTGGGTTGATGCTTTCAGAAGAACAAGTTAGTGTGTGTGTGTGTGTGTGTGTGTGTGTTAATACATCCTCTGTTGATTTTTTTTCCACTCTCTTTGAAAGCTCTTTCATACTTCTTTTTCCCCTCAAACCTCTAGCACCATTTGCCCCATCCTCAATCTTAGCTGATAACCTTACTTCCTGGTCCAACTGAGAAAATTAAAAGCATCAGAAGAGAATATTTACAACTCCATCACCACATTTGTGAACTTCTCTTCATCTATACCCCACACTCTGCTTTTTCTTCTTGTTACTGTGAATAAACAGTGCCCCTGTTCTAAGGCAATCCCTATATCATCTCGTCTCATTCTTCAACCTGTTTCTAATCTATGTTGCAGCCAGTTCAAACTGCTCAGAATTCCATGAACAACCAAACTCGTTTCCACCTCCATGTCCTTGCACACTCTGATTCTTCTGCCTAAAATGTCCACCCTCAGGTCCACCCAGTGAGCTCCCAGTCAACTTCATCACTCAACTCTCTCTTCTCCTCTTTGTTGAGGTCTTCCATGGATCACCCTAACATGGATTGACATTGAGAGTATTTTTTATTTTTTATTTTTACATGGCAGTTTTTTCACCTCTAGTCAAGACCATTTTATGGTCTGGTCCATGTCATTAATTATTGTTGAAGTTGTTATTGTTTTATGACCAGATCATATTGTGGGGTCTCACCCATTATAGATTATATTGGTTGAAGTACTGAGTAAATGAAGCCAAGAGATATTGAGGACAATGAGATTATGAAGGATAAATAGATCAGAGGGATACAAATTATGCAAAGCCTTCAGTGCTAATCAAAAGAGTTTTTTACTTTATCTGTGGAAATGACTAAGATGAGGACGTGCAGTGCTTAGGATGATGAATCTGCAATCTGCACGATGACAGTTTAAAGGAGGAAGAAAAATGAAAGAGGAAGACCAATGAGCAAAGTGGCTAATATAATCAATGGGAATATAGTGATGGCATCCCGGATTGTGGTAGTAAGAAAAGAAACAAAGTGATGAACATTTATAGTAGAGTATTTGTCAGCTTTTGGTAATTAACTATCTTGGTAAAGGATAGGAATATGTCAAAGATGACGTAAGATTTTATCTCGAATAGTAAAAGAGTCAAAGTCTTGGAGAGGTAAGTTTGGAGGGAAATGGTAAATATTTTATATCTAAAATTTAAGAGACATTTAAATTTCCACAACACAAATGGAGATGTCAGTCTAGTAATTAACTGAGGAACCATGGTTGGGGTTAATTTAGGAGTCATCAAAAAACAGGGAACAAACAAAGCTGTGAAACTGGATTACTAAATTTAGTGCTTGTTATATAAAATATAGTATAGAATTGACATTTCTCTTTCTGAGGCAAACATTTCCATCCTAACTACAACTAATTCATCTCAACTTTTTCATGCCTTTTCTGATTTTTTATAGTCTCATTGTTCAACATCACTCAAAAGACTAAATTATCAGCATATGTTTCTTTAAAAAAAACAACCATTTTACTTATTTATTTAACAGGAGGAGGGGGAGAGAGAGTGCAAGCAGGGGGAGCAGCCAACAGAGGGAGAAGGAGAATCATGCTGCCTGCTGAGCAGGGACTCCCCCAACAAAGGGCTTGATCCCAAGACCTTGGAATCATGACCTGAGCCTTGAGCTGAAGGCAGATGCTTAACTGACTGAGCCACCGGGTGCCCCTGTCAGTATATGTTTCTTAACTGTAAAATTCTAACTCTTGTCCACCTTTCAATGATGGGTAAGCACTTACCTCATCTCCCAGGTATTCAGTTCCACCAAAACTACTTTGCCTACCTCTTGGTTCTCTAATCATTGCTCCACACCCTTTCCTTATTTTTCTGTCTCTCATAAATTCTCACGAATTCTTTTCCTATAAGTCTCTTGACTGGGGATTTATTCGTACATTTCTTGATTTGCTTTGTTTTATTTTTAAATCTTTACCTTAGGACAGGACCTCACATAGATTTGGGCAATTTTTCTTTCCTTTAATCTTTACAATTAGTTTTAGGATTGGTATTCTTGTAAGTACAGAAATAAATCTAAATCTATTAAAATGTGATAAGATAAGGTATCTAGGAATTCATCCAGACACTATGGCTTAAAAGAGGACTGAAATAACTTCCTAATTTCCATTTATCTTTCACTGAAAAAATACTGTAGAATTTTATATTTCCATTTCCTATTCTTTTTTTCCATTTTGATTATTGCTTGACAGCAGTCCAGATGCTTCTCTCAGTTGAAGCTACCTTTAACTGATAAACTAAAGATCTTGTACACCGTGACACAAATTAAATATCTGTTTAAAAATGGCCCACAGATTGGAAGATTGGCTCCCCAATCTTCCCACACAGGAAAATCACTCAACAATTTAGCCAACATTTCTGGTACTTTATACTACTATAAATTCTTCTGAAAAACCACATAGGGAGAATTACTGAAAGAGGATACAGAATATCAATTATATCTTGCCTCAAAAAATAAAAACAAAAAACAACAACAAACTCTTGGCCATGAAATCTCAATGCCCCTTTGGCAAGGATCTAAAACACCACTTTCTTCTCAGACTTTTTCCACTCTGTTCTAGAAAACTAACCTTAGAAAACAATTGAAATTGATGAAATATAGCATTGAAGTTTTTACTTCTACCTCTAGTATACCTTTTCTTCCTCTTGGCCATTCATTATGCAGGCACCCATATGCAACCACAAGATTGACTAAGGTCTCCTCAAAAGCATCTGCAGAAACAACCATGTTTCCAAATCCCTCCAAGCTCCTCTGGGCAGATTAATGCCTCAATCTGTGAAGTTAACCACTACTTTAGGGCTTGAATCTTTTCTAGGTGACTAGGAGTACTTGGAAACAATGGATTAATGCTTTGAAATCTTTCAGGTGAAGACTTTATACAAGTGCTAAAATGTTGGAGAAGAAGATGCTCTATTAAAACACACACACACACACACACACACACACACATCCTTCCAGCAAAGTTTTATCTGTCTTATAGGCAAAACAAAAACAAAATAATCATGTTGTTTACTTTCTAGTTATTAAATGTGTATGATCACCCTTGCTTTTACTGGTAGATCAGAGATGTGGCTAATTAGAAAACATCAGGGTTATGAATAATACGACATATCTAATAAAGAATTTGCACAACAGTAAATTATTTAGTTAAAAAAAAAAGTTGTTACCATAGACCATCACAGTGAGTATACTCTTTCTAGTAACATTTTTAATTTTTTTTTTAATTTATGATAGTCACAGAGAGAGAGAGAGAGAGGCAGAGACACAGGCAGAGGGAGAAGCAGGCTCCATGCACCGGGAGCTTGACGTGGGATTTGATCCCGGGTCTCCAGAATCGCGCCCTGGGCCAAAGGCAGGCGCCAAACCGCTGGGCCACCCAGGGATCCCTCTAGTAACATTTTTAAATGAATAATGATATTGTACATTATATATGCATGCGTGTGTGCATGTCTTAACTAAAAAACTGACTCAAGATGCAAAATGTTAGAGAAATATTTGCATAAGACATGCATTTATATTTTACAGTTATCTGAACATTAAATATTTTATAATTAGGTTGACTGTATTTTGATGAAAATGTAAACTGAAAGTATTTTTAAGTGGCATTAATAATCACTGTTCACTTAACATAATAATCATCTAGTTAGATACTTTAAAAATAAATAGCATATGTCTATACATGATTCTCTTATAGTTTATGAACATTTTACAGATAAAAATGCATAGTTTATATATGATTCCATAGAAAACACCAATGAAGCAATGGTACTGTGAGATTCAGGACTGTATTTATGAAAGCAGTTTAGAAAGCACAAGATAGAGTGGCTCAGTCAGTTAAGCGGCTGCCTTCAGCTCAGGTCATGATCTCAGAGTCCTGGGAATGAGTCCCACGCTAGACTTAGTGGGGAGTCTACTTCGTCCTCTCCCCTCCTTCTGTGCTCCCTCTCAAATAAATAAATAAAATCTTTTTTTAAAAAAGGAAAGCACAAGATATTAAACAAATACAAAGGAGTCGTCACATCATCATCACCACCAATAGCAATTTAACATCTGATTTATAAGATGCTTCCCCTCTTCTTCCTCCTTTTACTTTATAATAATTACACATTTTTCATTCACAGGATGTTAGGCTGCTTGCCAACCTTCTGAAGCATTCTCCAAAGCATGACATAAAACTACAGATTCCAGACACAAATACATATATGTTACAGGGGTGTCTCCACGCAGAAAATCCAAAATGCTGTAGAAAAGCATTACAAATCCCCCTCTAAACTCAACTATTTTACTGCAACCTGTGGGTGGGAGTCATATTGGAGAAACAGTTAATTGTAACTATGTCAGAATTTTGAGCAAGCGAACGCCCACTTACCTATACATAATGTGCTGATATAATAGCTGTTGGTGTTAATAAGATAAAGGAAACTTCTGTACTTCTTTTGTCCAGGTCAGTGGTTCTCAGGTAAATGTGCTAACCACAATGATACCTGGGATTTTAAGGGTTGGGTGCAATAGCAGAAAGCAATTAAAAGGAAACTCGTTTAACAAGTGTTGATGACATCTGTGGATCTGTGGTTTAAAGGAAGAAATGAAAATTCTCTTTGAGTTGGATACTTAGAAAAAGAATAGACATAACTTGGATTGGTTACCTAAGAGGTCCACCCAAGAAATACCACCACAGATTGGTGAATCATTGTTCTGACTCAGATCCCATCCAGCCCTTTCATGGAGCAGGACTCCTCCTCAGTGAAACCACCTCTATCCATCAGAGTAGTCTCTGACAAATGACTTAACTATACATTTTTTTATATGATAATTCTACTACAGCATTACTCATTTGAAACATGCTTGGTCTAAAAATTCTCTCTGGGACTGTATATATACTTTTATAGAAATGGATTTACAGATGGAGATAGGTTTTAGTGTAAGAAATATCAGTTCTCTCTTGGTAATTATTTCTAGAAAATGGAACTAATGAATCTAGTCAAAAGTTGTTTTACTAAATGAATATGGATTAAGTTTTTGGGTGACACCAAATTCTTACAGAAGCAAAAAATCAGGAAGTCATTAAGATATTTTGGATACAAATATCTAGATTCTTGGCACCAACTTTCATATCTTTAATCATTTATTCACTCCATTTATTCATTTAATAAATATTAATTGTAAACTTCCTCAGGTTTACATATTGTTCCTAGTAGAATTACAACAAGGAATATAATAAAGTCCCTGCCTCCATAAAGCTTATACTTTTATGAGAAAAACAGGCAAACACTCAAGAAAATAGTAAATGCAGAATTTAATCCAAGATATGTAATAAAGGAAATGAAGCAGAATAATCAGGTAGAGAGTGGCGTGTGTGTTGGGAGGGCAGAGGGTGACTATCTTTAGGGTGGTCCGGAAAGTCCCCTAGGAGAAGGAGGCTTTGGAACAGAGAACTGAATTATAATGTTAATTAGCATGACTCATCTTCCTAAAACACAAATTCATGACATTTTTCTGTGCTTAAAATCTTCAAAACTTTCAATTGTTTTCAAGATAAAATATAAACTTCTCTGGTTGATATTCAAGACTCTTTAGAGCATCATCTCTTTTTATTTATGTTGTTCCATGGTAGTTTGGTGAAACAAAGGGCGTGTTGTAATCTGTTTGAGCCTCGGCTTTCTTATATGTAAAAATGCAATCTAACAATGTCATGCTTGGAAGGTGGATGTATCAGCTGAGACCATGTTTACCAAGTACTTGACACTGTATTATCTTAATGATGACTTTGTCTAGAGTAGGACTCTAAATAAATAAATAAATAAATAAATAAATAAATAAATAATATATAAAGTATGACTTTAGTTAAGCCATTTCTCACAGTTTCGTTCCTTGAATGGCAAGTGCTTTCCTATATCCATGCTTTTATTCATGCTGTTTAATACTCTCAGGATTGTCATTTCTACCCATTCAATATTTATTCATGCTTCATGGTCCAACTTAACTGCCGCTTCCTTCATGAAGCTTTCCCTATAAAGCATTATTCTTTTTGATATCTTTTTTCTGGTTGCTATTTATTGTACTTTTATAAATTATAAAATTAGTAATTTTAGATTTAATCATCTGCTATGCTGTATTGATTTATATTTAAGTATGTCCTGTGGATGGTAGGATTTGAAGAATGTGGGGAAATGGGCTCCCATATGTTGACGGTAGGAGTTAGAATCGAGGCAGCAACTTTAGAGGGAGCATCTGTTTAATTCTATACCTAAGCTCCCTGTAACCAACAGTTTCACTTCTAGGTATCCACCTAGATTTCTATCCTGGCATAGGTAATCAAACAGGATTATATGAGGATGCTTATTACAAAGTTTGCAATAGCAAAAAAAAAATGGAAATAAATTATTAGTTGGTAGAGGAATGGTTTAACAAACTATGGCATATTGTTATTCTGGAATGTTATTCAGGTGTTAAAAGAAATGAAGTTATAGTAAATATGGTAGATTGACTTACTCATGCTTCATTCTAAAGTCCCTTTTTCTACTGCAGAGATTGGAAAGCTAAAAATGACATCTCCCAGACTCCTTTGCAGTTAGAATGCTGGCTGCAGTTTAGATTCTGCCAGCTAGATGCACTCACGTGAAACAGAAGTGAGAAGCATGTCAGATGCCTTCTGAGATAGAAATGAGACCACTTGTGGATTTATTCTGGTAAAAGTTCATGGATATTTCACTATCCATTCTTCAGCTTTCTGGGACCAAAGAAACAATTTAGAGTAGTCAGAGACCAGACCAGCTTGTGGGTGTCAGGAGGCTGCAGTGGTAATGGCAGCAGTGCTGGTGCTTTCTTTTCTTTCCTTCCTTCCTTTCTTCCTTCCTTATTTCCTTTTCTTTCTTCTTTTCTTTCTCTTTTCCTTTCTTTTCTTTTCCTTCCATTCTCTCTTTCTTCTTTCCTTCTTTCTTTCTTTCTTTCTTTCTTTCTTTCTTTCTTTCTTTCTTTCTTTCTTTCTCTTTCTTTCTTCTTTCTTTCTTTCTTTCTTTCTTTCTTTCTTTCTTTCTTTCTTTCTCCTCCCTTCCTTCCTTCTTTTTTTCTATATTAATGAATTAATGAATTAACTGAGTTGGTATAAGGCAAACATCCATGTATTCACCATCTTTATTATGAAAACAGAATTTTGTCTGCCAATCCAAAAGCTCCCCCAGTACTCTATCACGGTCTTAACTTCCCACTTTCCTCCAACATTAACCTCTATCTTGACTTTTTTTTTCTTTTTAAACTGAAGTATAATTAATATACAATGTCATATTTCAGGTATAAATATAGTGATTCAACAATTCTGCGCATTACTCAGTATTCATCAAGATAAGTATACTCTTAATTCCCTTTATCTAGTTCACCCTTTCCCCCACCCTCCTTCCCTCCTACAACCACCAGGTTGTTCTCTGTATTTAAGAGTCTTTTTTTTTTGTCTTTTATTCGTTTTGTTTCTTAAATTCCACATATGAGTGAAATTGTATGATATTTGTCTTTCACTGACTGACTTATTTCACTAGCTCTATCCATGTTGTTGCAAACGGCAGGATCTCATTGTTTTTGTGACTGAATAATATTCCATTATATCTTTCTTATCATATCTTCTTTATGATTCATCTATGAATGGACACTAAGTTGCTTCCATATCTTGGTTATTGTAAATAATGCTTCAATAAACATAGAGGTTCATATATCTTTTTGAATTCGTGTTTTTGTATTCTTTGGGTAAATACCCACTAGTGGTATTACTAGATCCTATGATAATGATAATTCAATTTTTAATTTTTTTAGGAACTTCCATACTATTTTTCACAATAGTTACACCAATTTGCATTCCCACCTGCAGAGCATTAGAGTTCTTTTTTCTCCACATACTCACTAAGACTTGTCATTTCTTATGTTTTTTATTCTAGCCAGTCTGACAGGTGTAAGTTAATATTTCATTGTGGTTTTGATTTAGATCTCTATGATGACTAGTAAGCTGAGCATACTTTAACATGTCTGTTGGCCATCTGTCTTTCTTGGAAAAATGTCTATTCAGGTTCTCTGCTCATTTTTAAACTGGATCTTTTGAGCTTGTTTTTTGTTTGTTTTGGTATTAAGTTGTATAAGTTCTTTATATATTTTGGATATTACCCTTACAAGATATATCATTTGCAAATCTTCTCCCATTGGATAGGTTGCCTTTTTGTTTTGTTAATGGTTTCCTTTGTGGTGCAGAAGACCCTGAATAGCCAAAGCAATCTTGAGAAAAAAGAATGAGGTTGGAGGTATCACAATCACAGATTTCAAGATACACTACAAAGCTGTGACAATCCAGACAATATGGTACTGGCACAAAAGTAGACACATAGATCAATAGAACAGAATAGAGAGCCCAGAAATAAAACCATGATTATACGGTCAATTAATCTACAACAAAGGAAGCAAAAATATACAATGGGGAAAAGATGGTCTCTTCAACAAATGGTGCTGGGAAAATTGGACAGCTACATGCAAAAGAATGAAACTGGACCACTTTCTTACACCATAAATAAAAATAAACTCAAAATGGATTATAACCCTAAATGTGTGACCTGAAACCGTAAACTCCTAGCAGAAAACAGACATAATTTTTTTTGACATGAGCCACAGAAATATTTTTCTAGACATATCTCTTCAGGCAAGGAACACAAAAGCAAAATTAAACTGAGACCACAACAAATAAAAAGCTTTTGCACAGTAAAGGATACCATCAACAATACAAAAATTTGCTGGTACTTTCTGATCTTTGGATCTTAGCTATTAAATTGAGAGATGCCAGTTACAGTCCCTTCCCCTGGCATCAGTTCTCTACTATTCATTAAATTTATCCTTGAGGCTTAGCCTGGAGCCTTTATCCCCAGCTGTTCTCACAACTTTTGAAGTTTGTGATTTTCTGCTTCAAATTTCTTTCTGTTTAGCAAGTCTTTCCTGCCCTGAGCCTGACTGATATAATTGTAGATCAATATAAAAAGACTTCAAGAAATATTGAGTAAAAATATGAAATTCAGAATGATAATTCAACATGATACCATAAATACCTAAAAGAAACAGTAAATAATACTTCACATTTTAAGTGGATGCTAATATATGTACTGAAATGCAAGTGTTTATTTATGAAATGTTAAATAAATATGTGAAAAGATCTGGAAAAATTCACAAATCAATGATTATGCCCAAGGAGAAGGATAGAGACCAGAACTGAAAATAGTGATTAAAGAAATTTTAGCTTGATCTATAATGGGTTTATTTTTTTCACAAGGATATTATGTTAATACATTGCTTATATAACCAAAATTCTTTTTCAAATATTGTTGAAATGAAATAAAAGTTTATACTCTATATGATTTGAGTAGAAGAAAAAGTTGGAACTGGCAATAGAATACAACTTCTCAGGGAGTCAGGGCCAAGTTAATATTGACTAAAAATAAATTGTATTTGTTGGCTTTGTAGGACTTTCCAGGAGGAGATGATAGCTTGATGGCAATAAGCTTCAAATCCATGAGAACACAGGGGATAAAAATCTCACAAATGTGTGAGCTACTTTTTAAAGAATGGAAGGAGTTTACCGGGCAGGGGGGTTTGTCAGAGAAAGACATTCCAGGCAAGGAGTACAACATCTGGAATGGTCCAGGATAGCATGTTTCAGAAATCTCCATTAACGGTGTGATTGAAGAACAGGTGAAATGTAAGGGCACAATGGGAAATAAAACAGAGACGTCTCTAGCATCAGGCGTCGTTCCTTTGGACAGGATGATTACCTCTGCTGAACCAGCCCCAGGTCCGGGAACACAGAGATGGGAAAGAGCCCTCGAGTAACTCATGGGTCTAGTAGGATATTCAGATGCATAAACAGAAGTTTTACAATTTGTGGAAAGTGTAACAACCAGGCGTATGCCTGGGGCAATCTGGAGCACCAGCCCCAGGGATATCAGGAAAAGCTTCCTGGTGGAAGGTAACTCCTGAGCTGTGTCTTGACTAAGGAATGGGAAAAGTGAATCATACTTTTAATGGATTTGCAGATCATAATAGAGTGTAGGTTTTATTCTCTAAGGGTGTTGAGACCAGGGTGGAGTAGAATGGTAAGCGGTAGAGAGAAGTGCTCTTATACTAATTATCCCTGATGACTAAGACTTTGTCCCTGCTCTGATTGTGGCTGCTTTGATTCCTCCTAATTCTCTTTCATCAAATGACTTGGGAGAAAAATGTGGGGACAATCTCTCATTACTCTGGCTAGTAATTCCTGCCCTGCTGAATGACTTTTTCAGAGATAAGTGCGACTTAAAAAGCATAAACATAGGCTTATAAAATCAGGGATGATTATTTAATTGAATTTTCACATGATACATACTCCTCTATTTTAGAGAAAATAGAAGTTTCTTTACAGAACCATGAGTATCAACTATGACAAATTTTAAATGAAGACAAATATTTTGAGGAAACAACACAAGAAAATATGATGAGGTTTTCTTTTCATAATTAAATATAATAATTGTAGAAAACACAACATATTATATAATAATATATAATTGTCTTTTCTGGAATCCTTTAATTAATCGCTATAAACTGCAAATCTGAATTTCACTTATGTGGAATCTAAAAAACAAAACAAACAAACAAAAAACAGAAACAGACTCATAAACACAGAAAACAAACTGGTGGCTGCCAGAGGGGTGGAGGATAGGGGGACGAGCAAACTAGTTGAAGAGGATTGAGAGGTAAAAACTTCCATTTATAAAATAAATGTTATGGGGTGAAAGGTGCAGCATAGGGAATATAGTCAATAGTATTGTAATAAATTTTTATATGGTAACAGATGGTGACTTATTGTGGCAAGCATTTCATAATGTATATATTTATTATATCTTTATTATATGTGTATATATATACATATATACATCTCATATATAACTGTCAAATCAATATGTTGTACACCTCAAACTAATATAACACTGTATGTCAACTACACTCCGATTAAAAAAAAATAAAAGAAGGGACACCTCGGTGCTCAGTCAGATAAGTACCTGCTTTCAGCTTAGGTCATGATCCCACGGTCCTGGAACAGAACCCTACATTAGGGTCTCTGCTCAGCAAGAAGCTTGCTTCTGTCTTGCTACTCCCCCTGCTTGTGTGCGCTCTGTCTCTCTTTCTCTCTCTTCCTTTCTCTCTCTCTCTCTCAAATAAATAAATAAAATCTTTTTAAAAAATAATAAGGAAAAAGCAAGTGTATAATACTGCATGATCCATAGTACTAAAAGCTATTGACAGGCTAAGTAAGAGGAAGACTGAGAATTGAGCATTGGAGCTGGCAACATGGAATGTACTGATAATCTTGAGAAATGTGGTTTTAGAGCAGTATCTGAGTCACTATCTTGATTGGAGTGAGTTTAGGGAAATAGAAGGAAAAGAGGTGAAACAACACTTTCAACCATATTTGTAGAGAAATATGGCAGGAAGGAGATATAGGGTTTTTTAAAAAAGACCTTTGTTTTTATCTGGGAAATTTTATAGAATTACTGGGTCTATGGAAATAGGATATCACAGGCGTAGAGTTTGGCCTTAGATTGGTGTTGATCCAACAGTTGATTTACTGTAACAAAAGGGCAGACAGATGACAATAATAGCTAATCTCTATCTTGCATTTGCTATGTGTTTGAGATGCATTGCATTTGTTAACTTCTTCAAAACTCCACAACAACACCATGAAGTAGATACTGTTCTTATCCCCATGTCATATCAAGGAAAACAAGACATGGTGATGTCCAAGCATTTGCATGAGGTCACACATCTGGTAAGTGGCAAAGCTAAGATTTGAACACGGGCAATTTAGCTCCAGACTTCACTTGTCTCTATTGACTTTCAAGAAACAAATAGGTTAATGGATTTTTATGGTAAGCACTAGTAGAAGCTCTCATCTGATTCCTTCTGTTTTCTTGGTAAAATAATGAGCAAAATCATCAGGTGCTAGCAAAACTGTCAATGAGAAGAAACTGTGGAAGTTAAGGAGAGGAATGAAGGAGTTATTTAGGAGAATGAGAGGGAATTGGACAACAGAAGTCCAGAATGATTTTCAAGGAGTGTTAAGGACCCATTTGAGGTTTGGGATCATGATTTTAAAGTGAGACTAGTCAGCATGGTGTGCATTTTTCTCCAGCTGCCGTCAGCAAACAGTATCATATACCAGAAAGTTGGAGAGTGGGATATAACCAAATTTGTGGTTTTGCCAGGCTAAGTGGTGTATAGAGAAAGGGGCAAGGGCAGTGGGGGTAAAGGGTTGATCATAGTATTTAAATTTAAACTCAGTAAGGAGAACATGAAGATATTTGTGAGTTATGCAAGAAAAACTCCAGTCAGTGGAATAGAGTTTCCAGAGTGATTTGGACCATAGGCCTAAGTCTAAGACTAAATAAAAAAAATAAATTTAAAATAATTATCTGTATTTTGCATCACTTCACCTTCTCCTTTCTGGCTCACTTTTCAGTGAGGGTATTCCTTAAATGCATTAATATGAAAGTCTGAACAAAATACTGGCTTATGAGTTAAAAGACCTAAGACAGAGAGAAAATGATGGGAGATAAATACAATTCTCAGGGCACCTGGGTGGCTCAGTCAGTTATGCATCTGAATCTTGGTTTCAGCTCAGGTCATGATCTCATGGGTCATGGGAACCCAGAGTTTGAGTAGAAGCTCCATGCTCAGCAGGGAGTCTGTTGAAGATTCTCTCCCTCTCCTTGTGCTCCTCACTCTTGCATACTCTTGCTCGTTCGCTCTCTCTCAAATGAATCTTAAAAAAAAAAAAATACAATCCTTGAACAAGGAAGCCATTATTAATAGTTCTTTATTAAAGCTAAAACTAGGGGCACCTGGGTGGCTCAGTGGTTGAGTGTCTGCCTTTGGCTCAGGTTGAGATCCCAGAGTCCCAGGATTGAGTCCCACAACAGGCTCCCTGCAGGGAGCCTGCCTCTCCCTCTGCCTCTGTTTCTGCCTCTCTCTGTGTGTCTTATGAATAAATAAATAAAATCTTAGGAAAAAAAAAAAAGCTAAAACTAGTTGGCTAATTTGAAGCTAGATAAAAGATAACTCTAACACTTCCCATCACTTCTGTGCTGCGGTAATCACCCACTCAGTTCTAACTGATTTTCCCCCCAGAAGAAACAGGAAACAGACTGAGATCTATGGTCTATGGACTGAATGTTTGCGCCTCCTCAAAATTCATATGTTGAAACTCTAATCCCCAATATTATGGTATTTGAAGCTGGAGCCTTAGGTCATGTCCTTACCAAAGACCAGATCTGTTGGCACCTTAATCTTGGACTTTCTAGCCTCAAAACTATAAGAAATAAATGTATATTGTTGAAGCCACTAAGTCTATGGTGATTTATTTTAGCATCCCAAGCTAACTAAGACACTAAGCTCATAAGGCTGGGGAGGAAGGAAATAAGTTCACAGGAATCTGGCTTCTGAATTAAGTATCTACAAGACAAAAAAAAAAAAAAAAAAAAAAAGTATCTACAAGACAAAGAGGCAATAATAATACCTCTTATATCTCTTAATAGTGGTGTTATACTAAATAGGTCTATGCCCTTTTTCTTCCACCTTGAGTTGCCTTATGAAAGGATTCCTTGTATTATCCTACCTAGATAAGTTCCTGAACCCCAAGGAAGAGGGTGAATATGCGTTCATTTCTTGCCAGGACAAGTGCAACAGCTTTCTCATCTGTCTTCCTGATTTTCATTATGTACCTTCACTCCCAACTCCAGCCGACTCTCTTCATCAAAGTTAAAGCGATCCTCCAAAGTATGATATTAGATAATCTCACTCCCGCATCTGCTTAGAAAACTCCAGGGTCCCTCACTGCTGGTAAAAGAAAATCCAAGGTCTTTACAAAGCCCTATTTGACTTGGTCCCCAATCACCTCTTCATATGCTCCTTTCTACCATCTCTCATTTACCCTCAAGACTTCAGTCATGTTTGCCTTGTTTCTACCCACACGTCTACCTTCTTATTTCTATCTCAAAGACTTTACACTTGTTCCCTTTGGATTTCTCTTCTCCCGGGTATATATTTTGCTTCTTCATTACCTAGGTACAGCTCAAATGCTACTCTCTTGGAAAAGTTATTCAGACTGTCCAGTCTCAAGTACCCCTCATCTGCTTCACCTTTGTTTATCATATTACTTTTTGTTTTCTTCATTACATTTATCACAACCCAGTATTTTCTTATTTATATGTTTTATGTTATTGTTTATATGTTTATTGCCCATCTTTATTCACTAAATGCAGCATGCTTGAAAGAAGATACTGATAGCTCCTGGAACATTTTAGGTGCTCAATAAATATGCTATGGATTGGTTTGTCATCATACATATCATTTGATTCATACCTTATCATAATGAAAGAGTAACGTCACAAGTAATTGAAGAAAGGAGTATTTTTTTCTAGTTTATTTTAGCTGCTTTCAAAAATTTTAGCTACTTATTTTATTTTGGGAAATTATAAAAGGTATATTATTTGCATAGACTACTAAGTCAGCCCTTATACACTTATTTGTATATGCACTGCAAGGGCATTTATTACAGGAGGTGTCACACAGTCCCCTGCCCTTAGAGACCTCACATTATTTTTGCTACAAGGGAAGGCAAACAAAAATGACAAAAAGATGACATGAAGAAAATGTCATATAAATCACTGCAACCTAAAAATTATTTTTAAACTCTTGACTAATTTTGGATCTAAATTCTAGCAGAGGAAGTTCACGTGAGGGTCACCACTGAAGAGGGACTTTAAGAGAATAATTTTTCCTCTCTAGTCTTTAGTTTCCTTGTCTATAAATTGAGAAGCTTCTTCTAGCTCATATGCCTTCTCCACTCCAACACTGTATGATTATACAAGGTACACAAACTATCTCACATATAAATAAAAAATGAATGTATATTATTTATTTGACATATTCCAGTTTAATAAAATACAATTATAATTTATGCACTGAATGAAAAATAATTTATTTGCTAGACCCATATATGTTCTTATATTAACAAAATGTGTATTTTTTAATTTCTGAAAAATAAATTAAGGTAAAATTCTGAATATAATGATAAGATAAATGAGAACAAGGCAATTAATAAAAATATTTTGGCCATCTTTTCTTTTTTTTCTTCCTATTTCCTATATTATTTAAATTAATAAATGAATGGATAATGTTATTGGTATAATTAAATATTGATGAAGACCTTTATGTATTTGGACATAAAAGGATTTATCAACAATCAAAAGAAAAAGACTTGAAGCAATGGATAGGAATACCCTACTGTTGTCTTTATATTCCATTCCAAAGTTACTTTTCTTTCAGAGCCCCATCTTGGAAGTAATCCAATCACGATAAGCAGTCACTCAGGTATAAATGCCTGGCTTATTCTTTTTAGCTCATCCATCACCCCAGCTTACTATGTCAACAAGGTGTCAGATATTTCTAGAGTCCAAGTAAGCTAGTGGTCCATTAGAATCATTCTAGAAGAAGATAGGAAGACATGTTTCTTGTCCCATCAAAGAATTTCTTTTTACTGCTTCTCTGGACTTACCAAAAGACTCTAGGCTCTGAAAAGAGTCCATCCTCTTTTAGGTTCAGAACTGTGGAACTTAGGGGTGCCTGAGTGGCTCAGTCAGTGCTTTCAGCTCAGGTCATGAACTCAGGGTCCTGGGATCGAGCCCCAGGTTAGGCTCCCTGCTCAGTGGAGAGTCTGCTTCTCCCTCTCCCTCTGCTTCCTCCCCCTGCCCATGCTCTGTCTCTTTCTTTCAAATAAATACTAAAAAAAAAAAAAAAAAAAACAACAACAACAACAAACTATGGAACTTGGGTTTATTCAAAACCCAGGGCAACTCCAAACCAGAATATATCGCCTACAGCCGCCATATGCTAGATTGGGCAGACCTTCCAAAGAGTTTAGCCTTGACTATGAAGAAAATGATTTGGCTGTTGCATAATGAAGCCTGAGGAATGGGTGACATGTGCACATGCTAGATCTCCTGCCATATCTCCTGATAAGGAAGACGCAGCATTCTATTCTGCTGATTGCCTAGAAAATAAGGCCAAATTTATTTTATTACCATGTCAGTATTATCCTTGGTATGGATTCCTAGGCTGAAAACTCCATGAGAGGAGGGATTTTGTTCACCAGTGCCTCCCAGCATCTAGGCTGGTATCTGATACATAACTGGGATTAATAAACATCCATTATGTGGATCAAAATAAGCTACTCTATGGAAATCATTACTACACACAAAACATTTTGTTTATAAAAACTTCCATTTAATTAGTAGTTAGGGAGAAAATGATTTGATAATATGTCTAGACATACCTGACACACATTAGCTTTTCCTGACATAAATCCAGCACATAGCATTTTGTCAGTCATGGTGCCAGATAATGCATGTGGAGCATTGCAAACTTTGTTGTCAATAATCTTCACAGAGGCTTGTTGAAGTATCACTGGAAGGGGACCTAAAGGCAATACATTCTGCATATTATGGGGATCTTAATCCTTGATTGTTGATACAAAGAACATCTATAGAATAAAGTAGATTCTTTTGGTCAGCAAGAGCCAGGCCAGTCTCAACATAGATTGGTCCCTTTCTGGTGTTTATTACAGCTGGCTGCCTCACACATAACTCCAATTTTTCCAATTTTTATCCCCAGAGGTATTTTAGAAATTGAAGACAATTTGGTTCCACCACTTGGTTTTCTTTTTGGAATATTTACTGAGTGATAAATTGCATAAGAGAGTGATTGATGGTTTAAATAATTATTCCCACAAAGCTATTACCTTTTTACAGAAAAACTTACCGTTCACATAAAGTGTTCCCCATCCTATAACTACAACGCTGGCATTTTCTGAGAGCTTCATTTTGGCTTCAGGAAGACAAATCCAACAAATGTACTTTGTGAAAAAGACTTCTTCAGCAAGCTGCATGAGGGCAATATCATTATAAACCCCAGCCGTGCTATAATTTTCATGAAAAATAATGTTTTGGACTTTCTGTGTCATATATGCTTTATTTACTACAGTTCCAAAATTGACAGTCCAATCGTCTGAATTATTTTTCCTGGAAGACAAAATTTGATTAAAATACATGCAGTTTTTGTGTGACAACAGCATTCATAGTGTCATTATCTCATAACTATAAGGCATGAAGTAGGCTCACCACCAACACTAGAAAACGCTAAATTTTTATTTTTAAAGATGTCTTTGACTCAGAGATGTGGCAAATAAAATAGTGCTCAGGACTATTAGAGCTGTCAGATTTCTGCAAATCCTCCTAACTAGAGCCATTGATGTTTTCTACTACTAAAGCCTCACCAGTTTCTGACTTGGGTAGGAGTCATATGAGCTGCCTCAGTGGATGGGGCCCATAATCACTCTTATTGCCGAATACCCTGGATTCCAAGAGCCTGTGGCAGGCTCTGGGCATCTTTGTACATAAAAAAATAGCCACTTGTTCTTACTCAATCACCTTATTATGTTTACCAAGTCCGTGGCATCTTGGTTTCTAATTTAAATTTTCTGATCATTTCTCTAGCTCCCCACTGAAACTCTTTCTCAGTTTAGGACTTAACATCCCATTAACTTATCTCCCCTTCCCTTAAAATGTCAGGTGCTATTTTTGTTTTTGTTTTGTTTTTATTTTTCAAGACCTTCATGTAATGGCAACATTCTTCAATCCTTCTCACATTCTAAAACCTTCAGTGACTCCATACACTCAATGTGTTTCTTAAACTCTACTGCCTTAGAATCAATTCAGGCTCCACATCTTAAGATTTATATTTAAAAGCCCTGGTGTGATGCTTAAGGATCCACACTTCTAACGAGTCCTCTGGTGGTCCCCTATCTATGGACTACTTTTTGAAAATTGCTTCAAAGACAAATCCTGCAACCATGCTTTGTAAGAAAGACTTCCTCAGGAAGTAAGCATCTTGTCAACTAGAAATGTGCCCAGGCAACACAACAAATTTTTGGAGTGTATTTTCTTTTTCTTTTTTTTTCAAGATTTTATTTATTTATTCATGATAGACATAGAGAGAGAGAGAGGCAGAGACACAGGCAGAGGGAGAAGTAGGCTCCATGCCGGGAACCCAATGCGGGACTCAATTCCGGGACTCCAGGACCACGCCCTGGGCCAAAGGCAGGCATCAAACCATTGAGCCACCCAGGGATCCCTGGAGTGCATTTTCTAATGTTTCTTTTAACAAATCTTCTCTACTTCAAATTGCTCTTTTTTGTTTACTGTCTAGAGAACACAACTTTTGTTGTTCCACCTAAGACATCTGAAGAAGGTGGTTTTCCAAATTCAAAATGCATATTGTTCTTTCCCATCTACCCATCCTATCAATCAAATCTTTAATCTTTAGGGTCTGGGTCATATATTACCATCTTCATCTGTCAGCTGGCTATGTTTTCCTTCCTCATCAAATTTTCACAGAATTTACTGTGTTATTGTATATGTGGTATATTACTACTCTATGCTGACGAGTACCTCCAGTATATCTCATTCAAATATCTTTGGTTAGGTAGTAAACTCCTAGAGGGCAAGACAAATAAACACACAGTAACTGGAGTCAGCCATACCTGGGGTCACATTCAACTTCTGTTCTTTAGTAGCTGTATCACCTTTGCCAAGTTACAGCACCATTTCTGAACTCTAGTTTCTCCATCTTTAAATTATACCTTCCATGCATATTTATTGTTATGATTAAATAAAATGATGTAAATAAAGTATTTAACGTCAGGCCAAAGTAGCTATTTGGAAAATGTGAATTACTTCTACTCACTTTTCCTCTTTGACAATTTTTTAAAGATTTCTTTACTTATTTTAGAGAGGGAGAGAAAGAGAAAGAGAGTGAACGTGTGCAAGCATGGGGGGAAGACAAAGGGAGGGGGAGAGACAAATTTAAGCGGACTCCATGTTGAGCATGGAGCCTGATGCAAGGCTCCATTTCACCCTGAGATCACGACCTGAGATGAAACCAAGAGTTGGATACTCAACCAACTGTGCCACCGAGGTGCCCTTCCTTTTCGACAAATTTAAATGCCTCTGTTCCTCTTCAGTTATTCAGGTAATTATAAATTTCATTTGGCCTTGGTGAATGTTCACATATTTAGGTCACTTAGGTCAATCCCCACAAATAACCAAAAAAATAGGCCTGTACCTGAATCTTACATTTAGCCAGACTTTCACACTCACTCAGCAAAGCAGTGAACTGCCAATAATAGCCACCAGCTGCTGATAAGAGATGCCACACAATTGTGTTGACCTTTCCATTGCATGCTGCCTTGCCATGGCCATGCCCCCACCAGAGCATTCTTCCCATTCACAATTCAGTTGTCTGCTGTGATGCTGTTGGTTGGTCTTCCACAACCTGAAGAAAGGATTTATTTACATAAGAGCAACTATCTTTGATTATGCTTTACAAGAAACACATCTTAAAACATTATTTGAAACCCTTGAATGATTGTTCAGCATCTACTAAGCTTGTTGTGCCTTCTCTGGACTATCCCGTGATCATGGTACCCAACTTCGTCTTGGTTTGGTAACTTTTACTTATCCTCTTTTTCACTCTCAATCACCTTTTTAATTTTTTTTTAATTTATTTATGACTGTCACAGAGAGAGAGAGAGAGAGGCAGAGACACAGGCAGAGGGAGAAGCAGGCTCCATGCACCGGGAGCCTGATGTGGGATTCGATCCCGGGTCTCCAGGATCGTGCCCTGGGCCAAAGGCAGGCGCCAAACCGCTGCACCACCCAGGGATCCCTCAATCACCTTTTGACAAAATTTATTTTATCTATTTGTTACAATTATCATCTCTCCAAGTAGATTGCAAATTTCTGGAAGGTGGAGACTTTACTTCATAATGTCGGCATCTTACACAGCATATGAAATGCTATCTGTAAAGTTCCATGTAGATAATAGATATGCCATAAATAATCCATTGAATAAATGAATGCATAAATGTATCTTGTGGGCAATATGATGCCCTAAAAAGAATTCATTTAAAAGACACAGAACTATTTTTTTTATCTTATAATAAATGTATTTGATATAGCCTACTTTTATATTTTCTTATTATCTTAAGTTGTCTTTTTATACCTTCAATCTTTTTTATTTTAACTTACTCAGATATGATAGTTTTCACTCATGATTCAATTCTTTGAAATCAGTTCTCATTTCATTCTTTTGGACAACTCCTTACAAATGTTAAAATCCATAGGTCAGTGTTTTTCAAAATGAAATTCCATATATATCTGGTTTATACAATAATTTTGGCAGACTATTTAATGGATTTCCAAACAATATATTTCAAGACACTTTTTAGAATAATGATAGAGAAATATTTGTGGAATGTGTTAAATTTATCATAGTTTCTAAACTTACAGTTGTTGGTAATTTTTTCAACATTAGCTTTGCTAATTTCTGAAATTAAAAAAAAAAAACAAAAAAATAAAATATCATTAAGCAATTATCTTCAATCCAAGAACATACATGCTAACTTTCCTAGCCCAATTACACTCAATATTTAACTATTCAGACTAGTTCACATATCAGTTACCAGCCCCTCTCTCTCCTACTTGTTATATTTTAACCATCTCTCCACATGTCTACCAGGTAGTATAGGAAAGAGGAAAAGGAAATAAACAAAGCTCTCAATTTTGTAATAGTGGCAGTAAAATATTTACTAAGGTGAGAAGTTTATATTCTCACTAAAAGAGGGGCACGGAATTAATTATCTTTGGATATCTTTCCGTATGATAATTCTCATCTCTCTGAAATACTGTTATCTACAAAGGAAAAAATTCCAATTAAATTTTCATTTCATTGGGCCTATTCTTCTCTTTAGAGTCATCTCATAACTATGGCTGATTTATGAAATTTTAAGAATTTGACTTAAATTCAAGTCTCTTTTCTATTGGGAAGAGACTTTTTTTTTTTTTTTTTCAAAAGATTCACCCATTTATTAGAGAGAAACAGTGTAAGTAGGGGGGAGGGGCAGACGGAGGAGGGAGAGTCTGAAGCAGACTCCTGGATGAGTGTAGAGCTCATTTCAGGGATCGATCTCATGACCCTGAGACCATGTCCTGAGCAGAAACCAAGAGTCAGATGTTTAACCAACTGAGCCACCCAGGTGCCCCTGGGAAGAGATTTTAAAGAGAAAGAGTAAGGAACTACAAGAAGACCCACCAAGTGCTGACTCTAAACCCCTGAGACATAGAAGGGCAGCCTTCTTTAGCAACTGCTACCCACATAGCAATCGTAGTGTTCTTTTGAGAAGTTCTATCTCAAACTCACTTCTCATGAGTGGTCAACTGGTGACAGGTATTCTGAGGCAAAGGAGCTATAACTGGCAGTTGTCGGCCTTGGTAGCCTTCAAGGACACTAGGATCAACTGTCAATCTGAGAGAACCACAAAACGAGGCTCTGAACTACATGCTTATCACCTAACAGGTCTTTTAACAATCCAAGTGAGAGTTTCAAGACCTTTGCAAGATCTTCAAGATCTTTACAGACTTCACTTTCTGTACTGAGGCAAGATCCTATCATTTTCTTCCTTTGTTTTCTAGAACATTATTCTAGACAATTTTTTTCTTTGTTAGTATCATTCCCATTCTTCCACAAGAAGCAGTGAGAACTCCGTATCCCCAACTCCCTTCTTACCTGGCAATCTCCACACTGAATGATCAAGTAAGCACAGTCTGTTTCCTATAATGAAACCCTGACAAGAGTAGAGGGAAAGGAGGAATAATACTTCAATTAGGATCCTTGACCCCCTTTTTCATACATAAATGTGAAGCCTTCCAAGTTTACATGCAAGCCCACATTTAGCCTTCCTTCCTATCACTTGTCAAAGATTTTACGCCACTGCCCCTTATATGCCAACTCATTGGTAGGCATACCAGAATTTGAGAAGTATATTTTTTTTCCCAAAGCAAATTCCTGAAACTCCTGGTTAATTTTTTTCCCTAGTACTTTCTTTCAAAAAGTCCAGAAACCTAAGTAATAGAAAATAAAGGGAAAAAGTGAAATGCCTATGAGTCTAATGGAATTAGGGACTGCATTCCAGGATGCCATGTTGTCTTTCAATATCTGATATAAGATAGCTTCAATTGCAGTCTTCATGCTATTCCTCTTTGCTGGAGGAAATTTGAATGTCAGCTGCAACTGTACATTTGAGCCATTGCGATCAGGACTAGAAATAACTGAAATGCTCTAGTGTGCTCTTTTTTTATTTTTGTAGATGTTTTGTGAACACATTGAATTTCCTATATTTCAATTATATTATTTCCATTAGATATATTAAAGAACAGTACACAGATATTGTCTCAGTGTGTATAAAGTGCAAGGGTCTCTAAAAATCTTCTAACTGGTTCAGAGGTATTGGTCATGTGAAAAGATGTGAGCTACAAACTAGAACTCAGAATATTTCCAATATGTGAGAAACTGAGTACTGGCCAACAAATGATTGATGTAAGATTTTATTAATACAGTAAAAACCATGTCTTTGTACAGATATCTTTTTTGTAAAGATTTTATTTATTCATGAGAGACAGAGAGAGACAGAGAGAGAGAGAGAGAGAGAGAGGCAGAGACACAGGCAGAGGGAGAAGCAGGCTCCATGCAGGGAGCCTGATGTGGGACTTGATCCCAGGACTCCAGGATCACACCCTGGGCCAAAGGCAGACGCTCAACCGCTGAGCCACCCAGGCATCCCTGTACAGATATTTTCTAATAACTTTAGATGAAGAGATAAATTCAGGACCAGGCAGCATTCAAAAAAGAACACCTACTGTATATTCAGGAGCCAGACTAAGCTTCTACCTATAATTTCTTATACATCTCTACCCCAATAGATCTGTACAACGGGAAAGCTCAGAAAGATGCCTCTATAGGATAAAGAGACTCTCCATTTTATATATATATATATTTATTTATTAATTATAAATTAATAATATATGAATATATTATAATAATATATAATTATATATTTTATATATATTATATGTTTTATTAATCCTTTTTATTAATTAGGGAAGGAGATTAATTCATTTTGGGAGATTTTTCAAACCAAATCACAATTTTTAAAAATACCCACAACTCTATTTTCAATAGAAGGGTTTTTAAAGGTTTTTGTTTGTCTGTTGGTAAGTAGGTTAGTTGGTTGGGTTTTTTTGTCCAGCTGGATATTTTTGTTTTGTTTTGGAAGTTCAGAATTCCCCTAAAATGGATACTGGCCATTACCAAAATATAAGTATACTCTCCCTTTATCCCTCATCCCCCATGCTCCAGATACCCTTCCCCTCTGCAACCCTCCTGACTACCACCAAACTCAAGCATATTTCAAAGACATATTTGGACAAATGTTATCTTAAATGATGTTTAAATTCACTTTGCTTCATGGTCATTATAGTGATAATGATTACTAAAGAGACCAAAAGATTATTTTAGGAAAGGTATGGCCAGATGGGTGTGGATGGGAGAAGGAGAGGCTAGTATGTGAGAAGCAAAATAATCAGATGGGGTTCTGTTTTCTAAAGTTACAATTATCCTTCATCATAGTAGTCAGTTGAGGCTGACTGCGATCAACAACCTTAAAATTCCCCTTCAAGTATGGAGATTACAGATTTGTACAAAACAGTTCCTACTCTGAACAGAAGTTTAATTGCAATAGCATTTTAATTTATGGAGAATTCTTTCTTTACCTTTCTTTCTTTCTTTCTTTCTTTCTTTCTTTCTTCTTCTTTCTTTCTTTCTTTCTTTCTTTCTTTCTTTCTCTTTCTTTTTTTCCTTCTTTCCTTCTCTCTTTGTATTTTTTCTATTGCTGTTAAAACTATGGCTGATGTGACATATCATCTACCTTCCTTTCCATAAGATCCTGATTGAATTTGTACTTACAGAATTTTGATGACCTGAGAGTTGATATATTCCTTATATATACTAGAATTTTAAAAAGCATCAGACATCTGTCAAGAGAAAGAAACAAAGTAGTCACCATATCTGTTCCAAACAAATTTATTATGAAATTATTAAAAGAAATCTTGGACTTACCTTAGTCTCTATATTTTTGCTCGTTATCTGTGCTGACTTGTGAAGCTCCATTCTCACAGCTATCATTGTATGTAACTCCAGAAATATGAAAATCACCTTGGTAATAGAAAATCTTTCCTGCGAAACAAAGAAATACTCAAAGAATTTTAAAATAACAAGTAGCCTTTAGTCCCTCATATCTTGGTCTCAAAATTAACGTTTGACCCAGATTTTTAAATAATTAGAGGGTGAGAGAAAGGAAGAGGAAAGCAATGAAAGGGAGTGGATATTCACTCATTCTAGAAATGGCAACTACCCAGTATTGATGAAGTGATCACCACCCTTTCTTCATATGATAATAGATGTCACTGCCCCACTGAAGCCAGGAATACCCTCAATATTCACCTCAAAACAGCAATCCAGGCAACCACTAACAAACCATCTGAGTGTGTACTGTAGATGAAACCTAATTTTCTTTTCTTTTCGATTTTATTTATTTATTCATGACAGACACAGAGAGAGAGAGAGGGAGAGGCAGAGACACAAAGGGAGAAGCAAGTTTCATGCAGGGAGCTCGATGTGGGACTCCATCCCAGGTTGCCAGGAGCACACCCCGGGCCGAAGGCAGCGCTAAACCACTGGGCCACCGGGGCTGCCCTGAAACCTAATTTTCATACGTAATCTAAATTCTTAGCCTAGTGATTACCCAGTTACTCTTTCTAACCACTTCTGATACAGGAAACATTACAAACATTCCCATTCACTTTCTAGATGATGTACACCCTCTATCCTCCCTAGCTCAAAAGATTATTATGAGGATCAAGTGGAATAATGGGTGTCAAATTTCTTTGAAAACATTAAATAGCTACACAAATTTAAGGATTTAAAAACAAGCTTTCTGAATGTAGTGTTAATTTTAAAAATAAAGATCAAATTTTTATAAACATTCAGTCACTTCTACTATCTATTAGATGAGACATTTGTGTGAATGAAAGGCCCAAATATGAGACAGGAATCCATCAAAATCCTAAAGGAAAACACAGGCAGCACCTTCTTTGACGTTGGATACAATAACTTCTTGCTAAACACATCTTCAAGGGCAAGGGCACCAAAAGCAAAATGAACTATTGGGACCTCATAAAGATAAAAAGGCTTTTGCACAGCAAAGGAAACAATCAACAAAATTAAAAGGCAGCCTACAGAATGGGAGAAGATATTTGCAAGAAGATATCTGTCTCATCAGATAAAGGGCTAGCATCCAAAATCTAGAAAAAGCTTATCAAACTCATTGCCCCAAAAAACACAGAATCCAGTCAAGAAATGGGCAGAAGACATTAACAGATATTTCTCCAAAGAAGACATACAAATAGACAACAGACACATGAAAAAATGGTCAACATCACTGGGCATCAGAGAAATACAAATCAAAATCACGATGAGATACCACTTCACACCAGTCAGAATAGCTAAAATTAACAACTCAGGAAACAATGAATGTTGGTGAGGCTGCAGAGAAAGGGGAACCCTCTTACACTGTTGGTGGGAATGTAAACTGGTGCAGCCACTCTGGAAGACAGTATAGAAGTTCCACAAAAAAGTAAAAAAAAAAAGAATTACCCTATGACCCATCAATTGCACTATTAGATATTTATACAAAGGATACAAACATAGTGAATTGTAGGGGCACCTAGACCCCATTGCTGCTATAGCAGCAATGTCCACAATAGTCAAATTATGGAAAAAGTCCAGATATCCATTGACAGGTGAATGGATAAAGAAGAGGTGGTATATGTATTACTCAGCCATCAAAAAGAATGAAATCTTACCATTTGCAATGACAAGGATAGAACTAGAAGGTATTATGCAAAACAAAATAAGTGAGTCAGAGAAAGACAAATACCATATGATTTTACACATAACTACAGGAAACAAACTGAGGGCTGCTAGCGGGGAGGTAGGTGGGGTGATGGGCATTAAGGAGAGCACTTGATGTAATAAGCACTGGGTGTTCTATGCAACTGAAGAATCACTAAATTACCTCTGAAACTAATAATACACTGCATGTTAATTAAATTGAATTTAATTTTTTTTAAATGAGGCACTTATGAATTATCCATTGCTATTTAGCAATTATGTCTTAATAACCAGAAATGTGATGAGCACTGGGTGTTATTCTGTATGTTGGCAAATTGAACACCAATAAAAAATAAATTTATTATTAAAAAAATAAAATAATAAAATTTCCTTTCAGAAAAAAAACAGAAATGAGCTAAAAAGAGTAGGGATTTCCAAATTTTTAGATATGTTTACTAAAATGTATAACAATTCAACTACTAACCTTCTGCACAAGCTCCTTTACTGACAATGCATTTTGGCCCCAAAATATTGAATTTTTCAGTCTTGCACATACTCTCATAGTTGGTAGTATATTACTAAGTATATTATAAGTTACGGAGTGGGTCAAGGAGGCATTTGATTCAAAAACATTTGTAAATCCGGGTATTCAATAATAGAGAATTATTATATTGAAATAACATAGTAAATAGATTTGAGAAAATTTCCATGAAGAAATTTAATATTCATGTTGTTTCTTATCAATTTCTAAAAATAAAAGGAGATTTAGTAGTAAGGGTGAAAATGAAAAATAGTCAATACTGACTAACTGCCAGAAAATGAACAAGAATAGTTGCTTCCAAGATTGCTGTCACTCCAAGAAAAATAAGGATCACTATCCATACTGGCCAAGATCTTTTCTGGGAGGATATGCCATACCTGTGAAAGGAAGAAAATTGCTCAAATCAGATGATAGATATTCTAAATTTACCTGGCTCTCCTTCAGCTCATGCAACGTAATTTATAAATTATGATTAGGCCTCTATGCTAGCATGAAATGCAGAAGCCTTTAAACTTAAAGAGGATAGACCCTAATGCTCATTCATTTAACAAATCAGATTTGAGTACTGTGTTAGCTTCTGGGGATAAAGCAGTGAGCAAGATCTATGTGGTTTCTATCCTCATGTTGCTGGAGAGAAATTGATTTGCTTTTTTTATTTATCTAAAGCAGGTTACAAAACACTAGGTGTAGTCTGTATTTTGTGGCTATAGTCACATCATATTCATGGACACATATACATGTATAAACAAACATGTAGTTTAACCATTTACAAATTTTAATTAAATGTGGAAGGGAATATCATGATGTCTACCACAGTTATCCCATGTTATGAGATTATGGGTAGATTTTTTTTCTTGTCTTTTTTTCTTTTTTTGTTGTTGTTTTAAGATTTTATTTATTTATTTATTTATTTATTTATTTATTTATTTTAATTTTTTTTAATTTATTTATGATAGTCATAGTCACAGAGAGAGAGAGAGAGAGGCAGAGACACAGGCAGAGGGAGAAGCAGGCTCCATGCACCGGGAGCCCGACGTGGGATTCGATCCCGGGTCTCCAGGATCGCGCCCTGGGCCAAAGGCAGGCGCCAAACCGCTTTTATTTATTTATTGATGGGAGACAGAGGGAGGGAGGGGTGTAGAGGTAGAGTGAGAAGCAGACTCCTTCCAGAGCAGGGATCCTGATGTGGGTCTTGATCCCAGGAACCCGGGATCATGACCTGAGCTGAAGGCACTCAACTGACTGAGCCACCCAGGTGCCCTGTTTACTTTTTTCTTAACTACATTTCCTAATGTTTCTACAATAAAATGGATTATTTGTATAATATAAATTAAGAGACAGGTAAGTTTCATCATCAAAACCAATCAATTAGATGAAAAATAATCAGAAAATATGGTGACTTGGCATTATCCAAATGGAGTGGTCTAGGTTTACAATTAGGTCTTATGGCTACCCTCAGTCTAATATATATGAAATTCGGACACTAGTTATCCTTCATATTTTGAAAGACATGATGTCATGAAATTGCTAATTTGGAGGAAGAGCTATAACAAACACATAAAAATCTGATTTCAGATTTCAGAACAGCCTTAGCTGCATCCTCAATCTTTTGTATTCCACATTGTCCTAAACAAAACTTACAAAACAGAAGAATTTGTAATTAGGGGATATATTTAGCCCATTATATATTCCCTATGAATATTAGAATCTTTATGTTTTGATCCCTCTAGGACCAGTTTATTTTTAGGTAGATAAGTTCTTTAAAAAAAATATTACCTTATGACACAACTGTGCAACTCCACCCAGTCTTATTTCCTCTCTGCTCTGCTCTCTATTCTTAATCCTACCTCTTCTTTATACTCCTTTGATGACTTGTTAATTAGTGTTTCCCAGAACCAGAATTATTTGCCAAAGCTCTTCAAAGAAACTCCCTATTTCAGGTGCATTCCATGTATGCTTTCATATTGGAATCCTGCTGTTTAATCTCATCAGAGCAAACAAGCTACTCAGGTATTATGTTTCTTACACTAGATGAATAGCATCTGGAGTTCCCGGGGAATAAACATAAAAGGAATATTCAATTAAGGTAATTAATAGCTATTTCTAACCTTATGACTATCTGATAATAAAGGTCTTCTAATAACTAGAAATGTTTTCTGTGATATTGAGGTCTCAAATTTGTTTTGGATTAGCCAGTTGTAACTTAGTCTGGTAGCTTCGTCTGAGACGTGCAAATTAGTTTAAGGGACTTTAACATTATGTAGCCTGAATGGTGACTTGAACCAGCCTGAAATGGTTTCTATACAAGTAATTACTATGTTACAGCTTAAAGAATACATTTTGTTGACTATAGCACTGATGGTTCTTTTCCCCTTCTGTATGGATTTCTTCCTATCATAAATAATTAAGGAAATACTTTTATACCTAACAAAATCACGGTAATTTATGTTTTATTCAACCTTTCCTCTAGTAAATGTGATGCATGGACTCTAGGAATTGATTATTTTTTTATTAATAGCTGAAATTATTTAAATGATGTTCTAAATATTTTAAAAGTTCCATTCATGAAACAATTTACTTTCTCTTTTACCAAATTAATTTGGCCATTTTTAAAGACATAACTCTGCATTCCAGAATGAACAATTTAACAACAACAACAAAAAAAGGTTAAAAATTAATCTTCAATAAATTTAATCAACTCCATATACTTAATTAAACTATACCTACCTCATTGTTGTATAGAATGGAATCTAAGTAAGGGATTATCACTATTCTGGCATAATCAAACATTCCACTTAATCAAATTACAATAATGTCAATAAAAATAATGGTAACTGTATGATTCACAATTTTAAAGTGTTAGTCTCACTATAGTTTATATCTACAGTTCATATGAGATATCATTTCCTAGATCAGACTTCTTATAACCACCTTCTGATATTGCATTAGCAGTTAAACTGCAAAGCATTTTAATAACTGTAGTTTTCATTTATTAGAATTTCATTTATGGGCCACTTGAATTAGATGCACTTGAATTTTCTTATACAGTGAAGAGCGTTAAAGTAAGATTCCAAAGCAAAATTGCCCAAGTTTGATGAAGATAAATCTTTTTTTTTTTTTTCATAGAGGACTTTATTAGGGAAAGAGTTGTGAATAAGAGAAATTGATGATCAAATGAATTGAATGGCCTCACCTCTAACTTTCCTCTGCAATTCTGGAAAAGTAGAGAGCCTATAGAGGGAATTCATTTGAAAATCTACGAAGTGGGACTCCTGGGTGGCTCAGCGGTTGAGCGTCTGTCTGCCTTTGGCTCAGGGCATGATCCTGGAGTCCCAGGGTTCTATTCCACGTGGGGATCACTGCATGGAGCCTGCTTCTCCCTCTGCCTATGTCTCTGCCTCTCTCTGTGTCTCTCATGAATAAATAAATAAAGTCAAAAAAATAGAAAATCTATGAAGTTTTGAGGACCCTCTGCAGTCTACCAGCTGCCAATTCAGGACCTGGGTTATAAAATACATTATTCCAAAAATCTATAATGGATTCTATATTTTTTAATTACTTCCAAGAAAATATTTTCTTACTAGAAAATATGAGTTAAATTATATTATTAGAGAACAAAAATTGTAGTGTTCTTATTTTTAAAAAAGTAAGCAAAATTTGCTAATTGGATTACTTTTTTCCAACTTCCTGAAGTTTTCTGACTTTGCAGAGCCTTTAGACCTCAGAAACAGTAGTATGTTTTTTAGCGGTGTCCAGAAAAAAACTAAATTAGAGAGAGCAGGAAGTTAACAAAAAGCTAGAAAATATTCTAATAACTTGCTAGGGTTTGTAGACTTAATCTCCAAACTAAAATTCCATTTACCTGTCCATAGTACTCTGATTGTTGTGGTGTTGTCAGGGACAATGAGAACAAATACGATGAAACTCGTCGGACTAGTATTAATGACTACCATATTTCTATAGTTTCAAGATAGGAGTCATCAAGGGAATCACAAACTATCTTGGCTTATGTGTTTAAAGAAAAAAAATAATAACCTACTCCTAGATTGGTCACCAGAAGGTGTACCCAAGAAACAGCCTTGTGGTAAATGGATAATCCTAACTCTGTGTTTGACCAGGTCCATTATGCTGGCTTCTTCCTCAGTTGACATCAGCTACAATTCAGCAGAAGTTTCTGACAAATGATTTTTCACAGGGTATCTATTTTAATATAACTAATATTGCCATCACTCTGATGTAAATGAAATTGTATTTCATTGTGATTTACATTTAAATTTCCCTAATTACCAGTGAGAATAATTATACTCATTTTGGGTTTCCTCTTCGGAGTTATAGTAGTTCCTTTTACCTGGTACATCATGTCTGGCTATGAGGGAAAATTTACAAGACATTCCCAAAGGCTAAAAAACAAAAGAAAAAAATCCTCTCAATTTGAAGAGACAGAGAGCAAGCATCGGGACCAGACATGATAGAGATGTTGGAATTATTGTACAACTATGGTTGATATTAAAACAACTATGGTTGATATGCTGACAGCTTTAATGTATATAGTAGAGGACATGCAAGAACAGATGGGAAATGTAAACGGAGAGATGGAAATTCAACAATGAAATGCTAGAGGTTAAAAAAAATGAAAACAACACTATAACAGAAATGAAGAATGCCTTTGAAAGGACATAACAATCCTTAATGTGTATGTACCTAACTATGGTGTCAAACTACATGAGGCAAAGAGCAATAGAACTGCAAGGAGAAATAGATGAATGCATCACCACAGACCCACATAGAAACACATCTGTATCAGAAATGGACAGATCCAGCAGACAGAAAATCAGTAAGAATATAGTTGAACTTGACACCATCAGTCAACTGAATACGATTGAATCTATAGACTACTTCATCCAACAACTATAGAGTACATATTCTTCTCAAGATCACATGGAATAGTTATCAAGAGAGATCACATTATGGACAACAAAATACACCTTGAACAGAAATCATACAGTGTCAGCTCTCACACCATGATGAAATTAAACTAGATAAAGCAATAACAGAGAGGTAACTGGAAATCCCAAGTTATGTGGAAATTAAATAACATACTACTAAATAACATCAGTCATTCAAGAGAACCCTCAAGAGAAATTTTAAAACATCTGGAACTAAATGAAAACAAAACACAACTTATCAAAATTTATGGGATGCAGTGAATAGAAGGAAATTTATAGCATTGAGTACATATATAGTTGACCCTGAACAACAAAGGGTTTATGCGTGCTGACACCATCCCACCCCCCATGCAGTCGAAAATGTACATATAACTTGAGCCCCCCAAAATTAACTATTAACAGCCTCCTGTTGACTGGAAGCCTTACCAACAACACAAACAGTTAATACATCTTTTGTATGTTATATGTATTATACATTATGTTCTTACAATAAAGTAAGCTAGAGAAAAGAAAATTATCACTAAGAAAATTGTAAGGGAGAGAAAATACATTTATAGTGCTGTAAAAATCTGTAAGTGGACCTGTGCAGTTCAAACCTATAATTATTCTAAGGTCAATTGTATTTGATTTATTCTGTCCTATTGTAAATGGCATTATTCTTTAAATTTCATGTTATATCTGTTGCTGGCATATAGAAATAAAATTGATTTTTGTATATTGACCTTCTTTCTAGAAAACTTATTTGATTTCTTAAAATTTGAACATTCTTTTGAATATTTACCATACACCTACATCATCAAGTCATCTGCAAATAAGAATAGAATTATTACTTCTTTTCCATTGCTTATTTTTTTATTTTGTTTTGGCCAACTGGTTGCCTGATTCATTGTTTTAGCCTTGTGTCACAGAACTCTAGTACAGTGTTGAAAAAAATGGTGATAGCAGGTATCCTTCCTTTGCTCTCAATTTCAGGGAGAGGCTCTCAGTGTTTCACCATTCAAAAGAATGTTTGCTGTCACTTTATCAGATTAAGGAAGTTATCTTCTGTTTTTGGTTTGATATATTTTATAATAAATGAACTTGAATTTGATCAAAGGCTTTTTTACATAATTAAGATAACCATACCTCTTTTCTACCTTTATTCGATCCCTGTTGTAAGTCACATTAATTGATATTTCAGTGTTAAACCAACTTTGTATTTCTGGAATAATCTCAACTTGATTGCAATTTAACATACATTTTATGTATCACTGGGTTTCATATGCTGTTTTGTTTAGGACTTTTACATCCATCTTTCTGAGAGAGGATGGCACAATTTTCCTGTCTTTTAATGTCCTTGTTAAGGTTTGTAGTCAAAGTTATGTTGGCATTATAAAACAAGGTAGGAAATAACTCTGTTATTGCAAATAAATTTTAAAATTTATATGAGGTAAACAAATTCTTAGGAAAAAAACTTAAGTTTCCAAAGCTGACATAATCATTACCATAAGAATTGCTACCTACCTTTTTCAAATATACCACATTTTGGACTTTGCATGAACTTGAAATAAACTTTCCATTTTACCAATTCACTGAGAGCCAGGAATTTATCTCTCCTTTTTTTTTTTTTTTTTTTTTTTTTTTTTTTTTAGATTTTATTTATTTATTAGAGACAGACAGAGAGAGAGAGAGAGACATAGAGAGAGAGAGAGGCAGAGACACAGGCAGAGGGAGAAGCAGGCCCCATGCAGGGAGCCCGACATGGGACTTGATCTGGGTCTCCCAGGATCACAACCTGGATGGAAGGTGGCGCTAAATCGCTGAGCCAAGGGGCTGCCCAGGAATTGATCTCTTGAAACAGCTAATAGAAATATCATCTGTAACAAATACAAATGTTATATAAAGTTTACTGTCAAATAGATATTTTTAAAACAAAAAAGATTTGAAAGTGTTTCTATTAGACATCAATGACCTCATATGTATCTCTTCTTCCTTTTGATTTGCTTCTAGTATCAGAAATAAAAACTGTGGACTGGTGTGGTTCTCCAACTCTCCATGGATGAACAGTGCTGCTGTTGAAACAGGATAAACCTTTCTTCCATTTTGAACAAAGCCTAAAATTTCAATACTCGTGCCATTTTTGTCTTCTCAGCCCCATAATCACAAAATCCTGTCAGTTTTAAAGGAAAAGCACAGACGTCATATTATAGTTATGGTCTTGTTGAGTCATCATTCTTTAAATGAATGAGTTATAGAATATACCTTTGTTCCAAGGACACTCCCACAGACATGTCCTAGCTTCAATTCAACCATGAAGTCTCCATGTCAGCTTGGATAAGAATTATTCAAATGCTTGCAGTAGCTGGAATTATCCACCCCCTGATGGTACTTCCTCTTCCTGGGTGTATATTTTCCCCCAAAGCTTTATCTTTTTATTTGTATCTATATCCACTTATTTTTAAAATCCTTGAAAACCATCTCAATACCTTCTACTGAATCGTCTACAAAAACTCCAGCCCACATTAGTTTTATTATTTTTGTGATAAAATTTCACATACCTTATAACAACTAATTATTGATTTCTATTCTATTAGTGCCATATATATTTCCCCAAGTAGATTATAAAGTCCTGAGGTATAGGGTTTATGCCTTATACTAATTTTCCATACATTCCAGGGTTTTTTTTAAGAGACAGTGAGCGAGAGAGAGCATGAGAAGGGGGGCAGAGGGAGAGAGAGAATCTTAAGCAGGCTCCACACCGAGGATGGAGCCTGATGCTGGGCTCGATCTTACAACTCTGAGATCATGACTTGAGCTGAAATCAAGAGTCTGATATGCTCAACTGACAGAGCCACCCAGGTGCCCCAATTCCAGAGTCTCAATAAACACTTATAGGTTGTCTGATTCTTACAACATGGAACAGAATACAAGCACCTCTTCTCCTTTCTTTCTTTGTTCGTTTATTCCTACATAGTATTTGGTTCTTCTTAATACTATTTTCTTTTGCATTTGCAGTAATATTTTGGGTTAGCTTAGCTGGTGAACCAACAGAGCCTTTTTTAAATATAGCAAAATTAGAAGCTCAGTTTTACCAATAAAGTCCATATGCTCAAGCTGTAGGGAATTATTTCATATTTATTAAACTCACGAAACATATTTTTCTGACCAAGATGTTATTTTGTTAACTTAGAGTAGGAGCTATCCTATTCCCTGTGTATGAAATCCATAACAAGGAAACTAACTTCATATTCTCAAGGAAACTGGTGTAACCTAGTAAACAGATCTGTTATTCAATAAGCAATGTTCAATAAGCAATATTCCAATACTTGACTGCCTACTTCCTGTAAGTCCTCCAGAGTAAAACACCACTTCTTGTGCATTGGTAATGTTTGTTGCTGAAAATACAATTTGATTATATAATCTGTTCCTATAGCGGAAAATTGAGGGGAAATTTACCTGCCTTGCCGGCTCTTGTAATATAGTGAACTGAAGTCCAACATTAATAAAAAAATGAGACAAAACTACTGTTCAGTTAGTTTCAGTCTTCATGTAAGATGAATTACTAGGAGTATGTACAGATGAAACTGATAGTATCATAACTAGTAACCATGGAATTTTGATATATCATAAAACGAAAGAAATATAAGAACAAAGATAGTATAGTTTATCTTTTACATGAGAAAAGTTGACATTTAAAATCATTTACCACTGAGTCTGATATCAATTTTAGGTTAAAAAACTTCAGAATAAGTTATTGAAATTATGGCTTGGGAAAATTTAAAAATTAGAAGCAATCATTATTTGAAGCCTATATGTTGTCAGATTAACTTTATATCCCCCTTTAGACTAGAAGATTAGGGAAGGCAATGTGATAGAGTCATGCAGAAGTACTGCTATTCTCATCATCATCCTAATAATTATTTTTATCACCACTCATATAACAAAAATAGTAGCTGCCACTTTTTGAAGGTATACCAGCACGCCTATAGCATCACTTCCAAAGTTCTTATATACACCATTTCATATTAAAACTTTCAACAATTCTATAAGTACTCTCTCATTCTACAAGTGAGGAAACTGAACCTCAAGAGTTTAAAGTACTTGTCAAAGATCACATATATAATGAGAGTAAAATCCAGACTATATTTTTTTTTAATTTTTATTTATTTATTTATGATAGTCATACAGAGAGAGAGAGAGAGGCAGAGACACAGGCAGAGGGAGAAGCAGGCTCCATGCATCGGGAGCCCGACGTGGGATTCGATCCCAGGTCTCCAGGATCGCGCCCTGGGCCAAAGGCAGGCGCCAAACCGCTGCGCCACCCAGGGATCCCAAGACTATATTTTTAAATAAATGGGACTAGAATTTCCAATAATGATGGACAAGCAATTTAGACCAACACTTCTGATAATTATAGTAAGAAAGATGAATAAAATATATGTTAAAATTCTTTTGAAGAGATCATAGAGCTAACAAGACAATGAAGAATTTCAGGGCCAAGATCTAGGTAAAGATAAACATAAAGAAGTTAGCCTATTATTTGGAGCTGTTATTTGTGACAAAGGATGCTGGGAGTCTTAGAAGCTGAAAAGGATATCTGAGAGTATAAAGGAAACAGAGTCCAAAATGGCATCCAAGGTCTGCTATGGGAAAGCCAACATCCTAAGTGTAAATATATGCTCTATGCCTAAAATTGGATATCTTTATAGGGGAAAAAAATATATTCCTACTTTGGGGAGATCATAAATCTTAATGTAAAGGGTAAAATAATAATCTTTAAAAGACAATTTAGGAAAAGATCTTTATGATCTTGAAGAAAGCAAAGCCTTCACACAAAAAGTATTAACCATAAAAGATAAAATTGATAAAATAGACTACGTTTAGAACTCCTCTATTTATCAAAAGACCCGTTAAGAATCTGAAATGCAAGCCACAGAATGGAAACTACCTTTGCAATATATTTTTCTGACCAAAAAAAATTATATGCAGAGTAGATAAAGCTCTCCTGTAAGTTAATTTTTAAAAGGCAGACTTCTCAATAGAAAAAAGAAAAAAACTTTAATCGACACTTTAGAAAAAAATAAGATGTATAAATGTCCATAATCATACAAAAAGATGTTCAACTCTGTTACTCAACAAGGAAATGGAAATTAAAAAACTACTATATACTGATCATTTGGGCTTAAACTAAAAAAAAACTAATAATACCAAGGGTTGATGGGTAGAGGAGCCGGTGGGAGTGTACATTGGTGCAGCCACTTTGGGAATCAGCTTGGCAGTTTCTATAAAACAGAATTTGTACAAGCCTTATAAGCCAGCAATTTCACTACTATTCTAAACCCACCACAAATGGCATACATATGTGCACCAAAACTACATATAAGAACATTCCCAGCAACACCATTCACCTTAGCTCCAAGGTGTAAACCCAATTGTCCACCAACAATAGAATGACGACAAACTTTGCGGTATTTTCATACAGTAAAATGTTCTACAGCACTTCAAGTAAAAAAACTTCAAAACATGCAGAAACATAGATGACTCTCACAAATGAAAGAATCAGACACAAAATAATATGTACTCTCCATTTCTGTAATATTCAAACACTTAGATTTAAATATAACGTTAGAAGTCCAGGATAGTGTTTGCTTTTTAGAGGAAAAAGGCACATTGCTTGGGGGACATTTTTTTAGGGGGGAGGTGGGATGTTGCTTCTGGCAGTGCACTATTTCTTGATTAGGTGGTAATTACATGAGTGTTGCTTTGTGACAGACAGTTCGTTGATCTATACATTTGTCTTCTGTATTCTTTTCTATGTGTTATACTCCATAGCAAGTTTCTGAAAAAATAAAAATATGTAAGTTATTTAAAAAGGAATTCTGTCTGTATGAAAGCAAAATAAAGACCCTGGCAACAATAAGTACTGAAAATTTACCACACTGCACAGCACCTTGTTAGGTACTTTGGAGATAGATATAAAAGACAGAAAAAAGAATTCATCTGCACCTAAAGAGATAACATGTGATAAAAGAAATAAAAAATGTGGGACGCCTGGGTGGCTCAGCAGTTGAATGTCTGCCTTTGGCCCAGGGCATGATCCTGGGATCCAGGATCGAGTCCCACATCAGGTTCCCTGCTTCTGCCTATGTCTCTGCCTCTCTCTGTGTGTGTGTCTCTCATGAATAAATAAATAAAATCTGTTTTTAAAAAAAGAAAAAGAAACCAAATATGTTTTAACACATGTAAATATTATTATAATTAAATGACTTTTTCCAAGAAAACTGACATGTCCAAGAGATAACATATTCCAATGCATTTTTCAAGTGGAATTTTCATAAAAAGAAAATGAGTATTCATTATTTCAAAACATATTAACCTATATGTTTTATAATAATAAACTTATTAACAAAACATAGAATTTTAAATACACTATCACCAGTCAAACATTTAGTCTCAAATCTTTATAGTGGTAAATATACTTATGTGATAAATTTGATCTTGTTGATTCAATTAAACACAAATTTCTCCTTAGTAGTGAATACTTAGCAAGTACTTTAGAAAAAAACTACTCAAATTATAGATTCTATACCCTTTATTATGGTTTGCAATATGTTTTCAGCTTTCTGAAACTACCAATATTTTATACTACTTCACAAGTTTTATTTTGTGTTGTTTTTTTGAAGAGTGCTTTCACAAATGGCAATTGAGTTCTCTTCCCTTAAATATATATTTTTTAACATAGATCTCCTAATTATGCTTTCAGAATTATTCCATTTGCAGAGGTAGATTTTAGTTCCTGGTGTAAACTTTGATTTCCATCTGGAGTCCTGCCTACATATTTCTCTTTGGAAAAACATCCATTTTTAAATGGCATACTGAGTGCAATTTATTTAGTACTGTCCTCATATTTATTTTTAAATACAAGATTACTTTTCTGGAGGCACTGTTGCTAATTAAAACATTAAAAATAAAACAAAACTAATAATTTCATACAGTATAGTAACTAATAAAAATTATAAAAGAAAATATTTTTCCCACTTGATTTTGATAAGGATTCAACTCAGTTTTTCTGGATATTTTTTTTTCTCATTTGATTCCTATATTCTTGGAGAGCCTCCCACCTTCTTTCTCTGTAAGCCAATTCTTACACCCCTTTCACCACAAATTGCCTTGAAGGCCATCAGGTTTAATCTCCTCTTGCCCTTTATCACTGTTCACATCACTCATCTCAGGAATCTCTAAACTCCCAGTTCAGGCTTGTCCCATTCTCTAATATGAGTCCTTCTTATTCCTTTCTCCAACTCTCTAAAGACTGCTGGGGTGTGCTTTGGAAGTCACAGTGTGATTTCTGCAAAATCTTCATGTCCTCAATTTCTTCTCCAAACATCATCTTCTTGCTCTAGTTGGAACCTGATTTTCTTCCAGTATAAAGATTCTTCACCTCCATTTAAAGTGGTTTCTCCCCAGTCCTTTTTACCGTTGTCCATATAAGTGAAGAGGATATTTCCTTGCCCATCATTGCCAATTCCAAATCATTAATTAATTAATCATCCTCTCTGCTCCCTGAAATCAAGTTGTATGCTACTATAACTCTACATGTGATGTCTTGTGGATTTATATGGAAGTTGTAGTAGGCTGAATAATGGCTACCAACGGATATCAGGTCCTAATCCCTGGAACCTGGAAATGTTACCTTATAAGGAAAAAGAGTCTTTGCAGATATAAGTTAAAAACCTTAACATGGAGAGATCATCCTTAATAATTTAGGTGGTCTGTAAATCTAACTGTATGTGTCCTTATAAGAGAGAAGCAGAGGGAAATTGGACACATAAGAGGAGAAAGGTATAAAGATGGAGACAGAGATTGGAGTGATGTGACCACAAGCCAAGGTGTGTGGCAGCCATAAGAAACTGGGAAAAGAAGAGAGTGGATACTGCTCAAGAGTATGTGAAGAAAGGCAAATGTGGCTTTCAGCATTGAATAAGGGACAATGGCCTGAGATAAAGCTGAGAGATAGTCAGGGACCAGATCCTATTAGGCCTGGTAAGCCATGTTAGGATATCTTCATCCTAAAACCAATGTACAGCTATTTGGATATTTTAAGCAGGGGGATGATCTAATCAATTTTTGTTTTAGGGAGATCACTTTGCCTAGAGAGGGGCCATTGTATGGAGGGCAGCAAGAAAGGATGTAGATAGCTCAGTTACAAAGTACTTGTAGAAGTCCTGATAGGGTATTTGGTCATGAGGGCAGAGCCTTTACAAATTAGATTAATGTCTTTTTCATAAGAGAGACCCTGAGGACCTCCCTTGGCCCTCCTACCATGTAATGACATAATGAGAAGATGGCAGTCTAAGAACCAAGAAGCAAGTTCCCACCAGGTACCAAATCTCCTAGCACCTTGATCTGGGGCTTCCTAGTCTCCAGAGCTGTGAAAAATAAATATCTGTTGCTTACAAGCTACCCAGTCTATGATATTCTGTTTAGCAGCCCAAGAGTACTGTCACAATTGGCCAATGAGTGAGGGAGGAGTTGGTTTCAAAGCCCTAGAGTCTTTTCTTCAATTTAGTACATGTCAGAGAGGCCAGTGTATGTCTAAGGAGATATGTCAGCTTCAAAGCACTGTCTGACATTGATTAAAAGCCTTATGGCAAGTTCTCCTCTTGCCAATACTGCTTACCTCACTGTCTTAGCAGTGTTATTTCAGTGAACTCTATTCAATAAACACATAAACAGAAATCTCTGACATAGAATCTATTTTCTGGGAACTTATGAGAGAGAATATCTAGTTTTGTTTTGTTTTTTTAAGATTTTTTATTTATTTTATTAATTACCTAACAAATACAAATATGTTCCCTGCAGCATTCTATTAATTAGGGGAAATCAGAAATAGCTAAAGTGTCTATCAATATACGAGTGGTTAAATAAATTATAGCAAATCTAAGTAATGTTTTCAGCAGATGTAAAAATCAAATTGCTAAAAGCTGAAATTTTCATGTTGGATATTAGCAATTTCCTTATTGATCACTGATTAACAAGTTATTTTTAAAGTATTTTTAATAACAAAGAAAAACAGATGAAGCAATTCTAAAAAAAAAAAAACAACACCACAACAAAGCATTATTTTTAAGACTTATTTTAATTCTTGCTTACCACATTTTCTGGGCACTTACAAAGCAAATATCACATAGATGTCCCATTGATCCTCATTGAAGGTCCATTGTACCGAGTTTGGCTTATGCATTAGATGTTAAAAAAAAAAATTAGATGGTTTAAAAAGTAGCCACACAATCTTCATCTACTCAAAGAAAATAAAGTATCTTTGTTCAGGAAAGAGATGATAACAACAAAGGCTTAAAGATACTGTGCCAATTGTTTTATTTTTATTTTTTAAGATTTTATTTATTTACTTGACACAGAAAGAGTGAGAGAGAATGAGGAAGGGAGAACAGCAGAGGAAAAGGGAGAGGCAGACTCTCTGCTGAGTAGGGAGCCTGACATGGGACTCAATCCTAACCCTGGGATCATGACCTGAGCCAAAGGCAGACACCTAATCCACTGAGCTACCCAGGTGCCCCTGTTTTATTTTTTAAATTATAGCAGTTGCTGTTTCATTTCTACACCTAAGTTACATTTTTAAAAAACCTAGATAGACCTTTATGTCAGCTTTATGATCCAGGAATATCTTTCTCAAAGACCTGAAGTCTTATCTTTGAGATGGAAATATTTCAAGAGATGACACCCCTATCTCCAGTTTCTGTGGGAAGGTAGGAGCCTAACTTCAGCGGTACCTTGCTCATATTTGCAATGTCCTATCACAAAGGTATGAAAAGTTTTATTTTTCTCTGGATAAAACCAATTAGCTAACACATATGGTCACCCCAATTACCAGATAGTTAAGATGCATCATCTGACAAACAGAACTTTCCAATTCCAAAGAAAATCCAAGAGAATTCTAGAATCTACTTCTTACTGTCAATCCCTAACATCATTAGTAAATGATGAAGACTACCCTTCTCTCCATTTTCTGACAATACTGTCTTCTCTTCCCAATTTATAGGCAGCAATTTTACTCTATATGCTCCCTTCAGACATAAGTTTCACCATATATAGATACTGCTGGAAATATGAGATTTCAGTAAATAATATATATTATAATATTTCTTACCATAAATTCTGGAGATTTTTGGTTTAGTTCATTATTACAAAAATAGTAAGAGAAGAGTATCTGCATTTATGGGTGTGATGTGGTCTTTTAGCATCTACTATAAAATAGCTTCTGTGCTCTTATCAGTCTGCTTCCCTTTACAGGAAGAAAACTGATATCAGTAGTATCTATTCATTTACACCACAAGAAGTGCTAGAACTAATAAGAGAAATATTTTAGTGTTGATAAAATCATCACTGCTGTGCGTGCTTTCTGCTACAAGTTGTTTCCTTGAAAATGTTATCTGAATTTCTTGAACATCACAAAATTAAATTACTAAACTCTATATGCTTATGTAAAAAGATAT
The DNA here is from genome assembly GCF_003254725.2 of Canis lupus dingo. Lineage (NCBI taxonomy): Eukaryota > Metazoa > Chordata > Mammalia > Carnivora > Canidae > Canis > Canis lupus. The sequence goes on from NC_064255.1 coordinate 59,137,842, forward strand.
TATTAAGATGATATCCCAATTATTAATGTAATGCCTTATAGTATTAGAATATATGATTGATTGGCCCTACAAAGTTTCTAAGTGGCCAGTAGGTAGATAGGAGGACAATGCGGCAGGAGTGGTGGTAAATGTAGAATCTGTACACCAGAGGAGTTTAGGATCAACAACTGATGTGTGTTTGCATAATAGACTGTAGAAAATTGAGGGGAAAAAATGGGAAGGTATGAACATTTTGGTGCTGTACTAACTTCTTTTGAGTGTGAGCTATTTGATTCCCTACCTCTAGTGGCTGAGATGCCAGTAGGACTGATTTTAATGCCTTAGAGACACTTTATAGGGTTTGTGGCTACTGGGGTTCTACCCTATATCGTGTTCCCATTCTCTCTTGCATCATGTAGCTACCTCATAGGACAACAACTTATATCAGGAAAAAAGAATAGATAACCTATGTGTTCTACCAGGTAATGCATGCATGTTTTAATAGTAAAATATATGAATTGATACTAAAACTTCTTTTAAAATGTATTAGTGAATCATTCTTTTTTTTAAGATTTTATTTATTTGAGAGAGATTGAAAATGAGCAGGGAGGCGGGGCATAGGGAAAGAGAGAGAGAGAGAGAGAGAGAGAGAGAAGCAGACTCCCCACTGTGCAGGGAGTCTGACGCAGGACTCAATTCCAGGAACTGGATATCATGACCTGAGCAGAACACAGAAGCAAAACCAACTGAGCCATCCAGGTGCCCCTAGTGAGTCATTCTTAAAAGAAAAAAAAAAAATCAAGTTGATGAAGGATCTTTCAAAACCCCTCCAATATACCACACTGATTTCTGCTAATCTGCCTATAAGCTCATGTTCATCAAAGAGTGATCCACCAGCAAATGATTGTTTAAAATGCAGATTCCTAGGCTCCCCCATCCCAACTGTACATGAATTTAAGGATGGGACCCAAGACAAATTGTTGACAAATATCCTTAGTAAGTTTATAGACACCAAAACGTGAAAAACATTGTTCTAAGAGTATTCAAATGAGTTTTAACAACAACAACAAACCCAGGAGCTAACAATGTTACTGTATTTCCTTGTGAAGGGTTTTAATCCTGAAAGGACAAGACTAGTGGGTTTTTTACATGTTCTGAAAGTAGTGAAAGAAATTATTAGTACCTACCTGCCAGATATTTTTGATAACTCAAATAAGGTCTGTAGTCTAAATAATAATATCGTACTAGTGCTAATTTCCTGTTCTTGATAGTTGTCCTATGGTTATACAAAATGTTTGCATTAAACATAATGGGGCAAGTAATTTAAGAGAACACTTTTTACTAGTTTTGCAACTTTCTATAAGTAAAAAATTAATTTGAAATAAAATGATTTTTAGGACACTACAGCCTTTGAATAATCCCTAGTAAATCTTATTTCAGAAATAATAAAGTAAGTCCAGTTTTTTGATCTACTAGGGCTTTCTTGTCGACCCCAAAAATAAAATGGCTGGTTATTTTGCCAGCAAAGTGGGTTTATAAAGAAAGAGAAGAGAAAAAAAAAAAAAAAAAAAAGAAAGAGAAGAGAAATTGCAATTCAGGATAAGTAAACTATGGCACACCTTAGGCAGGTCTGAAGAAATAAAGGGAAGGCTTTGCTGGGTTCCTTCCTATCAATCATACCTACTTTATACAATAACAGAGTTATGGTGATAACTCTCTTCCTAGAGCAGATCAACCTTCTAAATTCTTTCTAGGCAGTTGAGGAGGGGATTGAAGGGCTCTTCCTGAATCTGCTGGGGTTTAGTTGCTTTTTTAATTCAGAATAATCTTCATGCCAAAATGGCCCATCTTGGGACCACCCACCCTCGGCCCTTGTGAAGCAAAATATCTATTTCTTATTATAAATCACAATATCACAATTGGGTTTAAAATATATCATTAAAATTAACTTCACATGTTTCTTTTTACTTTTTTAAATGTGTCTATGAAAGAATTAAAATACATGTGTGACTTATGTTATATTTCTGTTAGCAATGATCTAGAGATGATAATCACTTTCATTGTTTTGGCTTATTTTCTTTTTATTTTTTTAGGACCACAAATATAAAAAAAGAAAAGACTATGATATAAATTAATAGCCCAGATCTTAGGACCAATGTCTTTATCACAAGACTATTATATTTGTATATGTGAATATTTATTGGAATATTTATATGTGGGAGTAAGTCAATGGTTAGTTAATCTGATCAGCAATAACTCTAGGGCAGGAAATGGTTGGATCTCAGGAGAAGAGTTATAGTTTTTAGTCTGGAAAACTAAAATGGGAAGACATATGATGGTTATGTAGATGAACTATCTCTGACTTCAAACAGAAAACTCTTTTGTCATTAAATTTCTAATTTTTTCTAGCCTCTCCCTTTTATCATGAATCTCTTGGGCACTGCCTTATATCTTCTAGGCCTCACCTCAATTCCAAATGCAAGTATGGCAAATAGTTCTGCATAGACTTCAGACACCTTCTGTCTGACATCACTTCAAGTGTCATAGGACTCTTCTAAAAACTTCAGCATAGGATGCCCATGGGAGCCAGATCGACCAATCCATTTGCCCAACCTGGAAATGCAAATAAGCAATTCACCATGGGTCAGTTCTCAGTCAGTGAGGGAAATGTTCCTTCTTTATTTCCTCAGATGGATAATTCTGAGTAGTATTCTATAGGCCTCTTCAGAAATCTCTGTGGGATAGAACACCATTCCTCCATAGGTGCCAATTCAATAACACATCCAAGTCTTGGTTTTTCCTTCTCTATTCCTTCCGAATCCCCCATTTCTAGGATCACTTCCAGGAAACTATTTGCATGGAAGTCATTGTTTCAGGTTCTGCTTTCAAGAGAACCAAAGCTAAGATCATCACAGCAGTAGGGTGGAGTCTTAACTTCCAAAGATCTCTTCCAAGTCCATGCACATGGGAGAGAGCCTCTAAAATGGGTCTCAATGGTCTCAACCTCCTGGGATTTGCACACTGTGTAATCTCCTCCCCTGAGCGTAGAATTGGCTTATTAACATTTCTACCAATTCTATGCTACTGAGGTGATAGGATGTTGCTTCCAAGGATACAAAAAGACTGTGGCTTGTCTTGGGGACTGTGCTGGGTTGACTATTGCCCCCCAAACATTTGCATCCAACTGGAACTTCAGAATATGACCTTATTTGGAAAAAGAATCTTTATAGATATAATTAACTAAAATGAGATTATACTGGATTATACTGTGTGTGTTTGTGTGTGTGTGTGTGTAATGTCAGGCAGAAATGATTGCTATAAAGATATGTAAAATAGAATAAAAGGAAAATGGGTAACAGAAACTATTATACAAGTTACAGTGGTCAACATAGGCTTTTCTGAGACATCGACCTCTGAGCAGAGACTTGGATGAAATGAAGAGGAGGAGAAATCACATGACTATCTGGGGAAATAGTTTTCCAGTAGAAAAAGCAGAAAAAACAAAAATGTGGCAGCAGAAGAATTCATGAAATGCTTGAGGGTCAGCAAAGTGGCCAAAGTAGTTGAAGAATTAGAGAAAGAGCAGAAAAATAAAAAGTTGTAGAGGTAATGGCCAAAGAAAAATGGTTTTTACTGAACCTTATAAAATGAAATAAGAACTTTGAAGTTCATTCTAAGTTTGGTGGAAAGCCATTGTAAGATTTTAAAACAGAAAATGATATGATCAAACATATTTCAAAAGGCTCTGAATGACTTCTGTGTGAAGCAAGAAATTGAATGTCAGCGCTGAGTAGGATAGGAGCAAGAGACAGAAACTTAAAAGGCTGTTGAAGTTATCCAGGTGAGAAAAATTGTTTTGGGGACTGCAGAAGAGGCAGTAAGAAATTGTTGAAGTTTGGTATATCTTGAAAATAGAGCTTGCAGGATCTGCTGATGGATTGAATGTGGTGGGAAGTTTGGTGCCTGAGCAGTTGGTTGCATGGTGATGCCACTGAGATGGTAACACTCAGAAAAATATGTGGAATTGAAATTGGAAATCAAGACCTCATTTTTAGACATGCTGCATTAGAGAGGGTGTTTAGGTGTCTATGCAGAGCTGTTGAATGGGCAATTGTTTATATGAGACTGGAATTCATTGAAAAGGTTGTACTGGAAATATAAATTTTAGCAGTTGAGAAAACCAGAGACCAATTCTTGAGTGCCACTAAATGCCCAGACAAGTTGATTTTTTCAACTGATGTCTTAAGAGTAAGCTGCAGATACAGGTTTCTGGTTATGGAATGAATAAGTCACAGGGATGAAAGGTACAGCATAGGAAATATAGTCAATGGTATTGTAATAGTGTTGTGTGGTGACAGATGGTAGCTATACTTAGGGAAAGCAAAGCATGATGTAAATGAACCAATAAAATAAACTATAGGCTAACTAAGCTGCCTTGTACAACCACGAACAGGAATTAAATGGCAGAAGCTCAAATGGAATGAAAGATTTTAGGAAGCTACTCTGCTATTATAAATGTTTCCATATTCATTTTTCCAGAATGAACTCTATTCCACAGTAACAAGAATAGCTGAAAATGATTACTGAACTAATGAAGCTAATGTCTCTGGAATTTTGGAGTTTCAGAGAATGGAAGAAGTAGCAAATAATATTCTTTTCAAAAGGAAGCAGGTGTTTAATTTACAAACTGACAAGTGAGCTTGAGTTTAGACAAAATTCTAGAGAATATTGTTATACTAGAAAATTTTTAGATGTGGGATGTGAAAGATGGGAGTTCAGAGGTTTAGGGCCTGAACAACTGGAAGAATGGCACTTGACTGTGCAGAGACAGATAGTGGATATAACACGTTTGGAAACTAGACAGATTATGTTTGAAAGGGTTATTAGACGTCTTAATGCAGATACCAATAGGCAATTGGACATAGAAATTTGAATTTGAGGAGAGAGGTCTGGACTAAAGACAAAAACCTGGAAATGCCATCATGTAGATGGTATTTAAAACCATGACACAGGGGCACCTGGGTGGCTCAGCAGTCTTGGGGTTGAGCCCATGTCAGCCTCCCTGCTTAGCAGGGAGTCTGCTTCTCCCTCTCATACTCCCCCTGCTTGTTCTCTCTGTGTCTAATAAATAAATAAAACCTTTTTAAAAATTAAATAAAACTATAAGACTGAAGAAGATCACCAAGGAAAAGTAACAAGGTCTTGGCCCTAGAGTCAGCGAACATTAGGGGGTTAAGGACAGGGAGGGCAACCAGAAAATGAGACTAGCCTGTGAGTACAAAGTCTGAGTGTAGCAGGAAATCAGGAATATGTGGTGCCCTGAAAGAAAAGGAAGGTTTAGGAAGGAGGAAGCAGAGATCAACTGTGCAAGATGCTATTGATGACACATTTAAGATGAGAACTCTACCATTAGATTTAGCAACATGGAGACTATTAATGTCCTTGCAGAGCAGTTTTAGTGAAATGATGGAGCCAAAGCTTGATTGAAATGTGCTTAAGGAATAAGGGAAGGAGAGGTATTAAGAGATAGTAAATATAGACTGATTTCTTCAATAAGCTTTCCTGCAAAGACTTGAAGCAGCAGCTGGTGGAGAAGTGGAGTCAAAATAATTTTGGGGATTTATATATGTTTGTTGTTTGCTTAAGATCAAAGAAGTCACAAAAAAAAAATAGCTGACTATGTAGGAAAGGGACGGAAGAGTTGCTGGAGCAAATTACTTAAGTAGGTGAGAGAAGCTGGGATCTAGTGTATGGGTGGAGGGATTGCCTTTCAGAGCACCTGGGTCAACAGGCAGGAAGGCCAAGTGTGCAGGAGCAGCTGCTGACATGTGAGTAGAGGTGGGCGGAGGGTTTCTTCAGGATGCTTGACTTTCAGGGAAGGTGAGAACCAAGATCATCAGTGGAGAGTGGGGATGAGGAAAGAGGTGTTAGGGGAATGGAGGAGAGGAAAAGATGTGAAATAGACATCTGGAAGAATAGAAGGGTGAACAACGAAGTGTCACATGATGTTGGGGAAGCGCTGAGAGTGTACTGGAGATTTGTGATCATGAGTTTGAAGTCAGACCTGTCGGTGTGGTTTTGTGTTTTTTCTCCAAACATGTTCAATGGCGTGGTATAGAAAAAGAGTAGGTGGAGATTTGGATTTTATCAGGGTTGTGGTTAAAAAGCAAGTGCCATAGGTCAGTGAAGCAAAAGAGAAGTATAGGAGTCAAAGGTATGTGTGGGGCAGTCATTATAGTGATTGTGTTTATTTAAGCTGGCTACAGCTGTGCCAAAGAGGTATAGATTAATGAATCAGTGTCAACTTGGGAACATCTTCTAATTGCATTTCACAGGCTCTGTCTTCTACTCCACCTTGAAAGTTGTACACTAAAAACTTTATTAGGATAAAAAAATAGTAATGGTTATTAAAATTGAGAATGAGAAATATTTATGAAGTATAGACTTATACTGGAATCCATTCCACAAGTACAGTGTAGAAATTGATACAGATGTGTTCGAAAACCATTAAAGACATTATGTATCAGGAAATAAACAGACACAGGATAGGATCATCATATAATCCATGTCTTTTAGTCTATATTTGATTGTGGACTATCCAGAAAGTGTGGAGAGCAATATTATACATCAAGCAACATGAAATACTTGGAAATACTATGGTAGAATCCAAAATTATTTTTTTTTAATTTATTTATTCATGATAGTCACACGGAGAGAGAGAGAGAGGCAGAGACACAGGCAGAGGGAGAAGCAGGCTCCATGCACCGGGAGCCTGACGTGGGATTCGATCCCGGGTCTCCAGGATCGCGCCCTGGGCCAAAGGCAGGCGCCAAACCGCTGCGCCACCCAGGGATCCCAGAGTCCAAAATTATAAATATTATGGCATAATACATTCATGAAGGCAATACTAATTTTTCTACCCAAAGTAATTCCTTTTTTAATATTTTTCATGTATTGAGTTTGCTTGCTTTTATTACTATCATCACTCTTTATTTAATAAATTTTTATTGAGTATGTGCCATAAATAATAGACTTTCCTATGAACTGTGAAGGTTATAAAAATGAATCAGTCATGGTCCCTACTGCAGAGGACTTAGTCTAGTTGTTGAAATCAGATCTATTCACATAGATAAAATATGTATTAATATTAATATAATATGAATAAATATTCACATATCTAAAAAATATGGAGAGCATAGGTACAGATAGATTTAAAAAATGGTAAGAAGCCAGCTCAAAGAATTTGGCAGTTTCTTAAAAAACTAAACATGTGCTTACCATATGACCATTAATGCACTCTAGGCATTAATCCCAGAAGAATGAATGTTCACATAAAAACCTACACACCAACACACAGATGTTATAGTAGCTTTATTCATGATAGTCAAAAATTGTACACAATTCAAATGCCCTTCAGTGAGTGAATGGTTAAACAAATTTTGGTACATCTGTAACATAGAATACAACTCAGCAATAAAAGAATGAACTACTGACACACGCGACTTGGATTGATGTCGATGGAATTATGTTGAGTGGAAAAGCTAACCTCTTATGGTTTAATACTGTATGATTCCATTTATATACCATTCTCAAATAGACAAAATTAAAAGATACATAAGAGATTAGTGGTTGCCAGGAGTTAGAGACTGGGACAGGGATAGGGAGAGAGCCAGATGGCTGGGAGCAACTGGAGGGGTCCTTGAGATCAAACTATATTGTATCTCGTCTGTGGTGGTAGTTATCCAAATCCACACATGATAAAATTACATAAAATTAAAAGCACACAAACATCTGAATAAGGTTGGTGGATTGATGGATTATCTCAATGTCAGCTTCCTGATTGTGATAATATACTATAGCTAAGAAGATGTTTACCATTGTGGGAAACTGGATAAAGGATACAAAGGATTGCTCTGTATTATATTTTAAAACTGTATGTGAATCTCTGATTATCTGAAAATTTTTATAAAAAGGTTTTTTCAGATGATAAGGAATTTCAGAAAAGAGGATGCTATATCTACTTGAGGGAGTCAATAACTCCTTCAAGGAGGAGTTATTATTAAATTATTAAATTATTATTAATCTCCTTCAAGGAGGAGTTAAATAAGAAGCCAGACCATTCTGTTAGTCTATCTCATTTCAAAGATATTTATTCAAACTATTATGATCAAGTACCAATTGTTTAAAACAATAAACCATAGTTTAATTACAATAGTTATAATAGCTACCGTTTCTTGAAAACCTACTATGTTCCAAGAACTGTGCTGAGTACTTTCAAACATTATCTCATTTTAATTCCTATAATCAATCATTTGAAGTAAATATCATTATCCCTGTCTTATAAGTGAGTATATATTGAGGCTTAGGGGCTTAATCAGCTGGCTTAAGTCACACAGTTAATATAAAATCTGGATTTTAGTTTCTTAAAATACATGCGTGAACAATAATAAAGCTATGTTTTCTGCATAATACAAAAATAAAACAACAACTCTTAAAAGCTTATTAGAATACAGAGCACTTTACTAGATACAGTGAGAAGAGATAAAAGATATAGAAGGAACTGCTTACCTCTTGTACAATTAATGAATATTATTCCAGTCATGACTTCTTAGCTTTCTCCAATGAGATGGTTAGACATGTTCAAAAGAAGTCATTTTAAAAACATGACACAGTGTGTTATCTATTTCTCTGAGCACATAAAGTTTGAATTATTTCTCATTTTTTCACTGTGACCCAACCTGTTTCTCAAATCTTTTGTAAAAGAATGTATCAAAAATATTTCTCTGAGGACTATGATGTCACTATTAAATTAAACTTCTAAAATTTCTCCTTAATTTAAATCTCTTCAAGTTTGTTTGCAGAAGAAATTAGTCATAATACAGGTTACAAATTTTTAGTTTGGAAACTCACCTCCAGAAATCTGGGAAATATTATCATGATGTCAATTTACATGTATTCATTTTTAAATGCCTTCAAAAAGAGGAATTGTGTTCGTTTGGTTTTATAAGACCCTAATATAGAATTTCTACTACAGTTTTTATTACTTGAAGATCTTTACCTTCCTACAACTTACAGGAGCCACCTACAGGCCCAACTGCAGAATGTCCTGAAACAGGGGATCCATTTGGAATGGAATACTGAGAGTAATTCAGTTTGAAATGTACTTAAATCTTTGTTTAAAATTCATCACTTCCCTCAATTTTGTTTTTCCCAAAATATTTATTAAATGAAACAAAAATAACTTATGCAAAATATTTCACACTGTCAATTTATTGCAGTTTTCATTTTATTTTAGCCAACCACCTAAATTTTACCAGTTCATCTGCTAATACTACTTGGGTCGGTAAAAGCCCAATTTTTCCTACTATTGTTAGTTTTCAAAGTGATTATGGTCAGATACAGAACTTGGATGAGTAGCTGTATACAAGGAGGCAAGGGTATTGGAAAAATTTAGTGAAATCTCATATATGCTGGCCTGAGTTCTAATTAAATTCATAATGGCCTAGATCACTTGCCTGTTGTGTCTCTAACTGCTCAGTAGTTATTTACCAAAATTGAAATTATGAAAGTGGCTGACATCTGGCTATTACTCTTCAGTTTTACCTGTAAGCGGTTAGTAATTCAGTATTATACTAGACATAACAGGAAGGCAGCTTCCAGGATAAATTCCTATATCTTCCCATCTAAGCCCAGAGAAGTCTAAAAGGTCTCTGGGTCCAAGCATGGGCCCGATGCAGCAACAGGCAAAGATGTGCCATCATCTAAAAATAGGAGGTCTGGCTTCCATTTGCATGACTTTAACTACACATTAATACCTGGACCTTATTCCTTTCCAGGCTGTGTATTTGAATACAGAAGCCACTTGGTGAAAATCCTGCGTCATTCAATAGTTTGGACTGATTCTCTCTTCATTCTCTTCTATTCAACAACAGTAAAAAATCTTAACACATAAGGTATACTGGTTGTTCTTAAATGAATTTTCATGGCCTCTAATTTTAAAAGAATTTGCAATACATTGAGTAGTATTGTTTTCCCATCTTCCTCTTTTTCATGAACTATTATAATATCAAGCAAATGGATGCTATTTTTATTATATATTGATATTCTTAACTGTGCAATATTAAATATGTATTATTTGCTTTAACTTAGAACAAGTACATTATACAGCATTTGTATAATTATTATAAGCCACAGAAAAATGGAATTATCCCCACATTGATCTCTGTAGTTGTGAGTTAGAAATGAAAATAAAACTTTATCTTGGTTTCTGTGCATTTTCTTAATTCCCATTCTTTCTCCATCTTAAGTATTTGGTATTCTGGGGTCTGTTTGCTTGACTTGTCATCATGAATGTGATTGTTTTCCTCATTCCATTAAGAAAAAAAAAAAAACTCCTAATATTTTTCTGTACATAAAAATGTAGTTCTTTCCTTTTTACCCTTCCTTTTACTCTGTCCTGCATCTTGAAAATGGAGACTTCCTAAAATGAGAGAATCTGGGTAAATCAAAGAAGGAATCACTTCAAATTGTATATATGCATAAGAAATTTACGTCAATTAGCCAAACTTTTGATGCAAAGACTTCTGCAATTCTGTATCTCTGAGAATGGCCCACACTTAAAAATAAGTTCCATTCTGCTAAGTTTTTCTCTTAGATACCAGTTTTGGAAAGGATCCAGTCCCGGAAAGCAGTCACTCTAGTATAAACACCTGGCTTATTAGGTTGCCCACATTCATCTCCCCAGCTCACTATTCCAGCAAGATACCAGATATCTCTAGCATCTGGACTAACAAGTGGTCCTCCGGAGTCACCCTACAAGAGAAGAGAGAGATTAGTAATTAATATTCAGTTCATTACTGCAGTATTTTTTTTCTTTTTCTAGCTTGAGTTTAATGAAAGGGACGGTTTTCTAAAGTTTCCAGTGTGCTCAAATGCAGAAGCGATACCCCTGTCAGTAATTCACATAAGGAGGGTCCACTACTTAGAGTATTGGCTTACATTTGGGGGTCAATACACTGAGATTAAAGGCACCATCTCTTTGGAGAACAGTACTCTTATCCAGTACATCTGAGAAGATAATTCCTCATATTCTTTATCAGTGTGACATAGCTCCCAGAAGAAGGGTAGAGTCTATTACTGATAAAAAGCAGACACTAGAGTCAGACACCTGGATTTAAATCTCAAGTCTGGCTCTTCCAGCAGGCTGAGACCTTTAATTTACATATTCGTAATGCTTCTAATGATACCTACCCCCAGGGGATAATTTTGAAGATTATTTAAGACAGTAAGTATAAAGTGCTTAGCATAGAACCTGGCATAAAACAGAATTTAGTAAATACATATTTAAAACTACAAATTCCAGTTGTTTATGCCTTGTGAACTCTGGAAGGCTGTTTCTTTATATAGCTCATAAAAACAAGGCACAGGCTGATCTTTCCTCAAAATCTTGGGGTCTCTGTGTGCCCAGGGGGCTCAGCGGTTCAGCTTCTACCTTTGGCTCAGGTCGTGATCCTGGAGACCCGGTATCAAGCCCCACATCGGGCTCCCTGCATGGAGCCTACTTCTCCCTCCGCCTGTGTCTCTGCCTCTCTCTCTCTGTGTGTCTCTCATGAATAAATAAAGAAAATCTTTAAAAAAAAATCTTGGGGTCTCTATTACTGATCATCCATTACATATTCAGTACTTTATGGAGATCTTAATTAATTACATATTATCCCATTAACCCATGTAATTCTGGCAACAAAATGTAGAGTGAGGTTTCATTTTCTCCATTTTAGCAATGAGGAAACCAAAACTTACAGAACTTAAGTAATTTGCCTGATGGCATATGCTATTCAATGGCAGAAATGAATCTGAATCCAGAGCAATCTAACTCAGAAGTCCAGATTCTTTTCCCCTGCATTATATTAACTTCCTTGTGTATTTTCTTTTGGTCAAGTAAAAATATCAATTAATACTAATGGGAACTGAATTTGTAATAATGTGTCTGTAATTTTAAAATCAGTTAGCCAACAAATGTTTACCAATACCCTCAAAGTCATAGGAGATGTAAAAAGAGTGTGAATATATGGGCCTTGCCCTCAGGTACCATACAAATAGATCATTTTGATAATTGAAACTCAAGCCCATACGAAGGCAGAAGTAGATTAGGACAAAGAAACAGAAGATTCAAGAGATCACAAAATTTAAATCTAATTAATTGAAAGATGCAAATGAGTTGTTTTCATGCCTGCTAATATATGGGTTTAGTAATTTTGACTTTCAAGTCTTATTATTTAAGAAATACATTTTGTAAAGCTATAGCTGCCATGGATAGCGATTCCTGTGATGATTCTGAGCAAAGTAAATTAAAAATCTTCAGGAAAGAATTCATCATTCTAGATGCCTCTAAGAACATTTGTTATTCATGGGAAGAGGTCAAAATTTCAACCCTTCTGGATGACTTTGGGATTTGAGATCTCAGTGGATGAAGTCACTGCAGATGTGGTGCAAATAGTAAAAGATCTTGAATTAGAAGTGGAGCTTGAAGATGGGACTAAATTGCTGCAATCTCACGATAAAACTAATGGACAAGGAATTTCCTCTTACGGATGAACAAAGAAAGTGGTTTCTTGAGATGGAATCTACTTCTGGTGAAGATGTTGTGAAGATTGTTAAAATTACAACGAAGGCTGTAGCATATTAAATAAACTTGGTTGGTAAAGCAGTGGCAGAGTCTGAAACGATTTACTCCAATTTGAAAGAAGTTCTACTGTGGATAGAATGCTATCAAACAGCATCGCATGCTATAGAGAAATCATTCATGAAAAGAAAAGTTCATCTATGTGGCAAACTACATTATTGTCTTATTTTAAGAAATTGCCTCAGCCACCCCAAACTTCAGCAACCACTACCCAACAGCCATCAACACTGAGACAATATCCTCGGAGAGCAAAAAGATTACAACTCATTGAATGCTCAGGTGATGATTAGCAACTTTTAGCAATAAAGTATTTTTTTAATTAATTAATTTATTTATTTATTAATTTATTTATTTTTAAAGATTTTATTTATTTACTCATGAGAGACACAGAGAGAGGGGCAGAGACACAGGCAGAGGGAGAAGCAGATGCCCTGTGGGGAGCCTGATGTGGGACTTGATCCCAGGACCCCGGAATCATGCCCTGAGCTGAAGACAGACATTCAACCACTGAGCCACCCAAGGGTCCCAGCAATAAAGTAGTTTTAAATTACATGTGTGCATTGGTTATTTTAGACATAATGCTATTGCATACTTAATACACTACAGCCTGGTGTAAACATGACTTTTATATGGATTAGGAAAACAAAAAATTTAGTTGACTTGCTTTATTGTGGTAGTCTGGGACCCACAATATCTTCAATGTATGCCTACAGTGTTTCATGATGCCTTGTTAAGTTTGGATGGCACTTGTACAATTTTTAGTCTTCTGCTAAAAATTTAAACATATGAAGGAAAATAGTTTTGGAGTAGGTAGAAATGTGAGACTGAATTTGGCAAGAGGTTAATTCTGATTATACAGATCTGGAAGTTATTAAAGGGACAGCTGAATTCAGAGAAAAGATAGTTTAGTATATGGAGAATGGAGAAAAATTTCATCCAAGATCTGTAAGTCCTGATGGATCGTGAGTCTTAAAGAAAGGGAGAGAAGAAGATACCAAAATAAAGAACCAGGGGCATTGACTGGCTCAGTGGTTGAGCATCTGCCTTCAGCTGAGGTACCTGGGAGTCCTAGGATCAAGTCCCACATCGGCCTCCCTTAAGAGAGCCTGCTTCTCTCTCTGCCTGTGTCTCGGCCTCTCTTGCAGGTCTCTCATGAAAAATTAAATAAGTAAACAAACGAACAAATAAACCAAAATAAGGAACCAGAAATGAGTGGTGGGAGAAATAGGAGAGGAAAGCAACATATTTGAGGATCATAGAACCCAAAGAAGAATCATATTTTAGAAAGAGGAGGTAGCAAAAAAAAAAAAAAAAGAAAGAAAGAAAGAGGAGGTAGCCAAATGGCACTGAGGTGAGAAAGTAGGAAATCCAAGTAAAGACTTTTGCATATGATGTTACTAATGATTTTTGAGATTTTAAAATATATGGAACTGGTCAAGTTCAAAAATGGTGGACACTAGACATAAAATGGGGGGGGGGGATAACTAGTCCGAGAGATAGGGAAAAAATGGTTTCCAGAGATAGGAAAGCAGGGTTTTATAATCACAGAGTTAAACTTGGTTCCTTCTCTTTAATTCCTCAAATTTATAAGGAACATTCACATCTAATACCATCATTGAAGTGGTACTATAGAGTAGAGAACATATTTGCAGATGAAATTATTATGACATTTGGAATTTACCATAAATAGGAGCTGAGATATTTGAAAGAAGATCATAAATGATGATCACAAATGCAAAATCACAAGTGTTAGAGGCAAGTAGGATGAAAGAGATCAAGATAAGAGAAGATCTAGAATAGCTAAACTATGATTCTGACTGTTAAGAAACCAAATTAAAAAAAAAAAAAAGAAACCAAATAAAATACAATTGATTCTTGCTTTCACAGCAGTTATTTTTTATGGAGTTGCCTCAAACCCTGAATTAGTGAATACTGAATCATCATTCCTGGGGGATATAAAGGGTGAGATTTCCATAAGCCTCTAGTCATATTTTATCAACTGATCAATACATAGCCATATTTTATATATGTTCCTATATAAAGGTACATTACTTAGGATCTGTTATTAACTCATTAATGTTGAACTCATAGCCAACAGCACTGTAACTCATGCCTGAGTGAAGCTTACCTAACACATATATTTTCTCCATATGACATATCACAGTCTTCTTGACCTTACTGCATCGCTACACTTGGAGACTATTTAAACAGCAAAGTCACCAATAAAAAGCACAAAAATGTGGAAAATATGGCATTAAAAAGACCAAAAAAGAGGACACAAGTGTATGATATGAAAGCTGAAACAAGAAGGCAGATAATCTCTTTTTTTGACCTCAGGTGGGAACATGCACACTGGGTCACTAAAAATTTTTGCCACTCTGCATATGTTCCTGAATGATCACAAAAGTGCCTTGATGACTGATTTGGGATTTACAAACAAATTTTAGCAAATAGGTGAATTTGTAAGTACAGAATCTGCAAACAGGGACTCCTGGGTGGCTCAGTAGTTGAATCTGCCTTTGGCTAAGGGTGTGATCCCAGGCCAGGGAATGAGTCCCGCATCAGGCTCCCTCCGAGGATCCTACTTCTCCCTCTGCCTATGTCTCTGTCATTCTCTGTGTGTCTCTCATGAATAAATAAATAAAATTAAAAAAAAAGTATCTGCAAATAATGAAGATTATAGGTGTATTTTCAAGTGAATCTTTTATTAAATTGGTTTTATTTTAGTATTTTTATTCACAGAATCAACTTGAATTTTCTGTAGAATTTTGTAATGGAACCAGTCTATATCGTTCCATGTCTTCCTTCAGGGAAGAATAATCTGGGCATCAGAGCAGACAAAGAAATGCAATGAATTAAGTCTAATCTTGAGTGTTCGTCTGGAGAAAGGTCAAGTGGGTGAAAGAGTTTAATGTAGCATATTGAACAATGCTGAATTGACTGACCCAGAGGTAAAAGTTGGGAAAGGACAATGATGAAATCAGTCACGGATTAAGGGAAATAAAGCCAGTGAAAGCAAAAAACAGGTGCAGTGTGTATGCGAGGAAGAAAAAAACATGAAAAGTTGCCAAAAAAAAAAATTCTTAGAGATGAATGATATACCACTGTATGAACCTAGATTGGAAAACATACAGAATAGCATGTAATTTCAAAAACTAATTTGAGGCTTAAGAGTGCACATTAAGGGCAGCCCCAGTGGCGCAGCGGTTAGGCGCCGCCTGCAGCCTGGGGTGTGATCCTGAGGACCCGGGATCAAGTCCCACATCAGGCTCCCTGCATGGAGCCTGCTTCTTCCTCTGCCTGTGTCTCTGCCTCTCTCTCTCTCTCTCTCTCTCTCTCTGTCTATGAATAAATACATAAAATCTTAAAAAAAAAAAGAGTGCACATTAAACATAAGATCTATCAAATCACAAAATTAATTATAGGAGAATTAAAGGGTGTACCCAAGTACTGGCCTTGATTCTATCAGCAATGTGGATGAAGACAGTGGGCAAAGTCACATTGATGGTGCTAGCCTATATACTAAAAAGTGAAAGCAGGGCTCAAAATGATGTCTATGTTCTGGACCAAGATAGAATAGAATTACTTTTTGTTTAAGCTAAATTTAAAAGATAATAATTAATTTTTAAAACATTGGACTTAGCAATAAATATAAAAACTCTGAAAGGTATTTAGAAGAAGCCAGATGCGAGCTAGAAAACTTAGAAATGACTCAACAGTGAGCTCCCTGAATTTACTTTTTTGCTCCACTTATCCTGAACACAGAGCTTAGAAAAACATCAATCTATCAACCTGCCAACAGATGCAAATGAAAAAGAAGCCCAAGAAAACCTTTCTCTCTCCAGTCAAAGAAACAAAAAGGGGGCAACCAATGGAGGACACAAAACTTTTAGACAATATCCTCTCTACTCCAACCAAACACAGAAAGAACTGTGGCACCCTTCCCAACCCCCATCGACAAAGGCAAAATGGTGAGCCTAGATCTCTACCCCTACCAGGCTGTCAGGAGGCCCAATCCCCCACCACTTCTGGGTGTTAGAGGAGGCTGAGATGGAAACTGACTTTCATTTCTGTCAGGTAATGATGAAACTCTCCTCTCTTTCCTGTGGTACCCAGCTGGGGAGCATAGACTATAACTCAATGGAAATGAGGCCTAACTCTTTCACTAGGGTGATTTCAGAGGAAACCTAGTGGAAAGTCAGGGCTTTCCTCACTACCAACAGTAATGAGGCCACTACCCCATGATGTCAGTGGAGGCTGCAAGGGTGACAGTAACAAGGCTCTCCCAGCCAGAGTGGTATCAGAAGCTCAGTCCTCTAAAGGAGGTTTTCGTGGCAATGGAATAGTTCTCAACTGCAGTGATGGTTACACAAATCTGCACATGTAACAAAATGCCATTAAACTAGAAGCACACATTGCACCAATGTCAGTTTCCCAGCTTTCATACTATACTATATGTATGTGAGACATAACATTTGGGGAAATGGAGGTGAAGAATATATATGAGACCCCTCTGTAAACTTTCTATAAATCTATAATGATTTCAAAATAAAAGGTGAACAAAAAATTATGCAGCATACTAATAAGTCAAACTATGTACCTGGCACGCATCTCTTTTTCCTTTCAAGAAGCCCGCACATAACATTCTAGGAGTGATGGCACCATTGTAAGATTGGGGTTCATTACAGGTTTGAGTATCTATGAGATCCACCTGTGCTTGCCGAAGGTGATTTTGACTGCTACCTAAAGGGAAAAAATAGCCTTTATATTTGTAGATATACATATATTCTATAAACCTCAAGAAAATCTTTCATAGGGAGACAGAACATGAAAGACTCCTAACTCTGGGAAACGAATTAGGGGTGGTGGAAGGGGAGGTGGGCGGGGGGGGGGGGTGACTGGGTGACGGGCACTGAGGTGGGCACTTGACGGGATGAGCACTGGGTGTTATTCTATATGTTGGCAAATTGAACACCAAAAAAAAATAAATTTATAATTAAAAAAAAAGAAAATCTTTCATAATTATTGGATGAGACGGCAATATAGGATATGTATTTTTTTTCAGTTACAGTCATATTTGGGGAAAGACTTATTTCCTAACTACTTTAAATGAAAAATTAGGCACCTATGAGAGTACCTTAAGTTGTTTAAGTGACTTCCATCCTATAGTAATACTTAGAATGTAATTTCAGTAGGGATAATGGTGGAATTTTGATTCTCTAATCATCACAATTTAGGCATATTAATGATCCCCAATCTCTTATGCGGTTTATTCCCTAGTAAAGAGTTCAGATACGTTTACTCTTTCAGACACCTTACAAAGCACCATTCCTATAGTAATACTGATAGTAACCTAAAGCAATGAAGGAATGTATGTGTCTTTTAAATGACGTAGTCCACAAATAGGGCCTGACTTGCCCAGGTCCATATAACCAACCCACCAACATATTTTGGCATAATGACATTTCCATCCTTAGCTGGAAAATGCCTTAGGATACCAAATTGGGTCACTGTGGTTTGATTGCTCTTCAGATACTCACCATCATTTTGTAGTGCTCCAAATCCTGTCACAAACATCTCACTGCCTGGGGGAAATTCATGGGATGCATCAGGGAGGCAAATCCTATGTACTGCATTTGTGTAGGGAACAGGGCTAGAAAGCTCTGCTACTGAAATATCATAGTCATGTGATGGATACTTATATTTTTCATGGACAAATATCCTTCGAAGGCCTTGTTTCATCTTTGGAGGGTTTATTGTTACTCCAAAGGAAACAGTCCATCTGGCTGGGTCATTATACCTGACAAAGAAGTACAAAGAATAAATTCCACTTTACCATTCTACCAATGTAATGACTTGTATTAAACAATTTAGGCTGCTGGTGTCAATATAAGTTTTCTTTTTAAAATTATAGTTTCTATATATAAAAGCAAACTCTTTCTAATCTGCGAATCAGGCTCAGGAGTAACATCAGAGAGAAATGCCACAGTGGCATGGTTTTTAGGAGATACATGCTACTCTGCGTTTGAGTCGCTCACTCCAGATCCTAGGACTTTTTGACATTTCTAGGAATCAGTGATTCAAAGAGACATATGGAAAGCATATTCTATATGGAATCAAAGAACTAAATGTATTCTATGCACCATGTCCCCTACCCACGAACATACACATTTCTCTGAAAACTGCAAAGGCTACACATAAATATAACAAAGTATTACTATCCTATTTACATAGGCATTTTGCATTTGCATTGGGTTGAAGGTTGTATTCCAAGGAATGGAATAGTCAACTTAGTGGTATAATTTAATACTACCAAATTTCTTCATATTTAACTCTTTCTTGCCATGTGGGATTTCCCCACTGACCTACCATCCCCCTAGTCCCATCTCTGATAGATATACAGCAGAGAGATATGGCTCTTTGACATCAAGCTCAAAGTCAAAAGATGGCTTTAAAATTTATTTAAAACTCCTACTTCGGGGCAGCCCACGTTGCTCAGCAGTCTAGCGCCACCTTCTGCCCAGGGTGGGATCCTGGGGACCAGGGATAGAGTCCCATGTTGGGCTCCCTTGCATGGAGCCTGCTTCTCCCTCTGCCTGTGTCTGTGCCTCTCTCTCTCTCTCTCTCTCTCTCTCTTTCTCTGTGTGTCTCATGAATAAATAAATAAAATCTTTAAAAAATTTCCTTCTTCCTTTGACAAATTATTGTGGATAATTTATCTACATGTACTTTGATGCCATTTCCATTTTCAGACTATTAAACCTCTCACTAAGATTTATGAGTGTCCCACTCTTGGGATGTATATGTTATCTTTATATTAAACTCATCTCTTTCAGGGTGCCTGGGTGGCTCAGTCGGCTAAGCATCTGCCTTCAGCTCAGGTCAGGATCCAGGGTCCTGGGATTGAGCCCTACCTTGGGCTCCGGCTGAGCCGGGAGCGTGCTTCTCCCTCCCCCTCTGTTCATGCTTTCTCTCGTGTGCATGCTATCTCTCTTTCTGTCTCAAATAAATAAATAAAAATTAAAACCTTTAAACTCATCTCTTTCAAACTTCATGAGGTATTTCCTTCCTGCCAAAACCCGATGCACCTTGCTTACCCCAGTCATTCACAAGCCAGTCATTCAGGACTTACGTTCTAAAGCAGTGAGCGGCACTCACAAGCCATGTGCTATTAATTAAAGTTGCTCCACAGCGGTGGATTCCATCCCACTGCAGGCTAGCTTGCCACGGCCATTCACCCTCTTCTACCTGAGTCCCACCAACGATCCTGAGACTCTGTCTTGCAGTTTTACTCCTTCGTGTCCCACAGCCTGTCAAAGAGAGATGATGTGATGCCTTACTTAGCTGTTGCTTTTACGTATCAAACTGTATTACTATCTCAAATTTTTGTACTTTGTGCTCCAATAGTATCAAGCATTTTTTCTTGTTCTCACTTTTCCTTAAACTATAGCCATTCATTAATTTAATAACTATTCGTCTTAAAGATTTAAGTCAATCATTACCTCCTCTGGGATGCCTTCTCTAACAATTCCTCTGCCCCCAAACTGGATTAGTTATGGCTTTTATGATACTTCCATCATCTTCATCATCATCTCTATATATGTGTGTGTACATATATGCATATGTATATATGTCTGTCTGTATAAACATGTATATATGCTAATAGTTACCAGTACTAATTATATACATATTACATATATACTGTATATAAGTGTATAGTACATACACATAATATATATGTATACATATAATATGTGTACATATAACATATATATATATGTATATATAGCTTATAAAAGGGCTTCTTAACCTTGGCACCCTTGACATCTTGAGATAGATAATTCTTTGTTGTGGTAAGCTATGCTGTGCATCACAGGATATTTAGAAGAATCCATGGCCTATACATATTAGATGCCAGTAGCATTCCCCCTGCCGTCATGATAACCAAAATGTCATAGTGGGATCCTGTAGGGGTCAAAATTGCCCTAGTTTGAGAACTACTGCTTTAGAATTATGTATCCATACATTAGGTTCATACATCTAGTCTCATTAGAGCATGAGTTGCTTTAGGCAAGAATTATATCTCATCCATTTTATATCCCTTTTGCCTAATACACAACTAGCACACAAGAGTTTCAGAATAAATATTGGTGGCAAGAATACACACTATTTAGGTAACAGGATTATTCTTTGGTCCCATGTTTAATCAAGTTTGTGAATTAACCAATATTCTAAGCTGGTGAGTAGTGTACTTCTTTCCACCTTTTAAGATAAATATATTATCTACTAATTTTATACCTATTAAATGTATCCTCTAGATCATGGGGGGTGGGTACCCTGCTTTAGGGAAAGGGAAATACCAGGCCTAGAGTCAGTATTTTTAAAACATAAGTGAAAATATTATCTGGGCCTTCAGTAATTTTACCAATATATATCCCAACTCCATGGTTACCTATGATTTCTATAGTATGGAATTAATAGCATCATGAAGATTTTATTTAGTGTAGAATAACAATAAGTTTCTGCCTGTAGCTGAAAATTTCCAACATACAGATTACTTTTACATAATCTTTAGAAAATGTTTGTGAGAATATATTGTAGATATTTGCAGTAAGAACATTGAGTCTCTTCTCCCTTTAACAATGGTTCAAGTCACTTTTTTACACATCTGTCACAGGCAACTATATATCCACTCCAAAGTTTTCCCAATTTTTTTATTCTTTGGTAAGAAAATGTGCCTCAGAGAGAAGTTAAAGCATCCCGAGCTGAGCACAGACCAAACTTTATTCTGACCCTATAACATCACACAAACTATTTACAAAGTAAACCTAAATGATCCAGTGTTAACTTTTTACATTCAGGTAATGCAATTTTTAAAAATATATAACACTTACAATTGTTTATAAAGTTGTCTGTTTCTGTCTTGTTGATTTCTGAAATACACAGAAATGGTGAATAGAACAGGGCCAGCACATCAGAATTTCATAATGCCTCTGAGTACTTCAACTAGGAAAGGTGGTTAATTCTGTTATAAGACAGAACCTCTAGGTTGTAAAAACAAAAAAACAAAACAAAACAAAAATAGCAACACAGTTTATTATAGACAGAGTGTGGTCATTCCTTGGGAAAAGGACGATCTAAGCAGTGTTTCTTAAACTTTAGTGAGGATAACAGTCACATGGGGAGCATCTTTATACTGGCAATTCCCGTTCTTCTTCCCAGTAATTCTGATTCAGTAGTTTTGTGATGAAACACAGAAATCTGAGTTTCATACCAGAAAATGAGATGTGGTATTTCCTCCTTTTGGGGAATACTACTTTAAATCATGTATTGATTCCCTAAATGTAATGATATGTTTACTGACCATTATTTCAGATTTTTTCCTTTACTGAATTCATAGGCATAGCCCCATTTGTATAACACACATGAGTAGCAGGTCTATAAATCTGTCCCCCATTTAAAAATAATGTTATCCTTCTCTAATTTTTCTTTCTGCAAATTTAGGAAGACAATTTGCCCTCTTTTCAACTCTAGCCCATGGCTCTTTAGCTTATTGACTTCTCAATGATCAGGCCCTAACCCTATGCAAACACTAAGCCAACCAACAGATACATAAAACTCTATGCATTTAATGTCCTGATTCAGTAGAGTTCCAAAGACCAAAACTATTTTCTTTGCATATGGCAGAATAGGAATTCTAAATACAAAAATGTAAATGTTAATTTTTCTTTCAGTATTTAAAAGTGTTGATATGCTAGAAATCTATATTCTAGAAGTACTTCTTTCTGACTTTCTCTTCTGGCTGTTTTTGGGGAAAATGGCTCAAATAAGAAAGTGACCATTTATTCTCATTAAATATTAAATACCATCACCACTAATCTCCCTGTTTCAAATAACCTGTTCTCCTCTATCTCACCCTCTTCCTAGAGAAAGTTCTGGCTTTGCATGTTGATACTACTAACAGGGTCAGCTTAATGGATGTGTATCTACATTGGGTCCTGAACTCAGCATGACTTTGCACTTCATTAAATGCGCACTCTTAAAGTTCTTGATATTTTTTATTTCATAACTTGTGCTTTAAAAATAGAATAATAGAATAATGGGGCATGGTGTGAGCAGAAGAGATACACACAATATGTGTCCATGAATTCTTAGCTCTCCATATGCATGTATCATTCATGATACCCTATGAACTCAAGAATCCTGGTGAATCCACAATGTTCAGCAAACTCAAAGTAAGATAAATGTGTGATGTCTACCACTAAAGAACCAGGGAGCACTGTCAGTCCTATTTGAAGCACAACTTGCTTAGAACACAGAAAGAAGGTAAGCATTCTACTAGACACACACCAAGTGAGCCTATTATATCCTTTCTTGCTCCCATTATGTCTTTTTATCAGCCAATAGATTCTGCTGAAAATAACGACATAGAAGGATTTTTTAATTCTTCCTCACTTAAGCTGAAGGTAGATAGTATTGGTAAAATGTGCACATATCAACAGGGGAAACAAGAATTGTCAAGCCAGCTGTGTATACTGTTTCCATTGATCTGTTAGCAACTAAATTCGTGAATGTGTCAGCTATGAAATACAGCTGTATAATTTTCATAATTCTGCATACTTAGATGAAATTACATTCACATATGTAATTGATATTTTACAATATGAAGATGAATAATACAATTCTTGCTAGTAATTTAAAATTTTCATTTTTTCACTTAGAATGGTGTTAATTAGCAAATAAAAACACCATGGCAAGTCAAGAGAGACTGTAGAAAAAAGTCATATTTTAATACTCTTAACAGTATTTTTTTGTTGTTTTTTGAAAAGAGTCCAAAATTTTGTACCAGGCTGCATAAGTTATGTAGTTGGTCCTAATTACTCAAGCCTTCCTTCCTAAGCAAGCAGGATAGGTGATCATCGGGTCAGTTCTCTAGTTAGGTCTAACAGCGTTGATGTTAGCAACTTATGTTCCTACTTTCTACTTATACCATATCCAATACTGTGTCCACTAGCCACATTTGTCTAGTGAGCTCTTGAAGTATAGCTAGTCTAAACTGAATGTGCTATAAATATAAAATATACACTAAATTTGAAAGTCTTAGTACAGAAAAGAAAGAATATGAAATGTCTTAGAAATAATTTTTCTATTGACTACTTGTTGAAATAATACTTTGATATATTGGGTTAAACATCAAATTATTTAACTGAATTTCACATTACTTTCACTTTTTTATTGTGGCTACTAGAAAATGTAATATCATATGTTTGGTCCACATAATATTTCTATTGACTAGCATTGTTGTATAGCACACAACTTGACTCTTAACCAAACTTTACTTCCATTGAGGATCTCCTGTTTCTTATTTTCTAGTAACAAGGACCTATCCCTGCTTATTTTGTTCCCCTACCCTCAACAAAAAACTCAGACTTTTTAAATTAGTTGTAAAATATACCAAAAATAACTGAAAATACATTATAAACTTTTCATTGGTAAATGGTTTAAGGGAAGAAGCTGTAACAAGGTATATCAATGAAACTTGAAGGCAAACATGTGGATGTCATGACCCTTTCCACACATCATACCCTCAGAACATAAAATGGAAGTGACAGGAAGAAGGAGAAGAATATACAAAGCCATTTTCTTCACATAATTGGATGCTATAGCTGAAGTATAAGACCCAATACAGGAAAGAACCCAGGCCCAGAGGTAATGACAGACTTTCATAGGAAGCATAAGTTTAGGGTAGTATTAAAATACTTCATTAGTACCAATTTAAGCCCAAAAGAAATGTTCTGTTGTGGCAAGACTCCATAATTAAAGGACATCCAAAACAATTTTTAAAAATTAGTGCCTAAGGGGCACCTCAGTGGTTTGTCACTTGAGCATCTGACTTGATTTTGGCTCAGGTCATGATCTCAGGTCATGAGATCAAGCTCTACATCAAGCCCTCTCTCCCTTTGTCCCTCCCATCTTCCCCTAAAAAAAAAAAAAAAAAAAAAAAAAATCAGTGCCTAAGACCAAAAGTAACATGGAGCTGTTCTATATGTAAGAGAATTAAACTAAATAAGAGAAATAAACTTACTTTTAATTTCAACTGATTCAGGATCTAATTTAGGGGGTCCTACAGCATCTTGCAGCTTTTCAGGTAGAACATGTTGAATAATTTTATTGATGGCTTCAGGATCCTCAGTAGAGCGAAATCTAAAAATCAGCAGCATATGAGCCAACACTCCATGTTCCTCTTGACTGTGGACCAAAAAGAAAAAAAGAAAAATATGGTTTTAAAAGATATAGTTCATAATTAGATTTATGGTAATATAACAATCTATTTTTTCTTTATCATCCATGTAAAACACATACGCAAAACAAATCCATAATGTAATTGAAAAGATACAATTTATTTTCTTCTATATTCCTATCATTTATCACATATAAAATTTCCAACTCAGCCTCCCTGATAGTAAGCTAGTATGTTTACAGTCTCCCTTAACACCAAAATATCTAGCTATTAATATAAAAAGACACTCTCTTGTCAACCATTCAATACTATCCAATATAACATATGGTCAATATGAAATCAATTCTGGCTTTGGCTTTCAGGCTTAATTCCCAGTGGCTTAAATCCAATGATATCTCCTAAGCAACATCATGCTCTCCTAAACAACTTCTAATCGTAAGGATATTAGGAAGCTTAACCAAATCATCTTGACTTCATGTGATTATAATTTCAAGGTAGAGCATTAATTAGCCTTAGCATTGTTTGAATGAATTACTTGGAATCATCTTTGACCTCTCTTTCTCATTTTCTATTCTAGCCTCTTCACATACAATTAGTTCTCAGAGATATAGTCCTCACCATACAATGTGTTGACTTCTCATTTAACGTAAATTAATATATTATTAGTATTAATATATTATTAATATAAATTAAAACCTTATTTTTAGAGGTCAGCTTTGTTTACCAGTTATAAATTTGTTACCATTTGATGATCCATTCTCTCTGAAACAGTGCTTTCTTCAAATATACCCTTGTGTGTGCAAAGAGATTTATATATGTTTATCATAACCTTGTTTTTAAATATCAGAAAAAAATATGTAACAATCCAAGTGTCCATCAAAAGTCATTGGCTAAATCAACACAATGAATTGTTAAGAATATGTGTTATTTCTGAAAGTGGAATTATTGGAGAGGGAGTTTTGCTTTCTATTTTATTTAATAGCATGTTATTTGAATTTTATATATAAGTTTGTACTGTTTTTGTAATCTGAAAAAAACAAATAGGACTTTTTTTTAAAAAGATTTATTTATTTATGCTGAGTGAAGTAAGTCAGTTGGAGAAGGACAAACATTATATGTTCTCATTCATTTGGGGAATATAAATAATAGTGAAAGGGAATATAAGGGAAGGGAGAAGAAATGTGTGGGAAATATCAGAAAGGGAGACAGAACGTAAAGACTCCTAACTCTGGGAAACGAACTAGGGGTGGTGGAAGGGGAGGAGGGCGGGGGGTGGGAGTGAATGCGTGGCGGGCACGGGGGGTTATTCTGTATGTTAGTAAATTGAACACCAATAAAAAATAAATTAAAAATAAATAAATAAATAAATAAATAAATAAAAGATTTATTTATTTATTTATGATAGACAGAGAGAGAAAGAGAGGCAGAGATACAGGAGGAGGGAGAAGCAGGCTCCATGCTGGGAGCCTGACACGGGACTCGATTCCGGGTCTCCAGGATTGCGCCCTGGGCCAAAGGCAGGCGCCAAACCACTGAGCCACCCAGGCAGGGATCCCCCAAATAGGGCTTTAATGAGATTATTGTTATGTATCTCACCTCCTTTCACTGACTAAGCAACTCTGTACAACAATTCTTTCTTCTTTCTTCTTTCTCTTAAACTATTCCTATACTGACTAATAGAAACAAAAACAAACAAAACCTTCTCTCTACCCCAGCTATTCAATTTATGTCTCATCTTCTTATCACAGCAAACCTTCTTGAAAGGGTAAATTATACTCTGCCTCATATTTAGTTCCTTGCAAACTGCTACCTCCTCTTCCATTCCACTGAGTCTTTTTTCTACACTAAATGGCTTCCTTATTGACATATCCAATGAATTCTTTCCAATCATATTACTTGGTCTCTCAGGAGTATTTTGTCAATGCTGACCATTCCATGCTTGAAGCTTTTTGTCTTTCATGTCAGTGGTACCTTTCTCATGATTTCTCTTTTTCCCTTCTCCTTCCCTATTTCGTAGGCTCCTATTTTTCCCCCAACTCCAGATACCAAATACTTAGGTATTGTTTTCTTCAGATTTTTTTAAGATTTTTTTTTTATTTATTCATGAGAGACAGAGACAGAGAGAGAGGCAGAGACACAGGCAGAGGGAGAAGCAGGCTCCATGCAGGGAGCCCAACATGGGACTGGATTCCGGGTCTCCAGGATCATGCCCTGGGCCGAAGGCAGTGCTAAACCACTGAGCCACCCCGGCTGCCCCTTCAGATTTTCTTCATCATCATTTTTTTCTTTGCATTACCCTTTTTCTGAGAAATTCCATTTACATCCACACTTTTCAGTATTTTGAGTTGATAATGAGCAAAGGCTCATCTTGAACTCAGTTCCTTTTTCCTTCCCTGAGTAAGAC
This sequence comes from Canis lupus dingo, assembly GCF_003254725.2. Taxonomy (NCBI): domain Eukaryota; kingdom Metazoa; phylum Chordata; class Mammalia; order Carnivora; family Canidae; genus Canis; species Canis lupus. Next base: position 59,165,148 of record NC_064255.1, read on the forward strand.
CTGTATTTTAGGCTCATGTGTCTCCTACTATCTCAATTCAGCATCTCTAAGATTGATTTCATCTTTCCTACAAACTTGCATTTCTTTCTATTGATTGCAGAAGAAATACTAATGAGTAGAAAGATTACTGGGATGAAAAAGTAAACAAATTGGAAAGTGATTTGGAAGGTAAAACTGGTAGAACTTAGTTATTCATAAAATGTGAGAAGCCCGGGAACATGGAGGAGCATAGGATGATGTCCAAGTTTCCCATTGGTGTTGTTGGGTTTTACCTGAGTTAGAGAACTCTCTGTGGAATCTCCATGTGGAGATGTGCATAGTATATAGTTCTGGAAATCAAAAAAAGCAGTTTAGATGGAAATAGAAATTTGGATTTCAATAACATATGAGGTCACATGGGTGCATGAAGTCTCCTTGAGAGAGTGGAAATTTAAGGATTGGAGAAGTACATACAGATCCAAGAGAGAATAGTATTTCAAATGCCAGAGAATATAGACTTTTCAGAAGACAGTGGTCAAAGTAACACCACAGATGTCAGCTAAGTGATAGATTGAGAAGGAACTCTTGGAGTTTTTGACATTGAAATAATACTGGAAACAGTTCTAATTCTATTTTTGAAAAATACAAATAATTTGTATTAAGACAATATATTAATTAAGACCCTCATATAGTATTTTGCTTAAAATATTATGCTCTGAGCTTCTATTTATTGACGTTGATTATTAGATCTGGAATTTTCTTAGGTAAATATTTGGAGCAGAAAGGGGTAGAAAAGAAAAAATAAAACTGATAAAGAGAACAACCAAGAGTTTAAGACAAATATCATCTACTAAATCATTTTATATAGGGGACAATTGGCTATTAAACTAGGAATACGGTTTAGGTTCCTACTTATGCTAATTAGTTTCCAAAAATACAATTCAATAATATACCTCTGTCTCTGGAAATCCATCACCTTGCAAATGCTTTCTTATGTATTTAGAGAATTAGTAAAGCAAATTATAGCCCATGTCTTAGAACAGTTGTCAAATGAATGTTGGTTTAATTGAATTATATCATATCATTAACATTTCAAATAGTATTTATTACTGACCAAGTTAACAGTTTTATTTTTAACTTATATTCAGAAATTGTAATTTTAGATCTACATACCTGAACTTGATAATGTGAGACTTGACAAATTCTTCCCTCAATGGAGAGTTATGAAATGCATTTTTCACCTGTTCCAAAAATATTCAAAATATGTCAACAAGAATAATTTCCTGCAAGTCATTTTAAGCTCTATGGAAAATTTAAAAATAAAACAAAACAAACAAAAACAAATCAGAAAGCATTAACCAACATTTTACAATGCATTCAACTAGAAAAATCTCGAAGAATCTTTTCTGGTATTCTACTCAGTGATTTCAAATGAATCCTGTCTTAGGAGTTACAGTTTCTGGGAACGATAGTAGTGGGGCCAAGAGTGCTATTTGCTGTGGTACACTCAGAAAGATACTAAAAAGAATAAACACGTTTATTTTAAGAGGAAGTCTATATCTCATGCCCTGAGATACAGACTTACTTCTACTATAGATAAACAAAAGAAATGAAATAATTCTGCCAAGTGATGGTTGGGTCATAGATATGAGTGTGTGACAAGTATCACATGGTTCTTAAAACCAGTGGAAAAGTTGCTGAACATCCTGGCATAACCTGCACCTAATTCAGGACTCAGAATGGTCTTAGAAAGGTCTGTGTGAACTAGGATACTTAGCATAATATGTTCTGTAAGGTTTATTTCATTTTTAAAAAAAAATATTTTATTCATTCATGAGAGACAGAGAGAAAGGCAGAGACACAGGCAGAGGGAGAGGCAGGCTCCATGCAGGGAGTCTGATGCAGGACTCGATCCCTGGACTCTGGAATCACACCTGGAGCCAAAGGCAGATGCTCAAATGCTGAGCCACCCCAGGCATCCCTGTAAGGTTTACTTTAATAAGGCAGAAAAATGTATCTTGTGGAGATAATTCTTACTACTACAATTAAGAATTCTAGCCAACTTAAATTTTTAGTTAAACATGTCAAGTTTACTTGATTTCTTGACTTCCGTGTGTGACTATCGACCAAACACAGTCACAGCAAGCTGGTGATTGACTACAGAAACAATGAGCCTTTTTACTCACATTTTTTGTTGACTCCTCTTTCTTTGTGCCCAAGGGGAGTTACTTCAATTATGGGACAAATCAGCATAGTACAAGTGAGTCCCCTAATGACCACATTCACTTGGATATTTTTATTTGAGGGCTTATATTTAATCAAATAATTTCAAAATTATTGTTAATTTTGAAGAGTGTTAGAGTCCTATTCCTTTATACGTAAATCATTCTGGATGTTATAAAATTTATTTTAGTGAATGGTATAAAAGACAAGGAAAATAGTTGCATCTTTTCTTGACCATATTAGTTCCATTTTCTTTATTTTATATATATAGCTCTAGAAAAGAGTTTATTCAGATATTTCCCTGATTCAGTGCTTATACATACTGAATTTGTATTCAACCAGAATTTGAGCTCCTTCTTATCAAGGTATTGAAATCCTCAGGCTTCTAGTCTATCAAGTAGTTTTTAGGTGGGTAACTTCCATTATTTTCTTACTCAGGATATGGAAAATGGAAGACAATTTTGAAATTAGTTGAATGCCTTAATTTTCACAAACTTTGTGAAAGAATGAAAATCAGTAGTAGATGGCTCCAAAACTAGGTATCCCAACTTCTAGGTTAGGCTGTTTCCCATCACATCATACCACTAATTACCTCACAGACTGTCAGGAAAAGTCCAAGTGATTCTCTAAGTAATCTGATGGTGATTAGAAATTATGACCCAGGCTCTTGTTCTCTTGGCCTATACTGATCATTTTTCTACTTTTTAAAACATTTAATTCATCTCTGAGGATGAATGTTGAAGCCTTAAATATAGAGATGAGTATCCATGTGTCTCCTATAGACTTATGTACCCAAAAGTAATCCAAGGTCAGAAAATTTTGTTGTTGTTTTTTTTAAAGATTTTATTTATTTATTCATGAGAGACAAAGAGAGAGAGAAAGAGAGAGCCAGAGACACAGACAGAGGGAGAAGCAGGCTCCATGCAGGGACCCCAATGTGGGACTCGATCCTGGGACTCCAGGATCATGCCCTGGGCTGAAGGCAGGTGTTAAACCGCTGAGCCACCCAGGGATCCCCAGGTCAGAAAATTTGAATATGAAAATACTAGTCAAGTATGTGTCTGAATAGTTTCAATCTTGTGCTCAAAGGTGTCTTCTCTGAGATACAACAGTCATATTTTGGGTCATCCTCACATTCCCAGAATTTCTGGACTCTGCTGATCAAAATTGTAGCACTAGCTTTGGAAGAGTGAGTGGGAAGGACATGAAGTAAGGGATAAAGTTTACTTGGTTCAACCTTGCAAGGCATACTCTCCCAAGTCATGTATTGTCATTTTTGTTTTATATTTCTCTGGCAGGGCTGCTTCCCATTTTTCAAAGGTATGCAAGATCAGTTGAATGGATGTTTTGAAACCTAGGTACCAAAAAATACCATATAAAGTGAGAGCAAATGCCCTAGAAATGGAGGGAAAATGTGCTTACCATTGATTCAATTTTCTGACTCATTTCTGTGAAATTTTTAGAAGCCTCTTTTCCAAAGTCATCATACAGTTTGTTACTTGTAAATGATAATGTGCCATAGTAATTGTAGGTCTTTCTTTGATCTATGAAGAGAGGGGAGAAAACCATCATACTTTTCACCAGATGTGTGTAAAGCATCATTATTTCTATGTTTGGTGGTTGCTAGAAAGACTGAGACTAGAGAGAATGGCCCTACCCCAAGTCAACATCTCCATCATCTTGCCCTGAGTTCATGGTTATCTAAGAATAAAAGACACCAACATTCATCATCATAAGATTTAGAGTGTAAAAGCCATAAGTTATGCCTGGTGTTCCTGCAGGCTAATTAGTCATGTGTTACCCATTTCTGAATTAGCATGAGAGGCAGCAAGTCATGCCATCTGAGCATACAAACAAGAATGGACTTGGAAGTTTCCCAAGAGTAAAAGCACTTTTATATTGCAAAAGTAGATTTCTCCCAATTCAATAAACCATAAAACCATATCAATTCTGGCCACAAGAACTGTCATATAAGAAAATTTATTTGAGGTAAAGAAGATGAAAACGCTTGGTGTTCAGTTAGAGAGCTAGACCTACCATCTGACATAACCTTAAAGTGACACTTGGTTTTTACCTGGCTATGGTCAGGTATGGTCACTCCATTTATTTTCTCCCAACAGCCACAGGGATTGTCTTGTCTTGCCACTGGCTGCACTTTCTGTACCCATTTTAAGCAGCCCACATTTTTGGCCCACTGAAAATTAATGCATCATTCATCACCCTTCTATACATGAAGCAAGCATGGAACCCTAAGATTCATTCATTCAACAAATATTAATGCTGACTACCTTTTCTATGACTCTGTATTGAGTATTAGAAATATAATGGTGTGGGAAGCCCCGGTGGCCCAGTGGTTTGGTGCCGCCTTCGGCCCGGGGTGTGATCCTGGAGACACGGGATCGAGTCCCGCATTGGGCTCCCTGCATGGAGCCTGATTCTCTCCCTCTCCCTCTGCTTGTGTCTCTGCCCCTCTCTCTCTCTCTCTCTCTCTGCGTCATGAATAAATAAATAAAATCATTTTAAAAAAGATATATAATGGTGATCAAGACAGTTGTGTGTAGTTATTATAGGATAATGGAATGTACTTCACCCATCTTCGATTTCTCTCCTTTTCTCTCTTGCTTCTCATTCTTTCCATCTTCACTTGAACCCAAGAGGAAAAGGAAACTAACATTGGGCACCTGTGTCCCAAGTACATTCACGTATCTCATTTAATTTACCATATCTCATGAGAAGGCAGTATTGTCCACATTTAACAGATAAGGACTACAGTCTCCAAAATGTAAGTAAATTGCCCAGCCGTAACAAGACATAGCCAGAAAAGACAGGACTGGGTTTCAAGTCAAGGTCCAGCTCTCAGAGCACAAATCCTCTTTACGTACCACTTCTTGGGGTGGGAAAAACTACTGGAAATTTTCAAAAGAACTTTCTGGCCATCCAAAGGATTTGGTTCGAGTAGGAAAAGATTTGATAAGGCTGGGAAATGGCCAGTGATGCAAACAGGAGATGGATGGCAGCCTGAAAGGTCAGGGCCTCCTGGGAATTAGCCACCGAAGTGAGAGGCTAAGGAGGTTTTGCCTTTCTCCCTCTTTCCTTACCTTCCTTTCATTAAATGGCCTTCACCTGAATGGCCAGAGAGACCTGAAAGGCAGGCAAGACCCTGGAAATACACATAATCTCGAGTAAGGTTTTTAATTTATGGAAATATTGAACACTGGGTCTAAATTGAGCCTAAGAATCTGCATTGCTAACAAACTCCCACGTGATGCTGCAGGTGGCGGGACCTAATCCCTCACTGAAAAGTTAGTGTCTAGAGAGAAGAACTGACTCTTACATATTGGTCCTGTTCTCTTTTAAATTATTAGATTGATATATTTGAAACTGCCATTTATATAAGCCAAAAATGGTCAAATACCGACAATTTCATATGCTTCAACCAAATGAACAACTTGTCTGTAGTCAATATTTTACTTTGCTCAATAGACTCAAACAGGTCACTAAGTCAAAACATATTCCCAGTTGCCAGAATTATATGGCACGTGTAGTTGTCGGAAAATATTACTGGGAAATATTAACAGAAAAGTAAGAAAAATAAGGATGAATATTAGTTTGCTGATAAGTTTCTAAAAAGTTTGTGAATCTGTAACCTACATGGATGTTGCTCATAATAGAGTCACCTTCTGTCATTTAATTCTCAGAGGGGCAGAAATGCAGCCCCAAAGGCCCCTGAACACCAGCTGCACACACAATTCTATGCTGCCCTGGGCTTTATGCCAAATTGATGGTTTTTTTCAAGATGAGTTACCTCCAACTTAATCTATTTCTGTAACTCTTTAGTTTACTTTGGTTATCTAGCTATGCCAACTCCTAAATGCTTATATGCCATATTCACTCTATTCTTTGTGTCTCCAAACAGAGGGCAGATCACACATGCAAGACAGTAACACGTATCACAACAATCACTGTTTATTCAGGTGTGCTGTGTGGGCAGTGGATGTTGGGTGTTCCATAATACTGCACTGATCATCCAGACAATAGGGCCCAGAAGCAGGTTACTGGAAAAATCTTGCCAGGTTTTCATTGTTATGTGTGTGAGCAAGATGGCTTGGGAAGAGGCAAAGGGAGAAGCAGTAAGAAACATTTTCTCTCACTGAGGTAATGAGACCTCTAGCTTTACTAGGGATCCTTTGTGAAGCCAGACAAACTGAAGTCAGCTCCCATGAAAATATCATAGGTACGATTCACTAATCTTTATCATTCAGTATTCAATACATATTAATTAAGTATTTAATATGTGCCAGGATCCTGCTAATTTCTGGAAATACAGAAATGAACAAAATACAGTGCTGGGCATCTGTGGGGAGGAACAATGATGTCTACAGTATAATGAGATGATATATTCATAACAGAACTGTAGAATTAAAAAGTCATTTTAGCCACTTTTTTTTCTTTTTAATTAAAAACATGCTCCAGAGAAATAACCAAAATGTAGATACTCCAAAGTTTAAAGACTTGTGTGTGGGTAAGTTCTACCAAAAAAAAGTCTTTGCTTTAAATATTTTTTCTTCAAACTACCCCAAAATGATCTACCTTGCTTTAGAAATTGAGATTGGAATTGAGATTGTGTCTGCTAGTGGAAGAAGATAACCAATTTACAGATCATTATGTCTTTTTACAGGAGAGCAACTTGTGCAAATTCCCAATTAAATTAGAATCAAGTAATTAGCTTCTTTGGTTACAGTGTCTTGAACATCAAAGCATTAGGTAGTCACTAAGGGAGATACTAAGCCAATAGGTCGTAGTAGAGTCAACTAATTATAACTTGAGGCAGAGTAAAGGGAAACTTCAGAAGGGTTATTACACCCTGGAAGAACAGTCCTAAAGTACCCTGGGGACCTTTCTAATAACAGAGCACTCATGGTTCATCTAGTTGTGAGATACCTGATTACCACAGAGTTAACCTCTTTATAATTAACCTTCTCAGCATATCCTATCTCCTTTAATCACATGCAGTACAACCCAAGATGAGATTTAAAATAACAGAAATAGGCACTTACTAAACAATATATCATTATGAGCATTTTTCCAGCTTATTAGTACAGAATAGAGCCAACTTTTCTATGATCCTTGATGATGTAATTAACTTGGGGGCTCTCAGGATTTCAAATAGTTGGAATAATTTTAAATCAAGGCGATTGCCCTACATCCTCAAACAACTCAACGCTACCTCTCCTATGGTCTTTTCCTATGCAATATTTGCTTATCGCTTATTAATGAATATAAAATCTAGCATGCTATTCCCAGCAGGAAACATTGCTCCATCAAAGATAGAAGAAAAAAATCCTCTTTGGCTTGTGAGGATTGAGAAAAACAAGACCGTTTGCAAAGGATTCTTTGAACTAGCTATGCAAATGAGTTGCAGTCATGAATGAATAAGCCTGAGACAAATCAAAACAGGAGTGCACATGAAGGAATATTTGGGGGAAGTCACATGATGCTAGGGCAGCTCATACTCACTATATCTCACATAATGAACAGTAAGTCCAATGCACACCGCCAGAACAATCAGGGAGATAAAGGTGATGAGGCCAATAACCCAGGGCTCCAAACAAACTCTCTTCCTCTTCTTCACCACAGCTGGCCTGAGCAAGAAAGCAAATAAATGGGTTATATCACATGGTGCACCCCACCTACCCCTTAGGTAAAGCAGATATGTCCGGGGAATTCAGGACACTCAGGGTAGAGTCCCATTTTGGTTTAGAACACATCCTGGTTTGCAGGGTGCTGAAGCCAGTCCTGGCTCTGGTTACCTGATCTTAGGCAGGTAATTTGACATCCCTGTGCTTATTTCCTCCTCCATAAAGTGAAGATAATAATGGTAGTACCCATCTCATGGGATTGTCATAAGGATTAAATGAATTACTCTGTATAAAGTGTCGACGACAGTGTGTGACACGTAGAAAGTACCGTGTATGTGTTAGCTATGATTTACTGAGCTGGCTGTCCAAAATACTAAGTGTAGCACAGTTGGAGCTATGCCAATGTTTAAAGCCTGTTTTTACCATTCTAAAATCTTTTTTTTAATTATTTATTAATTTATTCATGAAAGAAACACAGAGAGAGGCAGACACACAGGCAGAGGGAGAAGCAGGCTCCCTGCGAGGAGCCCAATACAGGACTCGATCTTGGGACCTCGGGATCACACTCTGAGGCAAAGACAGACGCTCAACCACTGAGCCACCCAGGCATCCCACCACTCTAAAATCTTAAATGGCCTACAAAATACGTTACAGCTTGAGCCATACTGTTCCGGATAGAATTTCTAATTCTACCCTCTATTTGTCTGATTTATTTACAAACAAACTTTGAGGACACACTTAAGAGATAACCAGAGCTCTTTTCTAAAGAACCTGAGTGCTTGCACTCTAAACCTCAGTAACGCTACAGGAAATCCTTTCTGCGTAAGATTCCCTCAACCTCTCCCATTTATTCTGCCTTCAAAAACATGTTACTGAAAACTGTTGGTCAGCTGGGTTTTTGTTTAATTAGTATGATTGCTGTTCCCTTGTGTTATAATAGTTACTAGGCGAACTCAAAAGCTAGAATAAAGAATAAGAAGTCAGAGTTAGCTAAGGAGTTTGAATATGAAGCTGTTATTTTACATTTCTTGAGGTGTTTATCACCCTGGTACAATCCCTGGCATGTACGCTTATCTTCAGAGCACCGTCTGCTACGTGAGGACTGGGAGGAAGTGTAGTACTATCCTGGAGGAGCACAGGACTTCAATCAGAACCAGAAAGATTCTGAATCCAGCTCTTTCCTTAGCATCTGTGCAACTTGGACAAATCATTTAAATGCTGTGCTAAGTTCTTTATATGTTAATAAGGGACAGTATAGCCCTTGTGTCTAAAATACCTGATTGATTGTGGGATCCTCAATGAGATCATGAGTGTGAAACTTCTTGCAAACTGCAAAGCTATTTTTGCAATAAATAATTTTTGCTTACAAGAATCAAGGGGACTCTGTTTTGGGTTATGTAGGACCAACATGTGATATCATTTTGGTCCCTATCACACCGTCATCACACCCTGGCTCTGCCTTGATGTTTTGTTCTATGGGAACATGGTCACAGAAGTCAATATTGTCATTCCTGCTACATGACTCTGCTCCTCCTGAAGGCACTGAGATCTAGGGAAAGGCTCCAGAGACTCTACTTAGGTCTCCTGCCTTGTTCTTGTGATTTTCCAATGGGACTGTAGCCAAGGACATTTCATCTTCTTCTCCTCCATCTCTTCAATCTTCAGTGCTCCCTTGAGTGATATTCCAAACACCTGATCCTAAAATGGCAATTACTGCAAGATGAAAAGATCGCTCCATGAGGAGTTACTAATTTTTTTTGTGCAAATGTGCTTAAGAAACCTAAAAACGATCACTGTTTCTTCTTCTCGGAATGCTTGCCATTCACCTGTTGCAGAGAAAGGAGATGCATATGGCAGATGTAAGCAAAACTTTGGGGGAAATACGGGAAGGGAAGAGCTTTTCAACTGACATCAAAACATGCCAGATAAAGAATATGAATTTGTAATTGTAGCAAATGTGCTACAATTATCAAAAATGTATGATCATTGTGTAGAGTTGTAAAATATGGCAGAAGTTCTAATTGTTCTATAACTTTTAATCAAGACAGAAAGTAAAACGGAGCAGCTGGTAAATTGATGGGATAAATTTAGAAATATTAACATGGAAATAGTCAATGATTTATTAAAGGAAAAAATACTGCAGAAAATATGCATTCTATATTCCAGTTTTTTTTTAAAATAATGAAACTGTGTATGTACATAGCAAAATGTATACAGACACAAAATTACTAAGAGCAAGAACTGTAAGAGCAGAAATAAGAAAGAAACTTTAATTTTATTTACTTTCTGTATGATTGTGGATTCTTTTTTTTTTTTTTTAAACCAGAATCATTACGGCTTTTGAATTAAACAAAAGAGAGATTTTAAAAAGGTAAAAACAATTGAAAAGAAGATTTTACATCTTGTTTCTGGATTTCCCATCACAACTATGTCCAAGGTATTGATGTGTTCTCCTTTCCTGACCCCCACCTTTCACAACTATTTTAGTGATGCTGTCTTTGGTGGCTTTGGAGGAGACAAGATGGGTAGCATGGGATAAGAAAAAAAAAAATCCATCAAAAACACTTTGATAAACAATTAGGAGAGTCTTATTCTAAGTCCTGCCACCAACTTACTTACTGTATAATCTTGTACCACTAGATTCAATTCTCTCTCTTATTTTCTCCATGTCTAAACCAGAGGTGATAATTTCAGACCCCACCTAACATGATTAGCTATGTAGAGATAAAAACGATGAAGTTTTTTTTATTACTTTGAACTCACAAGCAGAAAATCATCAGCAAGGACTATTATTATTATCATCATTATTTTAATTATTAATAATAATGGTAATGACCACATTACTGAGATGCTTGTCCTTTGAAACATTATCCCTTCCCTTTCCAGTCTGTATGGCATTGCTTTTCAAACCAATCACCCTGCTTCTTAATTACTTTTTTTGTTCCTCTCTTAGAAAGAGATTCAATACTCTGGTAATGTGGTAGAAGTGTGCTCAAAAAAATAGGTAAAATGGAGGAGTAAATCCATATTACATATCAATATACCCTCGATTAACCCCTCCTGTATATAAACCCTTGTCTCTCTTGTAGCCTGTTGAAACTTAATCTTTTCAGGTAAAATCACCTTCAGACAGATTGGATAAATTCTTACAGCTTTGATGGTGTCAAATTTCTTTTTTTCTATGATTTTTCCTTTCAATTTGAAGACATATGTGATTAAATGATGAATATAGCAGTGAAAATATGGGTATATTTTTATAAGCCTAAAATTGCCAGAAGACAAGTAACATGCCCAGAGTTGTATTATCATTATCACTTCTTAACGTGTCATTTTGAGAATAGTATGAGGGACAACTGGCTGGCTCAGGGGTGGAATGTCTGCCTTTGGCTCAGGGTGTGATGCCGGGGTCCTGGGATCGAGTCCCACATCGGACTCCCTTTGGGGAACCTGCCTCTCCCTCTGCCTATGTCTCTGCCTCTCTCTGTGGGTCTGTCATGAATAAATAGATAAAATCTTTAAAAATAAAAATAAGAGTACTGAAAAAGAAAAACAGCAACCACAACAAAAAGGCAAGGGCAAAAAAATTTAAAAAAAAAAGATACTAAGGCAAATACACCCCTTGGCAAGCATGGAGAGTAAGTCATGGCTCAGAGTGCTGCAGAGGAAAGTTTATTGGAACAAACCCCCACATAACACCACCATCGTAGACTGATTAACAGTGGGTCTCAAACTCTTTGCTCATCCTCTGTAATGACAAGCAGCACTGATATTCTTAGACTACATGTTTCGTCAACCCAGTCCAGCTAAGATGTTTTTAAATGAACATGTGCATGGTATCTATAAAGCTGGTGGTTCCAAAGCATTATTATCAAGGTCAGCAAACTCTTCTATAAAGTTCCAGATAGTAACTATTTCGGGCTTTCTGGATCACATATTCTCTTTTGCAACGACTCAGCTGTGCCCGTATAGCCACAAAGCAGCCATAGACAATATGCAAACAAATGTGCCCAGCTGTGTTCCAATAAAACTTTATTTCTGTATACTGAAATTTGAATTTCATATAATTTTCTCTTGTCATGAATAGTTTTCTTCTTTTCAGCCATAGAAGTATAAAAATCATTCTTATCTCAAGCACTGTATAAAAACAAGTGGTGGACCATAGTTTACTGATGATTGACTTAAGGAATAGCCTACAAGTCAATGCTAATTGTGTTGGGAAGCCATAATAATCTTTTCACTTTCTAGTCTCATCTGCATGGCAAATTTAATGTAGTCTGTCTCCAATCCCATTGCCACTGATTTTGTTCTGGAATTCTCACTTAAACTTGTCCTATAGCTTAATAACAGGTTTCTCTTCTGTCTTCATAATCTCTAAATCATTCTGCATTCCAGACAGTAAGCTGTCTTTCTAGAAATGATGGAGCCAATGTCTGAGACTACTAGAAACTCAAGTTGGCCTTAGTTGCATTCATCTTTTCCCCATGAGCTTTCAGGCTCTTTGCCTTTGCCTCTGCTTGCCTCCTACATGGAGTAACAGAGTTTATGCTTTGCTTGCATCTTAAAAGCTCATGCGTATTTAAGAGCCAGTTCAAAAAATCCCCTCCACTTCAGTTAGGCTTACCCTGAGCATCACAATAAGGTACATATTTTGGGCTCCTTAAGGACAGGGACTGAGCCTTACTTATCTCTATATTCTCCAATCACATGCTCAAGATATGTTCATAGAAGGAATTGAATTGAAGTTGACTAAACCAGATTAAACTGACTATTTGTCCACACCACAATATGGGTTTTCATATCTCTCAAAGCACTTCTGGTTTGCCTTAACTTGGCATATTATACACAAGGAAAGACAGGTCGGACATTGTGGATTATAGTCACTATTTAAGTAAAACCCAATCTCCAGAAAACATTTTATATAATGTCAAGTTTGTAATTAATATTTCTATATCACCTGTGCTTAAAATACCTGATTTTCCAACTGTTATTTGATCTATCCACTGTAAAGTGTTATCATAGTATAGAAAGTGACAAATGCAAATGAGGGCACATTAATATCAGGAAACACATTATTATTTGAGGTTACTGAATATCTGCATATTATAATATCAAAACAAAAGCATGAAGAAAGATACTACAATGAAGTAACAACCTAGTACCTTATGACATTGTTAATCCCCTAAATCAGTCCTTAGGACTTAAAATGTCAGTTAATAAATATTCAATTTTTGTTACATTTTTGCAACTAGCTTATTTCTTTAGCTTATTGAGTTGTGCCTGCTTTTCCTATCCACACAAATACTTCAGGTGCTTTCTCCTCTGTGAAAGACTCAAACCAGCAGGCATTGGAGAGACCTTTAATCTTTCTTATATTTTGTTGAATGAGACTATAAAAATATACAGGGTGGAACTAAAATTTGTGTATGTGTGAATAGATCATATCTTTTCATTGCTGGGTTATTTTTTTAAAGAAATATAAATTACTTCTCATAAAATTGCAAAGAACATATTTCTGTCCTATTAATTGCTATAGAAACATACCTATAAAGTGTCTAATAACATCAGCCAGGCCCTTGGACTGAACTATGTGTGCATTCTCAAGAATGAAAACTATGAATGGTTCTCCTAGAAAAGTTACAATTACAACAAGGTAGTTGTCTAATTACCAGAAAACCATTTCCATTTTCTCTTTATAGCACTAAGATAAGTGGTAAGAAACCCATTGTTTTTATTATAAATATTTTAATTTATATTCCACCCTGTTCTAGATTAGCTTAAGGTAACTACTTATAAGGAGATACATACATATGAGTAAAGATATGTGTGTGTGTATATATATGTACATATATATATATATACACATATATATGAATGAGCAACACTAAAACCACATTAATTACCACCTAGACATTTCCTTAAATCAAGCCACAAAATTTGTAGCTTTCCAGCAGCCAACTCAAAAACAAAAACAAACAAAGCAAACGAGCAAACCCCGTTCAGGTACATTTTTCATGGCAACCACAGGATAAACAATGAGCAATTATTCAGTAACAATACAATTCTTTTCCTCATAAAAAAAAAATACTATGTAATGTAATGAACTATATTCGCTACAATATTCCTAATATTGAAACAAAAATTAGTTTTATAATACTCTTAGTGTTTCCTTCAATATAGGCAAGTGACATTAATTACTATTTAATAAAAGCAATTTGATAGTGTGGGGGAAGGGGCAACATGAATCATTCATACCAATCTCTATGATAATATTTTTAAATATCTGACAATACTCCTTAATTATTATTAAATGACTCCTTAATGGTATCTTCACATTATAAAGTATTTAAAGATTATTGAAATTGTAGGCACAAAAATAGAGTATTATTTGGTACAGTAGTAAGTTTTTAATGAACATTGTGACAGAAGACCCTACCACTCATTAACTGCTAAGTTAAGCAAAGCCCACAGCTTACCCATTCCTATATTTAATCAACCATAAAACTCAAGTGATAATATCTTTCTTTCCACCTACTTTAAAAGGAAGTTGTGAAGATCATGTATGCAATCATAAGACTTTGTTAAATATATGATTTATATTACTGGCAAGTATCAGTGGCACCTCAACAGTAAGGAATGTCTCTGATCTCCATTGTGTGATCATCAAGGTATTTATTAAGTTCCCAGCCAGATACGGTGTAGCACAGGAATCTACAAACCGAGATTCAGGTTGACACTTTGCCTGACCTCTAGAAATGTACAATCACAGATAGATATGGTACAACAAAGTTTAAAGATATTATTAAGTAATTATGTATGGGTTTATAGACTCATAAATTGAGCTATTTCATCTTTAATTCTACTAATATATTTGCTTTCTTTTCCTCAAACTCTTTCTACTTCAAGATAATAAATTGGCATGATCTCAATAAGGAACTTTAAAAGCGATGGTTTCCCACAGAAATGTTGAGAAGGGATGCCATTGCAGCTAGTCATAGGGAATTGTACACACTTGAAAACATGTAGGAAAAATAAAAATTAACAGAGTATGTAAGTATGTGGTGGCAGGTGTTATCAGAAGAAAAATAGCTGAGAAACCTAAGCTCAGAGACACTTTCGAGGCTGCTAATATAGACTTTCAGAAACTTTTTGTAATGTTAGATGTCTTCCTACCAAATCTTTCTCATGACTTCGTTTAGTTGCCTCCTATTACAATTGGCATTATATAGTAGCAATAGCTCTGAACTGTAAGACCAGTGACCTGCATCTTAGTCCTAAAGATTTTAGCTTAAGGATTAAGTCGTTTCATCAAAGTCTGAAGTTTCTTAGGTGAGAAAACTGAAAGTATATTCAACATCACATAAGTTCCAGCATCCCTTAACCCTCAATTTGTATGATGTTGAAATGTGCTTTCATTTTCTTCATCTGTTAAAAAATGATGAGGACTTTAAATGATCTAGATGCTCTTTAATTTCCACCAAAGTTAGTATTCCATGCCTCACCTAACTTAAAAATGCTTAACAGTTTTATAATTAAAATTCAACATTTACTAAACAATTAGCTTTAACGTAATTTTTCAAATGTGTCATTTTTCCGATTGCCACATGCCAGATGACTGGAACAAAATAAGGAACTGCAATGGATTTTAAATAATACAAGTTTCATATAAGGAAGTCATAAACTTTTTTTTTAAGATTATATTTATTTACTCATGAAAGACAGAGAGAGAGACAGAGACAGAAGCAGGCTCCATGCAGGGAGCCTGACGTGGGACTTGATCCCGGGACTCCAGGATCACACCCCAGGCTACAGGCACCGCTGCGCCACCAGGGCTGCCCCAGAAGTGAGATTTCTTGATCAATAAATTTCCTGCCCCTGTTGCTGGCCTATAATATATGGAAGTGTTGAGTCTTAACTTTTGAATGCGATACCACATTAGAACCATAAAATTATAAAAGAGGTATTATTTTATCCAAAAGAATGAAATAATTTCAGTTACCAATGCTCATGGCCTTAATTCATATCCGCAGCTCAATTTACATGGCAAATCTTCAGACCCATATATCTATCTACTGCCTACTGCTGATCACAATAGGATATACTTCTCATCATTCAAACTTAATATGCCTGTAGATACTTATAGGTGTCTACCCCAAATATTTTTTCTAAATAATACAATGTTTGATTTTTGATTTGATTTGATATTTGATTTGATATTTGATTGAGCACACGACCATCTTGGAAAATAGAATATAGTGTCCCTTGTCCACAGGAGTTACCATGTGAATAATTTCTGACTAATGGAGTCTCTATTCCAGAGGGTAGAATCTTGATGTGCATTTCCTAGCTAGAATGCGTATGTGCTAGTTGGAGCTCAGGCAATCCCGTTGAGCCATGATTTAGAGGACACATACTCATTGCTGATGGGACAGCGCAAAGGTAGAAGCCTAGATTTACTTTGCGAATCTCCCTACAGGCCTGCCTGCCTCCAGACTTGTTTATATTAATTCCATTTCTTATAAACCACTATTACCCTAAATTTCGTGTCCCTCATACATAGCTAAGTCTGATGCTATTGCAATACGCAAAACAGATGAGTTGCAATCAAGGTAAATGCCAGTTTTATGTAATTATCTTTGAAAAAAATTATCTTTGGGAAACTAATTTTTTTATACTTTATATGGGAAAGATGATAAAATATCCTTACTTAATATTCTCTGGCAGCTGAGTTTAAGATACTCTTTTGATTATACTCTATGACTTTTAGCAAATGACTTCCATCTTACTTCTTAGGGGGGATAAAGATCTGTCTGGGCTTTGGCATCAGTTTAGATTCAGTTCTGGCTCTGCCTCTCACCCTCTCACGCACTAGGTGGCTCTGAAATTACTCTCTCTCAGTCTACATTTCCCCATCTACAGATGGGGCTAATGAAAGGCCTAAATATAGGGTTCTTCTGAGGGTTAAATGAAATAACACCCACAGAACAATTGGCATCAGGCCAGGCACACAGTAACTGCTCAACAAATGTTGGCTGTTGTCACTATTTCCTACTTCATGATGAGAAATTAATTTGTTTTCAAAGTGGGATGAACAATCCCTCAAGTTGCCTCCTGTGTGCCTAAGAGGATAAGGAGAAGATAGAGAAATGAGGCTCCCAAGCCTTAGTGCCACTTGACCCAGAGCAACTCTGCTCCATGTGTCAGGGGTTTACATTAGGTCTTATGTGCAAAAAGGAATTCAGCTGAGAAAGATGCATGTTCCCATACCTCTGGAGTATGTCTCCAGCTCTACGAATCACTTACTCAGAGATTTGGAAATCTCAGTCTTCCTAATCTTTGGCTTCCTATGTAAAAATTCATGGTAATATTAAAATTATCTACCTTAAAGGGTTGTTGATAAGTACCAAATAAGAAAATAAATGGTGGAATCATCTATATGGAATATATACATATTTTTTCCTACTCTATGTACCCTCTCTGAATTTTGCTAATGCAACCTGACAAGCTTTTAAAGTGAACAACTAATTTTTAAAAGGCCATATATTTCTATGTACATACTCACTCAAATGTAATGGTAATAACAATAACAATAGTATTTCCTGGGTCATGTAGGAACATATTTCCCGTGTTAATGTAACTCTTCTATTTGACAGTATTGGATTCAGGTTGCAGGGGAACAGGAAGATCAGACTCTATCTCATCTCTAGTACGACTGACTCACACATTCCTGTAACCACATGCAAATTACCTAATCTTTGAAGGTTGTATCCCCTACTTTATAGAATACAGATAGCAATACTTCCTGCCTACCAGACTTGAAAGTCTACTGAGAAGACTATCCATTGAATAAGAGCATTGTTTTTTTGTAAATATAACTTTTGTATCTTTTGACACAATGAGACAGTTAAGGCATCCTACCAGTGGAAACACTGAGGTGGATACAGGGGACGTGAAGATGGTACAACACTGTGGTTAAGGGCATAGGTTTGGAGTCAGATAGACATAGATTAATTCCCAGTTCTGTCACATATTACCTCTGGGCAAATAAGGTTACCATCTGAACCTCAATTTCCTCATTTATAAAATGGGTATAATAACATAACCATAGGTTGCTTTAAAGATTAAACACCATGTTTTAGAACAGTAGTTGGCACATAGGACATGTAAAACAAATGACAGCAATTATTATTTTGTTCTGCACTGACTCACAGTTTGACTTTAAACAAAGGGCCAAATTCGTCTGTATCTACTTTTGTAGCTTTGAAAAAGAGATACCATCTGACATCTACAGATGAAAGATTGCAGGATAGAATTTAGTGATGATATATGGTACTTTGGGTTCCCCTAAGCTTAGTTCTATTATCTCAGAATTACTATTCAAAAAATCTCACAAATTGCCCAACCACACAGACCACGTATGTAAGTGGGAGAAGTTTGGGCTTGCAGATTCTGGCATGACTTGGTGTCTCTACACCCATTTTCCCCCTCAACCTCTTAAAACTTTCCTATTCTCTAATCCACTTGTTTCAAACGTATTTAATGATGCTTGAAACGGTGAGAGCATTCTTCCTAATTCTCACCCATCATCTTCTATGAGAACATGTGTGAAGGAGTGTGCTTCGAGAAGTTCTTTGTGCATTTCCTCTAACACCTAATGCTAACCAAGCCATGAAAGGCACCCAGAGCACCCATTTTACCACCTTCCATCTTAGAAGACCTGCTCCACAGCTGCCCATGTCACCCTCTCTCAAGTACTAAACACATCAGGCATACTTATAAGTCTCAATGCTGATATGGAAGTATATGATGTTGCTGTTTTTTCTTGAATATTTCTATTTATTCCCTCTCTGTATTGAAGGAATGACATATTTTTGGAGGAAAGCAGACAACAATGAAAAAGTAACAATAAGGTCCATCGAGACAATTCCAGCTACCACAAACCCTTATTTTCTTCCATGATAGGCTGCACTAAGTGAACTTGATTTTCACACAATAGCAAATGTTGCAATCCTCTTTAGAAAACAACGAGGATGCAATTGATACGCAATACTCTCAGTCACTGATCACCTTTGAAATAGGGCGGCAAATTTAGGTCATATTTTCACCTTGTTTAAATACAGTTGCAAGAAAGTTTAAAAAGGGCCGTCCAAGCATTCCTTAAAATGTTTCTAAAAACCTATCAGTGAAAGTAAAATTACACCACCACATCTTCCTCCTTCAGCATGTATGTATATTACTTCATATCAATCTGCACACGATCTGTTTCTTTGCCCAGACACTGTATACCCATTTATGCCTACATATACATACATACACAACTCCTCTACGTCTCTATCTGTGTGCATGTGTTTGTGTGTGTGTGTGTGTGTGTGTGTATTTTCCCTTTCTCTGTCAGAAGGCTGACAGAAACTTTCCAAAGACTCTTCCTTTAGCTCCCCGCACATGATAGACAATGTGTTCCAGTAGCAAAACCATAGACTTTAGAACCAGGAAGGCCAAGATCAGATTCCAGATCCAACGCTTACTAACACTGGACAATGTGAGCTGCACTGATTTCATCTTTTAAATGAAGCAATCACAGGAAGTGTTTCTCAAGGTATTTTCAAAATTAAATTAGATAGCATTTACAAAATGTACAATACGTAACAGGAGCTCAACAGGTAGTTTTCTTCCACACAAAATTTAGTATACAATGAGAACTCACTAAAAGTTGTTACATGGACCAGGACTGATCGTGGCTGAAGGAGAAGTGAGGCCTTGTCAAAACTTGGAGCAGAATCCCATAGCAGCTCTGGGTCTAAACGTCAATATGTCAATACAATCCTTCAGTATCACTATTGACTGACTTCCAGTGGGGGCAGCGAGGGGGAACATATGCTCGATTGGTTTTATGTTAAAGTTTCCCTGTAAGCAGATTTTTTTTTCTTTAAGATTTTATTTATTTTTTTCATGAGAGATACAGAGGCAGAGGCTGAGACACAGGCAGAGGGAGAAGCAGGCTCCATGCAGGGAGCCTAATGTGGGACTTGATCCCAGCACCCTAGGAACACGACCTGAGCCAAAGGCAGACACTCAACCACTGAGCCACTCAGGTGCCCCTATAAACAGATTTTAATCCAAACTAAGATCCTCCGTGTTAGACACAAACTCTTCAAATCATGTCTTATCCTCCCTTCAGTTTACCATACTTCCTGAAATTATCCTCTCTTCCTTAATCATCACTACATTGCATAAATGAATAGTCTTCTCCCTTGGAGGGAAAGGTGACTAGGGAGAGATCACCACCCATTAAGATATAATTATACCAATTTAAATAAAACAAATGGCTACCTCTTTTAAAAGCTGGCCTATTTCATTTCTGCTTTATTTTCCTTCTGTCTTACAAGTCCCTTTCTTTTTTGTGGCTTTATACTGTATCAGTTCTTCTCAAACTTTAGTGTGAATAAGAATTATCTTGTACTTTTAAAAGTATGATTCCCATGCCTCAACCAGAGAGTTATGAGAATTTCTAGGATGAGAACTAGACTTTATTTTTAATGAGCACTCAGTGAATCTAATGGAGGTGGTCCATGGGCCACACATAGACTGAGTGGTAGATCTCACCCTACTGAGTAAAAATTAAAGTTGTCCATTTTTTAAAATTTGCATATTACTCAGATCATCTTTGTGTATGTAAATTTGTGTAGATATTGTCCATAAATTCAGTCTGCTTATCTTTAATTCAGTGGTTGCTGACGACTAGAGTTAACATATAGCCCCATCATCAATAAATATTTATTTAATAAATTTATTATTTAATAAATATATTCTTCTATTCCCAAATCTCTTCCCTATAAACTTATTCTTGATAACGTTTTCTTTAACCTTCTGCTCTGTGTATTTTTATAAAATCCATGTGTTACTCTCTTCATGCTGAAAGGATAGTATAAAATAAGAGTTTGGAGGAAATGGTAACATATAAAGAATACTATTTACCTGGTCCAAATTTCTTCTTACTTTTAAATTCTAAAATGGTGGTTTTCATTTAGAACAGGTGAAGTGAGGGAAGGGGCTCTTAGAAATTTGGGTAAAGAGGAAGGAACACGCCATTTGATAAAACCCCTCAGTGCTTCTTAAATGTCTTCCCAGTTATGAGTCAATAAAAAGAAATTGTCTACATATTCCAATTACACCTCTTTCTCCAAAGCACTCCTGTTGGTGCACTTGGTCCTGCAAATGTTTACAGTAAATTTAATCCCTTTCCACCCAAACCCATTCTCTTAACATCTCCTAGACTGACAAACATAGATGTGCTCCACTTTTCGTGCAGCTTTAGATCAAGGAGTTATTTGTTTCTTTATTTTTTTCCTTGAGAGAGATCTTCCCTCTACTCTAAAGTAGGATTAAAAAATAGGTACATCTTTTACTTCAAATTAGAGACTATTCTCAGAAAAATGCATCCTATTATAGCTCTTCTACACAAATTCTAGACTCATTCATAGCTAGCATAGACAAAGCCTGCAATCTATTTAGTATCTTGAGTTTGATAGAGATTATAAGTTTAAATTAAATCACTCTTTTCTATAGTAATATTCTTAAAGTTAATGTAAAAACAGTGGAACAGAAAAATCACCGTGGATTATAAAGAAGTACTCACAAAAGACAGGGAACCTTGAGAAACTGACTAAATTGGTTATGTCTGTAGCTCTTAGTTGCTTCATTAACATGTATAGAAGAGTATTAAACTTTTCATAATAAGTATGTGGAATTTTCTTTCAATGATAGAACTTGAGTGTTTTTCCCTATTACGATTCCACTGGAAATTGTACACTTCCAAACCATTTCCTTCTCAAAGTAGAATATTTTTTAAATGATATACCAATATATAAATGAGAGAAAATAAAATTTTAGCCAAAGATAAAATTATTTTTCAGAGCCAAACTAGTACATGGAAACATTATTATTGTTTAGTTTCTGACTTTGAATGAAAACAACCTCAAAATAATTATGACTTACCTGCTAGAGAAGAGATTGTGGCCAAGTACATCATTGGGTTTATTTTTTAAATCAACTATAATAATTTAATCATATTGTCTTCTTAAATTATTTCTTATTCTTTCAAACCTCTACAGTTTTTAAAATTTAAGCTATTTAAACAGAAATGAATGTAATTTTGATCTGCGTGATCTCAGATTTATTTTTTCATCTATACCTCTGAAAATAAGAGTATTTTCTCAATAAAACAAAGTCCAAATTAAAAACACGTTCTATGCTTGAAACTAACTTAGCTAACTAAAAAGACAGCTGTCAAACTGGATATACCTTTATCTTTTGTTGAACTCATCTGAAAGAATATAGAAAAATACTTGGGGATGAAACCTAGGATGACAGGGAGCAGTAATATAGAGAGAAGAGAAAGGTATTTCTTGACACAATTTCATGTTAAATATCAAAAGTATGTTTCTGTATTAAGCAAATGAGAAATAAGAGATCTACACATTCCCTGGTGTGGTTCATGCTATTTTAAACTACAAGTGAACTTAAGACAAAGAAAAGGGAACTCACCGATACATTGCTGACCAGCAGGAAAGAGTCCAGTGGAGACCAAGGTCTGCAGTCTAGTGTGTACATCCAGGCTATATCAGCAATTTTGTGGGCTGGATTGAGGTGAAGAAAGAAGTCACTAATGATCTAAATAGAACCAGTCTGACAGGTCTTGGCTAGTGTGGTGGGAACTGTTTGTGTGAGTAGTAGGACAAAGTCGAATTTTATAAGGAGTGGGAGAACATAAATAATTTATAAGCACTTTCTAGGAGTGGGAACTTAGAAGCTATTGCCTTAAGATTATACTATATTAAAAATGTTAATGTAAACCAAATTTGTATAAAGGCCAGATGTTTAAATCTAAAAAGAAATGTTAAAATCATATCGCTCAGCTTCCTCATGTTTTCATGTTCCTTCATGTTTTCAGTGAAGAAACAGATTTAATTAAGTTAAATAACAGTCAAAATCACATACTTTATAATCCACCAAACCAGGAGTAATACCTATATTTTTTTTCAAATTTATCTAACATGCTTTCCACTATACCCTGCATATAATGAAAGTTTTCCTTTGTTATAGACTAAAAGTCAGCTGTTGAAAATACAGTAGAGACTAGAAGAGTATTAATATCTTAAAATTACGTGACATCATTTTTCTAGAGAAGTCAAGTTGTTTATAGATATTAACCCCCAATTGAGATAGTATATTTCTTTCACTGGAGACAGGCATATCAGCCAACAATGAGTCATTACTGTCTTACTTCTGAAAAGTAAGTAATGTATTTAAAAAAATGTCTGTTCATACATGTATATGCATATATCTGTGTATTTGTGTTAGGTATAATCTTTAAATCACCTCCTTAATCCCCATAAATGAAAGTAGGTGTTTCTTCTCTGTGCTCTCATGGCATCTTGATGCTTACTGTATTTAGCTAGAATTTTTGTATCTCAACTCTACTAGACTGAATTATTTTTTTTTAAGATTTTATTTATTTATTCACGAGAGACACAGAGAGAGAGAGGCAGAGACATAGGCAGAGGGAGAAGGAGGCTCCCTGCCAGGAGCCCGATGGGGGACTCCATCCCCAGACCTGGGATCACGCCCTGAGCCGAAGGCAGACGCTCAACCGCCGAGCCACCCAGGCGTCCCTACTAAATTGAATTCTTAACAGATACTAACCATATTCTTAACATATATGGGATCATAAAAATATGCATAGAAAGAGAACGGGAAGGAAGGAGGAAGAGGGTATGTGTGACCAGTCCTAAAACTCACCATAAAGAAGGCAGATTGGCACTGCTATTTATTTATTTATTTATTTATTTATTTATTTATTTATTTATTTATTTATTTATTTATGTATCTATCTATCTATCTATCTATCTTTCTATCTATCTGTTTGTTTATTTATTTATACCGTTGAATATTATTACCACACATCCATTTAGCCAGTGGCTCATCTAAATGGATGCAGAAGTTGGGATCTGTACTGTGTGTGGGATTAGGCTACCAAGAATTAGAATTACTCTTTAGCAGTAACTCAAGAAACACCTATGTTGGGACATACTTCTTGGGACTAGAAAGAGCATCGAATCTACCCTTTTTATTATGGCCAATGGATCACTTAACACTGAAGAATAGCATGTATACTTGCTTGAAATTATCGAGCATGCAGTACCAGGTTTCTGTCTACTCACTTGAAAGTACAATTTAGCCAAAAATAAAGAGGCAGCAATAGTGAAGTAAAAACTTCCAGATTATAAAATTAAAATATTCCTATTATACAGCCATTAAAAAGTGAAATCCTGGGGATCCCTGGGTGGCGCAGCGGTTTAGCGCCTGCCTTTGGCCCAGGGCGCGATCCTGGAGACCCGGGATCAAATCCCACGTCGGGCTCCTGGTGCATGGAGCCTGCTTTTCCCTCTGCCTATGTCTCTGCCTCTCTCTTTCTCTCTGTGACTATCATAAATAAATAAAAATTAAAAAAAAAAAAAAGTGAAATCCTCACTAATAAGATGTTAATATTGGCTTAATAATGCTATATTCTATTTTATTTCATATTTTTTAAGATTTTGTTTATTCATTTGAGAAAGAGACAGAGAGAGCACAAGCAAGGAGAGGTACAGGGAGAGGGAGAAGCAAACTCCCAGATAAGCTGGGAGCCCTACCCCGGGGCCAAATCCCAGGACATGGAGATCATGACCTTAGCCAAAGGCAGACACTTAACCATCTGAGCCACCGAGGTGCCCCTATTTTATCTCATATTGGATGAAAATTTTGATTAGACTCTTGTTTTCAAGGAAAAACAGATCCCTCCTGAGTATAACTTTGGGCCAAGACCTGGTCAGACTCATTGTAACAGAATCTCATGATTTTTTTTCTTCACTAAAATCCAGATTCCAAACTCAAATAAATTCTTTATATGGTCCTATGGTCGTGTATACTTAGAGTTATGCACACCTAAAGATGTAGATGCAGAAAAAGAGAGGACTTTCATGATTTTTTTAAAACCCTATGGATATATGCTAGAATTATAGAAAACTAGAGATTAAGGATATGCAAAGAGAAGATGAGTGGATGTCAACCAAAAGATAATCATTAAGTACATCCTTCTTATGTTAATGACCTTCATTCAGGCTGCTCAAAGACCATTTGCATGTGTCATCAAATTTCATGATATAAAAAAAAAACAAAAAACAAATTTCATGATATTACTTATACTTTAGTGGACATCTGAAGAATAGAGAAAGAAGGAGGAATAAAACAGACTGAATTATCCACCAAATGGAGCATTTCATGTATTTAGGTATTTTCTTAATAGTTATTCTTAGAGTTGTAGGCTACAAAGGCAAAATCAATCGTCTTTAAGTTTATTTATCTCTAAGAGGAAAAAAAAGGATTTTAGAGCAAAAGTTTGTCTTTCATTCAAATATTTATTTTCTTCATTGCTGTTTGTCTAAAATCATAAATTTTATTCTGTAATCCTTTAACTCTAAACCGTGGTGTAAAGAAAATGTATTCAGAGTTTTCCTCTTCATGACTGAGATCAGGGCAGTCTGTCCCATGTCCTTTCATGCGGTGTGGAAGCAGAGTCAGGAGGAATATATTTGTGGCCTTGAATCTCTTGGAAAATCTCAGTAAATACGTTACGTTGCATAACTAGTAAAATAACAAGTTGACCACAGATATTTTTACTACCCAAAAAACTATTGCATAGTCCTTCCCATACTGAGCAACGTCATGGCAATGAGGCATCTGATGGCCATAAGCATGAGTATACTAAAGAAATCTAGTGCCAGTGTGGCTAGTCATGGATGATTTTTATCATTGTTTAAATATCCCCTAGCTTGAATCAAGTTCTTTTATGTCTGGTAATATATGGATGCTTATATATAATAATATAATTAATTTATGGAAGCTCTCAAAGTTATACCTAGGTTATGTCTCTGTAATGCTAAAGCAATCCTTTTATTGGTCAATTTATTGGGTTGTGCATTACAGACTGACCAATATTAAACAAGTGAATGAGCAAGTTATCAGAGTAGACACAGCTATTGTTATCTGTGGCTCCATTTCCTCCTATCGTGTATTGTTTTGAAGGTACTCATGCACCTTAATTTTTTCAAGCTGAGAAAACAAAGAGCACCAGTATAATTAACCTTTGGACTCTATCCAGTAAGAAGAGATCATGTAAGAATGCTGCTGGAGAACTAGCTATCACTCAGTCTCCTTTTCTCTGTCTTATTTTCTTAGCCAAAATGTGATTTATTTTTCACTAACCGGTCAGTACCTGTCTCTGAAACTCTTTCTTTTGCCCCTCTAAGCCTTTTCTTTTTTTTTTTTTTAAGATTTGTTATTTATTTATTAATGAGAGACACAGAGAGAGAGAGACACAGAGAGAGAGAGAGAGAGAGAGAGAGAGAGAGGCAGAGGGAGAAGCAGGCTCCATGCAGGGAGCCTGATGTGGGACTCAATCCTGGGTCTTCAGGATCACACTCTGGGCTGAAGGCGGCACTAAACTGCTGAGCCACCCAGGCTGCCCAAGCCTTTTCTATTGAGTGTCATCATGTTGTAGTTGTTTCTCAGTCCATTTCATCCACAACTTTTTCAATGGAGAAGACTATACCAGCTAGCCCAGCATTGGCTTTTAACCCAGCATTGCACTCAGCGTTTATGGTATTGCTGTTAGGCTGCAACTATACTTAAAGGGAAGGGGGCAAATGACAACAGATGACTTCCTGCACTTTCAGCTGGTTGGAGGGTACCACTCCCATTTCGAACATCTGGCCTTCTCTGCAAAGACTGTTGTATACTTGAAGTAAAGCAGCCAAACACATTTGGCCATAGATGGAACCGTTTGCCAAAGAAATTTCTGGTCCTTCCCCTTCCCTTAACTTTATCAGGGAAGAATCCTTATTTCAAGCTTGTTTCCCACAAGTATTTGGAAGTGTTTTTGAGGAAGGGGACTGGGATAAGAAATCTGTCATGTAGTTAAATAGGCAAGAAATCATATTAATACTTTTTTTTTTTTTTTAAAGAATTGGTTACCCAGAGCACCTGGGTGGCTCAGTGGTTGAGAATCTGCCTTTGGCTCAGGTGGTGATACCGGGGGTCCTGGGATCCAGTCCCACATCAGGCTCCCCACAGAGATCCTGCTTCTCCTTCTGCCTGTATCTCTGTCTCTTCTCTCTTTGTATCTCTTATTAATAAATAAAATATTTTTTTAAATCCTCAGTAAAATATTCTGCTATAACTATCTTCATGATGCTGGGGATAGTTTTTCTGGGTATTTATGTGAGGTATTGCTAAGGTTTATAATACATAATGATACATACAGTAAAAACCAGAGATGGGTTTTTATAATTAATAGACAAAACAAGCTAAAACAATCTTGTTACTGTTAATTTGTTAGAATATACAATACAGACTAGTTAGTGAATGAAGATTTCTGGATTCATTTTCCTTTTTTTTTTTTAAGATTTTATTTATTTATTCATGAGAGACACAGAGAGAGAGAGACACAGGCTCCATGCAGGGAGCCCAACGTGGGACTCAGTCCTGGGTCTCCAGGATCAGGCCCTGGGCCGAAGGCAACACTAAACTGCTGAGCCACCCAGGCTGCCCCCATTTTCATTTTAAAGCAGTTTTTTTGCAATTAATCTTTGAAAAACATTTTTAAGAGGTACTCCTGTTCCCTAGATGGACTTTCCAAAATATCACTTCTCTCCAAAGACCTTTAAATGAATGGAATAGGAAATAGTCTGAGTTCATAGCCTTGACAAAGGCCTGATTAAGGGAAGATCACAATGTACTTTGTTAAACCAAAAAGACAGTTGACAGAATCAATACTTTGCCAAACTGAGGAGTTGGGGGCGGGCAGCCCTGGTGGCTCAGTGGTTTAGAGCCACCTTCAGCCCAGGGCGTAATCCTGGAGATTGAGCCCCACATCAGGCTCCCTGAATGGAGCCTGCTTCCCTCTGCCTATGTCTCTGCCTCTCTCTCTCTCTCTATCTCTCGTGAATAAATAACTAAAATCTTAAAAAAAAAAAAAAAAAAAAAAAAGGAGTTAGGGGTGCCTGGGTGGCTCAATCAGTTAGATCAGGACATGATTTGATTTCAACTCAGGTAGTGATCTCGGGGTTGTGAGATCAAGCCCCATGCTGGGCTCCACACTCTCCCTCTCCCTCTGCCCTTCCCTCTGCTCTCTTTCTCCTTGTCTCTAAAATAAATAAATAATCAAACAAATAAAATATTTTTTTAAACTGAAGAATTGGATGAAATTTTACATTTAAATGTTTTTGAAGATTCCATGAGATTATGATTTTAGATTAGTGCATTTGACTCCTTAGTAGATCCGATGTGGTTTGTATTATTATGTTTTATTGCTTGGCTACTTGTATCATGTATCTCAACAGGAGAATAAACGCCAAATAGTTTTTTTCAATCAAGGCTTCCAACCATAATTGTTGAATCTCCAGTTCATAACTCTCTGTAAAATCTTGGCACATTGCATCATCTTCTACTAATTTCAGTTATTAGGATTTTTGTCTAGTTTAAAACTTCAATTGGGAATCTGATGTAAATAAGATCACCTTTTCTTTCCCCTCAACATAAGCTTACACTGTGTTGCCAGCTGCTTGGAGTAGAGAAGTTGGAAGGTTTGGATCCTCTCTCCTCACTACTTAGTTCCTCCAGTTTTGGAGTCAGAGAGGGGTGATAGGAGTAAGAAATCTTACCTTGTCAACCATGTTTTGGTTGCAGTCGTGTCCCAGGTCTTTCTCTGGTTCAATCTAGTTTTGTCTATGGCTCATAGATTTTACTACTGAGAGCACTGTGCTGAGGATGTGTTTAGTTTTCTTTGGATGATGTTCAGCTTTACCCTAGCCCTCTCAGTCATTGAGGAATCCTCAGAGAGAATCAACCATGACCACTTTGGGTTATGACACAAGCTCTGCCCCTCACTCCTTTTCTGGCTGGAATTTTCCTTCACTTAGGAGCTATCTTGCCTCTTTCCTTTCCTTCATGTTGTTCTGCATATATCTGTGGTAACCACTGAGATCACTTTCTGAACCTTCAAGAACCACAGAACACCAGGGTTGAGTAGAGGAGGCTATTTACTCCCTGTCAGTAACAAATTCTAGACCGTAGCCCCTTCCTGCTCTGTTAGTGTGAGCTACTCCAGTGAGCTCTTCTTCATAAGACTGAAGACAGGGGCAGCCTGGGTGGCTCAGCGGTTTAGCGCCACCTTCAGCCCAGGGCGTGATCCTGGAGTCACAGGATCGAGTCCCACATCAGGCTCCCTGCATGGAACCTGCTTCACCCTCTGCCTATGTCTCTGCCTCTCTCTCTCTCTCTCTGTCTCTCATGAATAAATAAAATATTTTTAAAAATCTGAAGACTAAAAGTGAACAGCCATGTTTGGTTCACAAGTGGCTCCCCAACTTTGGGTGGCAAGTGCTTAACTTCTCCAAGAAGACTCTTCCCACATGATTCTAAAATAACAGATCCAGGTACACTTGTGTGTTCAGTAGTTTATCATCCATCCAGCTAAGGAAGGACAGGCCAATCTCCCTTCTTGCACACAGACACACACACACACACACATACACATGATCTTTACACATGTTTCTCCCAATAGGCTTTATCTGTGAACACTCCAGGAGTTTGCTGTCTTTTACACTCTTTTCTCTTTATACATATTCACAACTGGGTGCTGGGTGCTGTTAGGAGAACAAGTTATTTCACCTCATAGTGTGTCTACACTTGGTGGCAACAGGGTCTGGCCCCAATTTTTGGCATCTTTTCAGACTTTCTCATAGGAAGGGTGTTACTTCGCTATTCTTTTCAGTTATGAACAACAGAAAAAGTCCTTCTGTTCAATATCCTAAAATCTTTCTTACAAATATATCTAATTATGGCCCTTAATTTCCATAACATTTTGCACTTCCTAGAGTATTTTTGTTTATTTATTTCATTTTTTATAGGTACAAAATACAACATTTTAATTTAAATTTTCAGTAGTTAACCTACAGCGTAATATTGGTTTCTGGAATAGAATTCAGTGATTCATTACTTACGTACAACAC
Organism: Canis lupus dingo; assembly: GCF_003254725.2. Taxonomy (NCBI): domain Eukaryota; kingdom Metazoa; phylum Chordata; class Mammalia; order Carnivora; family Canidae; genus Canis; species Canis lupus. The sequence goes on from NC_064255.1 coordinate 59,195,095, forward strand.
CCAGTGTGCATCACAAGTGCCCTCCTTAATACTCATCACCTATCTAGCCCATTCCCCACCCACCTTCCTCTATCATCCCTCAGTTTGTTCTCTATCGTTAAGAGTCTCTTACGGCTTCTCCCTCTCCTTCTTTTTTCTTCCCCCTTCCCATATGTTCACCTGTTTTCTTTCTTAAACTCCACATGAGTGAGACCATAAAGTATTTGTCTTTCTCTGACTGACTTATTTCATGTACATAATACACTCTAGCTCCAACCATATCATTGCAAATAGCAAGATTTCATTCTTTTTTTTAAGATTTCATTCTTGTTGATGGCTGAGTAATATTCTATAATATATAAGGTATGTTATATATTTATTATATATAATTAATAATTATATAATAATGATATATAATATTCTATAATAATATATTATATTTATATTATATATATAAAACATACCACCATATTTTATTTATTTATTTATTTATTTATTTATTTATTTATTTATTACCTCTTCTTTATCTATTCATCAGTCCATGAACATTTGGGCTCTCTCCATAAGGTTGGCTATTCATGATGATGCTATAAACATCAGAGTGCATGTATCCATTCAAATCTGTATCTTGTATTTTTCTATCCTTTGGGTAAATACTTAGTGCAATTACTGGATTGTAGGGTAATTCAGTTTTTAAGACTTTGAGGAGCCTCCATACTGTTCTCCAGAGGACCTTCACCAGTTTGCACTCCCACCAACAGCGCAATAGGGTTTCCCTCTCTGGCATCCTCACAAATACCTCCTGTTTCTTGTGTTATTAATTTTAATCATCCTGACAGGTATGAGGTGGTATCTCATTGTGGTTTTGATTTGTATTTCCCTGATGATGAGAGATGTTGAACATCTTTTCATGTATCTATTGGTTATTTGGATGTCTTTTTTTTTTTTTTTAAGTGTCTATTCATGTCTTCTACCCTTTTCTTAACTGGTTTATTTGTTTCTTGGATGTTGAGTTTGATAAGTTCTTTGTAGATTTTGGATACTACCCCTCTATCAGGTATGTCATTTGCAAATATCTTCTTCCATTCCATAGGAAAGGAAGGAATTCCAAGACCTTTTAGTCTTGCTGATTGTTTCCTTCACTGTGCAGAAGCTTTTTATCTTGATGAAGTCCCTATAGTTCATTTTTGCTTTTGTTTCCCTGGGCTGTGGTGATGTGTGGAGTAAGAAGTTGCTATGGCCAAGGTTAAACAGGTTTCTGCCTGTGTTCTCCTCTAGGATTTTGATGGTTTCTTCTCTCACATTTAAGCCTTTCATTTTGAATTTATTTTTGTGTGTGGTGTGAAAAGTGGTCCAGTTTCATTCTTCTGCATGTGGCTGGCCAGTTTTCCCAACATTTCTTGGACACTGTCTTTTCTCAATTGGATATTCTTTCCTTCTGTTGTTGAAGATTAGTTGACCATAGAGTTGAGGGTCCATTTCTGAGTTCTCTATTCTATTCTTTTGATATATGGATTTGTTTTTGTGCCAGTACCAGACTGTCTTGATTACAGCTTTGTAATATAGATTGAAATCCAGAATCGTGATGCCTCCAGTTTTGTTTTTCTTTTTCAGAACTGTTTTGGCTATTCAGGGTCTTTTGTGATTCTATACAAATTTTAGGATTGTTTGTTCTAGCTGTGTGAGAAATGCTGGGGATATTTTGATAAGGGTTGCATTAAATATGTAGATTGCCTTGGATAGTACAGACATTTTAACAATATTTCTACTTCCAGTCCATGAGTATGGAATGCTTTTCCATTTCTTTGTGTCCTCTGCAATTTATTTTATAAGTGTCCTATAGTTTTTAGAGTATAGATATTTTACTTCTTTAGTTAGATTTATTCTTAGGTATCTTATTATTTTTGGTGAAATTGCAAATGGAATTGATTCCATTATTTCTTTTCTGTTGCTTCATTATTGGTGTAGAAAAATGCAACAGATTTCTGCACATTGATTTTATATTCTGTGACTTTGCTCAATTCATGTGTAAGTTCTAACAAATTTTTGGTGGAGTCTTTGAACTTTCTACACAGAGTCTCATATCATCTGCAGATAGTGAAAGTTTAACTTCTTCCTTGCCAATTTGGATGTCTTTTATTTCTTTTTGTTTTCTGATTGCTGAGGCTAAGAGTTCCAGTACTTTGTTAAATAGTAGTGGTGAGAATGGACATCCTTGTCTTGTTTCTTACCACAGGGGAAAGGCTCCCAGGTTTTCCCCATTGAGGATATTAGCTGTGGGTCTTCCATATATGGCCTTTATATAGAGATATGTTCCATCTATCCCTACCTTGTTGAGGTTTTTTTAACCTCAACAGATGCTGTACTTTGTCGAATGCTTTTTCTGCATCTATTGGTAGGCTTATATGATTCTTGGGCGCCTAAATGGCTCAGTTGGTTAAGTGTCTGCCTTCAGCTCAGGTTATGCTCCCGGAGTCTGGGGACTGAATCCCACATCTGGTTCCCTGCTCAGAGGGGAATCTGCTTCTCCCTGTTCCTCCTCCACTCATGGTCTCTCTCTCTCTCTCTCACTCTCTCTCATAAATAAATAATCTTTTTAAAAAGGGATCATATGGTCCTTATCTTCCTGGAGTATTTTTTAATCATGATTTCCATCATTTCTGTTGACCCATGGAATGTATCTACTATTAATCCAAAATTATTTGGCTCCTCCCACCTTATCTCAGAATACTAGATGTCACTCCTACATGCTCTTGACCCCTGAATTCAGTTCTGCTTCATCACCTTTACATTTGCTGTTTCCACTTTCTAGAATTCTCATTGATCTTCCCAGCTCTTACTCTGTCACTTCACCTATGTCTATGCTCAAAAATCCTTTCCTTAAGGGAGTCCCTGCCATTCCATCTAAAACAGTCTGTCCCAGGGCACCTGAGCAGCTCAGTTGGTTGAACCTCTGCCTTCAGTGCAGGTCATGTTCCAGGGTCCTTGGGTCAACCCCTGCTTTGGGATCCCTGCTCAATGGAGAGCCTGCTTCTCCCTCTCCCTTTGCCCCTCCCTCTGCTCATGCTCTCTCTGGTTCTCTCAAATAAATAAATAAAATCTTTTTAAAAAATAAATAAGGGATCCCTGGGTGGCACAGCGGTTTAGCGCCTGCCTTTGGCCCAGGGCGCGATCCTGGAGACCCGGGATCGAATCCCACATCGGGCTCCTGGTGCAGGGAGCCTGCTTCTCCCTCTGCCTATGTCTCTGCCTCTCTCTCTCTCTCTCTGTGTGTGACTATCATAAATAAAAAAAATAAATAAATAAATAAATAAATAAATAAATAAATAAATAAATAAATAAATTAAATAAATAAAAAAATAAAAAATAAATAAAACAATCTGTCTCACTAATATCTCTCATCACTCTCCATCCTTTAGCTTGCTTTCTTTTTCTTCAAAGTATTTATTAATAGTTAAAATTATTTTCAGTTTCTTCCATTAGAGTGAAAACTCTTAAGACTAAGAAATTTATATTGTTCTCTTTGGCTCTATCCCTAAGACCTAGATAGCACCTAAAACATATGGGCACTCAAAATACTTGTTGAAGGAGTTATTTATCGAACATTTCTTTGTACCCAATCTCTTTGTGTCATAATAGGAAACCACTGGTATAATTAGCAGGTTCTTACACTCAAGTAAAAATAGTAATGGGGGATGCCTGGGTGGCTCAGCGGTTTAGCTCCTGCCTTCAGTCCAGGGCGTGATCCTGGAGACCCGGGATTGAATCCCACATCGGGCTCCCGGTGCATGGAGCCTGCTTCTCACTCTGCCTATGTCTCTGCCTCTCTCTCTCTCTTCTGTGTCTCTCATGGATAAATAAATAAAAATCTAAAAAATAATAATAATAATAGATAACACTTATAGACTGTTTGCCTGTGCCATAGCCTCTTCATGGCACCTCATGTATGTTTTAGTCTTCACAACAAGCCTGTAAAGTAGCCACTATTTATAAATCCATTTTGCAGACAAGGGAAATACAATACAAAGATTCATATAATTTTTGTTCATTTTTATTTTATTGTTGTAAGAATAATGTGAAATTACTTTAACAAATTTTTAAATGTATAATGAATTATTGTCGACTATAGATACAATGCAGATCTCTAAAGACTATTCATTTTAGCTAAAATTTTATGCCCATTGACTAGAAGCTCCCTATCCGTCCCTTCGGTCCCTGGAAACGACCATTCTTTTTAAGTCTATGAATTTGACTATTTCAGATACTCATACAATTGGAATCATGTAGTATTTATCCTTCTGTTATTGCCAGTTTCACTTAGCATGATGTTCTCAGGGTCCATTCAAGTTGTCACATATTTCAGAATTCTCTCCTTTTTTAAGGCTGGATAGTATTTTATTATATTAATATACCCACTTTTTCTTAAGCAAAATTTAAAATATATTCATCAGAAAATTTACATTACATCATAACCTTTAAAAATATGAATACTTATTTCATCTCAGCAAAAGGAATGGTATTATTGTAACCTTTTTTAATTTTTTAAAAGGTTTCTTTTTTTTTTTAAGACTTTACTTATTTATTCATATAGACAGAGAGAGGCAGAGACACAGGCAGAGGGGGAAGCAGGCTCCATGCAGGGACCCACCCCGGGTCCCCAGAGATCACGCCCGGACAGAGGCAGCACTAAACCACTGAGCCATCTGGGCTGCCCTAAAAGGTTTCTTTTAAAAAACTTGTTTGAGTACAGTGGACACATTAGTTTCAAGGGTACAACCTAGTGGGGATGCCTGGGTGGCTCAGCAGTTGGGTGTCTGCCTTTGGCTCAGGGCACGATCCCGGAGTTCCAGATCGAGTCCCACATTGGGCTCCGGGCATGGAGCCTGCTTCACCCTCTGCCTCTGAGAGTCTCTGCCTCTCTCTCTCTATGTCTCTCATGAATAAATAAATAAAATATTTTTTTAAAAAGGGTACAACCTAGTGATTCAACTTCTCTGCATGTTATGCTATCTATGCTCAGCACAAGCGGAGCTACCACCTGTCACCATACAACCCTATCACAGCATCATTGACTATATTCCCCATGTGTCTCTTTTATTCCCATGATTTATTCATTCCATAACTGGAAGCTTGCATCTCCTACTCCCTTTCATTGATTTTGTCCACTCTTCCCTTCCCTTTCTCCCTGGCAACCATGAATTTGTTCTCTGTATTTACAGGTCTGATTCGGCTTTTTGTTTGTTTGTTTGTTTATTCATTTGTTTTGTGTTTTGAATTCCATATATGAGTGAAATCATATCGTATTTGTCTTTCTCACTATGACTTATTTCACTCAGCATAATCCTTTCTAGGCCCATCCATGTTACCACAATGGCATAATCTCATTCCTTTTGATGGCTGCACAGTATTCCTGTGTGTGTGTGTGTGTGTGTGTGTGTGTGTGTATACCACATCTTCTTTATCCATTTATCTATTGGCCGGACACTTCCATATCTTAACTATTGTAAATAATGCTGCAATAAACATAGGGTGCATATATATTTTCAAACTAGTGTTCCATCTTCTTTGGGTAAATACCCAGTAGTGGAATTACTGGATTATATAGTATCTCTCTTTTTAATTGTTCATGGAATCTCCATACTGTTTCCCACCCCCCAACAGTGCACAACGGTTTGTTTGGTTCTTTTTTTGTCTACATATTTGTCAACACTTGTTATTTCTTATGTTTTTTATTCTAGCCATTCTGACATGGATAGGTGATGTCATATTTGGTTTTGATTTGCATTTCTCTGGTGACCAGTGGTATTGATCATCTTTTCTTGTGTCTATCAGCCATCTGTATATCTTCTTTGGTAAAATGTCTATTCAGTTCCTCTGCCCATTTTTTAATCAAATCATTTGGGTTTTTTGGTGTTGAGTTGTATAAATTCTTTATATATTTTGGATATCAACCCTTTCTCAGGTATATCATTTGCAAATATCTTGTCCCATTCGTAAGTTGCCTTTTTGTTTAGTTAATGATGTCCTTCACTCTGCACAAACTTTTTATATTGATGTAGTCCCAATAGTTTAATTCTGCTTTTGTTTCCCTTACCTTAGGAGACTATCTAGAAAAATGTTGCTACTTCCAATGTCAGAGAAATTACTGTCGTGTGTTCTCTTCTAGGATTTTTTTAGGTTTCAGGTCTCATATTTAGGTCTTTAATCCATTTAGAGTTTATTTTTGTGTAAGATGTAGGAAAAGGTCCAATTTCATTCTTCTGCATGTAGCTGTCCAGTTTTCCCAGCACCCTTTGTTGAAGAGACTTTCTTTTCCCCATTATATATTCTTATGTCTTTGTCATAGATCAGTCGACCATATATATATGTGGATTTATTTCTGACCTCTCTATTCTGTTCCATTGACCTGTGTGTCTTTTTTTATGCCAGTACCATATTTTTTATTACTATAGCTTTGCATTATATCTTGAAATCTAGAATTGTGATGCCTCCAGCTTTGTTCTTTTTTTTTTAAAGATTTTTATTTATTTATTCATGAGCGGCACACAGAGAGAGAGAGGCAGAGACACAGGCAGAGGGAGAAGCAGGCTCCACGCAGGGAGCCTGAAGTAGGGCTCGATCCCGGGTCTCCAGGATCACGCCCTGGGCTGAAGGCAGTGCTAAACCACTGAGCCACCAGGGATGCCCCAGCTTTGTTCTTTCTCAAGATTGCTTTGACTATTTGGAATTCTTTATGATTGTATGGAAATTTTAGTATTATTCGTTCTAGTTCTGTGAGAAATGCTATTTATATGCCACATTTTCTTTTCAGTCATCTGTTCATGGACATTTAGTTGGCTCAATGTCTTAGCTATTGTGAAGAGAGCTGCAATGAATATGAGTACTAATATCACTTCAAAATCCTAATTTCACTTCTTTTGGATAAATATCCAGAAATGGGATTACTGGATCATGTGGTGGTTCTGTTTTTAATTTTTTGAGGAAGCTCCATACTATTTTTCATAGCAGCAGCTACACCATTTTGCATTCCCAGTGTGCGAGAGTTTCAGTTTTTCCACATTATCACCAATGTCCTTTTCCTTTTTCTGATAATAACCTTCCCTACAGGTATGAGGTATATTTCATTCTGGTTTTGATTTGCATTTCCCTCATAGTTAGTGATACAGAGTTTTGTTTTGAGGTGTTTTGGTCACTTATATATCTTCTTTGGAAAAATATCTATTCAAGTTCTTAGCCTATTTAAAAAATCATGGTATTAGTGTTTTTGCTTGCATTATAGGAGTTCTTTCTATATTTTGAAGATTAACCTTATATCAGATAAGTGGTTTACAAACATTTTCTCTGATATAGTCCCACTTATTTATTTTTGAGGTGTTTTTGTTTGTTTGTTTTCAACAGGACTTATGTAACTTAACCTCGGTAATGTACTGGTAACTGCCTAAGCTGGAATGTGAGCCCAATCAGTCTAGTTCTAGGTTATAAGCAGACCTACTAACTAACAAACTTTAAAGTACATCTTTAACTTCTAGGTTGGTGGTTTTCCAGCATTGATGTATTCTTGATAAGTCATTAAACTAAAGACCTGAAAGACTGCAGCTTTTGAATCTAGAAGGCTAACCAGAAGCAGAATATATATAAATTGTCTAAATTGCTTGAGAGGAGGCATTCACTACTCAACATCCAGTCAAAAATACAATGCCAAACTTGGTTTCTTTTCTAAACTTGCCTACCTCTTTTTTTTGTGTAATGCCTCATTCTAAAAAAAAAAAAAAAAAAAAAAAGATAGGACTGAATATTTAACAATATTAACGATTTACTGCATAATAATATAAAAGACACTTCTAATACCAGAAGTGTCCAAGTTAAATGAGCTTAAGTGGTGAAATTAAACCATAGAACCTGAAAATGATTATTTAAATAAGTTTTAGCAAGTTGTGTTTGGCACATACATCTCTGTTTGGAAGTTACAAAATGATTTTAATTATAATAAAGGAAAAGGCTAACTACTATTGAGTCTCTTTTAAGGAAATAACTTTGTTTTTATTCATCTTTTTTCCTCAAAGCATCTAGCATAATGCCGAGAACAGGAGACTCACCCAAAAGCATTTATAAATGACCAAAAATATTATGGTAAAATATGTTGTTCTGCTTGTTTAAAACTGGACCTAAGTGAACAACTCCTTTGGTTTCCTTCTAACGTCACAAACAAGGCTGTTTTGATCTCTGGAAGCCACAACTTCCTGTTACCATCCCAAATACAATAATATGTTTTTCTACCTATTGGCAAGTCTTTGTTTGGGCCTAATAAAGTTAAAACAAAATACACAAGTAAGAATGAGACCCTGCGCTATGTGTAGAATACCTGAAAGTGTGGGAAAATAATCATTAAAAATGGAACCCCCCAAATAGGCTGTCAGAATGGATATGACACTTCTTCATGCTCTGAAAATATTTAGGGGAGAATATTCAGTATCAAGTGTCACCTTATAATATTTTTGTATCTGAAAGGACACACCTGAAATGGAAAGAAAAGGAGGGCTAAAGTTGGAAAAGAAAGTCTAGACATCAGTCTTTTGTTTAAGTAACTTGACGTACAGGACTAAATATCCATAGTAGAGCATGGAAAGGGTAGGGGCTTTTCTTCATTAGTTTTCTCATTCAGTTCCTCTACTCAACCTTGCTTGATCAACTGTGTGTGGACAGGCCTATCCCTTTCTCTCCACCTTAGAGGAGTTCACCAATGATTGGGTGTGTTTATTACTGAATTACTCAATAGGAAATGAGTCTCACATCATATTCATCTAATCAAGACAATTTCAGAACAAATGCCAATGTCACCACCATTGTCTCATTCTTTTATTGAGAAAAAAGAAAGGGAAAACAAACCTCAATTTTCCAAATACTGAGATAGTATAGACTTTTAATGATGAAGTAATCAAAATAATCAGTTGACTATGAAAATAAAATAAAATATGAATACATTTAACTCATATGTGCATTAAAATTTCTATTGTATTTAAGTGCTGTACTGAGTTCTAAGGTTAGAAGATGGAATGATTAATTGTTTTCCACTAGCTGGAAGACATAACAGGAGAGGAAACTGTAGATGCTCCTCCAGTGGTATGGGGAAAAAAAGGCTAAGGGAAGAGAGACGATGGAATAATTGCTTCTGCTTGGCAGAGAGATTACAGAAGGCCAAGGATTCACAAATAATTAAGATTTCACCAGGATAACAAAGAAAATTCATTCCAGGAAGAAGCAGTAGCATAAGCAAAAGTACTGAGACTTGAATAAAATGCACAATTGTAAAATGTTCAAAAAAACTCAATCTGAAAGAAAAATAGTGCCCCCAGAGGAATTCTGGGTGTTGTAGGGAAAGGAGAGGGCCCCATTTAGGGTTTTTTTTTTTTTTTTAACTTGCTATGTCATGTTAACCAATTATTCTTTGACTGAATGCAATCTTTTCAAAAAGGATATTGTGTTACCATATTAGGATTAGGATTATCTAAAGAGAATAGACAATAATTTATTTTAGCTGTAGCATTCTTATCTGTATCAAGGACCCCTAATACAGGTAGGGAAAGTGTGAAAGGGGGCAATAGTTCATATATGAATAGTCACTTCAATAAATAATCATATCAAAAACCACATAATGATTAAAAGAACATTGTTAAACCATAAATATTGCAAATATCAGTGCTCTATTAAACTTGACTGCTCTTGATCCAATTTACCTGGTTATTGGCCTTTAATTTGAGGTGGTTTGCCAAAATCTCAAATACTCATGTTACTTTTTATTTTCTACATAGGTTAATCTATGCCCTATTTATACTCCTTTGTTCTAATAAAATAGTGTTGGCAAATTGGCAATGGACCTAACTCAGATTACTTTATGAATAGGAAATTAAAATTATTGGCATAAAATAGAACCACAGTGGATATTCACTATAATCTACTCTTCAGTTGCCTTGCACATATCCAAAGACACATCTCTAGCTCCAAAAATATCCTCACCATGCATAACGATGTGCCACCAAAAAAACAAACACCCATCTCCTTCCCAAATGGGAAATTATACTAAGTCTTGTCTGTTAGACCTTTACAATGTCCTGTGGTAAGTGTTCTTAAAGTCCAAACTTTCTGTATAATCTCCTTCAGTACAGTTGAATCAGACTCTAATATGAGTTCCAAAATACCAGTCTTGGGTCAGAGAATGAGTTTCAGTATTCTTCAATCAGGGTCCCAAAAAGATATAGATAGCACAACTAAACAGGTTAACTTCAAGGAGGAACTGTTTACAAAGGGACTATTTACTAAGGAAGGATTAGATGTGGGAATTACAAGGTAGAACACAGGAACCCAGGGTTTTGTAGTAGTTGAGCTATCACCCCTAGGCCAGAAGTTACCAAAGGAAAGAGAGAGTCACACAGAGTGATTTGGCTTGAGCAGATCAATGACTTTCTGTGAAGGTCACAGGAGGCAAACTTGTAAGAAGGGAGCCAGGAGATAAGTATTGTGACCTTATCCTCTTCCCTGCCTGTGATTGTCTTTAGACCAGTTAGGCTCACTGGTTGAGCTAAAGTCAATTTTCCAAACAAGAGTATTGCAATTCAGTGGAGAATAATATGGAATGATTTGGAGAGTCAAATGTAATTTTTAAAATATCTAATCTCTGTCTATAAGTAGACTAGAAAATTAATCCTACCATATCATGGTGTCTGGGCAATGGAATTATATTTCTTAAGGTTTTTATAGTACATATTGTTAACAAGAGATCATTTTCTTCCATTTTTTTCTCTCTAAATGAGATATTTCATTATAGTTTCTCTGCCTGTGGTGCACCTTTATTTGCTCCTCTGAATCCATTGTCCTCTCTCTACCTTTCTCTACCCTACTTTCTGTACTGGAAGGCTGGCCTGTTTAGACATCATTCATGGATCCTTACATCCTCTGGCTTCCAGATGGTCTAAGCCTATTGGGAAGTAGAGCAGTAGATTTGTGAGGCATATGTTCGTTTTGGGATATGCTGAGGATGAAAGTAGGTCTGACCAAAGTGTCAAAATTTTAGAATCTCTCTATCAGATATGAGGACAAAGAACAAGTATGAAATTAGTTAAAGGAATGGAGAAAGGACCAATGATGCAGCGGGGCAGAGCATTCCTGAGATATTCCTGAAAACTATGGGAGATCAGGGTAAGAGATCTAAGTAAAAGAGAAGCATGATTAAACTTGAATTTGTATATATGAAAAAGGTATAAGTCCCACCAAACAGGACTTTCTATAAATGTTCATGGAGCAATAATAACAGTAAGTGGTCCTTTCTATAAACCAATCTAAGAATTGAGGACCTTTCCTTAGGCTATTTATCAAAATATCCAAAACACAAAGAATACAAATTGCTAAGAATTTTTTTCTTGGAACTTCCTATGTGTATTCTCTATATCCCATATTGTTTGTTAGTTCTCGATATCAAATTTTTTAAAAGTTCATTTTTTCCTACCAGTAGTAGACTTTTTTTTAAGGCATGATAAATTTAAGGATTTAAGATAGTCAATCAAATGGTTAAAGTTTTCATTTGTCATTACTTTGAGAAGTTAAAGGATCAGAACTGTGCGATAGCAAGATACTTACACAGGTGTAGAATAATAGCTATAAGGATAGGCATTTATACCATTTACTTTTTAAAAAATAACCCTCTTCCAGTCAAACACAGATTCAGTTAAAAAAAACTCAAAATACAAGCATACAGAGTTTATTTCTGATTTGCTTTTGATATTTAAGAACTGACAGGAGCTATGAAATAAATTTCACAAATGCAGAGGCAAATCAACAGTTGAACACAACTAAACTCTTCATGACAAATACTTATAATTAAAAAGAAGCAGCTTTTTTTTTAAGATTTTATTTATTTATTTGACAGAGTGAGAAAGAGAGCACAAGCATGGGGAGCAGCAGAGGAAAAGGGAGTAACAGAATCCCTGCTGAGCAGGGAACCCAATGTGGGGCTGGATCCCAGGACACTGGGATCAGGACCTGAGTCAAAGGCAGATGCTTAACTGACAGAGCCACCCAGGTACCCCCAAAAGAAAGCGTTTTAATAATGAGTCCATCCTATTAAAAACTTTCAAAATACTATTTTTGAAAATAAGAAAAAACTTGGTCTCTCAGGGCTATTATTTTGCAGAAGAAAACTATTCCTTCCCCAACCCTAATATTTAGACATTTGAAAAAATAAAAGAAATGGTATTATGAAGCTATAAATAAATGACTTAAAATCTAAATGAATGTTCCACAGTCAGAACTAATAATGTTAAAATCAACTGTTTTAATATATCAACCACACCTTCTTGGTTTGCCTTCTTTACTTCTCCATCATTACTTAATGAAGGATTATATTTTCAAACATAGTTAAATCTACTTGTGATATATGTATATGCTAATGCTAAGTGTATGAAGTGCATGTGTATATTTTGGGGGAAAAGGATAGAGATGGGGAATAAGAACTGAGATAAGTTATAAGTAATAAAAATGAAATACAAATGAAATAACCAAATTTTAAAGGTTGTTGTTTCAGATTATTCCGTGAATAATTATTTGACCATATTACTGAGTACAAAACACACATATTAATGAGAAAAGGGTGGAGGGCAAACTTCCAGTTTCAAAATGGCAAACATTTGAGGTAATCTCTCCTCCTACACTAAATTTATAGAAATGAAGGAGATGTATTTTAAAAATAAAAACAACCAGAGTAAAAACCAAACAAATATAAGTCATGGGGATAAAAGACACAGCAAAAGGTATACAATCAATGATATTGTAATAGTGTTGTAACAGGAAGGTAGCCACAACTATGGTGCACATAGCATAATGTATAAACTTGTCAAGTCACTAAGTCATATACAGGAAATTAATGTAATATTGTTTGCCAACTATAGTTAAAAAATAATTAAATTAAATTAAATTAAAACCATCACCAACAGAAAAACAAACAAGACCTTATAGAACTACAAAAAGATTAATTGACCTTTGAAAAATACAAACAGGTATGAGAGAGGTTACAGATCAGGATTCCCTTGGGAAAGTCTGACCTAGGAGGTAAGAGTAGCAACACTAATGTTCTAAGCCTAAAGATGATGAAATCCAGGAGAAAGAGCTAAACCCAGAAGCAATTGGCAGGATGATTAGTTGGAGTACCACAAAGGGAGGAGCCAGCAGGTCAATCCATGTATATCTCTTTCTTCCTCCTCTTGCAAGACAAATGGCACTATCTACCTCCAGGCAGGAAAGATGAATATGAGCAGTTATTGCAGAGAAAAAGGACAATGGCCTTGAGGGCTAGTGGCATGAAGAGGAATGGGGAGCCCTCAAATCCAGACCAGTCATTAAGTTACCCTACCAGGCATGACATCCTTCACTAGGTGTAGAGAGAAAGTATAGAAGAAATATTTCAGTAGATAAATGACTAGAATTTTCCAGAACCACACAAAGACATGAAACCTCACAAAGGGCCAGCAAGGGCCATGCAAAATTAAAAACAGAAAAGAGATGGTGAAATCTTAGAATATCAAGTCAAAGAGGAAAATCTTGATGGCATTTGATTTGAAAGAAAAGATAGATTCCTTACAGGACAAGAAAAACAGACTTTTCATCAGCATATTGCTTGCAGTGAAACAAATAAACAGAATATTAAGTGGAAAACCTTTGAACCTGAAATTCTGTATCTAGTCCAATTATCAAACAAAATCATTTCAGAGAAAATAACTGGGAATGTGATGATTTCCTTTCCTAGTTCTGCATGAGTTTAGCTTAAGGCTAAGTATCAAATAAATTTTAAACATATTTCAGGTAGGATATGCAGCTGATCCTGCCTTCAGGCTCCCTGCCAACAGCCTACTATGGATGGAAGCAATTGTTAATTTCTCCACAATGAAATCTATTCTTTGGAAGCTACACTCAGTCTGTTTCTTTGTAACATGCTTATTTTCTACCCATTTCTGTATGCCTCCCCTCTACTTCACAAAGAACATAGGTTTTAAATTTATGTGGAGCCTCCTGTCTCTGCCCTGAGTCCCATATCTCTAAAACCCATCTTTCTACAATCCCATATGTCCACCAGACTTGAATCATGGCCTACCCCAATCTGGCTCATACAAATACCACTTAAGCTTTGGTTAGGGCAAATTAAAATTTTTAGTGACATAGGAGATTATATGTTATGTCAGAGCTTGAGGCCACAATGTGTCAATGATAAATCCGAAGAAATAAAATAGTCATCTAGCCTCTTTAAATTTAAATCTTAGTCCTACAATTTACTAGTTGTGTGACCCAAGGCCAGTCTCACTAAACACGTCTGAACCTATTTTTATAAATAAGGAGAATACCTTTTTACCTCAGGGTTATTGTGCAAAACAAATGATCTAATATATTTAAGAAGCCTAAACAATAGTAGGCTATCAATAGATGGGAGTTTTCTTCACTTCCTCCCTCTTAAGAGCAGGGAAAATTCCGTGTATAAAGAAATATAAATTGATTTAGCTTTGAAAAAGAATTTGAGAAATAAAAACAAAAATTCATTTTTCCAGTCCATGAATTTAAAAGGTCAAAAATGAGTTAAATGCACCGGGTGATATTTTAATTTACCCAAGTTGCTTTCTGTAAATGTCTATTTAAAAATCAAGTCATCAACGTTCGTTAGATTACTTCTTTCTGCCCGTGGACACCGCCGGTAAGCATCATTAAAATCTCCCCTCCCACAGCCATCATGTCTAAGTCAGAGTCTCCCAAAGAGCCTGAGCAGCTGCGAAAACTCTTCATCAGAGGTTTGAGCTTTGAAACAATCAATGGAAGTCTGAGGAGCAATAGGGAATGCTTATGTACTGTGTGGTAATGAGAGACCCCAACACCAAGCCCTCCAGAGGCTTTGGGTTCTTCACCTTCACTGTGGAGGAGGTGGATGCAGCCATGAATCCAAGGCCGCACAAGATGGATGGAAGAGTTGTGGAACCAAAGAGGACTGTCTCAACAGATTCTCAAAGACCTGGTGGCCACTTAACTGTGAAAAAGATTTTTGTTGGTGGCATTAGAGAAGAACATCGTTAGGTGAGAACATCACCTAAGAGAGTATTTTGAACAGTATGGGAAAATTGAAGTGATTGAGATCATGACAGACCAAGGCAGTGGCAAAAAGAGAGGTTTTGCTTTTGTATCATTTGATGACCATGACTCAGTAGACAAGATTGTCATTCAAATATCCCATGCTGTGAATGGCCACAACTATGAAAAAAGGAAAGCACTATCGAAGTAAGAGATGGCTAGTGTTTCATCCAAAGTGGTTGAAGAAGTGATTCTGGAAACTTTGGTGGTGGTCGTGGAGGTAGTTTTGGTGGGAATGACAACTTTGGTCGTGGAGGGAGCTTCAGTGGTCGAGTGGCTTCAGTGGCAGTCAAGGGGTGGTGGATACAGTGGCTGTGGGGATGCTATAATGGATTTGGTAATGCTGGAAGCAACTTTGGAGGTGGCAGAAACTATCATGATTTTGGCAATTACAACAATCAATCCTCAAATTTTGGACCCGTGAAAGGAAGAAATTTTGGAGGCAGAAGCTCTGGCTCCTATAGTGGTGGAGGCCAATACTTGGCCAAACCACGAAATCAAGGTGGTTATGGCAGTTCCAGCAGCAGCAGCTATGGCAGTTGCGGAAGTCTTTAATTACTGCCAGGAAACAAGGCTTAGCAGGCGAGGAGAGCCAGAGAAGTGACAGGGAAGCTACAGGTTACAACAGATTTGTGAACTCAGCCAAGCACAGTGGTGGCAGGGCCTAGCTGCTACAAAGAAGACATGTTTTAGACAATACTCATGTGTATGGGCAAAAAACTCAAGGACTGTATTTGTGATAAATTATATAACAATTTTAGTTTCTGTTCTGTGGAAAGTGTAAAGCATTCCAACAAAGGGCTTTAATGTAGATTTTTTTTTTTTTTTGCACTCATGTTGATTGCTAAATACAATAGTCTGATCATGACGCTAAATAAATGTGTATTTAAAATAAAAATAAAATAAAATTATCAAATATTTGAGTATGTAAAACACATGAACCACTCCCAATATGTTTATACTGTGTAGTTATATATTTGTGTAACTAAAGCATATAAACCAGAGTATTTGTATGTTAACTCACAATGAGAAATACTGTCAACCTAGCTAAGTGGACCATAATTTTCAGTCTGGCCTGACCAGCACATTCTTTTCTGGTAGTCAAATCTCCTGGGAAAATCAAACTATCAGAATATTCTCTAGTGAACTTGTGTTAGAATAAACATTAGTTAGGCAATTCCAGTGTAGCTGATGCATCTTCTCCACAGTGGACATCTACCCACTGGGTTATCCAAAAACTAGGGGTGGCCTCTTACCCTGTGCTCGGTTTGATGTTGTTTCTTGCTACTAATAGTAGACCTTGGAACTCTACTGGTTTCTGCTTCTGTGGCTTAATTGTTCTTCCTTTAAATTTACTTTGTCTTCTATTGGGGTTCGTGGAAAATGAACTTTAAATTTTGAAGCAGAAGCTTCCAAGAAGAAAATGACATACAGTTTTCCTGCATGATGTGGAAATTAAGTAGGCCTTTTACACTTGTACACAAGCAACTTTCCATTATTCTTGAGGAGAGTCCTGAATATAGGGAAGTAGGCCCCAAGGAGAGAGCCCTGACACTGGGCTGAAGTGTTCTGCTTGGTTATATAAATTTGATTTATTAGCAAGGCTGCCTCCACAGAGCTGAAGACAGTTGCTCTTAAATCTGTTTTCAGTCTGCTCCTTACCTGAAAATTACTATTTAATTCCTGGAAGCTGTGTTTATAATATTTATTCAAGAATTTACTCCCAGGAGGGTAGGAGATGGGCAGCCTGGGTGGCTCAGCAGTTTAGCGCCGCCTTCAGCCCAGGGCGTGGTCCTGTAGACCAGAGATCCAGTCCCACGTCGGGCTCCCTGCATGGAGCCTGCTTCTCCCTCTGCCTGTGTCTCTGCCTCTCTCTCTCTCTCTCTCTCTCTCTCTGTCTCATGAATAAACAAATAAAATCTTAAAAAAAAAAGGAGGATAGGAGATGAAATTGCATTATATTTGCAGTTGGAACTTCTCCCTGCCTCATCCTGAAGGCATGACTAAAAGCAAACTATTGAATTTGGTGCAGTGGCATTTGAACTACGATGTAACCTTTTCCCATAAAGTGTTATTTGAGATGGAATTGGACAAATCATGTGACTGGTTTAAGTAATTGGTTGAACCAGATTCCATTAGCGGCAAGGATGTGGGTTTTCCTCTGATCAGAATGGAATTGTTCCTCACACGCCGTGTGTGTGTGTGTGTGTGTGTGTGTGTGTGTGTGTGTGTGTTGACTCATGCTACGTCGAAGTCTGATGGTTGCTTTGCAGGGACTTGGAAGTATAGTTGGGCTGTAGGTTCTAAGAGTAGCTACTTGTGATAGCAGCTATTAGTCAGAGATATAAACTAGTGGCTCACAGTCCCATTGAAGCCCACAGAAATGTTTGGTTTGGCCATGGCAGTGTCATTTAAAAAATAAAAGAATCAGGTGCCACACTGCTCTGGAGTAAAGTTTTGCTAAAAAATATTAGCTTCAGACTTCTTGCAAAATCAGGTCTGGCAACCGAGGTCTTTGTTCCCAAGGGTAAACTTTGCTCCCAGCAGCTTCTCCCTTTCAATAGAGCAGGTGTTGGCCAGTTCACCACAACTCTCACATTGCCTGTTATTTGGTGACATTTAGGCCAAATCTTGTGGCCACTTTTCTTATAGCACGCAGCCTGCGCACTTCTCCATGACCCAGTGGGGTCTCAAGCATCTTATGGAGAATTTCCAGAACAGTGTCACCCCTCAGGAACTGTGCAGGCAATGCCAGTGGTAGTTAGAGGCAGAGTGACAGGGTGATAAACATGAGTAGCCGCAAAGGTAGCAAATATCCTGTCAGCCAGCAGGATTGGAAGGCTGTAGGGAGGAACTTCACATAGCAGAGCTCCTAGCCATATGCAAGGCAATACTCTGGAAACTCTCCAAACAGGTGCAAATATCTGATAATCAGATAGTCTTTATGCATCATTATCTAGACATGAAAATTAAACATCACCTCTGTTTGTAGTGACAAGCTAATGAAGCTGGAGACATGTATTGCACAAGTTCTGGAGGGGTCATCTCAGGGTCACCTTTTCACTTTCTTATTTATTTTTCACTCTCTTACTTGCATGTGAAGGCTTGCTTTGGTTTTAAATAGAACAGAAAGTAAGCAGTTTTCCTTTGAAAACAGTAGACAGGGGTAGGGGGGAGTGACATGTTTCTTTAATGGCTATAGAAAGGCAGTGATTTAGATGTGGGTCACACCTTCTTATAGGGAGCATAGCTTAAACCTTATACTTTCCCCAAATGTGGTCACAAATGTGAATATTTTCACTAGATGGATAATAGACTTTTATATAATTCTGTATTTTAGAGTACTGACAGTATGTAATTTGTGCTGTTGCATTTGCTTTTGGAGAGATCTGCTGTACAACAGTTCAAACCTGAAAACTTTCGTAGAAGTTGAAATACCTGAGATCAGATATACTGTGGGAATGGGATAGGTATATTCTTTTTGGAAGAAGCCTTGTAAAGACAAGAGTTGGACCTCCAACTGAGCATCGTTATCTAAGGAATAACTTTTTAATTCACTTCAGTGAATTTAAGTACCTATATGTACGTACATTAATTATAAATTTTATATAATCTATCTAATATGTCATAAAGGAAAGAGAAGTATGTGAAGCAAATGCAGAGAAACGAGAATTTTTTTCTGCTTTGTTTTTTGTTGTTCTTGATTTGTTTTTTGAGAAAAAATAGTTTTTATAAGTAAAAACGGAGACAGGAAAGATCTGGATAATAGGGAGTGTCCGTGTGCAACTATTGCAAAATATTGCCTAATTGCCTCCCAATGTTGTTTACCAATTTACACTCCCATGAGCAGTAGGCGAGAGTTCCTGTGTCCATCCATGGGTATTTCTGTCATTATATCTCACGTACCTACACATAGCAGGAATATAAATGATGTTTGATGAATGAACAAATGAATGAGAACAAGGATTTTTTTAACCATAGGCACAGTCCAAAATATAGATTCAGTCCCAGCTCTTCCTAACATCATGTAAGGGCAAATCTAGCATTACACAGGGGCTGTTCAGAGAAGCAAAGTAGAACACACTACATGGAAAGAATAGTGACCAAGAACTATCAAATCCCAGGTAAGAAAAATGTAATAGAATATGGATAGGACATGGCAGGAAGGCAGTTCTCCAGAAGGCCATATACAGAGATCCAAGCAGCACTGACTATTTCAGTGAATTCTCATCTAGTGGGAATTCAAACGCTGAGGGCAAGACCCCAGTTTCTAGAAAGGACTGTTGGCTTTATGGGAAGAAAGATAGTGGGAGGTACAAAAGACTTTAAGGGGCAGCCCGGGTGGCTCAGCGGTTTAGCACTGCCTTCGGCCCAGGGCCTGATCCCAGGGACCTGGGATCGAGTCCCACATCGGGCTCCCTGCGTGGAGCCTGCTTCTCCCTCTGCCTGTGTCTCCGCCTCTCTCTCTGTGTCTCTATGAATAAATAAATAAAAATCTTAAAAAAAAAAAAAGACTTTAAGGAGGATAGGCATTGAGTGGAAACTAGAAAAAAAACACAGAGTTAGAGAAGAAAGTTGAGACATTTTGAGGGGATCATTCTACTCAATTATAGCCAATAATAAATGTAAGGAAGATATAATCAGTAACATGTTTCTTTCTTTTTGCTTCCTGATCTCAAAATTAATGAAAAGTTTTGCTTTGATTAAATGCCTCAGTTCAATATTTATTGTTTGTATCTATTGTTTTACTATTGAAAAATTATATGCATAAGACTTTATATGCTACAAGGTACCCTAATAGAAAATAATAAAATGAAAAATAAAGACTAGCCATTCCTTATAAACAAGCACTTGTCAGAGTTTCCATAAATTTTGCAAATCTGAGTGGCAGGCTTTCTCTATATTAACACCCCTCATTGGGGGGGGGGGGGTTAGGGGCTTTAACCTGCACCACTTGAGTGCTACAAGTAAGGCATGATTCTCCACGGAAGCAATACTGCATCTTTGGTGGAGACAATGAAAGTGCTTCATCCAGACTACTACGCCTTCCAGAGTTCAGAAGTCAGATGTCATTTAAGAATCTGGGGCTATTGGGACGCCTGGGTGGCTCAGCGGTTGAGCATATGCCTTTGGCTCAGGACCGGATCCCAGAGTTCCTGGAGTCCCCCATCAGGCTCCCTGCATGGAGCCTGCTTCTCCTCCCTCTGCCTATGTCTCTCCCTGTCTTTGTGTCTCTCATCAATGAATAAATAAAATCTTTTAAAAAAAAAAAGAATCTGGGGCTATTAGGAGCAGAAAAATAGAATTGACAGATTCCTGTAAAAAGTTGGTATCTTGCCATACTTGTTTTTCCTAGAAGGAAATACATTTCCCCTACTTCTGTAAATGTCATTGAGGAATAAAGGAATGGTAAGTCCCCTCAACCTCTGGGTTCATAGCCAACCTTTAGTTGTCCACTTCTGATATTGAGTTCCTCATCCTGAAAACCACATATATGTTTAGAGATTTTTGGTTGAATAATAAAAAATTTAAAGAAAACTTTTCCTCCTACTTTTAAAACTCCTTAATTCTCAGAATCTTTCCAAGCTTTCCTTTCTTTTCTACATGACATTAAGGCCAAATGTTTTCCACCTGGAGGCCCTTTTGAACATCCTCATAATTCCAGGGAGAGGTTCCTGTTTATCCAAATCCCAGCAAAACAAGGAAGAGGATACAGCCCATGATGACTCAACCCGACTGCAGTTCAAAAGTAGAAAGATGGGTTAAGAGGGAAGACAGTGCTCTGCAGCAGATGTGCTTGCAAGGAGGCAGGGGTGTGGAGCATGCAGAAAGCACCTCACCCACATGAACAAAGCCCATAAGTGTTCGCTCATCAGCTCAGTAGCTTCTGCAGCCAACATCTGCCATGACACCTATGTTTATAGCCATGGTAATTGCACTGTGTCAAAAGGATTATTTCACTGTCACAATTCACTAAGGGCAAGCCTTGTTATGAGAAAAATGAGGCTTGGACTTGGGTTTTTTTTTTTTTTTTCATCTTTATTAAGGTATAAAATTCATCTTGCATAACTGAAAAGTAGGGAATGCTTCACAAATTTGTGTGTCATCCTTGGCAGGGTTCATGCTAATCTCTGCTTGGCTCCAATTTTTGTATATATGCTGCAGAAACAAGCACTAGGCTTGTTTGGATTTTTATTTGGGGTGTTGTATTTTTTCAGTTACTATTCTGACATTCTATAGGTCTGACAAATCATCAAATCTCAATACACCAATATGCTCTTTGAGAAAAATAGATTTTCACATCATTTTAATTGTTCCTTTACACTGAACAGAGTTGTTTTCTTTTTCTTAAAACAGTGCGTGCTGATTTAGTTATTGTATAATTATTATTTTTGAATTTCTGGTGATACTAGTTCTCTCTTCTCAAATATTTCTCAACAATGATCATCTATAAATTCTTCCAGATAAAACGCTGAATCATTTCATCAAGTACGCCTCCCATAGAGAAAAAAACCTCTTAATTTTTTCTCTCATCAAAATATATTCCTGATAGTCTTGAGTTAAATATAAATATGCAAACCAGCACCAGAAACAATTAGAAGGAAACATAATTGATTATATCTTACCTCCAGGCAGAGAAGAACTTTCCCGCATAAAAAGCAAAGGAAAAAGCACACGATGGCTTAGTTTTACTTGCTGGATAATCTTGGGCAAAATATTTATCCTTTCTATTCCTTTGTGTCCACATCTATGTGGTTGAGAAATAAGCTCAGTCATGGTGAGTTTATGGAACATCAACTATATGGAATGTCAGACAAGCAGTGAAAAACATACTGAAGAAGTATAGGGATAAAAAAAAACACTTATGTAATCTTTAGAAGTAATGTAGTATAATCATAAGAATAGATTTTGGCATTGGACAAACCTGGTTTGTAAATTCTGCCTTTGTCACTTTAGTAGATCTGCGACTTACATATGATGATAGCAGTTAATTTTATTCATTTTTTTTTGAAGATTTTTTATGTTTTTATTCACAAGAGAAACAGAGAGAGAGGCAGGACATAGGCAGAGGGAGAAGCAGGCTCCCTGCAGGGAGCCTGATGCGGGACTCAATCCTAGGACCCTGGGATCATGCCCTGAGCCAAAGGCAGATGCTCAACCGCTGAGTCACCCAGGTGCCCCTGATGATAGCAGTTTAAAGGGTTGTTCTGAGGTTAAAACAGTAGAGGCTATAGTACCAAAATTATAATTTCATTATCCAAAACAGTAAACCAATCATCCAAATTCTAATGCAATCCAAAGACCAATCCTAACTCAATCAGTTCCTTCCAGAACAATCTTCTGTCTTTGTTTAATTTCTCCTTGTAACAAGGCTATCAGCATCACAATCTACTCCTAAAAACATGTCAACCAGATAAGAAAGCAACTTACAAAAAAGAAGAGTATTTGCAATGCATGTGATCAAGTGTTAATGCCTTTTATATTAAAAAAAGACTCCTAAAAATCAATATAAAAGACGAACAAGTTAAATAGAAAAAATGAGTAAGTAACTAGCAATTCGTAAAAGAAAAACAAAGAATGGAGACAAAGATGTTAGTTTCATTTGTAATTAAAAACTGCAAGTTAAAATAAGAATATACTATTGTCTACCAATCAGCGTCAGGTATTAAAAAAGACTGATAATACTCAATGTCGCTGACAGTGAGGGTGTAATAGTGACTGGTGGTGAGTTTATAAATTGGTGCATTTTTGGAAGGCGATCTAATGGTATATTCAAAAATCCTTAAAAACTTAAATTGTCCTTAGCAATATCATTGAAAGTAATTTGACCTAAAAATATCACAGAGAAGTATAAATATTTATGTACATGAATGTTCATTAGAGCATTATTTTATAATAAAATGAAAAATAGGGCAACTTGGGTGGCTCAGCGGTTTTGCGCTTGCCTTCAGCCCAGGGCATGATCCTGAGTCCCACATCCGGCTCCCTGCATAGGGCCTGCTTCTCCCTCTGCCTGTGTCTCTGCCCCGCCCCCCACCCTCTGTCTCTCATGAATAAATAAATAAAATCTTTAAAAAATAATAAATAAATAAATAAATAAAATGAAAAAATAATCTAAATTTCTGTCACTTGTGGAATGGTTAGATAAATACGTAATTGCCATCTGTTTGTGTATTACACTACTACCAGAAATAGTGACTTTGAGGGCCATCTAAATATTGAAGAAATACTTGTAACTAAGTGTTAGATGGAATTAAAAGGATATAAACTGTATTTCTTATACTATTCCGATCCTGAAAATGAACCACTTGACCACATACACACGCACGCACACAACAAACACAATGTAATGTACATGAAGTCTAGATTTTTTTTTCACTTTTTTTTGATTATCAGTATTGTCTAGTTTCTGCAATGAGGATTTATTTACAATTTATAGGTTAAGAACAAGGTTTCTTTTTCCTTCAAAAAAGTGATCATTTCATATACAAGTGATATTTTATTCTTTCTGTTTTATTTATTTTTTTTATTCTTTCTGTTTTAATTAATTCTATTTTTTCCAGATGTTTGCAATCAATCAATAGATAAATAAGTGTGATTATTTTATTTCTAAAAAGACCTTGGTGATGAAACAGTCCATCTTTATAGCCTGAATGCTGAAGTGTATATAAAGACAGAATTTAGGACACACGAACAATAAAAAGGCTTAATCAGGAATCAACAAATGCAAAAAAATTATATCAACAATACAGAAGGATGATTTGATTCCAGCTGGGTAAGCTTTTGTTTATTTTATTTTTTAAAGATTTTATGTATTTATTCATGAGAGACACCGAGACAGAGAAAGAGGCAGAGACACAGGCAGAGGGAGAAGCAGGCTCCAGGCAGGGAGCCAGACATGGGACTCGATCGTGGGTCTCCAGGGTCACGCCCCAGGCCGAAGGCGGCGCAAACAGCGGAGCCACCCGGGCTGCCCCAGGTTTTGTTTAGACTCAGGTTCAGGCAAATACACCACTCCTACTAAATTGAGCTGATGTCCCAAGTTCTATCCTTCACCTGTCCAGAAAAACAGACAGAAAAAAAGGTTTGGAATGGAAAGAGCAAGCCCAATTTATTCACAGTATCAAGCACTTGTTCAGTGAACTGTCTGATCATTTAAATTAATGCTGATTTTGAAGGAGGAGAGCAAGGGTCTCGTCTTCCAGAGTCAAAGAATGAATCTCACAGACAAAGGAGAGTAAAACGATAGGAGCTTAAGTTAAGGACACAGAAAAAGCTCCCAGGAGTGAGAGATCCCGATAGGGTTGCCCACGTGGGCCTCCACTGACAGTCTTATTTAGAACTGACCAGGGAGCTTGTGGTCTTCTCATTCTTTTTTTTTTTCTTTTCTTTTTTTTCTTTTTTAAGGTTTTATTTATTTATTCATGAGAGACACAGAAAGAAAAGCAGAGACATAGGCAGAGGGAGAAGCAGGCTCCATGCAGGGAGCCAGACATGGGACTCAATCCCAGGACTCCAGGATCACACCCTGGGCTGAAGGCTGCACTAAACCCTGAGCCACCTGGGGTTCCTGGCTCTTCTCATTCTTGTGCTGTCTTGGTTTGAGTCAGGACTGGTGAGAACATCTTTAATGGCTTCCTTTTGGGTTTGATTATTCTTGGTTGGTCACAGGCAACTGTCATATATGTATTTTATGACACACACACAAAATATATATATATATATATCTTCCCCATCATCCACACTTAGGACAGAGTGGTCTGGTTTGTTCCCTTATCTCTGGTTTCCTTACACCTCAGCATTTTGGGGATTTTGTTTTGTGAGCCTGATTCCATGGCCCCCCTTCCTATTTTTCCCTACCTAACCCAGCCTGTCCCTTACTCAATTTGAGTTAGAAATTGAGGTAAAGGGGATCCCTGGGGGCTCAGCGGTTTAGCACCTGCCTTCGGCCTAGGGCGTGATCCTGGGGTCCTGAGATCCAGTCCCGGGATCGAGTCCCACATCAGGCTCCCTGCATGGAGCCTGCTTCTCCCTCTGCCTGTGTCTCTGCCATTCTCTCTCTCTCTCTTTCTCTCTCTCTCTCTCTCTCTGTGTCTCTCATGAATAAACAAATAAAATCTTAAAAAAAAAAAAGAAATTGAGGTAAAGGGTGTAGGCATAACTTAAGGAAATGTGCAGGCAGGATGTGCAAGCATTTCATTTCCTGTACCAAATAGTAAAATCATTAGTAAAATCAACAGATCTATGGTTTTTCTCAAATCTAATAGTCTATGATGTTATATGTTGTTTCATAATTAATGAATTTATGGATATGCAGGAAATTCCTGTCTTCTAATTTCATTCTGAAAAATATTTGATCAAAGTGAAAATAGAGACAAAATTGTTGATGACTAGTCATCCTATAAAGGCATAGCAAAACAGCTACCAGGTCGTAATTTTAGCTGTGGTCTTACAGGAAAAATTTCTTATTGTTACCCCAAAATACTGCATGATGTTCTTTGTGAGGGAAAAACCCCAAAGCAGGCAGCATGCAGCTAAGAGAAAATAACACTTACAAATCCCTTTATTTTAGTTCTCAAGTGCTGAGTCAACAGCCTTGTTGATAAAATCTTCAAATTTGGCCTCTTGGTCCCCGCATGACAGCATTCAAATATTTTAACAAAGTTCACATTAATAACTGTGGTCACCTGCATAATTTCTCTTGGAGTTTGCACACTAATCTTACCACTCTCTGAAGCAGTTGGGAAACTCTTGATGTATGTAGTTATTCTTTAAAAGCACCAAGAGAGTAATTATAATATAAGGATGGGTGGATGCATATAATTTGGAATTTTAACTCAGAGATCCCTATCTAGAAATTCCCTGGCGATGAAACATTGTCAGAAAGACAAATGCTTGTACATATACAGGAGAGATTCAAATGCCTGGAGAAGAGAGGGTGTAGTCACCTCAGAAAGGAGCGGCCTGGTGCTTTGGTTGCAAAGCCCTGAGGCAGATGCTAAAGACTGGTGTTCCTCTTTGGCTTTCCTCTCTTTGTTTTTAGCCTTCTAAATGCTGTACATGCATAGTAAAGCCTGAAAATTTGAAAGTCTCTGGAAATGAAATTGAAAAATTAATAGTTTATTGGGGGCTTGGGTGGCTCAGTCAATTACACATCTGGCTCTTGATTTCTGCTCAGGTCAGGATCTCAGGATGGTGGGATCAAGTCTCAAGTCCAGGCCTGTGTCCCACTCAGCAGGGAGTCTGCTGGTCCCTCTCCCTCTGCTCCCTGCCCCCTACTCACTTTCTCTCAAATAAATAAATAGGATCTTTTAAAAAAAAATTAACAGTTTCTCATTTTTAGGAAGCAAAGTATCTCATTTATGTAGAAAAGAGGTAATCATTTTTCAGCGGATTGGCAAATGCTTTCATTCTTACTTGGGAAAGACTTCTTAGATGCTGTTTGGTCTTTTCTATTATTTTATGTAAAACAGTCTATAGAAAGTTGTTGTGAATTAGACATCTTTTCTCCTGCCATTGGGGCTAATGTCATTGACTCATTTCTAAGACAACACCATGAAACCCTCAGGTGAGGAGTCACTAGTTGTTATTACTAGGTTGAGCAAGTTTTAGAACTAATAATGATGCGGTTTGAAGCAGTGGTGGGGCTTGGGGCCAATGGCCAAGAAAGAATTCTCGAGACATCGTCAGTGCAAAAAAAAGGTGGTTTTATTAAAGCACAAAGACAGGACTCATGGGCAGAAAGAACAGCATCATGAGTGTGAGGGGTGACTGCTTACAAATCTTGGAGTTGGGAAGTAAAAACAGGGAAGTTTCCAAAAGGACTTTCATATGTTAAAGAGGACTCAGGATCCTGGAGCGCTAGCTATTATCAAGCCAAGGTTGTGTTTCCCACTAGTAAAGCATTAAACTTAAGACATTTAGGAGTTTCCTGGAGAAACGTTATACTCTACCTGCCTCAAGTATCTATCATTGGACTGAATTTAATTTCATCTACATTTCCTTCTGCCTTTGTTTCCCACTGCAGTAACATGCAGAGGAAATTTCTAAAGTGTGAGTTAATCCTTTTCTTTGCTCTAAATGGGATCTAAACTGTGTAACTATTGTGAATGCAGTCTAAGAAAAGGAAGAGTGAAAAAAACTGGCTTTACAGACGGAGTAGTAATCATTAAGCTGGATAGAATAGTCTCTTCTAGTCAGATGTAACTATATAAGACCCTAACAGGTAGAAAATTCATTTGACATGGAGTCATTTTTTGAATGATGAGTTTATGCTAAAGGATTCATCCAGACCAGGATCTATCCAGACTTCACCCTTTCAAAACTGATAAAGTCTGTGAAGTTCCTTAAATATGATTTAATACCTGTGTCTCCCCCTTGGTCTGCAAAGCCCAGCTCTTTGGAGGTTCCTCCCTGAAGATTATATTAGATTTTTCCTTCTCCTTGTTCCCAGAGTATATCATAGATTATTTTATTATAATCATAGCTAGTGCATACAGTGCTTACTATGTGCTAAGCATTATTTTAGGTTCTTTAGCTATATTAATTCATTTTAACTTCAAATTAACTTTATAAGTAAGGTTCTAATATTTTATTTTATTTTATTTATTTATTCATGAGAGACACACAGAGAGAGAGAGAGGCAGAGACACAGACAGAGGGAGAAACATGGGACTCGACCCCAGGTCTCCAGGATCACACCCTGGGCTGAAGGCGGCGCTAAACCGCCGAGCCACCCGGGCTGCCCTATAACTATCTTTACATGCTTAGGTCATTGTGATGTGATTTATAATAAGTGTATCTTTGTTCTTCCTGTTCCTGGCACAGAGATCCTAAAACTCTTGGAATTTCCTAAATGATGAGAGCCAAAAAGGTGTCTTCTATTATGTTAATGAAGTGACTTTTGGGAAGCCCTTAGGTCGCCTAAAGGTGGGGCTGGTTGTCCAGGGAACCAACCAACTGATGAGAGGTTTGGACCCTTCAGTCCTTCCTCCTGACTTTCACAAACTGCAGAGGAGCTGAAGATTAAGTCCAATCACACAATTTAATGAGTTTAGAGAGCTTCCATATTGCTGAACCAGTATGCCTGGCTCCAAACTCCACAGGGAGAGAAGCTACTTTGTTTAGGACCTCGCCCTATGTATATCTTCTTCTGACTATTATCCTTAGTAAAAAACCACTAGTCTGGTGGCTAAATTGGTTTCCTGAGTTTGGTGAGCAGCTCTAGCAGATAATCAAATCTAAAGAGAAGATCATGGGAATCTCTGATTTATAACCAGTCAGAAGCACAGGAAACAACATGGACTTGTGATTGGCATCTGAAGTGAAAGGCAATCTTGTGGGACTGAGCTCTTAACCTGTGGAATCTGATGCTATCTGAGTGGATAGTGTCAGAATTAAGTTGAATTATAGGACACCCAGCTGGTGTCAGAGAACTGCTCGGTGGTGTGTGGAAAAACCCACATATTAGAATTGAGTGGAATGTACTAGTCATCCTTAAGAACTGGGGCGTAAGGGTCGTAACTTACTCATCTTTATATTCCCACTGCTGAGTACACAGTGTAGGAGCTTAATAGTTGTTGTTGAAATGAATTACAGGGTGCTTCGGTGGCTCAGTGGGTGAGCCCCTGCCTTTGGCTCAGGTCGTGATCCAGTCCCCCTCGCCCCGCCATCAGGCTCCCAGCAGGGAGCCTAACTATGTCTCTGCTCTCTCTGTGTGTCTCTCATGAATAAATAAATAAAATATTTTTTTAAAAAAAAGAAATGAAGGGCAGCCTGGGTGACTCAGCGGTTTAGCACCGCCTTGGGCCCAGGGCATGATCCTGGAGACCTGGGATCGAGTCTTGCATCGGGATCCCTGCATGGAGACTGCTTCTCCCTCTGCTTGTGTCTCTACCTCTCTCTGTTTCTCATGAATAAATAAATAAAATCTTAAAAAAAAAAAATTACAAACTCTTTAAGGACTAGAATCTTTATGCTTTTAACACTCACAGTATGCATCATACTTTGAATGTTCTGCATACTGGAAATGGTAAGTAAGTATAGATAAAGGAATAAATCTATCCCCTTTTGAAAAGGATAACTATTAAAGGGAAGAGTAGCAAGTGTTGCAAAATATAAAATATAAATGGGATTTATTTGTAAAAATGGGATCTCTTAAAGGTTAAAAAGTCAGCAAATCTGAATCCCCTTTTAAAATGTAATTATTTCTCCTTTACAAACTGCAATAATTCACTTCTCTTCAAACCAAATTTCTATCATCTTATGCACTGACTAAACTTTTTCCTTGGAAGGTCAAAAACATTAGTGTCTGAGATGAGCAATTTTGAGCTTTTTATTCTCCTTGGCACAGAGGCTATTTCTTGAGTAAGACAGTTACAGGTTAACACATAATTCCTATCCACTGGACTCTGAAACTTTCCCCTTTCCCTCCGTGAAATTTTTTCAAGTCACTTACATGACTCCCTGATTCCCTCTTACAGCCCGTTTCCAGATTTGGTAATCACTATCTAACACCAGTTTTTGTCTTCCCCTTATTTGTTTCTGGTTTTTATTGTTTTGAAGAGCTAACAATTCATTTTCATTTTTCTAGCAATTTCTTTGCTAGTGATCCTATTTATGCTCGGACTATGCTCTGCTATATTCCAGGGGACCTAAAAATTCCCTTTTATATGTTTCTTTCTTTTTCAACCTGTCAACAGATAAAATTCAGATGTATAATAATTATTAAGTATATATATTCAAATTTATTTAATGGGCTTACATAATTTCTTCCAAACCGTATCTTTGATTATGAGTCATCTCAAAATGTTAGTGACCTGACAAAGTCACAGTCCATAGTTAGTCTGGCAGTTCCCTTCAATAGCTCTCTTAAAATTGTTGACTCAGGGAAGTCCCATGCTCAGTTTATCCATAGGACAATAGTGAAGGACCTTTAAGAAGCCAGGTCTGGGAAGTGACACAAATGGCTTCTGTCTATATCCCATTTACCATTTCATATAACTGCAATCTAGCTGATGTAACTTCAAGAGACACTTGGAACCATAGCACTACCATATGCCTCCAAAAAGGCAGTAAGATTAATGAGCATCTAGCCAGTCCTCCTTTCTGGCTGCTTATTATCCCTTTATTCATCCTCCCACACATAAAACACAGTCACTTCCATCACCAACCCAAAACCTTTAATCACTAACTGCATCAACTCAAAATCCAGGCTCTCCAGTTGCCATGTAGTCTTTTCCATCTGATCAAGATGTGAAGCCCCAGGCTCTGGAGACCTAAGAACTAGAAAGACAAGGAAGTGATCCTCACCCAAGCAGATATCTAATTACAAAGATGGAGTAGGGATAAGATAACCACAATTAACACTTCCATTTAGAAGAATAAGAAACACAGCAGTCACTGGTTCTAACCAATTTTGAAATCCCACTGGGCAGACACTGCCCCTGGGCAGGGGAAAACCTTGATTAGGCTCAATTATCTTTTCTGGGGAGAACTTCATTAACCAGTGTCCTCAATCTCTGGAGGGCTCTTCCTTGTCCATTATTTTCCTTGACTAAATCTGGTGTGGGTATTGTATAGATTGAAGGGGATGTATAGATTGAAAAGCCTACCTACTCCTGCATGGTTGGGGTTCTGCAAGTTGTTTTAAATCCCAATATCACAGATGGTTTTTTTTATTGTACTTTCTTAGTTTCATTGGTAGAATCATTTCTTCAAAAATTTAGTGGTTTAAGATCTGTGTCCAATTAATTCCAAATGCCAGTAGCCACACCAATAGTCTTTTTCTAGACATGATTCTGCAGTCTGATTTGTGTTGTGGCTTCACCCTATGATTTCCTTTTTACTTAATGGCAGCTACCTTGAAATCTATCTTAAGCAAATTAAGGTCATACTCATAATCTGATCCTTTCCATGAGTACCTTTATCCAATCATCGGGTTGTACTTAACTTTCTTCATTCTTAGCTTTTAGTAAATCTATCTCTGATTGTTTAGGGTTTAGACATTAGGACTCTTAAGCTTGCAAGGCCCTAAATTTCTATTCTCTCTCTCTCTCTCTCTTTCTCTCTCTCTCTCTCTCTCTCAATTCTTTTTTTAACAATACTTTGCCAAATGAGCAAATAGTCCTAAAAAAAAAACACTGCTAACATTTGGTTTTCCAAACTCTTTTCTGTAGCGTTTACAAGATCAATTGGTACATGGTCTGCATTGTAAAGAAAAGCAGGTAACAAATATACTGAAAATACTGCCACCATATAACGCAGCTATCCATAACTATTACTTCACTCTCCAGAGCCAATAGCTGACCTAATGCCACATATTTTAGGTTTTTGTTATGCCAGTACCTCACTTCTGTTACCAATTACTGTGCTAAAAGGAGTAAAGATCACTAGCAGCTTTAACAATAAACCTTCAAATCAGAGGAGCATAATACAACAAAAGTTTGTCTCCAGTTCATAATGTGGCGCAAGGAGCTTTTTCAGGCGACTCTACTCCAAATGAAGACTCAGTTTTGGATTCCTTCCTTCGTCACACTCTTCCATCACATTTTTAACCTTGAACAGAAAGGTAATGTGAGATAATAGAAAATACATATATTGGACTCTGCCCCCAGTTCCTGGCAAAGAGCTCCTAGAACCCTTGTAATTTCCTAAGTGGTAAGAATACCAGGAGCAACTCTTATTCTAATATTGGTCTTTGACCCCATCTCTGACAAAGGGCTCCTAAAACCCAAATAAATTCCTAAGTGATTCCTTCACTAGGAATATTTTTTGTTCTAATGAGGCAACTCTGGATGGATTCCTACATGGCTTCTGGATGGTGGCTGATCACGGGGAAGACCAACCCATGATTATTAGAAGCTTAGAATTTTCAGTTCCAGCCCCTCTCGCATCCCCTTGCCATCTTTAGAGAGGGGAGGGCCTGGAAATGGAGTTAATAATTGGTCTTGCCCATGTGAGGAAGCCTCCATAAAATCCTAATAGTGTAGGGTTCAGAAAGCTTCCAGGCTGGCAAAAACTACATGGGGGAATGATATACTCCAACTCTATGGGGACAGAAGTTCCTGTGCTCAGACATTCTCACCCCTCACCCTATGTATCTCTTTATCTTTTTTTTTTCTATACCCTTTATCATATCCTTTAATAAACTGGTAAACATAAGGAAGTGTATCTCTGAGTTCTGTGAACCACACTAGCAAATTAATCAAACCCAAGGAGAGGGGTGTTGGGACCTCTGATCTATAGTCAGTTGGTCAGAAGCACAGGTAGTAACCTGGGCTTGCAACCTGTATCTGAAGGGGCGTGTGGGGTGGGAGGGGCAGTCTTATGGGCCTGAGCCCTTAGCCTGTGGGATCTGACGCAGTCTCCATACAGATAGAGTCAGAACTGAGTTAAATTGTAAGACACTTAACTGGTGTTGCAGAGAATTTGCTTGGTATTGGGAACTCCACACATTTGGTGACCAGAGTGTCAGAAGTGAATCGTTCTATGTGAATAATAAAGGAGACTCATAAAAAAGAAACATACGATAGGGAAGAAATGGGGTTTTCCTTATATACCGGGGGAAAAAAATCCTTTAGAGAGTATATATAAGATTGAGGAGACATTTTTAGTGGCTAGCACTGGAAGTGGCAAACAGCACCTTAACTCATTGTCTATAAACCAGTCACTTGGCCCCATGCTAATGACAAAAGTAGCTGTGAAATGTAAGTTTCCTGTGTGCTTAGTAAAATGAAAAAGTATTGTTCAGTATATAGGCAATCCATCTTTGCCACAGTATGATAGTGAGAAAAAGCCCCAGATTTAGAGCAGTTTGTATTTGCATCCTGACTCTTAGTTCTTACTAAATGTCTGATCTCAGCCAAGTTAATTAATGTCTCTTAATTTTTGTTTCCTAATATGTAAACACTATTCATAAAACCTAGCTTTACAAAAAAAAAAAAAAGTGCTTTATTGAAAGGATTTTATGTAATGAAGAGAATTGCCAAAAAAAAAAAAGAGAGAGAAGAGAATTGCCAGGAAAGGAAGAGAACCACATTCTGAAATGGGGAGTGTACAGAGGATACTAGGCAACAGACCACCACTGAGACCATGGACCTGGGGCCATGAGGGTACTGTTGTTGCCATTGGTGATCCTTGGATGCCACTACTTGCACAGCCACCCACCCCTGGCACTGGACACCATATACCACACCCGTTCTTTTTCCACCCGAGCCATGGAACAGGTGTTGCTTATGTACTGCTGCCACTATCGGGGTAGATTCTTCACCACTCCTGCTCTCTTGTATCACTAGCTCCCCGTGCTAAGTCAAGCAGATGCAGCTAATTAGTTGAGTCCAGATCATGTTCCTGTGCCCTAGCTGGAAAGGAAGATGGTATAAGTATACATGGGCTGTAGGGCTTCTGTCAAAGAATTCCACAAATACAAAAAGGGAATTTGTGCTCAAGGCAAAGAGAACAACAAAAGATAAATATTTACTTCAGATACTTGTTGGTCTATATCTAGCAATTTCTGGGTTCAAGGGGTAAAAGTAAATGAAATAGTTCCTACCTCTAAAAAGCTGTATATGAAAGTATTTTATGAATTGGAAAGCTCTCAGAAATTGAAGGTCCTGATATTACTGCAATAATTTTAATATCCAGACTATACTAATAGATTCTAAAGATATTTTTAGAATATTTTAGACTTACATTGACGCATCCATCTAATTTCAACATTACCTTAATCTATTCAAACATTGTATGTTTGAATATATGCCTCAAAATTTTACTTCATATGTACAATATTATTTTTAACCAATAGCTTTTGATGAAGATTAGTTGATAGCAACTCCAAAGTTAAAAAATACAGTATATGTGAATGAGTTCTATGATTTCCGTTTAATCACTGAAGCTGTAGTTCCTGATAGAGCAGAAGACTTGCCTTTGTTTATATGGAATCATGTCAAACCACTTAGGAGAAAAAAAAGCAGGCAAAATAAAAATGTTGTCTTCTACTGTAAATAGAGACTTTGGAATTTCACGTGTTTCATTAAAGAATTTCTTACTTTTTCTACATTATGATATAAAAGAACTGTGGATCTCTGAAGAGTACTTCTTCCGCAGAGAACAAAGGAAATGTCCCTCTCCCAGAGCTAAATTAGTAATTAACATTCAGTGAGTTGAATGTGCTTCTAAAAGAAAGCACTGCAGGGCAGTCTGGGTGGCTCAGTGGTTTAGCGCCGCCTTCAGCCCAAGGCCTGATCCTGGAGACCCAGGATTGAGTCCCACGTCGGGCTCCCTGCATGGAGCCTGCTTCTCTCTCTGCCTCTCTCTCTGTGTCTCTCATGAATAAATAAATAAAATCTTAAAAAAAAAAAAATACCGCAGGTCATTTACTTTGTTTATTGTGGCAATGGACTTGGGAGTTTGTGACAGAGCCTGACCCAGAAGGACAGATCGAAATGGGAGGTAGCACCAAGTCTCACAAGTCCTACTTCTTCGGGAAACAAATCATAAGGAACAGATGATAACAATCAGCATCCAGCAGGCAAACACAAGGCAAAATAAGCAAAAGCTTGTAGTTCCAACATGATCAGGTCTGAAAGGGTTAGTTGGTTCATCTGTCTTGGGATTTCAAAATAACCATTTCTGCAAATGTAAAATCATTTCAAAATGCAATATGTATAAAAATGCCCATGAAATAACCAGAAAGAATAAATATAATTATGCTGAAAATAGAGAAGCAGCAGCAGAATCACCCTTTACAGAGCAACTACAAACCACTTTACAATAATGTTTCATTCAGTAGGTAATATTTCTGAATCTATTCCTTCTCAATCCACCTAGTCAAAGAAATAACTAACCTAACCTTGTTCACTAGCTAGAAGATGAAACAGATGACAACAGAATTGTAATCTCACTGAATGATATAATAAGCTTTTTCTTTCTCAAATAGTGATGTCTACATTTCTTCATCCCCCACAACAAGCTCACTCTTTTAAAAAACTTTTTGAAGCACTTTAATCAGTGACAAAAGACATTCTTTAGAGTCCCCTAGGTGCCAATTTAGCATTTTTACCCATGATGAACAGTCACTACACCATCGGTTAAGGAGCAATTGGTGATATTAAAACACACTTAATATAGTTAAATATTCTATATGGGAGCATAATATCCTCTTAATTTTTACATTCAACAGTTAAGAAAATATTATTCCAACCATTTCCTCTAATAGACTATGCTGCATATTCAAGTGCCTTCTATTTCTTTTGTGTTTGTTCAAAGGAAACAATACAATAAAGATATAGAACACAGAGTAAGTGCAATACAAATAATTTTGGCAGGCACAGAGCTCCAAAGATAATCCTCTTTCAAGGTCATTAATGATGATTAAAGAAAGATAAAATAATAGCTTCAAATGAAATGCTTCCTAGTGACAGCATATTAAAATCTTTTTTTTAGCATATTAAAATCTATTAATGCAATATTTAGTTTCACTTAAACCAACAAGATAATTGCAAAGGAAATTCCACTTGAAAAAAACCCCACTATATTTGGCATGGTAAAACATGAGGATTTTAATGAATATGGTATATCATTTCTTTTTTTTCTACATTTATGTTTACTAATATAAATAGATGCATCAATTAACATCAATTTTATAGCTTATCCTGTTACTATCACTTGCTGAACTAAAAAGTAGAATTAAAATATAGCTACTATGATATTATCTTCTTCTAACCCTAGACAGTATTTAAGAGCAGGGGATCATCAGAGGACTAAAAATTAAATATGCTCATCCTCAGCACTGATTTTCATATTCTTTCTCAAAATACCCTAGTCTTCATATCCCAGGTTCCACTGTGTATTATTATTTTTAGACTATTAAATTCACAGAATGGAATTATTTTTTTTAAGATTTTATTTATTTATTTATTTATTTATTTATTTATTTATTTATTTATTTATTTATAAGTTACAGAGAGAGAGAGAGAGGCAGAAATACAGGCAGAGGGAGAAGCAGGTTCCACGCAAGGAGCCCAATGTGGGACTCCATCCCAGGGGCCCTGGGATCATGCCCTGAGCTGAAGGCAGATGCTCAACCCCTGAACCACCCAGGTGTCCACACAGAATGGAAGTAAACACACTCTCCATTTCATTGCACATTATCAGCATCTGTCAATATCTTTTTGTTTGTTTTTAATTTCCAACTTTTACTATTTTTTTCCATTCATCTACCAGCTTCATCTCTCTGCCACCCTTGTATATTTAATATATACCTTTCCAGTCTGTTATTTCTGTTGATTTAGACACATTCATATCCTTAAAAATAAATGTAGTGTTGTTTTCTGGGTGTGTGTATTTGATCTCTTTAAAAGATATTCCCGCTGAGTGAAGTAAGTCAGTCGGAGAAGGACAAACATTATATGTTCTCATTCATTTGGGGAATATAAATAATAGTGAAAGGGAATATAAGGGAAGGGAGAAGAAATGTGTGGGAAATATCAGAAAGGGAGACAGAACGTAAAGACTGCTAACTCTGGGAAACGAACTAGGGGTGGTAGAAGGGGAGGAGGGCGGGGGGTGGGAGTGAATGGGTGATGGGCACTGGGTATTATTCTGTATGTTAGTAAATTGAACACCAATAAAAAAAAAAAAAAAAAAACGAATGTTGATAACATAGGAAGAAAAAAAAAAAAAATAAAAGATATTCCCTTATAAATCTCGTATTCTTTTTTTTCCCACTTGTCATGATATTTGAAGATTCATCTAGCTATATATTAACAGAGAACATTAATTATTTTTTAAAAAATATTTTGTTGGGATCCCTGGGTGGCGCAGGGGTTTGGTGCCTGCCTTTGGCCCAGGGCGCGATCCTGGAGACCTGGGATCGAATCCCACGTCGGGCTCCCGGTGCATGGAGCCTGCTTTCCCCTCTGCCTGTGTTTCTGCCTCTCTCTTTCTCTCTCTGTGACTATCATAAATAAATAAACATTAAAAAAAAATATTTTGTTTACTTATTCATGAGAGACACACAGAGAGGCAGAGACATAGGCAGAGGGAGAAGCAGGCTTCCTTCAGAGAGCCTGATGTGGAATTCTATCCTGGACCCTGGGATCATGATCTGAGGCAAAGGCAGATACTCAACCACTGAACCACCCAGGCATCCCAACATAGAACATTAATTCTGAGTGCTGCATATTTCTTAATTATCTTATGTCTATTTCTCATTTTACTTCCCATTCCTCTTCTGATAGACATCTAGGCTTCCTCCATTTCTATTACCTCAAACAGTGCTATAAAAACTATTACTAGTGACAGTTGTAAGAGACCTGGGGTATAATTGCTACATCATATAGAATGTATAAGTGTAGTTAATTTACCAAGTACTTCCAGATTGCTCTCTGGAATGATTGCACCAGTTTACTGTCCCTAAAGCTGTGTGAGAAGTTCCTTATTGGGTGCTTGGGTGGCTCAGTGGTTGAGCATCTGCCTTTGGCCCAGGGCATGATCCTAGGATCCTGGGATCAAGTCCCACATCACCACATCAGGCTCCCCATGGGGAGCCTGCTTCTCCCTCTGCCTATGTCTCTGCTTCTCTGTGTCTCTCATGAATAAATGAGGTATTTTTTTTAAAAAAAGAGAGAGAAGTTCCTTATTTCCCAACATCCTCACCATGACTTAATATTATCAAACTTTATTTTATTTATTTATTTATTTATTTTATAATCAAACTTTCTAATTAGTGTTCTAATTTGCATTTTTATGATTAATACTAAGGGTAAATAGCTCTTCAGTTGCTTATTAGTCATTTGGGTTTTCCTGTTTATTTTTGTATCTTCTGTTTTGACAGTAGAATGCAAACTTTATGGATGCTGTTATTTGTTTGCATCTTCTTTCCTTTCCTGGTTGGTTTTGTCACAAAGTTATCTAATTAATCTTTTAAAAGAAAAACCAGCTCTGGATTTGTATAGCAATGCCTAGCACTTAGATGCTCAATATATATCAAATGAGCGATGAATAAAAGAATGCATGACAAATGAATGTTATTTGCTGCATAATAAACAACTGCACAACTCAATGACAACATGGGCGTGCAGACTGGTCTGCTGAAAGTTGTGGCTCTGCTGAGATCTACCAGGCTTGGCTCCAGTCTGCAGTTTGGAGTAATATCTAAATGATTTAATAACTAGATAGCATGGACAACAACTAATCTTTTTTTTTTTTAATTTTTATTTATTTATGATAGTTACAGAGAGAAAGAGAGGCAGAGACACAGGCAGAGGGAGAAGCAGGCTCCATGCACCGGGAGCCCGATGTGGGATTCGATCCTGGGTCTCCAGGATCGCGCCCTGGGCCAAAGGCAGGCACCAAACCGCTCTGCCACCCAGGGATCCTAACAACTAATCTTAATAGAATGTTGAACATACTGGAACAGATAGATGCCTGTGTAACTATCTGATACCGGTGCAATGCTGAATGACAGCCTAACTTGGGACGATCATCTCTCTTTGCTAGTTATATGTATCATCATAATCCTGATTAATATCTCTATAATGCAAAGTTTTTATACCAAAATTCTCTGCCC
Organism: Canis lupus dingo; assembly: GCF_003254725.2. NCBI lineage: Eukaryota > Metazoa > Chordata > Mammalia > Carnivora > Canidae > Canis > Canis lupus. The sequence goes on from NC_064255.1 coordinate 59,233,802, forward strand.
AATGACCCAGTTCCTTTTTTTAAATAAATTTATTTTTATTGGTGTTCAATTTGTCAACATACAGAATAACACCCAGTGCTCATCCCGTCAAGTGCCCACCTCAGTGCCCGTCACCCAGTCACCCCCAACCCTGCCCACCTCCCCTTCCACCACCCCTAGTTAGTTTCCCAGAGTTAGGAGTCTTTCATGTTCTGTCTCCCTTTCTGATATTTCCCACTTATTTTTTCTCCTTTCCCCTTTATTCCCTTTCATTATTTTTTATATTCCCCAAATGAATGAGACTATATAATGTTTGTCCTTCTCTGATTGACTTACTTCACTCAGCATAATACCCTCCAGTTCCATCCACGTCGAAGCAAATGGTGGGTATTTGTCGTTTCTAATGGCTGAGGAATATTCCATTGCATACATCGACCACATCTTCTTTATCCATTCATCTTTCCATGGACACCGAGGCTCCTTCCACAGTTTGGCTATTGTGGCCATTGCTGCTAGAAACATCGGGGTGCAAGTGTCCCGGCGTTTCATTGCATCTGTATCTTTGGGGTAAATCCCCAGCAGTGCAATTGCTGGCAATGACCCAGTTCTGATGCTGATCTGTTCTAAATTGGTTGGTGACATATTTTTGAAATCTTCTCCCTGTAACAATTAAGAGATCATTCACATTTTATCATGAACAATATGATTTTTAAGATTACAAAATATTAGGATGCCTGGGTGACTCAGTGGTTGAGTGTCTACCTTCGGCTCAAAGCATGATCCTGGAGTCCTGGGATCAAGTTCCGCATAGGGCTCCCGCAGGGAGCCTGCTTCTTCTGCCTCTGCCTGTGTCTCTGCTTCTCCCTGTATCTATCATGAATAAATAAATAAATAAAATCTTTAAACAAAAAATATTACAAAATGTTTAAGATGTTAAAAGTTAAAATACTTTCAAGAAAAATCTGCAATTATGAATATTGCTTATCATCCAGCAAGGATATTCTTTTTCTTTCCAAATTAGATGACCTGACATAATATCAAATTATAATCATGGATTATTTTATTTATTTTTGAAGATTTTATTTCTTTATTCACGAGAAACAGAGAGAGGTAGAGACTTAGGCAGAGGGAGGAGAAGCAGGCTCCATGCAGGGAGCCTGATGCAGGACCTGATCCCAGGACTCCAGGATCGCACCTTGAGCCGGAGGCAGACACTCAACCACTGAGCCACTCAGGTGTCCCATGGATTATTTTACATAGAGTTTTTATATCAAAATTTAACAAAACAGTGATGAGCTTTATTTGACACTACAGTCCTTACTGTTCTCTTTTAAAATATTTGGGTCTAATATTCAAGGGTCAGAATATTTCTTCCTAGGAACTTGCTTTCAATTAGCCTATCTTGCCACTAGATGGAGAGTGATGACAGTGTACAGTCTCATAACCAGTCAGCCTTTAAAGATAGCTTTTTAGGGTGCTGCATATGTTTGAAGCCTTGCCTTAATCTAGCAAAAGGTTAATATTCTGGTTTCAAAGGTAAAATTAGAAGAGTTCTTTCCCCTCTAACTCATTAAGTATGAATAAAACAAGGCTTCTTTTTAATTCCTCCTCTAAGTCTCTCTATATTTGTTTGGGAAGAAAAGGAAGAATTGTTGCCTCCAGTAATAGCAAGTAATCAATCAGTCGGTCCATCTATCCATCAATCTCTCTTAACATTTCAGTCTAGATGCTGAACTTGCCACCTGGTAGAAGAAAAAGATGTATCAACTGTTGTCCTGAAAATCTAAGGGTTCCCCAGAATTCATCCAGCCACATTAATCAGGAAAGGATAGTGATTCCCTTAGCAGATTCCAGCAGATGGAATGACAGCTGTCTGTTTGGGCCTTTCAGACCCCCCTGAATCAAAGAACTCTTTCTTATAGAGCTTCTTTCCCTCCAGAGCTCTTACTGCGAGTGGCAAGACATTCAGAGGCTGGACCCATTCACAAGTAACCCACAGACCTCATAAAACTATACTGATAGATATTCCAATACAATTCAAGTCTAGCATTTGCACCAAAATTGAAGTGGCTGAATCATAATCAAGTTATATAACCTTATTTTAAGTTAAAGCCTACAGGCTTACCTAAGTTTAATTTTAGGACAGTAGAAGAAGAACTTTTCCTTAAATATTTATTTGAAAGACATACAAAGGATTGTCTGTCTATCAGTACAAGCTATAGTAAGAGGCCACTAGATTTTAAGTCACTTATTTAACTAGCGATACGTGTGCATGGATGAACAAAACAAACGTTACATTTCTTATCATTTGAGATAATGAATAAAGGCATTGTTGAGAAATATTGGGGTAATGGGTGAAGACTTGACTGTAATTCACCTATGTAAGAATTAAAATGTTCAAACTCACTAGCAAAAGAAATTCTTAAGGTTTTTTTGTTGTTATTTTGTGTGTGTGCGTGTGTTTTTTAAGTAAACTCTACCCTAAATGTGGGGCTCCAACTCATGACCTCAAGATCAAGAGTCACATGCTCCATGTACTGAGCCAGCCAGATGCCCCTGAAATTCTTAGTTTTTAAACAATTTTTTTTTTTTTTTTTTGAGAGAGAGAGAGAGAATGCGAGGGTAGGGGATGGGGGCAGAGCAAGGGAGAGAGAGAATGTCAAGCAGGCTCCATATTCAGTGCAGAGCCTTAGAGGGGCTCAATCTCCTGACCCTGAGATCATGAGCTGACCAAAAATCAAGTGTCAGATGCTGAACCAACTGAACCACCCAGGTGTCCTGTGTCATTTTCCTTTTTTAAAGTACAAATGCAGGGCACCTGGATGGCTAAATCAGCTAAGCCCCCAGGCTCCAAGCTTAGCAGGGAGTCAGCTTGAGAGTATCTCCCTTACCCTTTGCCCCTCCCCCTGACCCTATCCTTAAGGCTCTCTCTCTCTCTCTCTCTCAAATAAATAAGTAAATCTTTAAAAAAAAAAAAAAAAAAGAAGAAGAAAGAAAAGTACAAATGCATTTATCATGATTGACAATATGGAACAAAGACAGATATAAAGAGTATAAACTGGTATAAGTTTCCAACAGGGCAATTTTGCAACAATTATAAAAAACTTGAACAGAATTCATATTGTTTGGCTCAGAGATTTCACTTATAGGAATTTAATTATTTATCAGAGGGAAAATATGTATCAATCTAAAGTCAAAATTCAAAGAATGGTTAAATAAATTATGATTCAATGCTCCACTTTCCATATTAGTCTACTTCTAATACCTCTGATAGTCCTGTGCCTTTGAGGTTGGAAGGCAAAAACTGCATTTCCCACATGGCTTCACTGTTAGGGTCCTGGGTAGGTTTGGACACCAGGTCCATGGAGGCAGGACTCATGGCAGTGGCTATTTATGGTGCTGCAAACCCATGGGAGCTCGCATGGTTCTGCTGGTCACCGCTTTGTGATTTGATGACTTCCCAGAGGCAGTGCTGCCTCCAGAACAGGGAATTAGCAGGCAAGTGGAAGTAATCACAAGTTCACTTAGTTCCTGCCATTCCAAAGAGTTTAAGCCATCTAACACCCAATATTAAAATTTTGCTTAAATTAGGTATGACAGTCTGCAAGTGAACACCATGTCCAATAACTCATCTTGTATGATGGAATATGACACATCAATTTAAAAATCACATTGTGGGATGCCTGGGTGGCTCAGCGGTTGAGCCTCTGCCTTTGACTCAGGTCATGATCCCAGGGATCAAGTCCTGCATGGGACTCCCCACAGGGAGCCTGCTTCTCCCTCCTGCCGATGTCTCTGCCTATCTCTCTGTGTCTCTCATAAACAAATATATAAAATCTTAAAAAAAAATAAAAAATAAAAAAGAACTGTCTTGTAGTCCTTCCTCTGAATGACTGACTACCTTTTATCTGCATTGCATAGTCTTTATTCTAAAAGTGTCTATAAACATATACAGATCATATTGGTGTGGTCTCAGGTTTATAAGTTTTTCAAATAAAAATATGATGACTGTGTCATCTTATAGAATGGAGGTAGAAAACATATTTAAAACTTGGGACACCTGGGTGGCTCAGTTGGTTAATGTCTGATGTTGGCTCAGGTCATGATCTCAGGGTCCTGGGATCCAGCGGAGGTCTGGCTCCCCAGTCAGCAGGGAGTCTGCTTGTCCCTCTTCCCCTCCTCCCTCATCATCCCTCCCCCTCCTAGTCCCTTTCCTGCTCTCTTTCTCTCAAATACATAAAATATTTTTAAAAAAGAAAATGTATTTAAAACTAAAATGGACTGTGCTTCTCCTATGTGCTGTTAAAAAGATAAATTGAGGCATATTAAAAATTTTGAGTTTAGCTGAGCAAAAATCAATTCAAATTGGGTGGTGCCAAACCAGAAATAGTTAGGGTGTTCCACCCACAAGAGCTGCAAAGAGACTTTTATAAAGAAAAAGCTGAAGTAAGGTAAGGAGATTATTTTTTCACTTTAATTCAATTAGTCAACATATAGTAGATCATTAGTTCCACATGTACTTTTCAATATCTCATCAGTTGTACGTAATCCCCAGTGCTCATCACAGTAAGGAAATTAGTGATTGGCTATAGCTTAAAGCCTAGTTAGCTGTTGTTTGTCTTTACCTTTTGATGTAGTAACATTGAGGCATTTACAAGCTTAGGGTTTGGTTTGCTTACCTGGGTCAGCAGGATGTTTAGAGCCACCTCAATCCAATGGCCTCATTGGTTGATTAATTTGATACAGGTAGGGATAATGTAATTTATTTGAGAGGGAAAAACATTTCTGTCCTATTCCCTTACCCTCTTATAAAGAATGGGGACAACAAGCGGAAGACCAGTAGATTAACTGTTCAGAAGGAAAAAAAACACCAAATGGAAGCCATCCTCCAACCTTCCATCTCTTCCCAAGAATTAGCTGAACAATTGGAAGCAGGAGATATGCAGGATTTATGCCATTTATGTGAATTTGAGCCAAATTTGTTTGAATATTGAAGGACAGGCTAGATGATTAACTGCATTACTCCTAAAAAACGCTTTTGAGGGAAACTGGGTAGAACAGCATTTTAAGGTTAACAGCAGACGGGAAGTCTTTTTAGTTCTTAAGAGTTAAAAAATCGTATGTAATTTTTCTTACAACCAGGTTGAACTCGAACTTATTCCGTGAATTTGAATGCTTGTTCTTAAAGACATAGAGGCCCTTTAAGAAGATAGTTTTTGGCATAAGTAATGATCGATAAGTTATAAATCAGTGGGAAGTAAATTGAGCCAGTAAAAGAAATTAGAAATGTAGTCGTATATCATTAAATCTTAATTTTGACAATGTTGTGAGCAATAGAAGCAAAAAGAAAAAAAAAATGTTCACCTTTAGCCCAGAAAGCTGACTCAGAGCCTGCATAATTCCGATAAGGATCAAATACGTGCTGGCTGCTACATTCTTAAAGGGTCTCATGACAGTACATCTTACTGATAGTTAATACCCAGCTGAATTTCTTGCAGAAAACTCTTGCAAAAGTAATTTTACAAGTAGAAATTTGAAGCAGGGCAGCCTGGGTGGCTCAGCGGTTTAGCACCGCCTTCAGTCCAGGGCCTGTTACTAGAGACTCAGGATAGAATCCCAGGTTGGGCTCCCTGCATGGAGCCTGCTTCTCCTCTGCCTGGGTCTCTGCCTCTCTCTCCTCTCTGTGTTTCTCATGAATGAATAAATAAAATCTTTAAAAAAAGAAAGAAAGAAAATTTGAAGCAAACATTTATGATCTAATAGTCCCTGCACCGGCCCTCCCCCTTGAACACTAAGTATATAACCACCAGCTTCCGACAGGCAAAGCGCAGCCTTTTCTACACATCAGTCTGGTCCTCGTGCTACTTAAATATATTAAGTTGCCACGTAAAATGTCTCAAGAGTTCTTTCTTGACCATCCTGAGCTCAAGGATCCTTACAACAATGTGATTTAAAAAAATTTTTTTATTTATCTATTCATGAGAGAGAGAGAGAGAGAGGAGGGCAGAGACACAGGCAGAGGGAGAAGCAGGCTCCATGCAGGGAGCCTGATGTGGGACTTGATCCAGGGACTGGATCTCAGGATCCCGGGATCAAGCCTTGGGCCGAAGGCAGACGCTCAACCCCCCAGCCACCCAGGGATCCTTAATTGACTCTTTTTTAATGCTTGGTAGAATTCCCCTATGAAGCCATCTGGCCCCGGACTTTTATTTATTGGGAAATATTTAATTTTGATACAATTAAAAATTATACATAAATTGTATACAATTAATTGTGATACAATTTCTTTGCTGGTTATTGGTCCGTTCAAGTTTTCTATTTCTTCCTGTTTCAGTTTTGGTAGTTTATATGTTTTTAGGAACTTACCCATTCCTTCCCAATTGCCCAATTTCTTAGCATATAATTTTTCACAATATTCTCTTTGTTTGTATTTCTGTGATGTTGGTTATGATCTCTCCTCTTTCATTGTGATTTTATTTATTTGGGTCCTTTCTCCTTTCTTTTGGATAAGTCTAGGAGGGGTTTATCGATTTTATTAATTTCTTCGAAGAACCAGCTCCTGGTTTCATTGATCTGCTCTACTGTTCTAATGAATAGTTTTTGTGTTGTTCTTTTTTGTTATTGTTGTTTCCATATCATTTATTTGTGTTCTAATCTTCATTATTTTCCTTCTTCTGCTGGCTTTAGGCTTTTGTTGTTCTTTTTCTAGCTTCTTTAGGTGTAAGGTTAGTGTTGTGCCCAATATTGAGAATCCGAGAAACCACCAAGGAGCTGACACCGATGCAAGTGAATGAAGGTTTATTTGCAAGCTCGAGCTTGGGTCCAAGTTTACCGACACAGCGGAGCAAGGACTTGGACCCCGAAGTGGGTTACAGCTGGGTTTTTTATAGGCTGGTCTAGGGGATTTTTCAGAAGGGGGGGGAGGAATTTCTCAAGTTCCGTTTACATTCTGATATGGGGCTTAAGGGCATTGAGCTCTGTTCTCATTCTAATATGGGACTTTCTGCCTGGGCTTGGGCTCTGTTGTCATTCTGATTTGGGATTCTCTGCCGAGGGCAATTCTGAGCTCTGTTGTCTTTCTGATATGGGATTCTCTGCCGAGTACATTGAGGACATTCTGTAGTCCCCCCCCCCACCCCAAAGTTCAGCTCTTATTCACAGGCCTAAGATGGCTGTACTTGTGCTAATGCTAAACTTGAGGTGGGATGGCCTTAATTTTTCTCGGCCTCCACAGTTAGATTGCATATTTGAAATTTTTCTTGCTTCTTGAGGTGGGCCTGTATACACTTTCCCCTTATGACTGCCATTGTTCCATCCCAAAGGTTTTGGACCATCATGTTTTCATCTTATCTGCTGTTCAGTCCACATTATGGTAAAAAATTATTAGCCTTCAATATTCATGTGTTACTTTCAGCTTTAGCCACACAGAGAAAATGATTCCCAGTCTGATTCCTGAATTCTAAATTCTGGGGGAAGTGACTTGGAACTTATTCCTATTCCTACTTCACCTTCCTAAGCTGTGGCCATAAGATAACTCTGCCATTATACAAAAGTGTCTACCAATAGCTGTGTATCTGAGGAGCAGTTAAGCACAGTTGTAGAGCTGGTCATAATGCCCTACAAGTGTCAATTGTTAGATTTTCAGAAATTCTGGAAGCTGGTTGTTGGGTGTGTTTTTTTTTTTTTTTTTAAGATTTTATTTATTTACTCACGAGAGACACAGAGAGAGAGGCAGAGACACAGGCACAGGGAGAAGCAGGCTCCATGCAGGGAGCCCAATGTGGGACTCGATCCCAGGACTCCAGGATCATGCCCTGGGCTGAAGGCAAACGCCCAACCACTGAGCCACCCAGGCGCCCCTGGAAGCTGGTTGTTAAACACACGGATTATTAAAAATTAGATTTATATAAAGCGATAGTTAAGTGCATTATATTTAAAACAAAAGTAACAAATTTCAAGACTGATCACTTCCCAATTTTTTCAACTAAATTTTAGTATTGTCTATGTTCTTGAGGTGATCTATATTTACATCTATTGCATCTGCAGAGTGGAAATAATATATACGTATGCTACTGCATACTTCTCAACTTTATTGAGTGATGTGATGTCACATTTGTAGCTTGAAATAGGTCATGGTGGGAGTATTTATACCACAGAAATGGGCAAACACTACAGAGAAGACTTTTTTTTTCTGGAGAGCTGGTTTTTAAATATTTACCAGCTCACCACCAGTTAAAGGAGTCCAATTACCCTTTACTATTTACTACTTCTACTACACTAGATGATAAATTCCTTTAAACTGGCTGTAACACAATTGATTCTAATACAGTAGTTTCTTTTATGATTTTTGATATAGCTTTTAAGATCTTATTCATTTATTAGAGAGATAGTGAGAAAGAGAGTACATGTGGGGAGGAGAGGGAGTAGGAGGTTCCCCTCTGAGCAGGGAGCCCCATGTTGGGCTCAATTCCAGGACCCTGAGATTATGACCTGAGCCAACGCAGCTGTTTAAATAACTGAGCCACCCAGGTGCTCCTGATTTTTGATATTCTAACCAAGTTACAAGAAAACTGAGTATGTACCCTGGTTAGCATGATTTGAATCTAATTGATTGTGATGTTTTAAAGGCACCACATCCAAATATACTCTTTATAGTAGAATTCATTCTTCAAATGATTGGATTATATTTTTCTAATACCAGTGGCAGTAAAGGATAGAGGATAGACAGACCTTGGAATCAGAAAAGGCAAGTTCAGACTCTAGTTCTGCAATATACTAGCCATGAACTTCTATCTAGCAATCTATAAAATAAGGGTTAAATGACAGTGCACATAAAACACTTTTTATAGTGCTTGGCAGCTAATCATTACTCAGTAAATTTTGAACTGTTATCTTAGGACATTATTGTCCATGTATCAGTTGCTTCATCTCTAGTTTCCCTAACTCTCCCAACACACATGTATAATACCCTCACCCTTGTACTACGCATTGCCTCGGTATAATGGGCCTGTACTCAATTTAGATTTCCAAGTTAGAATCTCAAACATTTACTGGAAAAAAAAAAGCATTTTGAGTTCATTTTCATGTCTGCATTCAACAAATAATGGCTGCACAGCTCCTTGTTTAGTACTACGGGAGGATAAAACTACAGATAGGGTAAGGATCATACATTTTTTTAAAAGATTTTATCTATTTATTTATTTATTTATTTATTTATTTATTTATTTATTTATTCATTCATGAGATACACACACACACACACACACACAGAGAGGCAGAGGGAGAAGCAGGCTGCATGCAGGGAGCTCGATGTGGGACTCCATTCTGGATCCTAGGATCACGTCCTGAGCCAAAGGCAGATGCTCAACCGCTGAGTCACCCAGGAGTCCCCCCCCCTTTTTTTTTTTTTAATATTTTATCTACTTATTTGAGAAAGAGAAAGAGAGAGAGAGCATGAGTGGTGGGAGAGGTAGATGGAGAGGGGGAGGCAGACTCCCTGCTAAGCAGGGAGACCCATGTGGAGCTCTATCCCAGGACCCTGAGATCATGACCTGAATCAAGCAGACACTTAACTGAGCCACCCAAGTACCTCAAGGATCATACATTTCTTTTTTTTTTTTTTTTTTAAGATTTTATTTATTTATTCATGAGAGACAGAGAGAGAGAGAGAGGCAGAGACACAGGCAGAGGGAGAAGCAGGCTCCATGCAGGGAGCCCAGCATAGGACTTGATCCTGAGTCTCTGGGATCACGCCCTGGGCCGAAGGCGGCGCTAAACTGCTAAGCCACCCGAGCTACCCGGATCATACATTTCTAAAATTTTCAAAAAATTTTAAAATCTTTTTTTTTTAATTTTTTTTTTTTATTTTTATTCATGATAGGCACACAGTGAGAGAGAGAGAGGCAGAGACACAGGCAGAGGGAGAAGCAGGCTCCATGCACCGGGAGCCTGATGTGGGATTCGATCCCGGATCTCCAGGATCGCGCCCTGGGCCAAAGGCAGGCGCCAAACCGCTGCGCCACCCAGGGATCCCAAATTTTCAAAAAATTTTAAAAATTGTTTACCATTTATTTTCATAAACACTTTATAAAGAATTGTACTATTCTGGTACTCCAAGTATATATATCCCAATTTTGGTTCAAAAACTAAGATGGTGGTTTTAAGGATAAATTACTGCTCACCAGGAGGATAAATTACTGCTCACTATGTGTTTGGATAGTCATGTACACAAGTAGCCACAAAGAGAACAGCAAGTGTAATGGGACTACAGAGCATGCTGTGGTCACTTGAGGCAAACTGAGGGATATCTCTCTCTCTCTCACACACACACACACACACACACAAAATACTAGTTTTCCTTTATACAAGGTATACATACTTAACATTGATTAAAAATTAAGGTCAATAGGGACGTCTGGGTGGCTCAATGGTTTAGGGCCTGCCTTCCACTCGGGGCGTGGTCCTGGAGTTCTGGGATCGAGTCCCACGTCAGGTTCCCTGCATGGAGCCTGCTTCTCCCTCTGCCTGTGTCTCTGCCTCTCTCTCTCTCTCTCTGTCTCTCATGAATAAATAAATAAAATCATTAAAAATGTAAGCAAATAAAATTACGGTCAATAAAAGAAAAGTGGAAAGAAAATGTCACAGTTAGGAAGCATGTTTGATTCCTTATACAGAGCATGGAGGGTACCAATGCACAGCCTTTTAGGCAAATGCCACATAAAACAACTGGAATATAATTTAAGATACAAGAAATAGCTCTGATTGTTTCACAGATTTTGCTGACTTAATCTCATCTCTAGCAAATATCTTTCTTATTTCCTTCTCCCAGAATCAAGTCATCATTATGGGGAGTTGGTGTTGATTGTTTTTTTACTTTGGCTGCTCTTTATGCCATAAACAGCATTTTAGTCTTCTGCTCTTGACCCTGTGGATTTTTTTTTTTTTTTTATTCATGGCCTCTGGCTTATCTGTTTCTGTTTCTGCTGATTTTACTTTTTTTAAAAAATTGAGCTATAATTGACATATAATACTGTATTAGTTTTAGGTGTACAACATAATGATTTGATATATGTATATATCGTGAAATAATTACCACAGGACATTTAGTTAAAATCCATTACCACACATAGTTACAAATTTTGTCCTTGTGATGAGTACTTTTAAGCTTTACTCTCTCAGCAATTTTGAAAAATGCGATACACTATTATTAAATATAGTCACCATGATATATATTGCACTCCCAGGACTTTTTTATCTTCCAACTGGAAGTTTGTACCTTTTGACCACCTATCCTTATTTTGCCTACCTTCCTACTCCTTGCTTTTGACAACCATCAATCTGGTTGATTATAAACTGTATATTATATAACTATAATTATAAATTCAGCTTTAAAATATTTTATTTTATTTTATTTTAAATTTTACTTATATTTATTTAATTTTATTTTCTATATTTTTAAGTAGGTCCCATTTCTAGTGTGGAACCCATTGTGGGGCTTGAATTCATGACCCTGAGATCAAGACCTGAGCTAAGATCAAGAGTCAGACACTTAACTGACTGAGCCACCTAGGGGCCTGTGGTTCACACATATAAATGTGGTTCCACATATAAATGATGTCATATAGTATTTGTCTATCTCTGTCTGACTTATTTTACTTTAATTAGCATAATGTCCCAAAGGTCCAACCATGTTGTAAAAGGCAGGATTTTCTTCTTCTTCTTCTTTTTTTTATAGCTGAATAATATTCTATTGTACACACACACACACACACACACACACCAATATTTTCTTTATCCATTCATTAATCCATGGGCACTTTGGTTGCTTTTCCATCTTGGCTATTACAAATAATGCTACAATGAACATGGAGGTGCAGATATCTTTTCAAGATAATGTTTTCATTTTCTTCAGATAAATAACTAGAAGTGGACTTGCTGGATCATATGGTAATATTATCTTAATTTTTTGAGGAACCTTCATACTGTTTTCTTTTTTCTAAAGATTTTACTTATTTATTCATGAGAGACAGAGACAGAGACAGAGAGACAGAGACACAAGCAGAGAAGCAGGCTCCATGCAGGGAGCCTGACTTGGGACTCGATCCCAGGTCTCCAGGATCACGCCCTGAGCCGCAGGTGGCGCTAAACCGCTGAGCCACCCAGGCTGCCCCTTCATACTGTTTTCAATGGTGGCTGTACCAGTTTGCATTCCCACCAACATTGCACAAGGGTTCCCTTTTCTCCATATCTACTGAATACTTGTTCTTTCTTTCTTTTTTGATAATAGTCATTCTAAAGGTATGAGGTGAGATACCTCATTGTGGTTTTGACTTGCTTTTCTGATGATCAGTGATGTCGCACACATTTTCATATACCTGATGGCTATGTGCATCTTCTTTTGTGCATCTTCTTTTGAAAAAAAAATAGTTCCTCTACCTATTTTTAATTGGACGGGTTTTGTTTTTTTTTTTTTTTGGTCTTTTTTTTTCTGCTCTTGCGTTGTAGGAGTTTTTTTTTTTTTTTATACATTTTGAATGTTAACTCCTGATCAGATATATTATTTTCCCATTCCATAAGTTACTTTTTCATTTTGTTGATAGTTTCCTTTACAATACAGAAGCTTTTTTAGTTTGATGTAGTTTCACTTTTTTTTTTTTAAAGATTTTATTTATTTATTCATGAGAGATACAGAAAGAGAGGCAGAGACATAGGCAGAGAGAGAAGCAGGCTCCTCGCAGGGAGCCAGAGGTGGAATCGATTCCCGGATCCTGGGATCATGCCCTGAGCGAGCCAAAGGCAGAGGCTCAACCATTGAACCACCAAGCCGACCCACTTGTTTTTGTTTTTGTTGCCAAATCCAAAGAGTCATTGTCATGACAAATGTCAAGGAACTTACCCCTATGTTTTCCTTTAGGAGTTTTATGGTTCGGGTCTTATATTCAAGTCTTTATTCCATTTTGAGCTGATTTTTGTGTATGGTATAAGATAGATGCCCAGTTTCATTCTTTGGCATGTAGATATCTAGCACCATATATTAAAGATGCTATCTTTTCCCTGTTTTTTGTTTGTTTTTAAGAGTAACAAATGTTTATTTAGAAATGGATAAGTAATACAAAGTCTTCTTCCTTATTGCCTCTTCCTTTCCTTTGAACAAGAGACACAGATGGGGAATATACAAGAGTGAGTGAGAGGTAGAGTGGGACACAAGAGAGACCACATTCTCTTCCCAGTTTCCTATGATGACATCGTGTTGAGCAGAGTAGAAAAACAGGCTTCAGCCCCCAATGTATCATATGGCTATCCAGAGGACAATGTCCAGATCACCAGACAGCTGCAGCTGGGCTCAATGAAACTCTGTAATAACCAGAGAGGCCTGACATGGGACTAGGATGGGGGAGGAGAGGGTAAATCATGCATGCAATGCCTTTACTGTCCTACTTTGAAACAGAATCCAAGCTGTGATCCAACTGTCCCTAATACCTGGGAGACCAGGTCTGTCTGGGTGCTTTCTTTGGCCAAGAGGGAGAAAGGGTAGGAGGAATGTCTTCCAGTACTAAAGAGAACTAAATTTGTACCCATTCAAAGAGGAAGAAGGGAACAAAAGGAGTTTCTTTTTTCTTTTCTTTTCTTTTCTTTTCTTTTCTTTTCTTTTCTTTTCTTCTTTCTTTCTTCTTTCTTTTTCTTTCTTTTCTTTTTCTTTCTTTCTTTTCTTCTTTTCTTTTCTTTTTTTTCTTTTCTTTCTTCTTTCTTTTCTTTTTTTAGAACTGGAAGTAGAGCACCATTAGGCACATTCCTTAGATTTCCCAGACCTGCACAACCCCAGAGCTGGAGGACTGAGCTGGTCTCAAACTCAGGTCTTCTCTGCTTCACAGATTTAATTCTGTGGAACATGAGTTTGTCGGTTTCCTTCTTCACTGGGCTAGCCCAAGCAGGTCACGAGAGGCTCTTAGTACCTCAAATCCATTTTACTTTTTGGCTTGTGCCTTTCACAGCACTTGCTACTGGTTTACTGGTTTTGTAGAGCTCCCTGAATCCTGCTCCCTAACTCGCTCCAGCTCTGCCAGCCTGGATTCCCATTACAGCCCCAACAAACAAACAGAAGACTGAGAATGACATTGGAGCAAGGACACCTATATTCAGGGTTAAGTAGGAGGAAAGTAAGGGTTACCTGTTGATTTTCATGACTCCCTCCCTGTAAGTTTACCAGAGGTTGGCTCTGTCCCTCTATCCATGGCCCCAATTCCTAGCAGTCAATACTATACAGTTATCCTATCTGGATTCTGGTAACTTCACCCTGAATTTTCTCATTCTAGCCTAGTGTAGTGCTATGGAATCCAGATTAAGTGAGGAAGAATATAGCCAGCATTTGTAGCTGAGTTGCACAGTCAGTACTGAGTAAATGCCAGCTACTGATATTATTGAGAAATAGAACAATTTTAGAAGCCCAGAATCTTTAAATACCCTAGGAGTAATTATTTTTTAAATGCTGTGCAAAACCCTGGTTATTTTTAATACTATATTTTGAAAATCTGTTTCCTATTTCAAGAATTAAACCAATATAATTTTCGTTAAAGGAGGCAAGGCAGTCTTCTGTGGTACACACACAAAAAGAACACTAAAAGAAACTTGATGTTGATATCTAGATGCAGAAGAAAAGGTTCAGGTACCTGGTTTCAAATCAGAAGACTAATATAATTTCAAATGTAAGAATGCTGTGTAATATTTAATTAGTATTCATATTTTTATTGACTTTTTCAACTTAAAAGTTTGTTGTTATAAATAACTTCATCCGCTGAGCATGCGGTTTAAATGAGATAATATACGTGAAAGAAAAGTTAAAGTTCTAAGTAAACGTGCCAGTCAAATGTTATTTTAAGACTATATACTATGCTGAATTGTGCAAGCCAGAACACGCTACACCAAGCACTCTGCTACATTACATTCAATTGTTCAGCAATATTTACTGTGGTTTGGTAAATGTGATCCTTCCTCATTCTTTGGCAGTTCTGGAAGAGTTTCAAGCAATTTGTTAACCAGAAAGGACCTAGTGTTACTAGGAACCAGACTTGAATTCAGTCTGATTCCAGAAGATGGTGCAAAATACATATTGAAATATGCTTATTGATTCCCATCAAGGTATCTTTAAATCTTTTTTTTTTTAAGATTTTATTTATTTATTTATTTATTTATTTATTTATTTATTTATTTATTCATGAGAGACACAGAGAGAGAGGCAGAGACACAGGCAGAGGGAGAAGCAGGCTCCTCGCAGGGAGCCTGATGTGAGCCTTGATCCTCGATTGTGTCCTGAGCCAATTCCTGGACCCCAGGATCACGCCCTGAGCCGAAGGCAGACCCTCGACCACTGAGCCACTCAGGCGTCCCTCTT
Source organism: Canis lupus dingo (assembly GCF_003254725.2). NCBI lineage: Eukaryota > Metazoa > Chordata > Mammalia > Carnivora > Canidae > Canis > Canis lupus. Next base: position 59,249,169 of record NC_064255.1, read on the forward strand.
TAAATCTTTATAAACCTATCTCCCATGGTTCAGGACATTCCCTCTCTAACTTCTTCATTGTGTTATTTTATAAAAAGATCTCATCTTTAGGATGCATGAGAGAAGATATTTTCAGTTACTGCTTAGCTCTGATAACATAATCATGGATTATCAAATGGTATTTTGATATCATCTCAATTTTTTTTGGCTGTTTCTCTTGTTCTTTAAGATTATTAAAGAAAACTTCAAATATATTTTTAAGAAAGTAGAGAGGAGAGTATGTGTCTCTATGCATGCACTATCACCCATTTTCAACTCATAAGCATGCTTGTTTCATAGCTAACCACCCTATAACTTCTGTTCTTATATCACTTCTTTTGAAGCAAATCTTGGATTCTGTATCTTACCATCTGCAAATATTTTAGTGGGTGTCATGAAATTATAAGAATTCTTTTTAAAACATAACTTACTACAACTAAAAAAAAATCAACAACAAGTTTTTAAAATTAATTCACTCAGTTTTTGAAGTTTGTGATAGGTATATGTGAGTATGAATATGTGTTTGTGTGTGTACTCATGTATTCAAATCAGCGTCTAAATAAGGTCCAAGGTATTAGTTTCATAGAGCTGCTAAAAAAAAAAAAATGCCTGAAACAGGGTGACTTAAAACAATAGAAATTTATTCTCACAGTTCTGGAGGCTAGAAGTCTGAAATCAAAATGTAGACAGGGTCATGCTCCTTCTGAAACCTGTAGGGGAGACTCTTTCTTTGGCTCTCTTAGCTTCTGGTTTTAGCACGTTATCCTTGGAGCTCCTTGGCTTTATCACCCAACCCAACTCTGTTGTCACGTGCGTGTTTCTTTGTGTATATCACTGTGTCTCTTTTCCTCTTGTCAGAATACCAGTCATACTGAGTTAAGGGCACACCCTACTTCACTCTTACCTCACCTTAATGAGTTACATATGAAAAAACCCTATATCCACATAAGATTACATTCTGAGGTACTTCAGTTTAGGTCTTCAACATATTCTTTTGGGGGACACAATTCAACCTATAACATCGATGTACTATAATTGGTTTATAGATTTTACATCTCTCATATGTTTAATGTATAGAATACTTACTCCTGTAGAATTTCCTATTGTCTGGATTTTGCTAATGGTATTTGTATGGATTACTTAACTTATTCATCTGTGCTTTTCCTATTCCCTAGAGCATGATTTTTCAGCATGAGCACTATTGGCATTTGGGTAAGATAGTTCTTAGTTAGTGGGTAGGGGTGTGTATGTGGATAGCTTTAGACTTCTGTGCATCATAGGGTGTTTAACAGCATCCCTGGCTCTTACCCATTATGAGCTACTAGCATTTCTTCTGTTGGGCCAACCATAAATTTCTCCAAAAATTGCCAAATATCCCCATGGCACAGAATTTTCCCTGGTTTAGTTTTTTGGCAAGATTATTTCATAGATAATGTTATGTATTATGTTATGTTATGTATCCCCCATCAAGGGGCACATAAAATCTGATTGTCTTTCTGATATATAAATTAGCAACCTTTAATAATCATTGCCTTGATCTGTATTTCATTAATAGCCATAAAATAGCAGTCCTAGGTTTATCATTGCTTCACCCCGGCCATGTATTAGCTCATATACGTTCATAGAGAAACTTTATCAACTATTTGCTTGGTAACCCCAAGATACAGTTCTACTTGGAAACACAAGATTAATGATGATTTCTCTTTGTTTACAAGTTTTTAAAATAACTTATTCCTTAGTTAGCATCATCCAAAGAGGACCGAGGGGCCTGTTTCTTTTTAACTATTTTAGAATTTATCGATTGAAACATAATCCAATGCAATTTTATCTTTACAGAGGAACAAAATGTCTCATATTTGGCTAGTGGGAGCCACTTCAGTTAGCAGCTCTTCTGAGTCATTTTGACAGGATCCTAGCATTCTCTGATCAGTTTTCCAGTATGATCAGATGTCTTTGATTCACATTGTATATTTGCCTTCCCTATGTTGATATTCTTTAAGACTTGGGATTGAGTCTTCCTTACTCTATAGACCTTTTCCAGGGCAAAAGCACACTTGATACATAGACACTTCAATCAGTAATATTGGCCAGGTAAAGGCAATTGAGAGGGATGATTCTTATTGAAAAGTGATTAAAAGCATTACACGTCAACAAAAGCACACAAGCACTGTGTTGGTTCAAAGAAAGTCTTAGATCAGCAGGCATCAATTTGCAAGGTGTGTAATGTAATCTAGTCTTGCCTGATTTATTTATTCTTTTTTCTTTAGTCTTGCCTGATTTAAAGTTGAGTATTGTGAAAAATATGTTTCGGAGACTCCAGATTTTATTGTTTTCCTCTGAGGAGTGCTGATGACTTTGAACTTATGTATGACTGGTTTTACATTTTATAGCCATTAATCTTTGGAAGGTGCAAGGTGTTTTCCATTCCTGCCCTCCAGTGGGCTCAACCTTGAAACTCTGTCTCCTCAAATCTTGTACTGCTCTTGTTTCAGGCGAGGTCCTGATTAGGCCCTTGGGATCCCTTTCATTGGCATTCTTCTTACATCCTTGACCATACCATGGCCTCTTTTTCCCTCAGAACCTTTGTATGTGCTGTTCTCTTCCTGGAAGACTCTTTCCTTCACCTGTTACTAGGTATCAGTCTCAACTTCACCTCAATAAGGCCTTTACTAGTTTTTCCACATAAAAAGCTCGCCTCCCCAACCCTGCCTCACTATAATTGCCTCTTACTTGTGTCTTTCATAGAGTTCATCATGATTTTTAAATTTTTTTTTTTACTTATGTCTTGTCTCCTTAATTAGAATGTAAAGTTGAACTCCTTGAAGAAATTAGATTCTATATAATAAATGAATCTTTAAACCCTAGAGTCTGTAACAATATTTGGGACTGGAACAGGAATTTAATAAACACTCGCTGACTGAATCAATAAGCGAGTAGAACATGATATAATGCTTTTCTTGATTCAGCCTTTTCTTACCTAACCATTGAATATCGACCTGAATCCAACCAGGGCAGCTCTGCCACCTTGGACCTTTTTTTCCCGAAAAACATCGTTCTACCCACCACCTCTACCCTTTCTTCCTAGGTTAATAATAGTGTTTCAGTTCTCAGGTAGGCTTAATTGTCCCTTCCCCAGAAAGCTTTCCTGGACTCTATTCTGTACCCTCCACCAGTCTGAGTGACACGCCCCTGAGAGTCCCCATAACACTGCGTTTACTTGAGGCACTACTATCAATTGGGTGGGGGCCGGAGGTAAATTGCCTGGACTTGAATTATGTTTGTTACCACTCCTGGTGACCCTGAGCACTTTAATTTCATATTTCCTCACTTTCCCTTTATGTAACGTAGAGCTAGAAATAATCGAATTGGGCTTTTGGAAGATGATATTAGATTGCACAGGCCAAATACTTAGAGCAGTACCTGGGCACACAGTAAGCACACACAATTTTCAGCTATTCCTATTACACACCAATCTTCTGTTATCTTGCTTCTTCCATACATTTTACTGGAGAATTCCTTAAGGGCAGAAATACTGTTGTTTATCCTTCATTCCTAAGCGTCTGATAAGCAGCTGGGTTTTACATTACCTGTTTTTTTCTTCCTCCCCCCCCCCCCCCCCCCCGCCCCGCAGGCCCTCTTTGAGCTCCTCCCACTGACATGAGCTTGGCCTCAATTTGTTACAAAGGCCAGCAAAAAACCAAGACACTCTACACTACTTGTCTTCCTTTGAACAAGCTGTTAGTTTTTATGTGACAATGTTACCCTTGCTTCCCTTCAAAATTTCCTTCACTTGTGAACTCAGTTATGGGACAGTGAAACTAAGGGACATTTTCAATCTTTTGGACAATGAACTTTTAAATTTATTTTTATTTTTTAATTTCTTTTAATATTTTAATATTTTTTAATATCTTAATTTTAATTTTTTAATTTTAATTTTTTAAAATTTTTAATTTTTTATATTTTTTATTTTTATATTTTTTATTTCTTATTTATTTTTTTAATTTTTAATTTTAAGATATTTTTTATATTTTTGTATTTTTTTACTTTTTTAAATTTTTTATTTTTATTTTTAATTTTTTAAATTTTTAATTTTTTATATTTTTTATTTTATTTTTTATTATTTATTTTATTTATTTATCTTTATTTTTTATTTTTATATTTTTATTTTTATATTTCATATTTTTATTTTTATTTATTTTTATTTTTAAAATATTTTATATTTTTTATATTTTACTTATTTTTATTTTATTTTTTACATTTTTTATTTTTTTATTTTTATATTTTTATTAATTTGTAAATTTATTTTATTTTTATTTATTTTTATTTTTTAATTTTTAATTTTTAATTATTTATTTTTATTTTATTTTTTATTTATTTTTATTTTTTATTTTTTAAGTATTTTTTATTTTTATTTTTTATTTTTTTATTTTTACATTTTTTTATTTTTATTAATTATTTTTAAATTTATTTTATTTTATTTATTTTTATTTTTTATTTTTAATTGTTAATTTTTTAATTTTTAATTTTTTTAATTTTTAATTTATTTTATTTTTAATTTATTTTTATTTTTTAATTTTTTTAATTTATTTTTTTATTTTTTTTGACTATGAACTTTATGAGGATTTCCTTGCAGATTTTTTCCCCCTCCTTCCAGATTTTACCGTATTGTGTAGTTAGGTGACTTTTGGACACTTGTGGAGTTTCAATTTCTCCAGAGTCTGTTTACGTCGACGTGTGCCCCCCCCCGCCCCGCGCCTCGCTAGTGTCTAAATCAAACCTGGGACTTCGTGACTTACGCAGCTGCTAGAGTACAGCGGGACTAACCTCCTCAAGCACAGCGAGCGAGGCGGGCTTTTCTGGGCCAGGTGAGCCGGCGGCGTCCGCGCTGCCCGCGGCTCGGCCTAGGGCAGCGGAGCAGAGGCGGCCGCCAAGGGACCGGCCCGGACTGCGCCCGCCTCCGGTTTCCGAGCGGGGCCGCGAGCTGCGCGGCACAGCCGGAAGCACCTTTGCCCGAGGGAGGTCCGTCAGTCGGCTTTCCGGGGAGGAAGCGGCGCCACCCGGGCGCACCCAGCGCGGCCCCCCGCCGGGCAAGCTACAACCCCGGCGACCCAGTCCCTAAACGGAGCCTCCAGCGGCGGACATCCGGGCTGCGGGAGGCTGAGCGACGTGATGACGCCACCACGCGCCCCTGCCCGCCCGCCGCCCCGCCGCCCCGCCGCCCCGCCCCTCTCCGCACTGTGACGCTTCCAGCGAGGAACGAAGCGTAAACAGCGCAGGGCATTTCGGGAGCGGGATTGTTTCGCGCAGGAAGCAGGCTCCATTTTAGCGCCGCCCGCCGTCGCCATCTGTTTCCCTTCCCTCCCCCTCGCCCCCTCCCGTCCCCAAACCCCAACGAGAGGGCCGGGCCTAGGGCGCCAGGGGTTGCGGTGGAAGGAGAGACGGGAGAAAGGGAAGGAGCAGGAAGGAAAAGGGTGAGTGAGAAGGGAGCGCCGTGGAGGCCCAGTGAGCAGCGCGCAGCCCAGCGGCCGGACTGACGGACGTGCCCGAGCCACGGCTGCCGCGGCTGCGGCGCCCGCGCGAGTCGCATCGAGGCGGCGGCGGCGGCGGCGGCGGCGGCGGCGGCAGCGGCGGAAACAGGAGGGGAGCAATGGCGGCCGACAGCCGGGAGGAGAAAGGTTAGTGCGGAGGAAGGTGACCGGGCGGAGGCGACGCTCCGGGGTGCTGGAGGAGCCGCGGCGTCGTTGCGGGGTGGGGGAGGGGGAGGGGGAGGGGGTGGGGGTGGGGCTCGGGCTCAGCCTCAGCCTCAGCCTGCCCCGCGCCCGGCCGCCGCTGCCCCTCCGAGACTCCCGCACTCCCTGGAAGAGACCAGGCCCGCCTTTTGGTCCTCGGTGCCCGTCTGACCTGGCGCTCCCCGTCGCCTAGGGTGGTGGTTCTTGATCCCGTTCCCCTCTCGGCTTTCCGTTTGGCAGCCCTGGGCGCGGCCGAGAGGGCCTGTTGTGAGTGGCCGGCCGGCCCCCAGGTTTATTTCCCGGTGGGATGCTGGCCGCGGATGTAATGCGTATTTTCCGAACGGCTCTTTTCTTTTAGGCAGAATTTCGAAAAGCTCTTAATGGCGCGATCAAAACTGGTAGCCGAGTGAGAGCGGTGTTTAAGAAGTTGTGCAGGTGCAGTAGTGGATCCCGAAAAATACCTACCGAGTTACTTACGGCGCTTCCTGTTAAACAGGCAAAGGGGCAAGAATCGCTCTTTTGGTTTTTTTTTATTGTTTGTTTGTTTCCGAACCCTTATTTTGGAAGACATTATGTTTGGAAAGATACTTAATCTGATTTAGACTTGGCCAAAAAAAAAAAAAAAAGAAAGAAAAGAAAGAAAAGAAAGAAAGAAAATCCTGGCCACTATTCTGATAGAAACAAATTGTGCTAGCCCCCAAAGGATACGACCGGGAACAAATGGGAGTGATTTATAGAAAGCTGTAGGAATAACATTACAGTGAAATACAGGAAGAACTGGTGTTGGCAGAATGGAATGTCATGTGCTTTGAAATGCCGACCTCCCAGGCCTACAGGTATTAATACATATCCCGGATCATTACCCGTCTAGCGAGTGATCTGGACTGGATGCTGCTTTTAGGGGGAGTCTTTTTCTGACTTTAAGATTACCTTGGTAGTTTTGGAAAGGTTATAGTTGATAAAATATATATATATATATATATATATATATATATATGGCACAGCTGCTGCTCTGTGTCTCACAGATCTACTTGTCTGTGTGGCTAATTAACCTGGGGGTGGGGGGTTTGTTAAATGGATCCTAGGGTCAAATTGCATTTAGGCCATGATCTCTCTAATTTTTCTCTTTAAGAGGAAGAAGAGTCTTCGTGCTTCAGCAAACTGCTCAAGAGTAGGGACAGGTTTGGGAAGTGGTGCGTGGGAATATGTTTTAAGATACTGATGCTGTCTTAAGGCAATTTAGTGATTGGGTTGTAGTAGTGTAAGGAATTTTCATTAAATCTTACCCCCCCCCCCCCCCCCCAGAAGTTTGAAAGGAATGTGCACTTCAGGTTGCACGGTGATAGTGATGAGAAGAAACTGCTTTTAATTACTAGTAAAGTCAGTTATTAAAGTAGATGATTTTAATTAATAAAAATTAATTCGGTCACCATTTGTATCAGAGTGTCATCTATGAGCTGTGTGTGTGGGAGTGGGTGGTGGTTGTGGTGGGTGAAATAGACCAAATACAAAATGAGTAAAAGTCAAGTACTTCCCAAGAATTCATTGTTAAAACGAACATAATTGTTGCCAGTGATGATGGAGACACAGTAATGTAATGTACATTGTGGAAGAGAAGTAGGTTATGTTTAAAAAAATTTTTTTTTGAAATGGATTTAGTGCAATCCAAACACACTTTATAACATTTTTAGGGACTTAAAATGCCACCTATTAGCAATACTTAGGATAAGTCCTCTAGCTTTTGAAAGACCTTACATTTGTGTAGTTTTTAAAAAACTTAATTTCTGTAGTTGAATTTACATCTATTTTAAAATCTCTGATATAAGTGCTTACTTTTATAGTTTAGATCAAAGATTGTCTCTAGTTTACTGGGAAAGCTAGCAAATACAAACTTGGAATTGTTTATTGTGTAGTAAGATTTCTAGGATAACTTATTTTGCAAATCAGGAAACTAAGGTCCAAGGTGTCTCACTTAATCATTGTCACACAACTAGAATAATAAGCAGAATCAGAATACCTAATTCACTCTTCCTTCCCATACTTCAACAAGAAAAAGTGGGAAGTGAAGTACTTACTGTCATTAGTAATCTTATATGAAGCATTACGAAATTATAAAGTTAAGCTCTGTAAGAATCTTAGACTTGTCACAGGCCTTCGATGATTTCATGAATGGTGTAGAATCATGATAAGAACTGAATTTAAGTTGCAGAAATTTGCTGTTAGTCACAGAACAGTTAAAAGACTTGGTTATAGAGTCCTTGGATTATTGGGCTTTGTACCTTAACTGTATAACAGACATTAACCTTTATAATGCTCTATAATACCCATACTTAGAAGCTGAAACCTATATATGACAAATTGCCAACTCCCTCTGATTCCTGTGGTGATTCTATGTCCAAAAAGTGGATTTGAAAGATACTGGAATGTTGGTGGTGTTAAATAATGGTAGTTTTTCTATGTAAGGAATGCATGTCTTTTCTATTTTAAACCTCTTGTGTTCATTTTATTTCTTAAGCTCTTAGGAAGTTCTCTCTGAAAAACAATGTAAAAGTTTAATATATCCAAAATGAGGATAATGAGTTACCACTTTAATAAGTAACGTGCTTTCCACATTACCAGATTGAAAGCTCCATCAGGGCCAAGAGTGTGTCTCTCTTGTTCACCAGATTCTTGGTGAACAGTTAATCATGACTCAGTGCCTTGAATAAATGACTTCCAAGGTTGGACTTCATTGGTAACTGTGAGACATTTGTTACTTCTATCCAAAGCTAAGAGTTTTCTCCATTTAATTTGTACACACAGTCACACAGGCAAGTACATATAAACATGCACACACAGTAGTATATACATACACATGTTCTATGTACGTAGTAGAACAACCTTTAGAAAAAGGTTGACTGTTTTTAAAATATTTTATTTATTTATATATTTATGAGGGGGAGAGATACAGATAGAGATAGAGAGAGAGACAGGCAAAGGGAGAAGCAGGATCCCTGCGGGGAGCTCAATGTGGGACTCGTATCCCAGGACCCCCGGAATCTCGCCCTGAGCCACCCAGGTGCCCCAAAGGTTGACCTTATTTTGGTCCACTTTAGTTAGAGTTTTAGAAAGCATGGACTATGTATTTGGTATTCCAGTGTATTTGTTCTACTCAATAGAAATAGGATAAAAAATTTAAAATGCTCTCCTTAGACTTCAGATTGTATGCTTATTGGAGAGCAGCAAATTTGGATGGGGCGGAAAATGTTAAGTCTCTACACTTCATTTAGCGGAATGACAGTTTTGAATGACAAAACAGTAACTGAGACTGGTCTAATGTTAAATGTAACAGAAGGGGAGGTTCCAGAAAATCTTGGTGTCAAAGCCCATTAAAACTATATTAAATGAATTAAAAGATACAGTGTATTTCGGTGTTCTGTGTTGTAAAACAGGATGTGTAGTATATTTAACTGCCAGGTTTTCTTTGTTTAAGTACTCTAGGTCTTAGTTTGTTTCTGGACCCTCAAATAAATAATACTTTGTATCTCCTGATCCAGAAGCTTTAGGGTCCTAAACAAAGGACTGCGGCTGTGTCTCAGATAAAGGTTAATTTTCTACACTGATAACCCCAGAGTTAAGGTTTTTGGCCTTCCTGGGCCAGGAATTTCAAGATTAAGGTGTAATTCCGGTATAATGCTAAGAGCACTGAATTTTTCACAGATGATTGCACTTCCCCAGAGGAGTCAAGCTAGCAGCAACCTGCATTTTTGTTTTATTTTATTTTTTTCATTTTTGTTTTATTTTTGAAGCAACATTTAAGTCAGTTTCAAATGGAAATACGAGTTTGGGAATCCTCTTGAAACTTTGGAAGATTGGACAACATGGTGCTTGAATTTTGTTGAAGTAGTTAATCCACTAGAATTGTGTAGGATTGTCCTTGCTATTTCTATTTCATAAAGTCTCTTACATGCCAAATTTTTTTGCAGCTATTTAACATTATTTGGGAGTTACTGCATACTGGGGTCAGGCAGATAAAGTACTTGTTTAATAGTTAATGTAGGTGTTAGGCTAAAGAAAAGTAAAAGAGCAAGGATAGTTTGTGTGCAGGCAGTATTTGTGTGTGTGTGTATATATATACACACACACACACACACACACACATATACATATTTACCAGGCATAAACCCAGATTGTCTTTTGTAAACCTTGACATACTCCACCTTCTCTGTATCAGGACTGCTCCTGCTGGTTGCTTGCAGGTGAGAATCTGGGTCTTGAATGACCAAATAGCCCTTCTAAAAATGCAAGGTGTGTGCATTTTTGTATTGAATCCTTGTAGTCTTCACAACAGTGTCTAAGAGCTAGATTCATATTATAATTGTTAGGGTATAACTTTTGGATGAATTTTAGTTGTAAATAGCAGTACTATTTAATGAATAATTTTGAGCTAATTGTGACAAAATTCATTTTGTGGCATCTTAAACAGTTTTGAGTTTTTAAAATAATTTAAAAAATATTGTATTCTTTTTTTGTTTTTTTTTAAAGATTTTATTTATTTATTCATGACAGACATAGAGAGGCAGAGACACAGGCAGAGAGAGAAGCAGGTTCCATACCAGGAACCCGACGTGGGACTTGATCCTGGGACTCCAGGATCGCGCCCTGGGCCGAAGGCAGGCACTAAACCGCTGAGCCACCCAGGGATCCCCAAAATATTGTATTCTTTATACAGACTTACCCAAAAACTACATGAAGTGCTTTATCTCAAATATTACTAGTTATTTTTGTAGTATGTGAATCGTGTATGTTCATAGAATTCTTCTTAATCTGACATTTGTTAACCTTTGTTCATTTCACTTTTTTTTTTTTAATTTTTATTTATTTATGATAGTCACAGAGAGAGAGAGAGAGAGAGGCAGAGACACAGGCAGAGGGAGAAGCAGGCTCCATGCACCGGGAGCCCAACGTGGGATTCGATCCCGGGTCTCCAGGATCGCGCCCTGGGCCAAAGGCAGGCGCCAAACTGCTGCGCCACCCAGGGATCCCCATTTCACTTTTTATTAATAGTCTTAGGTTGGGGTGCAGCTGTCAGGCTACTATGAAGGAATTGAATGTAAAATACACAGAATGATAATATAATATACAGTATATTTTAAGACAGTGATTCAAAATTATTAAGCATTTATTTTAAAAATAAAAATTAAGTTTTTTTAAATAAAATTAAATTTATTAAGGTACTTTAAAGATCACTCTAGAGAACTACTGGGTGTTATTTTGTCTCTTAAGAGAATTTTTTTTCCCCAAAAAGGATATTCCAGTGATGATTAGTCTTCAGCAGCAGTAGCTTCTGAGAAATTAAAATAACGGTTTACTTTAGGACAGCCTGGGTGGTTCAGTTGTTTAGCGCCACCTTCAGCCCAGGGCGTGATCCTGGAGACTCTGGATGAGTCCCATGCCAGGCTCCCTGCATGGATCCTGCTTCTTCCTCTGCCCATGTCTCTGCCTCTGTCTCTGTCTCTCATGAATAAATAAATTTAAAAAAAAATCTTAAAAAATATGTTTACTTTATAATTACTTCATTCTGGGTTGAAAAAGTGAAATATGTACAAAGTGTACTTTTTCTAGCCAATGAAAGAAGTGGTCAGAGAAAGCAGCTTAAATTAGCTTTGTAATAACTCAGTACTGTAAATACTCAACCTTTTAAAACTGTATTTCGGTTTTTAAAAACACACCTTACATTTGTAATTAAAATCCTTAAGTTTAAACAAAACTAAGTTGATGGTTGGTGATAGTTGAAAACACCCACCAAGTATCTGACACTTCTACCATCTATTAGGTGGAGTCTGTTTTCCTCTGTTTGAAACTCGGGTTGACTTTTGTGATTACCTCTGAATAAAATAGTGACCTGAGCTTCTACCTGGCCTTTTCTCTTTTGGGATATACATCTTTAGAGTTCTAAACCACCATGTAAAAAGTCTGCCTACCTTGAAGCTGCCATGATGGAGAGTGCCCACAGAAAGAAACGCCCTCGAAGCTTTAGCTGTTTTGAGTCTTCCCAGTATAGGTGCCAGCCAGACACGGAATGAACAAGGCTTCAGGTGATTCTAGCCCTAGCCACCCTCTGAACTGCAAACACATGAGAGACCTTAGTTGAGCACCAGAACCATCAGCAGAAATAAATAACAAATGATTATATTGTTTTAGCCACTAAGTTTGGGGATTTGTAGTTACACAGCAATAGGTACTCGGAACATGTATTTATTTGTTTATTAAAAAAAGAAGAGGATTTTTGTGTTCTGGACCAGATTTTGTGTTATCATGTACCCTAGTCATGAACACAAGGTTTGTGGCAGGCAGGGCTTATTAGAATCTGATAGTGATACGGAATGGCTTATAGGTTAAAACACATTCAAATAAGTGTGCTCCTTTTCCTTTCCCCAAACACTGGTCTTTTTATTCTAAATGCCTCTTACCAGAAGTGAAGAAACTGTGGAGCTCAGACTGGGACCTTCCTGAAGATACCTAGCTCTTATATGATAACCTGGATTTTCTTTCTTCTAGATCCAGATCTTTCTCCTGTATATTATATTTAAGTAAATATATATATAAGGGGTTTTAGTAATGGAGAAAATAGTTTAAAATGCCATTTATATTAAGGCTTGGCATACTTTTTTTGTAAAGGGTCAGATAGTAAATAATATTTTAGGCTTTGGGGGCCACATAAGGGTTTGTCACATGTTGTTCTATGTCCCCCCCACCCCCTTTTAAACATAACCTCTTTAGGATGCAAAAACCATTCTTACTGATAAATAAACCATAGGCTGAATTTGTTCTGTAGGTCTTTTGCCAGTATTGTGATTAAATACCACAGTTCGATTATTTTTTTTTAATGTTTTTTTTCTTTAAGATTTTATTTATTTATTCATGAGAGACACACACACACACACAGAGGCAGAGACACAGGCAGAGGGAGAAGCAGGCTCCATGCAGGGAGCCCGCTGTGGAACTCGATCCCAGGTCTCCAGGATTACACCCTGGGCTGCAGGCAGCGCTAAACCGCTGCGCCACCAGGGCTGCCCCCACAGTTCGATTATTGATATCATGAAATATAAAATGGATAAAAATAAGTGGACCGTTAAGTGAGGATGTAGTGTTTGATCTTAAAGTAAATTTCAAGATGCTATAATGTCAATTATACAGAGCTCTGTGGTACATTAGTTTTTTGTTTTTTTTTAAAGATTTATTTATTTATTCATGATAGACACAGAGATTGAGAGAGAGGCAGAGACACAGGAGGAGGGAGAAGCGGGCTCCATGCTGGGAGCCCGACTTGGGACTTGATCCCAGGACTCCAGGATCGCGCCCTGGGCCAAAGGCAGGCGCCAAACCGCTGAGCCACTCAGGGATCCCCTAAACATGACTCTTTAATAATATTTTGCATTTTTGTTATACTTTGTTTAAAGGTTTTTTTTTTTTTTTTTTTTTTTTTTTTTTTTAATACTCCCCATCTAATTTAACTCTAGATTTAGAAAACCTGAACTGTAGGCTTGTACCCATCTATCTCTAGACATGAATTTGGCCACCCTATACTTATGTATCTGTGAAGTAATAGATGATAAACCATACTTTAGGTGTTTCGTATATGTATATAAGATACGTGTGAAAGTGCCAAATGTTAAAAAAAAGTATTGCTTAATATTTGTTGTCCTAAAAATTTGTAGCTTAAAAACAGCAGCCAGTCTCTGCATTTGACTTAATACAGTTAAGACTTTTTAAAACAATACCTTTTTGTAGGGAACCCATGATTTAAATATGCCTGAAATTTGCATTGATTTAAATTAACCTGAGCAGTTCCTTCATTCTGTGTTAGATTTAGCATATATAAAGTATATAACTTCATTTAAATGTTCAGGCTTTCCGGTTGATTCTGTAATACAAAGCTAGTAATTTCATGGAAAGATTTGTGTAGCACTATACTTACTTAATTGCCTATTTCATTGTGATAGGTTTTTTTTTTTTTTGGTTTAGAAATGTAATTTTTGTGAAGATTGTTGGATTTACTTTTTTATTGACTAGAGAGCTAAAGTAAGGAAATCCATATAGTATGTATATTCATTTTAGAAAAATCGTAAAGTCCACTCTTTTTTTTTTTTTTTTTTTTTAAGATTTATTTATTTGACAGGGTGCACAGCGGCTGAGCCACCCAGGTGCCCCCTTGATGTTCTTGGCAGCAACTGTTGACTCAAAATACTAAGGAAGATGTTCTCTTAAACAGTAACTGTGTCTGACTCCAAATACTGAGATGTTACTTTTTCTGTACCCTGTGTAACCTTGTTTTCTTTCATATACCTACATTAAATATTTTAGTTCTCTTCAGTCACTGATTTCTGTCCCCCTTTGGAGATACTTTAGTTTCATTAACCTGTTTATAGACCTTAAGTCAGGTCAGTAGCCCTTGCTATAATTTTGAATGGGCTTTGCTTTTTGACTGGAACCATAAATGTAATTGTCCTGTCTCATCAGTGTTCATGACTTTATATTTCCCTTTACCACACTTTAAATTTGGGAAGATAAGCACCAGAATGCTTAGGTTCAAAGCATTTACCATTAGCTTTAGTGTATTATTAAAAAAAAATCAATTTTATTTATTTTTAAAAAGATTTTTTTGTATTTGAGAGTGAGCATGAGCAGGGGCAGATAGAGAAGCAGGACACACCCCCCGCCCCTGCAGGAGGGAGTTGGACCTGAGGCTCAGTCCCAGGACCTGAACTGAAGGCAGATGCCTAACCAGCTGAGCTACCCAGGCACCCCTATTAAAAAAAATTTAAAGTAGTAAATATTTGCATGTATTTCTAGGATTTATTTTGTTCTGTTGGATGTGGCAGGAATTAAGGATGCAGTGCAAATACTGAGTTACAGGTTTTCATGATCATTAGTATGTCAGTTATAGTCAGTAGTTCTCTTGTCTAAATAAGTTAACATGTTTCATAGTTTGTATCAGCAGCCTGAAATGCTTTTGATTGTGTAGCACAAAAGTACTCTGTGTGTGTGTGTGTGTGTGTGTGTGTTGACATTTGGACAGAATAGCTATAAGAATAGTACAATATTATTGTTATTATTATTATTTTTTATTTTTATTTTTTTTACCTTTCAACCACTCCACAAATGTTGACTTCCCATATTATTTTTCTTGAGGTCATTTGCCCCTAATTTTCTCTGTGGATACATGCAGACACTTTTTCTGAACCAAATGTCAGTTGCAGGCATAATACTTTTTTGTTCTTGAATACTTAAGTATGTATTTCCTAAGAATTAGGACATTTACTTAATGATAGTATTATCAAAATCAGGAAACAGTGATATTTATAGACCTTATTATAATTTCACTAGCTTCCCAGTTATGTTTGTTATTCAGTTATCATGTCTTTTTTATCCTCCTTTAATCTGGAGTAATTTCTTACTGCTTGTAGTGCATGACCTTTCATTTTGGTTTATTTGATATTTTCTCACATATAGGTTCAGAGTTTGAATATCACAGATGTGTGCATCATGCCAGGTGGTCTGTGATACTGATTTGACTCACCTTGGTTAAGTTTGAATCTGTCATCTTCCTCTACTTAAAATTATTTTTTCTTGGTAATCAATAAGTATCTTGAGTACACATCCTTATTTAAGTGTGTGTGTTTATGTTACCTGCATGTATTTCTGTACTAATATTTTGTGTACGTTTTAGAGCAGTTAGAAAAATGAGAAATTATGTGATGAGATACAGATACAGAAGTTCTTGACATTTTCTTTTTTCGTAGTTTATCCTTTCATATCCTATGGGGTGGGTGTATACTACTCCTGGCTTTGTAGGTCTGTATCATGTTCTTTACTGTGAATGGTTTTATAGAATTAGTCTTGTATTTGGTCCTGAAATAAAAGGTCTTTGAGGGTTATGTTTTCATATTTACTTAGACCCAACATAGTAGTAGTAGAAGATAAATGCTTCATGGTAATGATTTTTCCCTATTTTTAATTCTTTGCTTTCAGATGGAGAACTTAATGTTCTTGATGATATTTTGACTGAAGTACCAGAACAGGATGATGAACTTTATAATCCAGAGAGTGAACAAGATAAAAACGAGAAGAAGGGTATGTAATATTTTTAAATTTTGTTAAAATAAGTTTAAATAAAGATTTAATTTATTAAGAAAGTGACTTTTTTTTCTTATTCCTTGAATCTGTTAACACCAAAGTACAATCATAACAAACTATGGTACCCAATTCTATATGAATAAAAGTGATCTATTGTTTTTCAAATGTGTAATATTTATATTTGCAAGCTTTTTTTAATGATTAACATTTTAGAAAATATTTTAAAGAAATTAGCCTTTTTTTTTTTCTCTGATACATATTATCTGTCAGTCTTTGGTGAAACAAATAGAATGCCTAAAATACTTTTATATGCTTTCTTTAAATTGTATTTTTAAGGATCAAAAAGAAAAAGTGACCGAATGGAATCTACTGACATCAAGCGACAAAAACCTTCTGTTCATTCAAGACAGTTGCTTTCTAAGCCATTGAGCTCATCTGTTAGCAATAACAAAAGAATAGTTAGTACAAAGGGAAAGTCAGTTGGAGAGTATAAAAATGAGGAATATCAAAGATCTGAAAGAAGCAAGCGTTTAGAAGCTGATCGGAAGATTCGTTTGTCTAGCAGTGCTTCTAGAGAACCTTATAAGAGTCAACCTGAAAAAACTTGTCTACGGAAAAGAGATCCTGAAAGGAGGACCAAATCCCCTACACCAGATGGTTCTGAGGTAGTAAGTGTTATTGCAGATGTAAAACAAAGCAATTCTTATTGAGGCTTTAGAACTATTTATTCACTCTGACCTTGTCTGTTATATGACTGCTGATTCCCTTTTTCTTTAAACATCAGAGAATTGGGCTTGAAGTGGATAGACGTGCAAGCAGATCCAGCCAATCTTCTAAGGAAGAAGTAAACTCTGAAGAATATGGCTCTGACCATGAGACTGGCAGCAGTGGTTCTTCTGATGAACAAGGCAATAATACTGAGAATGAAGAGGAAGGGGTGGAAGATGTGGAGGAAGATGAAGAAGTAGAAGAAGATGCAGAGGAAGATGAAGAAGTAGATGAAGATGGAGAAGAGGAGGAGGAGGAGGAAGAAGAGGAGGAGGAGGAGGAAGAAGAGGAGGAGGAGGAGGAGGAGGAAGAATATGAACAGGATGAGAGAGACCAGAAGGAAGAGGGAAATGATTATGATACTCGAAGTGAAGCTAGCGACTCTGATTCTGAATCCGTTTCCTTCACAGATGGATCTGTTAGATCTGGTTCAGGCACAGATGGATCAGGTACTAATTTTTGTATATACAAGTTTGTCTTTAAAAAAAAAAATACCTGATTTTTTTCTGAACATGCTTTAGTTGAATTATGAAATACTTTGAGATGTGGGATGTTAGTAAGGTTGTCTTGTGATTTTTTTTTTTTATAATTATATGCTTTTGAGTATTATAAATACATTTGAGTAAGATTTATATATCTTAGTAAATATGCTTCCCAGCTTCATATTGATTGTATTCTAAATGAATACAAATCTGATTACTGTATGGAAATGTATTTCAGGTTTTAATGTTATAAATTCTTAAATTTTTTTTTTTTTAAAGATTTATTCATGAGAGACACACACAGAGAGGCAGAGACACAGGCAGAGGGAGAAGCAGGCTCCATGCAGGGAGCCTGATGCAGGACTTGATCCCTGGACTCCAGGATCACACCCTGAACTGGAGGCAGATGTGCTTAACTGCCAAGCCACCCAGGGGTCCCAATTCTTAGATTTTCATTCTAGTGAACAGGTTATTTAAACACTGATGTCTGATGTACTTGAAATACATATATATGTATTTTTTTTTAAGTTTTTTTTTTTTTTTTTTTTTTAATTAGAGACAGAGAGAGAGAGAGAGAGGCAGGCAGAGAGAGAAGCAGGCTCCATGCCAGGAGCCTGACATGGGACTCGATCCTGGGTCTCCAGGATCACACCTTGGGCTGAAGGTGGCGCTAAACCGCTAAGCCACCGGGGCTGCCCATGTACTTGAAATACATTGATATGGAACTTGTCTACTAGGTATTACAGTATTTCCACGTTCAGTGCCTCTAGATTTCTGTCATATGGTAATAGAAATTAAAACAACTTTCTCTTTCTCTTGGGCGTACACACTCTTTTTCCACTTCTCTATCTGTAGGCTGACTGACTTGGGCAGGATCTCCCAAAGGCTGGGTGTAAAAGTACAAGAGGTGGAAAATAGGAGTTTAAAATTCTTGTGGAGAAATTAAGAGCTTTCTTGGGTCATTGCTTCAGTACTACATGTCCTACCACTTTATCCCTATCTGATCTACGAGATGTAAATAATAGGAATGGTAGGTAGTTGTCACTAGTTTAAGGTGGGGGGCTCTTTTGAGGGGAAATTCAGAGTGTACAACAAGGAGCAGTCAGGGTACTTAAGAAATCTATTGGCCATTTTATGATGATTATGCTTACTGTCATGGCTATCCTTTGTCAGGATACAGCCAGATATGCTACATACGCTAAATGAATGAAACGTTGGAATATTAAGAAAAAATGCATTCTTTTGTTATATAGGATCATTATAACTTCATTATTACTATTATTTTTTAATGATTTTATTTATTTATTCATAGAGACAGGGAGGCAGAGACACAGGCAGAGGGAGAAGCAGGCTACATGCAGAGAGCCTGACGTGGGACTCGATCCAGGGTCTCCAGGATCACGCCCTGGGCTGCAGGCGGCGCTAAACCGCTGCGCCACCAGGGCAGCCCATAACTTCATTATTATACAATTTTATCATTTTTATAGTACATTCTTAGTAATATCATTTTAATAGTACATTGTTAGTAAATCATATTCTTAAAATTGAATAGATGATAGAGCAGATGGCCAGCTATTTTCTAGAGATTGGTAACTGAAGTGCTTTCAACCTTTTGCTCACTGAAATTCTAGGCTTGGGAGTTTAGAGAGGATTTTTTTTTTCTTTTAAGATTTTATTTATTTATTTGTGAGAGACAGAGAGATTGGCAGAGACATAGGCAGACGGAGAAGCAGGCTCCCTACAGGGAGCTTGATGCAGGACTCCATCCTAGAACCCTGGAATCACAACCTGAGCCAAAGGTAGACGCTCTACCACTGAATCACCGAGGTGCCCCTAGTGAGGATTTTGAAGGGGGTTAAAGAGTTAAACTGAGTAGATGAGTAGTTGCAGTTGATATAAAACTTGGTAGAATTTTTTTTTTTAAAGATTTACTTGAGAGCGAAATCAAGAGAGAATGTGAGCAGGGGTGGGGGTGCAGAGGGAGAGGGAGAAGCAGACTCCCCCTGAGCAGGGAGTCGAATGCAAGGCTTGACCCCAGGACCCTGACCTGACCTGAAGGCAGAGGCTTAACCAGCTGAGCCACTCAGGTGCCCCAAACTATGTAGAATCTTTAATTGCACTCTCCCATCATTTTTTTTTTTTTTTTTTGCAAACTGATGGGATAACATATCTTTAATAATTTATAATAATGGATAGAGAACAAAAAGTGCATGACAGTGAATGTTCATTTATTGTGATGAATGTGTGAAACATCCATGGCGTCGGGGACATTTTATTATAGGAATCTTTTTTTATATCCATGTTAAGAATTCTTATTTGTCTTAATATAAGTCAAACAAGGGAGACTTGTTTAAATGAGTAGGATCTGAAATAATCTGCATTTTTAAAAATCTGCATTTTTTAACAAGCTCCTAGGTGATGTTAATCACTAGCAAGGTACTTGATAATTCAAATTTTTTGTGAATAAGATATTTCAACTTGAATGGTAGCCCATGGGTTCATGAACCTTGATATCAAAACTGTTTATTAGAAGAGATTTATTGTTTTAAAAGAGATATCTGGAATTCTTACTTTGCTTATTAAAGGAAATTGGAGGATGCCTGGGTGGCTCAGCGGTTGTGCGTCTGCCTTTGGCTCAGAGTATGATCCCAGAGTCCCAGAATGGAGTCCTACAATCGGGCTCCCTGCATGGAGCCTGCTTTTCCCTCTGCCTGTGTCTCTGCCTCTCTCTCTTTCTTTCTCTCTGCATCTCATGAATAAATACAATCTTTAACAAAAAAAAAAAAAAAAAAAAAGAAAGAAAGAAAAAGGAAACTGGCTTTTCCTTGGAAGATTCCTTATGTGCAACATGTTTTATTAGAGACTGTGTCTGGTGTGCAGGAAGTTATTGTTTAAAGATTTTATTTATTTATTTATGAGAGACACAGAGAGGCAGAGACATAGGCAGAGGAGAAGCAGACTCCCTGCAGGGAGCTTGATGTGGGACTCGATCCTGGGACCACAGGAACCACAGGATCATTCCCTGAGCCAAAGGCAGATGCTCAACTGCTGAGCCACCCAGGTGTCCTGGAAGTTACTATTTTTAATCAGGGAGTAGTTTCTCATAAAAATGTGTGAAAGAAAAAGGGGTGAATTTGGAACTCCTTAAGTAGGAGATGTCTTTTTTTTTTAAGATTTTTTTAGTTTTAGAGAGTGTGAGGGACAGGCTGGGGGTGCTGGGGTGGGTAAAGGGAAAGAGAATCTCCAGCACTCCCTGCAAAGTGTGGAACCTGACCCTGCGTTTAATTTCGGGACGCTGAGTTCCTGACGTGAGCTGAAATCAAGAGTTGGACACTGAACTGACTGAGCCACCCTGTCACCCCAGGAGATGTCTATTTTTGAACACAAGGGATCACGGTTTAGTTTCTATAATATGAGTTTTCTAGATTCTAGTTTATTTTACCCTTTTTTGATTCGGAAGGGGTATACTTGGGTGGTCATTGAAAGTTTGTTAGATCACTTTCATTGTTTTTTTGACCTGAGAATAATAGAGGAGATCATAAATTTAAGAGCAGTGGGAGTGTTTTATACAAAAACAGACGAAAAATCCTTGGAGATTTCTAATGATAATTTATTTTTAAAAGTTGAAATTTTCTCTTAGAAAACCAAACAGTTGAGTAGGATCTCAACTTTGCTCCTTTTTTTTCTGTATCACATTAGTGAGAGATCCTTTCAATACTTTAAACGATAAGGTATTGTTTTTAATCAGCAACAGGTGTGTATTATTAGTGATCGATTCATAATGACTAGACTCTTACATGTGCAAAGAGAAAAATTATAAGAAACATACTGAAATTTTTAAATAACTTAGTAAGGTTTTACTTTTTAGTCTCTGTCCTTCATCGATTCACTGAATTGGGTTTCTGCTCAGTGCTAGGCACGATATAGGAATGTGTATATGTGTATCCAGTAAACAAAACACATGTATGAGAGAGATTGAGGATTTGACAAAACCTTCTGTTTCTCATCTATTTGGGTGAGGTTTTCTAGTAATTTTACACTAAAAAGGCTTTAGTCTGTTCACTTGAAGTCTTATAGTTGGCCCTAGGGAAAGGATTCTTAAAATTTTTAGAAGTTCAGACATCATTCAAAGCAAGCAAGCCTGGAAATAAATGCTTTTCTCTGTAGCTGGTTGTTTGAGATACTATTATGCCCCCATGGTTGCTGGCTTTAAATGAGCTTGGTTTTGTAATTGTGCCAGTATTTACTGCCCTGCTCTTTCAGCCCTGTGTTAGGAAAATCATCACGTAACAAACTTCGTGTTATGTCTATTTGGACAGACAGCAGTACATAATAAAAGGAAAGAAGATATTTAAAAGAAAAGGAATGTAGAATGTCGTTGGAATTTTCCATCTTCAAACTAATTAGACTTGGAATTCAGGAGTAGTAGTAAAATATCTTTTCTATTTGCTCAATCAGAAGAGAGCTCAGGGCTTGTACTTTCAAGGTAGAGGAACTTGCATTTGAAACTAGGTTCTACCATCCAGGAACATGGGACCCTGGCCAAGTTGCCTAGCTACTCCTCTTTTCTGTAAATGAGAATAATAGCTTTAAGAGTCTTATAAGCTTATTATGAGGATTAGGGAGGTAATTTAGCTAAATCTTTTTAAATAGGTAACTCCTTTTTGTTACATAATAGAAAATTGTATGCAGGATCATTTCGTTTTAGCTTTTGCTATTTTTATAAAAATAAATGTGTGCATTTTCTGCCATGTTTATTCCTTCTCTCCTGGCTGAAAAGTAACTTATAATGATATAATTAAAATACCAATAAACATAGACAGGAGAGCCTAATTCCATTTTAAGTCTTTGTTTATATGCTTATAAAGTTCCAAATTAAGCTTGAAATTGTTCTTAAATGACGGGTAATGCAGACCTCTTCTGTCGACTGGACATTCTCAGCTTTTTAGTAGAAACACATAGGCTATTCATAACATTTTAGAAGTAAATTTTAAATTCAATTTGAAAAGAACAGTAATCCAAGAGGGAAATGGTCAAGAAGAATGGAATTGAAGACATAAAAGCAAGCAGTGGCAGCCAGAAAAGGAATCACTAACTTACTATAGTGTATTACTATTTTTTGACAGTTGAAAAGTTTTGAGTTCTGGGGTTTGTCAGACATCTAAGAATCAGCATTGGAATTGTAATGAAGAATGATAGTATACTTTTTAGAGAGACGACTAGAACAGTGGTATCTGGTACATAGAAACACTATTTTTTTACTGAAATTAAAGCAGTGTTTGCTTTGCAGATTTTTCCTTCTCTTGGAAAATGTTATTCAGTACTACTTTAATGTAGGATAAGTAGTTCTCAGTTATGACCATGTGCTTTTAATTTGGTTGAAGTTGATGGGAGAAACAACATGTTTCTGTTTTTTGAACAGTTTTTTTTTTTTTGTTTATTCATGAGAGACACACACAGAGAGAGAGGCAGAGACACAGGCAGAGGGAGAAGCCGGCTCCATGCAGGGAGCCTGATGCAGGACCCGATTCCGGGTCTTCAGGATCACGCCCCAGACCGAAGGTGGCACTAAACCGCTGAGCCACCAGGGCTGCCCTGAACAGTGTTTTTGAAATGGAATACCTTCTGAGGAAACTGAGGGATTAGAGAAGAGATTAGCAATGAGTAGTATTTAGGGATTGTGCAAAAACCAGGCGTAAGATATATTCTTATTTGAGTACCTGTACCTATATTGTAATGTTTTAAAAAATCTTGTTTGATTCTTTTTAGATGAGAAAAAGAAGGAAAGGAAGAGAGCTAGAGGCATTTCTCCAATTGTTTTTGATAGAAGTGGAAGCTCTGCATCGGAATCATACGCAGGTATCCTCATTTTACTTTTATTTGTGATCATATCTGACTGATTCTAATATAATTTGCTGTAGAAAGTGTGGAGGCTGTAGTTTAGTGTGAATTTGTTGATGTTCATTAGTATTGATTTTTGGCATGTTCAGTGTAATACTTCTAGAGGAAACTAAGCTTTTTCTTATTATTTTAATCCTGTTCTGTTACTGCTTAAGTGGAATTTCACTTTTTTTTTCTTGGAAGATGATGATTCAGTGACTAGTTTTCTGAGTGGGAAACTGTTCAAATATACATACTTAAAAAAAATTCAAACAACCCAAAAAACAAAACACTCGTACACATTGAGAAGTATTTTTTTTTGTGTGTGTGGGTGCGCCAGGAAGAATAATTTGTCTTGAATGAGAACTTTATGTGACAAGACTGTAGAAATTTTGTCTTATCTCTATTAAAGCTCAATCTGAACAAATGTACTTTGGCTAAATACAGGTTCAGAAAAGAAGCATGAGAAATTATCATCTTCCGTTCGTGCTGTCCGAAAAGGTATCATTTAAATTTGAAATTGTTTTCATTGCATGCTGCATAAAGTCATTATTTTGCCTTATTAGTTCTCCATTAATGGTTGGTTTTAATGTAGTAATGTTCTGATATATTACATTTAAAAAAAGGGTTAATAATGTAATCTTACAAAAGGTACAGCTCCACATATACTTACTGCATATCTTTTAGAACGATAGCAAGGTATTTTAGTTTTGGACACAGATGGAATATATATTTTTAATAGCATATAATGGTCTATTTAAATGAATAATCTTGTAAAAGAAATCAATAAAATTTATAGCCGTTTCATAATTAAATGTGAATCTGATATATCGGAACATCACTAGATTAGATTTAACTTCTTACAGAATGCTGGTGTCTTTTCTTAGCTTTGCTCTATTATGTGTTGTGGCTCAGCTTTCCAGGTCGAATGGGCGATGATGAATTTTAAGTTTAGTTGGGTTGTGGAGGGCTAATTTCAGTACAGCTTTACACCTTTGTGATAATGGCCTCCGGTTAATCACTTTGGATTTCTTTTTTTCAGATCAAACCAGTAAACTCAAATATGTCCTACAGGATGCAAGATTTTTTCTCATAAAGAGTAACAACCATGAGAATGTGTCTCTTGCCAAAGCTAAGGTATTAGCATCAGTTCTGTTGAAACTATCCCAATCTTGAAAATTTTAAATGGAAGGTAGACTTAAAATATTTTGAGTAGTATACTGTGATTTTCATTAAAGCTTTCAGGATTCACAGTCCAGTTGCCATTTAGGGTCTGCTTTGTGGCTGATGAGGCATCTTGGTAGTAATTTAAGTCTTTTAAAGATGATATTAGAAGTCAAAATACTTGATATTGAAGAATATGTGTGTTTCATACTTTGTACTGTAAAATAGTGCTGCTTTTGATTTTTTTGTTTCTGAATTTGGTTGCTAAGTTATTGTACTAACACTTTAAAAGTTTATGCAATTAACATTTTTTGTTTTATATCAATGCTGATTTTATACCTTGAGATCTTCTTAAGAAGAAATCATTCTATTATGGAGAGGTTTTTTTATTTTTTTATATTTAGAAGTAACATCACTTGGATTTAGAAGAAAAGGGAGAGTTAGCTTAAATGCCCACCCAAGGCTTTGCAAAAATGGTATGTCCAGTTGCTATAGGATATTGTAAGATACTAATTTTCTGCTACGTTTTTGCTACAAACATACATCTGTTTGTTACAGCATTATAAAATATTTCTTTTCTTGGTTTAAAAGGAGTCATTTCAGCTTCTATTGATTTTTAGAAAGTAAATAATTTTTCCAACCCTATTTTTGTCAGTGTAAAAATCTCATATATTTCACATTAATGATTACCCAACAAACTTTTTAAATGGAAGGAATAATATATTAAATAGCTATGTACTGGAAGTTTATCCTGTTGCTCTGCTAGATTGAATTTAAAGCAAAAGTATTAAGCACTTAGTGTGAATGAGATCTTGATTGTATGAACAGATTGAACTGAATTAGAGTTTCTGCCTTACTTTATCATTCTATTTTAATCTTGTTACAAACAAGTAATTAAAGTGTCTTTAGAAATCAATAACTTTTTTCTGGTGCTATGTACAACACAGGTTTCTTAGTCAAACTATTGATGAATAAAAATTTGAACTTAAATAGAAAAAATGAGAAAGGCTAGGAACTGGACAAATTCTTCACTGATGGATTTACCAATACAGTATTCTTTAATTATTTTGGCTAGGTGGTTTTTAAAGGAGAAATATGTGTGTATATATATATATATATATATATATATATATATATATATATATATTATTCACCTTCAAACATCTTATTTTTACCATAGTAAATGGTTGTGATATTAAAATAGCTGTAGGTGGTTCTTTCTGTTATATAGAATTCTAGCTCATAAAAGTTTTGACACCCCTGACACAACGTGTTTTTCTAATGTTTTTAATGATTTTGTGAAGGTTGAGAATTTTCTCCATATTTTTCTTGAGTTTTTAATAAATTAGTACATTATTTTGACAGTTGATAAATAAGACTTTATTATAGCTTACTTGAATTTAAAGCAAACAGTATCAGTAGTCTTGGTCTATTGCAGATAAAATTGCAAAGATGAAAGATTTGCATTAATTTCTGTCTGATCTTTACATCATTTGTGTAGGGTGTTTGGTCCACACTGCCTGTAAATGAGAAGAAATTAAATGCTGCATTCAGATCTGCAAGGAGTGTTATATTAATATTTTCTGTCAGAGAGAGTGGAAAATTTCAAGGTAAGAAAACAATAATGTGGATATATAAAAGCATCATTTATAGTAGCATGTATATTTTATATTATGATTTGATTCCCTTAGGATTTGCAAGGCTTTCTTCAGAATCACATCATGGAGGATCTCCTATACATTGGGTGCTGCCAGCTGGAATGAATGCTAAAATGTTGGGAGGAGTTTTTAAAATTGACTGGATTTGCAGGTAAATTGCACAGTTGTGTAGATGATTAAATTTGCCTTTGTTTTGAATAGGCTACCAGTTGGGAGTAATGTTAAAACTCCACAGTCATTTAGTTTTAATTTATTTTTTCTTATTACTCTTTTTTTGGTCTCATTCCTAGGCTGATTTGGATCCAGAAAGTTTGGCAGTACTAAAATAAAACTAATATCACCGTGTTTTGCTTGTCTTGTTCACTGTCTACATAATCTAATATAGTAATGTGAAGGGCAAAAGTTTATTTAGTCAGGAGTTTTATGTATTCCATTCTCTATGTTAGTAATAGAATAGTAAGTTTGTAACTGGAGTAGGAAAATAGTCACTTTTTAACTTGGCTAACATTTTGGAGGTGACTTAGCTGTGAACAACTGGCTTCTTAAGTTGGCAAATCGTGTTTAGTTGGCATTATAATGTTTTGATACTGATGTAATTAAGATTTAAATGTATTTATTTAGAAGAATAGACTCATTTTGAGCTCTGAGTTATTACCACTATTTTTATTTTTTTATTATTATTTTTTTAATATTTATTTATTCATGAGGTGGGGGGAGAGAGGGGCAGAGACACAGGCAGAGGGAGAAGCGGGCTCCATGCAGGGAGCCTGATGTGGGACTTGATCCCGGGTCTCCAGGATCACGCCCTGGGCTGAAGGCAGGCGCTAAACCGCTGAGCCACCTAGGGATCCCTATTTTTATATTCTTACTGAATGATTGTACATTGTTTAAAAATGATTAAAATAAATTTAGGTGATACAAACTTTTAACACTTCAGGACAGTGTCCTGTGGAGAACTATAGGATGAGGCAGAAGGTAGAAGGCTTTTTGTAGGATAAAGAATGAGGAAAAAGGAAGAGACAAATAGAAAATGTTTGGATAGGGCTACGTTGTCAGCCTTGTTTGGGATGAGAAAGTCCAGACTGAGGTGGCTTGGTGTTTGGGAATTGGCTGATTGGATATACTGCATTTCTGTCAAACAGAGCACTTAACAGGGATACAAAAGTTAAAGAAGCTTGTTGAAATGGCTCCTTGGACACAAGCAGTTCTATTCTGGACCTAGAAAGTTATTTTAACATAAAAAGCTAGTTATTTGAGTGAACTTTATGTGGCATGCACACATCTGTTGCCTGTAAAATTAATTTCAGTAAAAAAAAATAAACAGATCATATGTATTTTTTGTAAGTTAAAGATAGCTTAGGTGTTGGATTTTGATGGAGATGGAGAGATTGGATAATAAGAATAAAAAGTGCTATTAATATTCTGGAAGGCAAACCAGCCCATGAGCATGAAAACAAACCATGGGGATAAGGAGGTGGGAAGGTGGGGTTTGATATGTGAGTAGAATAGGGAGCCACCTTTTTTTATGAAGCAGATGTTAAAGAGAACAAAAAAAAGCAAAGATGAACAGTAATGTGGGCCACCCTAGGAGTTAAACTTTTACTTAAGGGACAGTGAAGGACTATGAAGATACACGGGCAATGATACTGTTAAAAATAGTGCATTAGGTTGATTGTTGATAGAGTGGTAAAAAGCTATCTGCATAAATAGATCATTACTCCTCATCTCATCATTACTTTCTATAGTGTAAAATTAGAAGCAATCTAAATTCTTCCATATAGGAAATTGGTTAAGTAAATTATGGTTTGTCACTTAAATGTAGTATGCAGAAGTAATTATCCATGTAACAACATAGAAAAACATAATGAAAAATTGGATAATTATAATTTTGGAATGCAGTGTTGGTGCTGAGACTGTAGGTCATATTACTCTGCTCCTATTACACCTACAGTTTTAAATTATAAATTTATGATTGTTTAGAAATTAGGATTGTGCTGAGTGAAGTCAGTCGGAGAAGGACAAACATTATATGTTCTCATTCATTTGGGGAATATAAATAATAGTGAAAGGGAATATAAGGGAAGGGAGAAGAAATGTGTGGGAAATATCAGAAAGGGAGACAGAACATAAAGACTCCTAACTCTGGGAAACGAACAGGGGTGGTAGAAGGGGAGGAGGGCGGGGGGTGGGAGTGAATGGGTGACGGGCACTGGGGGTTATTCTGTATGTTGGTAAATTGAACACCAATAAAAAATAAATTAAAAAAAAAGAAATTAGGATTGTAGTTAAGTTATACTTAAATTATAATCAAATTAAAATCATAAAATTAAATTCTTTATAGGGAAAACAAAGTACTTCCAATTTCTTAGCAGATTGATTTATTTGGATGGCTATAACTGTGAAGGCCAAAGAAGTTCATGGCTTTACGATTAGAAATGTTAATGATGTTACTGGAAAATATTTGGAGATGATGTCCTAGGATTAGGAGGCAAAATAACCAATTTTAGACTGGTTGCAGTACATTTTGTTTTGAATGTTACTTTTTCTATTAACCTTTGTTTCCAAATTCTTGATAAAGAAATCTTTTTCTTTATTTTTTTTTAAGATTTTATTTATTTATTCATGAGAGACAGGTAGAGACACAGGCAGAGGGAGAAGCAGGCTCCATGGAGGGAGACCGATGTGGGACTTGATCCCAGGTCTCCAAGGCCATACCCTGGGCTGAAGGCAGCGCTAAACCGCTGAGCCACCTGGGCTGCCCTTTTACTTAATTTCAGAAGATGAGCTTAATTTGTTCATATATTATTGTCTTCCTGTTTCTCTCCATTGACGTATTAGCTATTTTATTAACTTGTTTGAAATGTGTATACCAGCAGAAGGCGTACAAAACCAGCTAGTCCATCTTACTAACTTTCTGTACAAGATTTTGGGTTGTAAAGTTTCTTTATTGTATTTTTTTTTAAAGACTTATTTATTTATTTATTCATTCATTCATTCATTCATTCATTTATTCATTCAGAGAGAGCGAAAGAGAGGCAGACACACAGGCAGACAGAGAAGCAGGCTCCATGCTGAGAGCCCGACGCGGGACTTGATCCTGGGTCTTCAGGATCACACCCGGGGCCGCGTTAAACCACTGCGCCACCGGGGCTGCCCTCTTTATTATATTTTAATTAAGTTTTAGGTTTACCTGGAAAGAATTTCCTTTTTCTTCTTTTTTCTTTTTTTTTTTCCAAATTGTTTTTTTTTTCCTTTTTTTTTTTTTTTTTTTTTTTTAAGATTATTTTTATTAGAGAGAGAGAGAGAGAGGCAGGCAGAGGGAGAAGCAGGCTCCATGCAGGGAGCCTGACATGGGACTTTATCCCGGGTATCCAGGATCATGCCCGGGGCTGAAGGTGGCACTAAATCACTAAGCCACCAAGGCTGCCCTTTCTAATTTTTTTCTTATTAAAGATTTAATTATTTGAGGGCACCTGGGTGGCTCAGTTGGTTAAGCATCTGCCTTCGGCTCAGGTCCTTATCCCAGGGTCTTGGGATAGAGCACCGCATCTGGCTCCCTGCTCAGCGGGGAGGGAGCCCCCCTTCCTCTGCCCCTTCCTCTGCCACTACCTCTGCTTGTGCCTGCTCGCTCTCTTTTTCTCAAAAAAATAAAGAAAATCTTTAAAATAATAAAAAGACTTACTTGAGAGAGAGAGCGCTCATGCGTGCATGAGTGGGAGGGAGCCAGAGGGAGTATGAGAGAGAGAATCTCAAGTAGTCTGTGCTGAGCACAGAGCCTGATTTGGGGCTTGCTCTCACAGTCCTGAGGTCATGACCGGAGCTGAAACCAAGAGTCAGATGCTTAAAACTGACTGCCACCCCATCCCCCCGAAAGAATGTTCATTTTTTTTTTTTTTTTTTTTTTTTTTTTTAAGATTTTATTTATTTGAGGGATGCCTGGGTGGCTCAGCGTCTTTTAAGCCTATGCCTTCAGCTCAGGTCACGATCCTGGGGTCCTGGGATCGAATCTTGCATTGGACTCCCTGCATGGAGCCTGCTTCTTCCTCTGCCGATGTCTCTGCCTCTCTATCTCTGTGTCTGTCATGAATAAATAAAATCTTTGGAAAAAAATTAAAAGATTTTATTTATTTGAGAGCTAGAGAGTGAGAGACAATGATCGAGAGAGAAGCAGCAGCAGGAGAGGCAAAGGGAAAGGGAGAAGCAGACTCCCTGCTGAGTGGTGAGCCCAGTGTGGGGGCTCTATCCCAGGACTCCGTGAATATGACCCAAGCTGAAGGCAGACACTTAGCTGACTGAACCGCCCTGGACTCCCCCATCTTTTTAAAAATTTCATTAATTTGAGAGAGGAGGGACAGAGGGAGAGGGAGAAGCAGACTCCCCACTGAGCAGAGATCCCAACACAGGACTTCATCCCAGGACCTTGAGCCAAAGTCAGACACTTAACCGACTGAGCCAGTAGATAGGCACCTCCTGAAAAAAAATATTCTTTTTTATTTTTTTTTTAAAGATTTTATTTATTTATTCATGGTAGAGAAAGAGAGTGGCAGAGAGACAGGGATAGGGAGAAGCAGGCTCTATGCAGGGAGCCCGACATGGGACTCAATCCCGGGACTTCAGGATCACGCCCTGGGCCAAAGCAGGCGCTTAAACTGCTGAGCCACCCAGGCTGCCCTGAAAAAAATATTCTTTCTTTTCTTTTTTTCTTTTAATTTTTTATTTATTTATGATAGTCACAGAGAGAGAGAGAGGCAGAGACACAGGCAGAGGGAGAAGCAGGCTCCATGCACCGGGAGCCCCTCATGGGATTCGATCCTGGTACTCCAGGATCGCGCCCTGGGCCAAAGGCAGGTGCCAAACCGCTCCGCCACCCAGGGATCCCTGAAAAAAATATTCTTAAATAAAATTATAACTTTAATTTTTTTCTATATGTAAGTTTAATTTTTAAAATACTTACGTTCAAGCGTAGTTTTATTATACTTAAAAGTTCTGGAGGGTCATGTAATTATTACATTGGTATTTCTTTAGGGTAAGTCTCTTGTACTCTTAAGTTTTCTGTATCAAACTTTATAAACAATTAAGGCTTTGCTATCAGTAACAGTAACTGCTCAGGGTTTTTTTTTTTTTTTTTCAGATACAAAAGTCATGACAAACTTGTTTAAGTACCCTTTGAATTTAATAACTAAACTTGTTTCATTAGGTGTGGTCCATAGATTACTTGTATCAGTAGTATCTGATTGTCAAAATGCCGTATCTTGATAGACACCCCACACTTGTTGAATTTCTGATAGTTCAGGTATTTTGTGGACACACTGAAGTTTACGACTGCATGATACATGTTAGATACAAGAGGAGCCACAAAAAGTGACTTACTTAAGTTGTCACTAGGAGTTAGCTCAAAATAAGGCAGTGTGCTATGAAATGTCATTTATCCAGATTTAAATCTACTGATATTTTATGCTCACCCCTTTAGTGTCCATTCCAAATAACCCATTTTCTCTCTTCTTTTAGAATTTCTCCATTACTTCTTTTAACTTTAATAATCAAACACTACCTAGTACAATAGAACCTTTGTATGGTTATATGTTCTTTTGTTAAGTTTGCCCCATTTAACCAGGCCCCTTAAATCAGTGAGTTATTTCAATGTTCTCTAAAGTGCTCACAGTAAAGCTAGTCATCTGTAGGCTTCGTCATTACACATCTGTTCCAAAGGTAACTTTTAGGATGCTTATTCTATAATAGTGAGGATTGCAGTTCTGCGGTTTCTTTTAATGTATTCAGAGTCCTGTTTTTCCAAAGACCTCATAATTCTCACTTGATACCTGGTAGAGATTTGTCAACATGGTAAAATATCTCTGAAATCTAGCTAGTTAGAACCAGTGCCACCAAAGATTAATAACTCCAAGGGACTCAACCAGCATAACATACAGTTTTACTTTGGACCTTTAGTATTCCATTAATATTTAAATAACTAATTTTATATAGTAATAATTGTAATTTTCCTAAATTTTGGTGGCTTGTAGGTTATTTATTCCTTTCCTGTAACTTTTTTTAACTGACAGTTTAGGGCAGCCTGGGTGGTTCAGCAGGTTAGTGCTGCCTTTAGCCCAGGGCCTGCTCTTGGAGAGCTGGGATCGAGTCCCATGTCGGGCTCCCTGCATGGAGCCTGCTTCTCCTTCTGCCTGTGTCTCTGTCTCTCTCTCTCTCTCTCTCTCTGTGTCTCATGAATAAATAAAATCTTTGAAACAAAATAACTGGCAGTTTAGAGGGGAAATCTAAGAAAGTATTAAAGTACAAAGCATAGGGAACTAGAGATTTCCCTCTGGATATTCTAGGCTGTGTATAGACTTGTTAGTGATAGTCTTATTTTTCCTAACTTCTGATAGGCTGAAAAGTTGAAAAAAAAAAAAAGTGTATATATTTTGTAGACGTATATATTCTTTTTAAAATTTTTTATTTTTTTAGACATATGTATTCTTGAACCACTCTTGATGTGTGAAGTAAGATGAGTGTTACACTAGGAATTCAAGCTTTAAAACCTAGTGGGCATTTTCAGCATTCATAACCAATTCTCCTGTACGTTCGCATCACCACTGCCACAGAGTATGCCACTGTGTTATTTTGACTTTAGATACACTTTTCTTTTTTCCCAAGGTTTAAAGAAGTTAAAAAATTTAGCATTCTGTGTTCATTTTTAAGAAAATTCGTATAAGATCAGAATAAATGGTTATATAGCTTATCCACTGGATCAAATCACTTGTTTGTGTTTTTTCTTCTCTATTTTATACCTTTGCACAAGCTCTTTCATTGCTTCAAATGTGACCCTTCCTTAGCTACTAACATTTGACTTTTCCTGGGTCACTCTTCTTTGAGGCATATTCCATATGCTACTTCCAGGAAACATCTTTTGATTATTTTCTTTCTCTCCAAAATAGGTATGACCATCCGTATTAAAAACAACAAAACTTCTCTGTTCTATTTGTGGTACCCATTCTTTTACCCAAATAATTGTGTATGTTCATTTATTCTTTTTTTGGTAACCGTGAAAGAAAATTAAGGGTAATTTTCTTTTTTTTAAAGTAAGCTCCCTGCTCAGTGAGGAGCTTAGCATGGGGCTTGAGCTCATGACCCTGAGATCAGACCTGAGCTGAGATCAGGAGTTGGCTGCTAAACCAACAGAGCCACCCTTCAAACAGCTCTTTTTCTTACTCATCTTTGTATGTCTTTGGGCTGAGCAAGTTTATGTGTATCATGGATATAATGAATAGTTCCTTAAAGCATTTATTTAATTTGGCCTTACTTTATGCACACATAGATAAAACCTTATCAGGTGTTGTTAATTTGATTATTCCTTGACAAGTAACAGGTTACATGTCATGTTTGCATTCAGCATTGTGCTAGGTTGGTAAAGAATATAAAAGTATAGGATATTTTTATGTTGGTGAGATGAGACCATTTTACCCTGTGGCTCAGAGTTTAGAGCCAGGATTTAAGTTATATAGGTACTGCACTATAATATAAGTGAAGAGCATGATTAATGTGTGGAGATACATGAATTTATAAGTAAATATATTGTCAAGAGGCATTCCATGGGTGGTAGGAAGTATTGCATTATTGAAAGGAGGAGGACTGGAGTGCCTGGGTGGCTCAGTCGTTAATTCAGAAGTTAAGCTTCTGCCTTAGGCACAGGTCATGATACCAGGGTCCTGGGATGGAGCCATGTCAGGCTCCCTGCTCAGCGAGGAGTCTGCTTCTCCCTCAGCTTCGCCCCCCTCTTCCCCTCATGCTCATGAGTGTGTTCTCTCTTGCTCTTTCTCTTTCAAATAAATAAAAAGTAAAATAAAATATTTATTTTGAAAAAGAGGAGGGAAGGATATTTGAATCTGGGAGAGGAGCTCTGAACCAAGGATAGGGGATGCTTACTTTGATTTGGTATTAACTGATTAAGGTTCAGCTTTTTGTTGACGAGTTAATACAATTTTTTGAGAACACAGAAGCAAGAGATAGCTAAACATTTTATATATCATTTCATTTGCACGCTGTTTAGAACAAGTTTGAAGTGTAGGTAATTATACCCCTGTTTATAAGTGGAAGAAACTCAGGCTCAAGAGAAGTTAGGAGATTTAAACCCAGACTGTTTTGGTTTTTAAGCTCATGCTCTTAAGCACTATATTATTTAGCTTTTTATTATTTTCTTTTTATTTTTAAAAATTTTTTTAGAACCCTGGAGAATGCAGAAGGAATGCATCTCTAAAGGGGCTCCCTCTGTGGGAGATAAGTGCTACTAGTCTAAGTGATTCTTTAAATTTTAGTCACATTTAAATCAGGATTAACTGCTGAAGTGTAGTATAAGGTCCCTAAAGGATTCTAGAAAAGAATATAATTGATATTACTTTGTATTTAGGCGTGAATTACCCTTCACTAAGTCAGCTCATCTCACCAATCCTTGGAATGAACATAAACCAGTAAAGATTGGACGTGATGGACAGGTTTGTTGTTTTAATTGATTATTTAAAACACACACATTTAATCCTTTTAAAGATTTTTATTGAAGGACATTTTTAAGCCATATTTTTAAATAATTCATGTAAAAGATTACAGGAAAATGTTCTCTTTGGAATTCATGATTACTGTGATTTTGATCATTCTCCATAAATGTTGAAAGATAGGTATCTTTATATGTTACTTTCATTAATGGAATTGAAAGGAAAGTTTTTGAAGAGAAATTCTGGTCCTAATTTTAAATTGTTTTTCATTATGTTTTTACTGCACTTTGTATAATTTTAGAAATGCCATTATATATGCCATCTTCACTGAGGTTTTTCTCAATAAGAAGGAAGCTGTATGAAAAGTATATGTGCCCAGGTTTTCAAGTCTGCAAACGAAGTTAAAAGCGTGGTGTCTTAAAATAAACCTAAATCTTTGACCCTCATAGTTTCTATAAGTAACTTTGAACCAGAAGTGGTATACCCTCATTGCTCATAGATGAAACTGTTGTTAGTTAAAAATTCATTTAAAAAAGCCCATACATTAGTCTTTGTAGTTAATCTACTGCATTAGTGTATTTAGCAGTCCTAATTATCAAAGTTTTTGGCACACACTAACGCTCTTTACCTCCGCTGAGTTAAAGTAGATAACTTTGTCCTGATATTTTTGTATTTTGCACAAAGAAATGTTCCTTTGTTTGCAGAGGATAACTGTCAGAGTTTTAAGCAGCTACATTGGTGTATTTACACTTTTGGAGATTCTACACTTTTAGTTTTTATCCTTCTATGAATATATGAAACACTTTTTTTTTTTTTTTTAAGATTTATTTATTTATTCATGAGAGACACAGAGGCAGAGACAAAGGCAGAGGGAGGAGAAGCAGGTTCCATGCAGGAGACTGTTGCCAGACTTGATCCCGAAACTCTGGGATCATGTCCTGAGCCGAAGGCAGATGCTCAACCGCTGAGCCATCCAGGCGTCCCCATGAAACACTTTTGAAAGGTTTTTTTCAAAATCTTTTAAGGAAGTTTTTGGAATCCTGTATGAACATCAACCTTGAGAAGGAAGTCTCCAAGTCAGTCTGTTTTTGTTCTTGTACTTCAGGAAAATACAAGTCTATTGAAAGTTTCTCCTGTTCTCGTCTTGTAAATTGCTACTTTCCTATTCTAGGAAATTGAACTTGAATGTGGAACCCAGCTTTGTCTTCTATTTCCCCCTGATGAAAGTATTGACTTGTATCAGGTCATTCATAAAATGCGTCACAAGAGAAGAATGCATTCTCAGCCCCGATCAAGAGGACGTCCATCCCGTCGAGAACCAGTCCGGGATGTGGGAAGGTTAGAAACGTTCTTTGGACTGATAATAGGCACATGTATCAGAATAACATGATGGAGGAATGTGATTCGTCAAAAGTTTGTCCTGCGGTAAAGAAGAAAGAGAAAATCCTCAAATCAAGCTGCATGGACTAGTTTGTGGCTTCATTGAGGATTTCACATGGTCACCTTGGTCTCAGTCATTTTTCAAGAGGAAAATGGGGATCTTTCCTTATGCAGAAAAAATAATTTGCTAAAGAGTGATAACCAGTTTAAATTAGATAATCTGATTATATACAATGTATACGATTGAAATGAGGTAGGCCTTTGTTGCTCAGAACAGGCTAGAAAGGAGGAAGAGGAGGAAGTCTTTATTTGCAAAAATTGTTAATATTTTGTAAAAAGCCTTTTCTTTCAGGTGTGTCTCTGGATAAGCCTTATCAGATATGGGACTTTTATAAAGGATCACTAATGTTTTTTCAGAAGATGACGCCTCATTTAGAGGATAAAATATTTTAAGTTATTTTGATATTCAAGAGGAGCATTATTGGGACTGTTTCAAATTTTATCACCGTGATGTGTTAACCCCATTGCCAGATATTCTCTAACATGTACCCAGTGAATTCACACATCTTGCTGAGCTTCTGAAAACAATAGGTTCTTTCCAAAGGGGATCAAGTGGCCCTGGGAGACCCGGCAACAAACCGAAAAGAAGGGCTGTTGCTGTGTCTGTTTACAACTTTTCCAGATGCTGGCAGTACCTGTGGACTTAAAGTGTTTTTTAGAGGATCGCCATGGTTATTGATCACTACTTTATGAACTAAGCAGCATTTTCCAGGAAAAGGGGGTTTAACTTGTTACAGAATTGGAGAAGTCTTTGCAAAGGACTGATTTAAGCCCTTCTACCCAACACCTTCCCCTGTGTAGATTTGCATACAGCTAAACCTAAAATATTCTGCTAAAGACTGTTGGATGTATGGTTGATGGGATGAAACCTTTGGTTAAGTTTCCTTTTGGTGGAAACATCCTGTGGTAGGTACAGATAATCCAACAAGAGAGTCCCCATTTCTTTGAGCTTAAAAAGGACACTGTCGAGTAGGTAGGAGGAAACCTGGCAGAGCCCCCTTATTTTTGGCCTTAAAGGACTGAACACCAAGATGTCTTTTGGAGTTTTAAGCTAAGAGGTTTCCAGTGCAATACAATATATACAAGTGAAGTTTTTACCTCAGTTTTGCAATGGACTGCAAACTATACTTATTACACCACTACACCTTCTCTCAAGCCTGCCAGGGCCTCCATATATGTATGTGGCTTACAGCTTAAAGTCAGTAGTTGGACTACTATATGAACTGTTACTATCATGTTTTATACCGGTCGTAAATGCACTCCCCAAACTACAAGAAAGCGGTATGTTTATTTTTTAAACCAGCTTTTAATTTTCTTAGTCTTATTTATTGTAGATGGAACTGTTTTTATTTTGTTGGGGGGATTGGGGTTATTGCACTTTGAAGTTTAAGTGAACTTGTGTTGGAAAAGATAATGAAAGCAGTTGATAAATAGCTGGAAAGCTAGTGATGCCAGGTTATTCTAGAGTTTTTATTTGACATTAAGGGTAAAAAGATATATTTAATACCAAAAATACTTGGAATTTTTATTTTGTGTAGCTCTTTATTAAAATGCTAAATAAAATGAAGTATACTGATGATGTATTACATTAACCATTGAGATTCATGGGAGATCGTAAGGAGCAGCCCTCTGAAGACAGTAAAAGAATTGAACATGTTTTATGAACTCTGTTAAAAACCGCCCATTACTTTCCAATTTTATCATAAGACATTGTCTCTAGAAAAAAATTCCCTTAATTCCTAAATGTTATTAACTATAGAAATTAGTTTTCCAAGTATTAAGATTTTCAAAACTTTCCTGTAAAATCACTTTTAATAAGTATCAAATTTTCTGTATGATCATGTGAAAAGCTTAATTTTGTGCAAAACAAAAAGAACTAAGAAATTCTTAATTTTGTTTAGAGTTCTTCTAAAATGGTATTAAGTTTGAATATATAGATTTTAGAGTTACCTGTTGTGTAATGATGATAGTTTTTTTAAATTTATTTTTCATCTGAATGGAGATTTTGAGAAAATGTTCTGTTAAACTGGAAATTACATTAATTTGAGGGCAGCTCATTTACTTTTGTTTAGAATACTGAAATTTGATTTATATATTTTGAGCAGACTTTTTCCAAGTTTTTCATTATAGTATGAGGATTATAGAGAATATCTATTTCCAGCAATATATTCAACGATTGATTCACAATAATTAGAGGAAGTAAAATTTAGAAATTTTAAGATTTGTTTACCAGAAATTATGATGTTATTTTAAAGGAAATAATGGGCTATTCTTTGTACGTACTTCTGTCAGAAACTCTTGCATTGCTGTTTGTTCTCCCAGCAGTTTTTGGTTTAATTTCTAATGTGTCTAATTTGTGTAGGCGTCGACCAGAAGATTATGATATTCATAACAGCAGAAAGAAACCAAGGATTGACTATGCCCCTGAGTTTCACCAGAGACCAGGTTAATATTTTATAATCCTGCAGATATTTGACATAAAATTATAAAACAGCAACAACAACACAAAACCATTTTATTGTAATCCTGTATTTCTAAAAGTGAGAAAACTTTAGGACAGGACTACTTAAACATAAGAAATTATCAATAGTTGTCACTTAAATTCTACTTTGTGAAGGTTAGCTAATCTATTTTAGTGTGACTTATTATCATAATTCGTTAATTACCCAGAGTTGCTAATTTATAATTATTTCACAAATGGAAACTGCACAAATGTTTCAAGATTAAAAGTGGTTAGGGAAAGCAGTGATTTTATACTTTATTATGCTTATTTTTCCTAATATGCTTAGTATCTTAAGAGATGCATAGTTTTAATTGGAAACTGAAATTATACCATATTTTTCTAAACAAAAAAATCTTTAACATGTTTTTAGAGGGAATGAGAAATATTTTGGTTTGTAATTTACATAGCAGCTTTTCAGTTAGTGTTTCCTCTAATCAGAATTTAAAAAGGCAAACTAAGAGAAGATAATACTTAAAACTGTAATATAAAATTTAAGTAATTTGAAAATTGGTGTTAGCATAACAGCATTTTTACCTAACAAGTGGCTTGATAAACAAAACCTCATTCTTCAAAGTGGGATATTCCAGAGAGTAACATGGCCACGCAAATGTTTTTACATTTTAATTTGCTGAGTCCTTTATTAAAGAAGGGGAGAAATAATATTTTTCTTTCCTTTTTTTTTTTTTTTTTTTTTTGAGAAAGAATATTTCTTTTTTCACTGTGGCTCTTTCATTTAATGTATAAGCTTTGTTTTTGTGACTTTTGCAATTTTGTTTTTCTCCCCCTTAAGTTTGCATTTTTTAAAACTATCTGGTTGACTTAGCAAAGCTTGTGTATACCTAAGATGGAAGGTAAACATTTGTTTTAAGGAAGTCCTGTTACAGTGTCCTCAAGATAATTCCTCTGCCCTTACTTTCCTTATGGTGCAGAATGAAGAAATTTTCTATCTAGCGAGAATTGGGGTATGGATTTAGAAGATTCATATGAAAACCTCTCTCTCTAGCAGTTTATAATTCTGTGATATCAGTAAGTTACTTAGTTACTTCCTAGATTATCATGTAATCTGAGAAGAAAATGAAAATGGAATAATACAATAATAGCATCACTATATTTCATGGGAAGAATTGAAATGAGTGGTAAGGAAGGCTTAATTGTAATGCCATAATAAAAAATATAAATTTGATTTACTAAAATGCTTGATGTTTGAACAGGGTATTTAAAGGATCCTCGATACCAGGAAGTAGACAGGTAAGTTGGGTTCACTCTTGCTTAGTTTTAAATTACATTCTTGGAACTAGTTTATGAATTACCTGAATTTAGTTTCACAAATCTTATTCCCAACAGACGATTTTCAGGAGTTCGCCGAGATGTGTTTTTAAATGGGGTAAGTATTTCATTTTATATATCTAATGTTCACAAAACCAGGATCTGATTTATTTTATAGTGCTGGGTTGGATTTTTATTATTGACATTAATATTTTTCATTTTAGTCCTACAATGATTATGTGAGGGAGTTTCATAACATGGGACCACCACCACCTTGGCAAGGAATGGTTTGTATTCATTTTTTTTTTTTTGCAAATTACTTAATTTCATTCACAGTTTCATTTATTTTGAATGCTTATTTAGAATGTGATTGTTAAGTTACCCATTTAAGAGACCTAAAATAAATATCTTCAGTGATAAATAGTTGGAGGCTTTTTTAAAAAAAGTGACTAATGAATAATTTGATTTGTGTTAATATAAGCTTGATAAGTGTTATGGTTTATTGTAGTGGCTAGTATTGCAAACTGACTGGATTCAAATGCCTTCCCTTTTCTGCAAATTCCCTTTTCTTCCCTTGGGCAAGATAAGTTTTCCTTATCTATAAAACTCGGTATTTGTCCATTTTTTGGCCCATCAAATTAGTATTTAGCACTCATTCTGTGCAAGGTGCTCTGCTTTACACTGGGTTGGTGAATTAAACGGGCATTGTGCTTATCTTTGTATGGTTTGAAATATAATGAATATCAATGTTGACCTCATGCGAGTGTTGAGAAGATAATTTACAAAATACATGTAAAGTTTAGCATAGTGCTTGATCCCAGTGCTTATTAGTAAATTCTTTCTATAAAATAAGATTAAATCCTGCACATAACTTTTTCCCATATATAATTTTTAATTTTTTTCTTTCTGTAAGAAAGCTGAATTTTATTCTTAGAGTATCTTTTAAGGTTTTGAGGATAGCTGAAGCATTAATTCCTGAGAAATAAAGAACTTGGATGTTTAAGTAGTTCTTACTGTGTTTATCTTTTTTTTTTTAAATGCTGCCTGTAATGTGGTCTCTTCATCTGACTTATTTCACTTAAGGTACTGTATACAGATAGATGAATTATAAGATTACTTTCCTTTTCTGTGAAAGTTTTAAAAAGCCAAAGTATTATCTTGGTGCCAACTAGGAAAGTAACCTTTGATTTGCCTTTACTTATTTTATTAATGGCATTTAAAAATTAATTAGGTCCTGGAGGGTAGATGTTTACATAGTGGTCAAGATTGATTCTAGAGGCAGGATGCCTGATGATGTATCCAGCTCCACCTTTTTACTAGCAGTCTTATATTAAGCAAATTGCTTAACCAGTTGGTGGCTCCGTTTTCTTTTATGTAACCTAGGAATAACAGTACCAATCTTATTGGGTTGATGTGAGAAATAAGATGTGGAAAGTGCTTAGGACAGTGCCTGGCTCATTGTAAGCACTGTGTGAGGGTTCATTGTGTTCTGTTATTTAAATGATATGGTCTGAAAGTGTAAGCATGTTAAATCCTAAAGGATGTAAAATTAATTCATCACACATATATTTTCAACAAGTACATTAGGAAGGTTTTTGAAGAACCTTAATGCCATCAAAGTAAATGGATAGTACAGATTATTAAATTATTTATTTGGGATAGGTAGTTTGGGTAGGGGAATTCTAAGAACAGTTTATTTACAAGGGTATTCGATAGATGTTTATGGAAGTGGTTTTCTTTTTTTAGGCTCCTTATCCTGGAATGGAACAACCTCCACACCATCCTTACTATCAGCACCATGCTCCACCTCCTCAAGCTCATCCCCCTTACTCAGGACATCACCCAGTACCACATGAAGCAAGATACAGAGATAAACGAGTAGTAAGTGCACGAGAAGGCTCAAGTGTGAGGGAACTACTTTGAATTCTGTAGATAATAACTATAGGGATACCAGAGTATGTTGAGTGGTAGACTGTTTCATATTCATATTCATAGTGCATACTGTTTTGAAGTAATTTACAACTTGTTTTTATTAGAAATGGCTAATCCCTTTGGATTATTTAAATAGGCTGTATTTCCACTGATCAAACAGATGTATATGTTGAGGCAACTCCTACATATAACTCTTAGGTAATATCCTAGAGATGAAGTATACTAGGATATTTTATTTCTGTATAGGGGTCTTCAATTATAACTGTAATTATTATTGCAAATAGATATTTCTAAGATTTCTGTATATTTTGACTCAGTTTTCATAGGATAGATGGTATGTAGTAAATTAACAGGTCATCTCTAGTCTCATTTACTTATTATTTCTCTTCCAAATTTTGTCAGTTCACCTCCTGTATCTGATTCTTAAGATGATGCTAACAAACGATAAACATGTTAATAAGGAAGGCAGATGAATGGTTGTCCTTTAGTAATTATTGGTTCTAATAATTTGATATGGGGATGCCTGGGTGGCTCAGTGATTGAGTGTCTGCCTTTGGCCCAGGGCATGATCCTGGAGTCCTGGCATCAAGTCCCACATCGGGCTCCCTGTATGGAGTCTGCTTCTCTCTGCCTGTGTCTTTGCCTCTCTCTTTTTGTGTTTCTCATGAATAAATAGTCTTTTAAAAAATAATAATTTGATATGGTTGATTTGAAAAGCTTTTTTGATCACTTCAAAACAGGATGAATGAAAGGCAATCTCTAGTTTGAGATTTCTGGGTTTTCATTATACTAGTTGGGTGTGTGTTCATTAAATGATTGATGTTCATTTTTTTCCCCTTAATACTTTTATTTTTTAAACTGAAATTGTCTCCTTGTACTTGTTATTACAGTTCCTTTGTGTGTAAATTTGATAGTCTTAGAAAAGTAGTTTGTTGTTAAAAATAGGATGTACAGTTTGGACACATCCTGTGCGCCTCCCCCCCTCCCCCCGCCCTTGAGGTGATGAGTTTTTTTTAATCTTCCCACTTAGTTGAAGAGCATGCATATTTGAGAGGGCCAGTCAGAGCAGCCTAGCCTTTCTTTGAAATACTTTTATGTTATTTATTTTCTTATTCTTATAAAGATATTAATTCAAAACCAAATCATATTAGGTTCTTTAATAGTGAAACAATTTGAGAATCCTAAGAGGCTTTTTTTCATTCACACAGGACTACACAGCCTATGTATGATGAAATCTTAGTTGGCTAAATGGGTTGTATTTTTATTTTTAGTTTTTTAAGATTTTATTTATCCATTCATGAGAGACACACACAGAGAGGCAGAGACACAGGCAGAGGGAGAAGCAGGCTCCACGCAGGGAGCCCGATGCGGGACTCGATCCTGGGACTCCAGGATCACACCCTGGGCTGAAGGCAGGTGCCAAACTGCTTAGCCACCCAGGGATCCCCGATGAGTTGTATTTTAAAAAATGCTTTATACAGATGATTACATGGTTTTCAAAATAGGAATTCTTTGTAAGAGTCTTTTACTAAAGGGTATTTGTCTTTTTTGTGTAAATTTTTGGTTAGTATATATATTTTATGCTAATATTCATGTATTCATTGTGTGTGAGAGGTAAGGTGGCATTGTGTTTTTGAACCTTATATTCTGAATATTTAAGATGACTTTTGAAAAAAGACCAAGGTCAGTAAGTAAAGATGAGAACTAAGAGTAGAAAGCTAGAGCAGAGCTCAAGCTTAGAAGTAGCCACTATGATAATTTGTACCTCACTTGGACAGTTGTTCATCTTACCTTCTCTTGACTTCCTCAGCCTTTTATCTATTATCAGCCTTTTATGTATTATTAGATCTATGTGGAGTAGATCTATGTGGAGAATCTTACTAGAGTACTTATTTTCTTAAAATTCTATTGTATTTCATAAGTTGTTTGTCATTAACAGTGGTTTAGTTTGAAAGAAAATCTGTAATGTAAGAATTCCTGATTTTACCATGAGAGGGCAGACTGGGTTCGGGTTAGTTTGTAGAATCAAAGAAGGAAAAAAAGGGTTCAGTTGTAGAAAAACACTGATGATACTTAGCATAGTTGGCATCAGGCTTGTATCCATGATGGTTGATGATCATCACTAGGTTGATTACTTTGACCTAAATCTTATTAAAAAAGATTGGTTGGAAAAATCACTGAAGTTATATAGGAAACTGCATGAAGTAACTTTCAATAAGATTTAAATACTCTGTTGTAGGTGTCTAGTAAGACATCAAGGTCTTTTTTCTAAGCAGTGTCAAAATTGCATTTGCAAATTAATGCATTAGTGCCTTTTTGTAGATTTTTTTTCTTTACCGTACAGTAATTCATAATATAGAGACTCATAAGTTCCATTTGACTTTTGACATAGCTAACCCATTTCTTAACCTTTTCTAGCATGATTATGACATGAGGGTGGATGATTTCCTTCGTCGCACACAAGCTGTTGTCAGTGGTCGGAGAAGTAGACCTCGTGAAAGAGATCGAGAGCGAGAGCGAGACCGCCCTAGAGATAACAGAAGAGACAGAGAACGAGATAGAGGACGTGATAGAGAAAGAGAAAGAGAGCGATTATGTGACCGGGACAGAGACCGAGGGGAGAGAGGTCGATATAGAAGATAATGCGCTTTTGGAAGCACTGATTGTTTAAAGATAAAAAAAAATCTTGTATTTTTTTTTTTTTTTTGTGTGTGTTTACAAGTAGTAAATTTATTTTCAGCGGTCTACTTAAAGTTCATTGTGTAGAAGGGTTTATTATATCCCTCTTTGTTCCAAGCATGCAGTATAATAAGAACTGGAAAAACTCAGATCCTCCAAAAATACACAGTTGACAATTTGAGTTGACACTTTTATTGGAGCAGAATGGAACAGTCCAAGAATGTAGATATTGATTCATTCTCCATAAATGTTCATCTACTTATAGTGTGTTTATCCTAGAGTTATTTTTTGTTTGTTTTCTTTCTTTTGGATCTTGATTGATGACTGCCATGATATTTTGCTTTGATGTGTTTCTAAATGTAGTTGCACATGGTTCAGTAAAAATAATGCTGCTATCAAGTATGCAAATATTGAAGTATGATGGTTTGACAGTATGGCAGTGTTGTAGCAGCCTCTTTGTTTCTCCCTTTTCCTCTTTTTTTAATCTTAAAAAGTCACTTTTTATTTTTCTTCAGTCTTCAATGATGA
Source organism: Canis lupus dingo (assembly GCF_003254725.2). Lineage (NCBI taxonomy): Eukaryota > Metazoa > Chordata > Mammalia > Carnivora > Canidae > Canis > Canis lupus. The sequence goes on from NC_064255.1 coordinate 59,293,818, forward strand.
GAGCAATATTAAGAAGACATTGCTATCTAATTTTTAATCTTTTTAAATAAAAAATTCCTATGTTCAGTAGCATGGTTAATGCTTTCGTTTAGCTTTCCCCTCCGAACTGTATACATTGGCTTGGAATGTTCACAACTTGCGTGTGTGGCAGCAGAAGATAATTCCCATATTCTACATTGCTACTGTTTTGTATAAAATAAATTGGTAAAGATTGACACTTACCTTTTGTACTTCTTTCTTGTCTGGTTGCAAGTTTGTTTTAACCATTACTGGCATAAAATAATGCTTTGTGTTTAGGAACTGTAGGAGCCCTGGTTGCTCCCCTCCTCCCTTGCCTATTTAGCAGAAATGATTGACTTAGGCCAATTATATTAAAAGCTTAGTTCTATTCTAATATAAGAACTAATGGCACAGATGGGATTATGTTGATATTTGGTTAAGTATTCATCTGATAACAGCTTTGGATCTACTGTGGTCACAGGATTGTTTTATTTCAGGTTTTTTGTTGTTTCATCTTTGATAAGTGAATTACCTTAAAGCTGTTTTTCTATTTTACTTTATTTTTTAAAGATTTTATTTATTTATTTATTCATGAGAGACACGCACACACACACACACACACAGAGGCAGAGAGACAGGCCCAAGGAGAAGCAGGCTCCATGCAGAGCCCAATGCAGGACTCGATCATGGGACTCCAGGAATCACACCCTGGGCCAAAGGCAGACGCCAAACCGCTGAGCCACCCAGGGATCCCCTATTTTACTTTTAAAATGCACTTTTAAATTAATCTTTTACAGTTGCATAGTTTAAGTTAACCATCAATCCTTCCCAGTGGTAACAAGGTATATAAAATAGAGGGCCATGCTAGAATGTAGTTTATGAAAGCCTTTTTTTGCATTTCAGTTTCTTGAGTTATACCTGAAAGTTTGGCTTTTATTAGGTTGAATATTTAAACATTTGGGATATATAAATATTTGACCACTTTTTTCACATAGTGTCCTGTTTACCTATTTACATTGCACTCTGTTCCAAGTCACGATCACAATTTTACATTTAATCTGTATTGGTCTGAAAAGGACTTGAGGGAACTTAACTCTTGAAAGATATTTGAAACTATCAGTTTACTGCTTTATATTCTCCGTGGCATTTAGAAAATTTTTTTCATGCATTCATAATTATTAGTTTTACTTAACATGTTTAAAAAATAAAGCCTAAGGATTTATTTTAAATGTGTGCAGTGTGGTAGAGAAGAAAGAATATTTAGCTGGGTGTTTTAGGAAACCTGGGTTCTAGTTGCAGCATTGCCTTTAATTAGCCTGGAAATAGTAATATAAGGGAGGTTACTTCACTGATGTTTGTATTCATCAATAAGTTACAGAAATAAATAGCTAAGGGTTTTTAAACTGAAATCTTCTGAGATGTACAAGAATCCCCAAAAATGTTATTTTAAGAAATAACCAATTATACAAAAATAGGTAATATTAAAGTCATGTCCCTGAAATAATAGTAATAAATTAGAAATCAAATTGACAGGATGTAAAGGTACTTTGTGCTGCTTCCATTACTGACTTATTTCATCCTGTAACATCCTACTTCCTATTTTTATAGATGGAGAGGCAGGTTCAGAGAGATTAAACTTGCCCCAGAGTACAAAAGTAGCAATTGATGAGCAAGATTCCACCCATATTTTATCTAATTTGGTGTTTCTAAAGAAGTTACTCATCTGTTTTGGAAAGAAACAGAACATAAATTTATAGAACATCTATTAAAACAATGGTGGTAGGTTCTATTAAGGATATTAAACATATTTTCTTCAAGCTTTCTTATTAAGGAGAGGCTTTTCCTGACGTGTCCAGTCACATAGATGTTACCCTATGCTTTGTATTTTGGGCGTTAAGCTTATTAACTCTCCATTTAATTCTAAGGAGCTAACATTTATTGATTTCTTACTAATTATTCTGTATACTTCTATTAGCTCATTTAATTTTCCCAATAACCTCTCTCTCTCTCTCTTTTGGATGACAAAACTGACAGGAACATAGTGTAAAAGATTGCTTTATAAATTTTTTACCCCCTGTGAAGAGGAGTCAAAATAATAGACCTGTAAAATTGAAATGTTTGATTAGTTGAAGACATAGTTTTTCTTACTGTAAGAGGCATGATTTCTTCCATGAACTCTATGATGTTAAGCCTAAAAATCTCTGTATCAGTAGCATACATTGTAACGTGTTCAAGTCAAAAACAAGATTCAGTTATTTAAAATTTAGTTTTTAGGAATTTATTTTAGTTATTTATTTATAATAGACATAGAGAGGCAGAGACACAGGCAGAGGGAGAAGCAGGCTCCACGCTGGGAGCCCGACGCGGGACTCGATCCTGGAACCCCAGGATTGTGCTCAGGGCCAAAGGCAGGCGCTAAACTGCTGAGCCACCTAGGGATCCTCCAAAATTTAGAAATCAGTCTGGAATTTTATTAGCTAGAGTAAAAGTTCAAGGGAATGAAATTGAATTCAGGTATGTCACTTCTCTTTTGGTTTTTCTTTCTCCTATAATGGCCTTATTCTTAGTTGTAGTCTATCACCACCTCCAGGCTTCCATCATCCATATACTTACCAGTGTCAGTTTTCCGCTGAATTTCTGTATCATTTCCTCAAAAGGACTGAATAGCCATGCTAGTTTCACAGAGCCAGCTCTGATAAAATGTGTGTTCAGGGAAGTGGGGTTCTTTGACCAGGCAGTATGGAAAGCAAAAGAAGCAGGTGATAATATGGTCAGCTGCAGGGAAATTACATCAGAAAGCACAGTTTCCAAATCAAAGTAACGTAATCAAACGCGTGATTTCATATAGAACTAATATCTGAATGTCTGACTTTACACTCACTGAGAGTATTTTGTAATAGGCATAGCTTCTTTCTGGATATTTCTTTTCATCCTGCTGTAGAATGCATTGGTCAGTCTTCTGAAGGACATAGATTCTGTTTGTCATACTGTTAAAACTATCCCAGGGGATGTTGGATGTATGGAATAAGAAGGAAATGAGAATTGTTGCCTGCATTTCACTGACTATTCTAGAATTCCCTGACTTCAAGGTAAGGGTGACTGAAATATAAATCATTTTATCCTGATTTTTAAAATGGTTAGATAACGTATAGAAAAAATGCCTAATCCAATTTGATACGCTTATTAAAAATGAGGTGTGACATTGGCCCAGACTTTTTTTTTTGTGGGGTGGGATGCAAACTTTAGACCTCAAGTTCATTGTAGTAGGAATAGGAGGAATCTTAAAGCTTGATTTATAGTCCTACAAATCATCTAATTTTTTGCTTCTTCCTTGTTTCTAAATCTACTTTTGTTTCCCTTTCAGTTTCTTCTTTCTGTGTGTCTCTGTGTAGCATCTGAAAGACTGTTCAATCCTACTAGTGATATTCAGGGTATAACAGGTCAGTAAATGCTTGTTAGAGATACGGCTTTGAATAATAGTGAAAGGAACTTTGTTTTTAAATTATATGGTGAGAAGACAGGAAGCTGCAGTTAGCCTCTCAAAGTTTCTAAGGGACTCTAATTCTGAAATATAAGCTCAGTTTTTGGCTGATATATATCCGTTGGCAAATAACTAGTTTATAGACTGTAAAACTGCATGCTTCCCAGTTTGTAGTATGTTTCAGAAGTGGATGAGAATTATGGTACAAATGAAGACAAGTGGTTTTCATAGAACATTCTCTTCAGATGAGAGAAGTGTTTTCCATCTGTTTAAAGAGTTTTTAACTGAAATCTATGGGGATAGAATGTTAATTGAGATTAATTTTTGCTCTTATTTTTGTATTTTCAAACTTTAAGTGCACATGAAATCTATATGTACTACATATAGATTTCCTTCTGGGGATTTTGGGTAAGGTTAAATCCTCATTTCTGTCGTGTCTTATTTCAAAATTACACACCCATGTTCTGGAGTATAGGAAACGTCATTCAAAAATGGGCTATTATACTTTATAACTAGACATCTTTAGAACTATACATTGTAGTATAGCAGCTGTCTGTCATTGCTGCCATGAGAGCACACAGTTTTGAGAGCTTTGAGAACAGATACTACTGACTGTATTAATAAGATTTATTTATTTATTTATTTATTTATTTATTTATTTATTTATTTATAAGTTTTAAATGATTTTAATGGGGTTACTGATTTCCTATATGGTCTTCATTCTTTTATCCAAACCGTTCAACTATCGCTTACATATCTGGTCCCACTATAACCCATGTCATTCAAGACTAGCTAGCCCCATCATCAGAGCAGACCTGATTGGCCTATGTTAGTTTATTTCCCTAGGAAATTCATTTTGCCAGGGCTTGGCTTAGAACTGAGCAGTTTACCATACATAGATAGGCCAGTGAAATGCCATGGGAGTTTTTTTGAGGATTTCCGGGAAAGAGGTTTACTTGCTCTCAGGAGACATTCAGGGAAGAAATACTTTTTTCACCTCGGGGAACTAAATTATGTGACTGAAGCCTGGAATTGTTCAACTATTTTGCCAGCTTCAGGAAACTGGTTTAAGATAAATCCAACAAGCAAGAAGACAAAGCCAAAATTATGTTGCATGATAGAATAGAATGGAATTTTTTTTTTTAATATTTGAGGAACTTTGCTTTTTCACTAGACCTTGAAACAAAGACTAAAGTACAGTCAAGCATTTGGGAAGAGGTTATGGATCTGGATAAAGTAGAGGGTGAGGGCACAGGATCAATAGGGACAAACGTCATATTAAAGTACATTTCAGCTCATCCAGAAGTCCTACAGCGATATGTTTTATAACTAGACCCATCAGATCCAAGTGTGGATGTGGAGGAAAGGTGTTGAGTTGCAGAGTAAAAAATAAGGCAAATTAGGAAAAGCAAAAACTTTTTATGATGTCATTTAATCATCACAGCATTTCTGGTGGGTGCTTCAGACTTTATTGCATTTAATAAAGTCAGGCTTTGGGATCCCTGGGTGGCGCAGCGGTTTGGCGCCTGCCTTTGGCCCAGGGCGCGATCCTGGAGACCAGGGATCGAATCCCACGTCGGGCTCCCGGTGCATGGAGCCTGCTTCTCCCTCTGCCTGTGTCTCTGCCTCTCTCTCTCTCTGTGTGACTATCATAAATAAAGAAAAATTAAAAAAAAAATCTTAAAAAAAAAAAATAAATAAAGTCAGGCTTTGAGCTTCATTGTTTTTGTTTTATTTTGAGCCTCATTGTTTTAACTCCATAGCCAATAATCATATTTTTTTAACATTTATTGAGTTATCATTGACATACGATATACTAGCTTTAGGTATAAATGATAGTGATTTGACATTTGTATATATTGCAAAATGGTCACCACCAACAGTTACTGTCACCTTGCAAAGTTAATGCAGTGTGTTGTATATATAACTATATTCCCCGTGGTATACATTGTATTCCCATGACTACTTTTATAACTGGACCTTTGTACTTCATCACCTTCACCATGCTCTCCCACCACTACCCCACTCCCCTCTAGCAACTACCAATCTGTTCTCTGTATTTGAGTCTGAGTTTTGATTTTTTTTTTTGTAGATTTCACATAAATGAAATCATGTGATCTTTGTCTTTCTCTGTTAGATCTATTTGACTTAACATAATACCCTCAAGGTTTCTCTATGTTGTTGCAAATGATGAGATTTCATTCTTTTTATGGCTGAGTAATATTCCTGTGTGTGTGCGCACATGCATATATGTGTGTGTATCATATCTTTACCCACTTGTCCACTGATGGAAACTTAGGTTGTTTCCATGCCTTGTCTATTATAACTAATGCAGTGAAATGGGAGTGTGTATAATATATTTTTGAACTGGTGTTTTCATTTTTTGAGTAGATACTCAGTAGTGGAATTGCTAGGTTACATGGTAGCTGTATAATTTTTTTAAAAATTTTATTTTTTCATAAGAGACAGAGAGAGAGGCAGAGGCACAGGCAGAGGGAGAAGCAAGCTCCATGCAGGGAACCTGACGGGGGACTTGATCCCCGGTTTCCAGGATCACGCCCTGGGCTGAAGGTGGTGCTAAACCGCTGCGCCACATGGGCTGCCCAACTGTATAATTTTTTGAGGGACCTTCACATTGTTTTCTCCAGTGGCTGAACCAATTTACATTCCCATCAACAGTGCACAAGTTTCCTTTTCTCCACATCCTCACCAACACTTGTTTTTTTTGGCTTTTTGATAATAGCCATTCTAACAGATAAGAGGTAATACCTTGTGGTTTTGATGTGCATTTCTCTAATGATTAGTGATATAAGCACTTTTTTTAAAAGATTTATTTATTTATGATAGAGAGAGAGAGAGAGGCAGAGACACAGGAGGAGGGAGAAGCAGGCTCCATGCTGGGAGCCCGACGCGGGACTCGATCCCCGGACTCCAGGACTGTGCCCTGGGCCAAAGGCAGGCACTAAACTGCTGAGCCACCCAGAGATCCCCAATGTAAGCACTTTTTCATGTACCTGTTGGCCATCTGTGTGCCGCCTTTGAAGAAATGTCTATTGAGATATTTTGCCTGTTTTCTTAAAAAGATTTTATTTAGGGATCCCTGGGTAGCGCAGCGGTTTAGCGCCTGCCTTTAGCCCAGGGCGCGATCCTGTAGACCCGGAATCGAATCCCATGTCGGGCTCCCGGTGCATGGAGCCTGCTTCTCCCTCTGCCTGTGTCTCTGCCTCTCTCTCTCTTTCTCTCTCTGTGTGACTATCATAAATAAATAAATAAATAAATAAATAAATAAATAAATAAATAAAAAAAAAAGATTTTATTTATATACTTGAGAGACAGCGTGAGTGGGGAGGAAAGGAAGAAGCAGACTATCCACTGAGCAGGAAGCCTGACGTGGGGCTTGATCCCAGGACCCTGAGACCATACTCTGATCTGAAGGCAGATGCTTAACTGACTGAACGACCCATGTGCCTCATTTTGCCCTATTGGATTCTTTTTTCTGCTTTTGAGCTGTTATGAATTCTTTTTTATATTGTGGTTACTAACCCTTTATCAGATAAGTGACTTGCAGATATTTTCTGCTATTCTGTAGGTTGCCTTTTCATCTTGATTTCCTTTGCTGTGCAGAGGCTCTTTACTTTGATGTAGTCCCATCTGTTTATTTTTGCTTTTGTTTTTAGAGTCCTATTTAAAAGATCGCCGTGACCAATGTCAAGGAGCTTGCCACCTCTGTTTTCTTCTAGGAGTTCTGTGGTTTCAGGTCTTAAGTTTAGGTCTTTAATCCATCTTGTGTTAATTTGTATTTGATGTAAAACAGCCCAAGGTGGGGCTTGAACTCACCACTCTTGAGGTCAATACCTAATTGAAATCAAGAATCTGATGCTTACCTGACTGAGCCACCCAGGTGCCCCACCAATAGCCTACAGTTTTAATTATGATTGCATTTTAATGCAGTTTGAAATCAGGGATTGTGATGCCTCCAGCTTTGTTTCTTAAGAGATTGCCTTGACTATTCAGAGACTTGTTTCCATATAAATTTTATGATTGTTCTATTTCTGTGATAAATGCCATTGTAATTTTGGTAAGAATTGCATTGAATCTGTGTACTGCTTTGGGTAGTATGGACATTTTAACAATACTAATTCTTCCCATCTGTGAGTACAGAATATCTTTCTATTTATTTGCGTCTTCCTCAGTTTCTTTCAGCAATGTCTTGTAGTGTTCAGTACACAAGCCTATCATTTCCAAGGTTAAATTTATTGCTATGTATTTTATTTTTGGTGCAATTTTAATTGTGATTGTTTTTCTTAATTTCTCCCTGATAGTTCATTATTAGTGTATAGAAATGCAGCAGATTTTTTATACTGATTTTGTAGCTTATTAACTTTACTGAATTTATTTAACAGTTCCCTGAGAGCATCTCCATAAACCACTAGAAGTGTGCCAGACCAGAAGCCTGGCCCTTCAGCCAAAGCTCCTGGAGATAGGCTCTGTCTCAGAAAGAGGATGTGCTTCTGTCTGCTAGCTGTGCAATACCCTTGGGATAATAATCTGCCAAGAGCTAGCTGCCTTTCCAGTTGTTAAGTCCCAGGGAACCCAGAAATGTAAGCCCCACAGGCCTCCTAGGGCCAAGTAATCAAGAGCTTCCCTTGAGTTGCAGCCATAAAATCAGGGACACGAGCTGTAAGACCTGGGGATCAGATGAGTGTAAAAGCTTCCCTCTGGGGGGTTCTGGTTCTCTGGAGAGTGGTAGAGAGTCTGAAGGTGATGAGAGGAGAGGGGAGATAAAGTGTCAAAAGTGGCTCTCAGCAACCTCCATCCCCTGAGAGTATCCCAAAAAACTCCTGCCTCCTGGCCAGTGCTTCTAAGGTTAGCAAATGTTTCTTTCACATAGGTTTGGAGGTTTTTTTTAGATGGCTGCTTCTGTGCTGGGCTCTGTGGTGGGTGAGTCAGCATGCAAACCCTTTAAGAGCTGTTCTCAGTTCATTACAGTCCTTTGGGTCTTATGGACATGAGCTTTCAAACTGTATGTTTTGGAGGTCTTAAAAGTTGGGGTACCCAATTTTGGGAAACTAAGCTATTGCTCTTCAGGAAGAAGCTTTGGGGTTGTGAGTTCCCTTCTAATTGTGGTTCAGTGCACTGGGGGTGGGGTTTATGGTGGAATTGGATCTCAGGCTCTCCTGTCTGCCTTATTAAATGTGTGACCTCTCTCATTTGCCCTATGTAAAAGAGTTGCTCAGCTAGTTTTCAAGCCTTTCTCAGAGGAAATGATTACATGTGTAGCTGTAGATTCCATGTGTCTGTGGGAAGAGGCAAGTTCAGGATCTTTTCTGCATTACCGTCTTGAACTGCATTGCATATTGTCCCAACACAAATATCTAGTCTTAGAGCTTCTGTTAAAAATGGTGAGCAAATTCATATTTGCTCAGCTAAACTGCTGAGCCACCCGGGGATCCCTCATTTTACATTTTGATAGGCATTGTCAAGTCATTCTTGAGACAGTTGTACAATTTACTTAAATAGTCTCTGGGACTTGCCCCTATTCTCTTGTCAGTACTGGAATATTTAGAGCCCTTAAATTCCTGCCAGTCTTGGGGCAGCCGGGGTGGCTCAGTGGTTTAGCGCCTGCCTTTGGCTCAGGGCCTGATCCTGGAGACCTGGGATCGAGTCCCACGTCGGGCTCCCTGCATGGAGCCTGCTTCTTCCTCTGCCTGTCTCCGCCTCTCTCTCTCTCCCTCTGTCTCTCATGAATAAATAAATAAAATATTAAAAAAAAATTCCTGCCAGTTTAACAGGAGAAAAACAGCATTTCATTTTTGTATTAATTTGTATTTATTTATAAATTTGAGCATCTGTTCATAAATTCATTTAGCCATTTAGGTTTCTTTTCCTGGCAATTGCCTTTTCCTAGTCTCTGCTCATACATTTGGGAGTACTTTAAGCACATGAATAATACATGTATGAATATTAATGATTTCTGATATATATTCTCTACTAATGATAGGTTATCTTTTTTTATGGTATCATCTTTCATTTAAAAGTTTAAAATTTCATACATTTAAATATGTAATTAGTTCATTTATGGGTTCTTGATTTTTCTGCTGTTTTCATTTTCAGTTTTTCATAAATTTTTAAATTTTAAAGTTTTTTTTGTTTATTACGTTTAAATCTGTAATACTCAGATCTAAAATTTGATTTTGTAAGAATATGGCTCTGAGATCTCATTGCATATTGTCTCAACACCATTATCATTGAGTAATAATGTCTGAATGATTTTCCAAGCCTCTTATCATACACACTGTATCTATATACACCTGGTTCAATTTTGGATGCTAGTCTGTTCTTTGATCTACATATCTGTATTTGCACCAGGGGCTACAGTGTTTTATAACTGTGTATTGTTCACTTTCAATCTTCCTTTTATTTTTATGCATTTAAGATTATTCCATAGTAACTATATATCAGCAAGAGAAAAACCAAGAACCATATGATCCTCTCATTGGATGCAGAGAAAGCATTTGACAAAATACAGCATCCATTCCTGATCAAAACTCTTCGAGTGTAGGGATAGAGGGAACATTCCTTAGCATCTTAAAAGCCATCTATGAAAAGCCCACAGCAAATATCATTCTCAATGGGAAGCGCTGGGAGCCTTTCCCCTAAGATCAGGAACAAGACAGGGATGTCCACTCTCACCACTGCTGTTCAACATAGTACTGGAAGTCCTAGCCTCAGCAATCAGACAACAAAAAGACATTAAAGGCATTCAAATTGGCAAAGAAGAAGTCAAACTCTCCCTCTTCGCCGATGACATGATACTCTACATAGAAAACCCAAAAGTCTCCACCCCAAGATTGCTAGAACTCATACAGCAATTCGGTAGCGTGGCAGGATACAAAATCAATGCCCAGAAATCAGTGGCATTTCTATACACTAACAATGAGACTGAAGAAAGAGAAATTAAGGAGTCAATCCCATTTACAATTGCACCCAAAAGCATAAGATACCTAGGAATAAACCTAACCAAAGATGTAAAGGATCTATACCCTCAAAACTATAGAACACTTCTGAAAGAAATTGAGGAAGACACAAAGAGATGGAAAAATATTCCATGCTCATGGATTGGCAGAATTAATATTGTGAAAATGTCAATGTTACCCAGGGCAATATACACGTTTAATGCAATCCCTATCAAAATACCATGGACTTTCTTCAGAGAGTTAGAACAAATTATTTTAAGATTTGTGTGGAATCAGAAAAGACCCCGAATAGCCAGGGGAATTTTAAAAAAGAAAACCATATCTGGGGGCATCACAATGCCAGATTTCAGGATGTACTACAAAGCTGTGGTCATCAAGACAGTGTGGTACTGGCACAAAAACAGACACATAGATCAATGGAACAGAATAGAGAATCCAGAAGTGGACCCTGAACTTTATGGTCAACTAATATTCGATAAAGGAGGAAAGACTATCCATTGGAAGAAAGACAGTCTCTTCAATAAATGGTGCTGGGAAAATTGGACATCCACATGCAGAAGAATGAAACTAGACCACTCTCTTGCACCAGACACAAAGATAAACTCAAAATGGATGAAAGATCTAAATGTGAGACAAGATTCCATCAAAATCCTAGAGAAGAACACAGGCAACACCCTTTTTGAACTCGGCCATAGTAACTTCTTGCAAGATACATCCACGAAGGCATTTTTATGCCTTTTAAAAATATTTTCAGGATTTTGAATAAATTCATCAAGCCCATTAATTATTTGGAGAGAATAATTTAAATGTTGAGGTTACCCATCCAGGCACATGGTAGTTCTTGCCATTTTTTTTTCATGTCTTTATGTTTTTAAGTAAATCTTTATATTTCTCTTCCAGTTTGTGTTACACATTTCTCATTAGGACTATTATTATTATTATTTTTAAATTATTTATTTATTCATGAGAAACACAGAGAGGGAGAGAGAGGCAGAGACAGGCAGAGAAAGAAGCAGGCTCCATGCAGGGAGCCCGAAGTGGGACTTGATCCCTGGTCTCCAGGATCATGCCCTGGACTGAAGGTGGCACTAAACCGCTGAGCCACCCGGGCTGCCCTCATTAGGATTATTTTTATTTATTTTATGTTTCTGTTGCTATTGTGACAAATTCTACAATACCTTATGATGGACTTCTTTTCTCTTATACTGATTTTTATTTATTTATTTATTTTTAGAGGTGCGTGGGTAGGAGGGGCAGGGGGGCAGAATCTTTAAGTATATTCTCCACTGAATGTGGAGCCCAAAGCAAAGCAGGGCTAAATCTCACAACTCATGAAATCACAACCTGAGCCGAAATCACGAGCTTATTAATCCACCGAGCCACCCAGGTACCCCAGAAATACACTGTTTTGAGAACTTAAATAACCTGTGATAACTTTTCATTTGTTGTGTTTGATTTTTCTTGATACCATATTACCCACAAGTGAGGACAAATTTTCTTCCTGTGCTCCAAATTTTATTTGTACGTAGTTTTCTTTTGAATTGGCCAGGCCTTCCAGTATAATACTGAGTAAGAGACTAACAACTAAACATTCTTGTCTAATTCTTGATTTTAATGATAATACTTCATTGGGGAAGGGGGAAAAAAAGAAAGCAACTTAGCAAAAACTTAAGAATTCATCCATGTGGTTTATCAGGCTTATATTGAAAGAGATGTATCTTCTGATAATCAGCCTTATTTAACCATTTCAGTTTTTGTTTTTTTTTTTTTTTTTGCTGATAGTTGTTTATCTCTAAAGCTAAATAATATATAGCTATTTCAAGATTTGTATTTTAGATAATGTATTTAATAAATTTACCCAACCTTCATAAAACTTACTGCCTCTTTCCAAATCAGCCACATTTTTTCGTCTCCATTCCTTCTCTGAGAAACTGCAACCACTATGTCTTTTTTTAGAGAGAACTTCACCCGTCTCTTTATTTTGTGAGATGAGGACATTGGTTCTTCTGTCCTTGCACCTATCTTTGTACCTCCATTAACCTCCTGCCTTCAACTAACTACTCTAAAATGTACTGCTTTTACATTGTCAAGGTTAATAACATTTATATTGTTTTGTAACCATAGTTAAAGTTTCTATCCCTTGTAGATTGATTCTTAACAGTCAGTAAATATAATTTTCTTTGCTTTGTATATTGCAACTATTATTCACTCCGAAGCCAAATAATATTGTTTACTTCTGTACGTGTCACATGTCATGACACCCATGCTCCTGAATGGATAATATTCCTAGGGTAAATTTTAACTGCATTTCTTTACTCCTTCACCCCTCTACCCCCATATTTCTTCTTCCTCTTTTTCCTCTTTCTTTGCCATTGCTTCCTCCTCAAACTCCCTGTAGTCCCACCCCCCCATAATTTTCTTCGTCATGTCCTCCCTTTCTTCCAGTTCTTCGGTCATCTTCTCTTTCATTCATTTTTAACTAAGAGGTCTTCTACCTGGAGCCATGTGTATCTTCCTTCTCCAACCTAACTATACGACTTGGCACAGCAAATCCACCAAGAGTCCACTGTTTAGTGGTTCCAATTTCTTTTTGTTTCTTGATTTAGAGGTTTTTTTGGAGCAAATTCTTCACGTGACTGCTTTAGAAAGTCTAATGGTCATTAGTGCTGTTTACCATATATTTTTCTCCCCTGCACACACTAGCGACCTTCCAGTTTGTATGTTTGTAAGTTTGTATGTTTCTGTTGTCTAAAATTAACTTGCTTTTTCCTTAGTGAAAAACCCTCTTGTCTTATGTGAGAGTTACCAAAAATCTTCTAGATAGTGGCAGTTCTGTCAGCCTGGTTTCTGGGATGAGGATAATTTGACAGAACTTTCAGTTTAATGGCAGTGGACATGAAACATAAGAGAGAAATACACTTTTATTGTTTTTAGACTGGAAGATTTTTGGGTTATTATTGCAGCATAACAATATATTTTGATATAGGAAGGATATGTGAGTTTGTTTTAATTTCTAAAATATTTAAAATTGTATTACTTTCTGAATACTTGACAGTTAACTTGGAGAGATTTAAAACTCTAGATTAAAAAATGCTTTTCTCTCAGAAAAATAAAGACATTGCTCTGTTGTCCTCTAGCCTTTCTTCTTGCTGATGAGACGCTTAGGGAAGTGCAATTCCTATTCCTTTGCAGATAATCAAAAGTTTTTCCTTCTCAAATCTTTTAGGATCTTCCATTTATCCTCATTTAAAATTTTATGGTGATGAATATTTTATGCATCCAGCTTGATTCTCCATTGGCTGTTTTTTTTTTAAATTTTTATTTATTTATGATAGTCACACAGAGAGAGAGAGAGAGAGAGAGAGGCAGAGACATAGGCAGAGGGAGAAGCAGGCTCCATGCACCGGGAGCCCGATGTGGGATTCGATCCCGGGTCTCCAGGATCGCGCCCTGGGCCAAAGGCAGGCGCCAAACCGCTGCGCCACCCAGGGGTCCCTCCATTGGCTGTTTTTGAAGATCACATTCATGTCTGTATTCTGGAAAACTTCATTGCTTTGTTCTGTTAATTGCTGCTCTTTTTCTTCTCAGTTCTTTTTTTCTTCATTTTATCTTACTTGGACCCCTACCTAGAGTAATGCTTTCTCACAATTTCTGTCATTTTTGTCTTTTTGTTTATACATTTTCAGAGATTGCCTTATGTTTCAGCGTGTCTTGTTTTCATGTATTTCCATTTCAGCTACTATAATTTATCTTCTAGGAGTATCTCTCTGAGCTTATTTTCCTGTAGAAAGCTGCAGTTAAGAAAGGGGCTTGCATATTACTATTTTGTTTCTAGAATTGATCCTATGAAACAGGTGTGTAGGAAAAGGAGGAAGGGAAAGCCAGTACCAAGTTTCATTATCATCCTGGACCCTGCTGTGGTTTCTGTCCTGCTGGGACCATCTAAAGTGGTGTGTAGAATGCTTCTTAGGTCAGGCCACCTAAAAGATGGTAAAGAAGAGAATGTATTATTGGCTCTTGTCTCCCATTTGTCAAGGCTTGCGTATGGTGCTCTCTGCCGTATTTGGATATTCATGTGGTCAACATAGCTTCTTATTAGATGCTCTACACAGTAACTGAGAAACTTGGGGCAGAAAGCAAAATTGTCAGGACAGGTGATAAGTGACAGTGGCTATCCCTTTAAGGGAATTGGTTGACAATGCAATGGCTGAAGGAAAATGAGAGTGGTGGTGAGGTAGAAATCAATGAAGGGGTAAGGTGGGACAAAATGAATGATAAATATAGTCCACATTTTGCAATACTTTTATCCCTTGGTGCCCTCTATTAAGTCCAATCAATGATAGAGTTTTCAAGATGGTGGCCAAGTTCAGCTTTTACAACAAAGGGGTGTTAATAACAAACTTTTGTCCTCATTATGCACCTGGGCCTGAGGGAATAAGTATTTATCATCCTCCTCCTCTATTACCAATTTCATATTTCCCTCTCTGGGCCACCAGTTTGGCTGTTCTAAATTATTAGTGTGATGGGATGACATGAGCCTTCATTCCCAAGTTATTACCTTATCCTTCTTGGATCGTGGTTGCTGTAAGTACACCCTTAAGAGTTATCATTTGGCACCGAGTTCTTACCTCTCTGAATTTTAGGCATTCCTCTACATCTTCTGGGTTGTGGAAAAATCCCTGTTGTTTCTATCCTGGAACTGTGATCCTAATCAGGGTAATTGTCAGAGTCTTTTGTCCCCACTTATAATAACTATTTTCTGTTTCACTGATATGAGTCCAGAATGACCAAGTCATAGGTTTAGTTGAGTAGAAACCTTACTGTGTTCCCTGATAGATTTTTCTTTACCACCCTACCCCCAGAAGCAGAACCCAGAAAAATATGGGGATTCAATATTTTCAGGTTTGTTCCCCCGCCCTAGGTCTCAGGATTCCATTGTTCTAGCCAGGGGCTGATGTTGGTGTAGGAGGATTGTTGAAGTTGTGAGTTGGGTCTCCATTGTAGCTCTGTTATCTTTGCAATTAAATTCTAAATTTGGTTTTCTGCTCTTCAGAAGAAGTCTATATACTGACAAGGAGAACTTCTGACTTTCACAGCATGTTTCGATTTGATATTTGTTTAAACTGAGCGGTTGTTTTGTTTTTACAAGCCTTTTATTTATTTATTTATTTTTTTAAAGATTTTATTTATTCATGAGAACACACAGAGAGGATTGAGAGAGAGAGGCAGAGACACAGGCAGAGGGAGAAGCAGGCTCCATGCAGGGAGCTGGACGCAGGACTCCATCCTGGGTCTACAGGACCATACCCTGGGCTGAAGGCGGTGCTAAACTGCTGAACTACCCGGGCTGCCCTGGATCTGCTTTTAACACCTGCACCCCGATGTTTCTAGCAGCAGTGTCCACAATAGCCAAACTGAAGGAGCCTCGGTGTCCATCGAAAGATGAATGGATAAAGAAGCTGTGGTCTATGTATACAATGGAATATTCCTCAGCCATTAGAAACGACAAATACCCACCATTTGCTTTGATGTGGATGGAACTGGAGGGTATTTTGCTGAGTGAAATAAGTCAATTGGAAAAGGACAAACATTAAATGGTCTCATTCATTCGGGGGATATAAATAATAGTGAAAGGGAATAAAGGGGAAATGAGGAAAAATAAGTGGGAAATATCAAAAAGGGAGACAGAACATAAAGACTCCTAATTCTGGGAAACGAACTAGGGGTGGTGGAAGGGGAGGTGGGCGGGGGGTGGGAGGGACTGGGTGATGAGCACTGAGGTGGGCACTTGATGGGATGAGCATTGGGTGTTATTCTATACGTTGGCAAATTGAACACCAATAAAAAGTGAATTCATTAAAAAAAAATAAAGCCAGTTCTGAGGCAGCCCGGGTGGCTCAGCGGTTTAGTGCTTTGCCTTTGGCCCAGGGCGTGCGTGATCCTGGAGTCCCAGGATCGAGTCCCACATCAGGCTCCCTGCATGGAGCCTGCTTCTCCCTCTGTCTGTGTCTCTGCCTCTCTCTCTGTCTCTGTCTCTGTCTCTCTCTCTCATAAATAAATAAATTAATTTAAAAAAACAAAGCCAGTTCTTGTACAGATGATCTCAGTGTTCTTCTCAGAGCCTGAGATAAAGATGAGAATGCAGTAGTGTATTTTGAGAAATCCGAAGGTTACAGGAGTAAGAGACAGGGAAAAGTGCAACAGGGAAGTCCAGGGGAGGGAGGAAAGTCAGTACAAGTATATTACCAAGTTGATTATCCCTGAACATCTGGGATTTAATCCCACTGAGACCCAGTGAAAAACTGTGTGGAATATACCTGCAAATGACTACCTAGAGGGTAGGAGAGATTGTGTTGAACATACTGCTAGATTATACACATGTGAGTGCTTAGGTGAGTTTTGTCAGTAGTTGTATGCAGTCATAGTGCAGAATGTGAGAGTTCTGTGCTGTTAGGTTATAACCGTTCAGAAGCTCCTTGTCCCAGAAAAAACTGGAGGGAAAAATGGACTGAAAAGATACGAGATGGGTCATAAGAGGGGTAAAATATACAAGAGCCTTCCCTTTTTTGTTTTATAGTATATTCTTAATATTAGTATATTATTCTTTATATGAATGAAGTATTTTTGGTATCTGAAGTTACTAATCTTTCATTTCTCAAAATTCTTATGTCTGTTCTGAGGGGGTGGGCTATATGTGTGAGTGTCTATTTTAGCCTTACCTCTGCCATTTTATTAGTTTTCTCCAAATGTTTGCTCATCTTTGGTTATCCATTTATATTTAAGAATGAAGCAATAGAATGATTCCGCCAGAGGAGAGGCACCAAGTGACTGATCACTCTAGTGCTACTATGATGGCTGTTTGAACAGATTGGTGATAGATACAGAGATGGTTACATGGAGGCCAAACAAAATGACTCCCTCTAACCACTACTGTGCTAGCTACCACTCATACAAAGAATCTAGCCTGCTAGTGTGTCTATTCTGATTATACATTTGAGATCAGTGAGGCTACAGACTCAATGGGCCTTCTTCAGCCCCATCTTTGAGGCTGGACTTCTATATAGCTGCCATTTCATAAACTTCATTTTGAAATTACTCATCTGAGGGGCACCTGGGTGGCTCATCCATTAAGCATTTGCCTTTGGCTTCCATCATGATTCCAGGTCCTGAGATCTAGCCCCATCAGGCTCCCTGCCCATCGAGGAGTCTGCTTCTCCCTCTGCCTCTTTTCTTCCCCCTGCTTTTGCCTATTTTCTTTCTCTCTCTCTCTCTCTCTTTCGCTGTGCACAAGCTCTCAAGTAAATAGAATTTTTAACAATGAAAGAAATCCTAAATATGTAGTTAAAAATATGAGAAAAAACTAGTAGTATATTTGAATTACTTATCCTTTGATAAACATTCCATATATGGAATATGGAAGTTAAAACTCTTAGTTACACAATTCCTGACTTAATGGACCCAGCTTCCTGCATTAAGTTCATAATCATTTGATTTTTGTCTTCCACCTCTATGGTGCTTATATAATTCTGATTGTAAGCAATATATTTGAAATAAACAATACTAGTACAGGGATTATAAAGATGAAAAAATTACATCAGTTCTGTCATTCTGTGTAACCACTTGGAGTTTTGTGTTTAAGTTTTTTGGACTTTTTTAGACATTTGAAAGCTGCTAGAATCAGTCTTGAAGAAACACATGGATAGTACTGCAATCTTTAGAATTTACAATGGGATTTTTGTGACTCTGCTAAATGTATCTTTATGTTTACATCTTTTCCTAACTATAAGTATTATATTGCTTTATATGAAGCCTTTCAGAATTAAAAGGAATGAGAGAATTCTTGATCACCTGTGATTGGACATAGGTTTATGTATCTGGCTATATGGTCTATGGATTGGAAAGATCAACTTTGACAAGGTCATTATCTTATTTGTAGAAGTTACTTCATTAAACAAATTCAAATTCAGCTTGGGTAGTACACACAGAGTTGTGCTTCAGGCTAATGTGTATGTGTAGGGTTTTTCTCTGCAGTCTCCTCCCCGACCTGACTATTTTTCTAAGAAGATATTAATGCAATTGAAGAACATTAATACATTACTTTTTTCTTTGTACTTTGCTATTTATTTTTTACTTTTTAGTCACATAATTATATATTCCAAGTCTAATAAAAATATTCATTGTTTCCTTTCTGGATATTATCTTTAGTTTTATTAGTGATTATTGCTAAAACTAATCTTTGTTGTATAGAAGAATGCTATAAAAATCTCCATATAATCAAAAGTGCTAAGTGTGCCTCATTTCCATCCGTTTATTTTTTTTTAAAGATTTTATTTATTTATTCATGGGAGAAACAGAGAGAGATTGGCAGAGACACAGGCAGAGGGAGAAGCAGGCTTCATGCAGTGAGCCTGACGTGGGACTCGATCCCAGTTCTCCAGGACCACGCCCTGAGCTGAAGGTGGTGCTAAACCACTGCACCACCTGGGCTGCCCCACCCAACTGTTTAAATACATCTCTTGTCAGGCAGAAGATCCGCTCTTAACTTGGTTTCTTTTTTCTTTTTGTGATTCACTTTGTAAGTTGTGTTCTAAGTCTAAAGGCTCTAAGGGGATCCCTGGGTGGCTCAGTGGTTGCTTTTGGCCCAGGGCGTGATCCTGGAGTCCTGGGATTGAGTCCCACATTGGGCTCCCTGCATGGAGCCTGCTTCTCCCTTTGCCTGTGTTTCTGCCTCTATCTCTCTCTGTGTGTCTCTCATGAATAAATAAATAAATAAATCTTAAAAAAAAATAAAGGCTCTATTGCCAGTATTTGAAGGAAAGCTTTTGAGACCTTTTTTGCTATTTAAATACTTTGTTATGCATGGACTTCAAAAATTGTTACAGTATTTGGCTCTTTATGCCATCTACAATTTATATTTCTATGTGATGTGAGAAAAGAATTAATAAAAGGTTATATAAGTTTCTGGTTTTTTTTTTTAAATATATTTATTCATGAGAGACAGAGAGAGAAGAGAGGCAGAGACAAAGGCAGAGGGAGAAGCAGGCTCCCTGTGCGGAGACCGATGTGGAACTCATTCCCAGGATCCTGAGATCATGACTTGAGCCAAAGCCAGACGCTCAACCACTGAGCCACCCAGGCGTCCCTAAGTTTCTGTATTGATATCCTCACTATCCCAGGTATTAAAGGAGTTAGAAATATTTGACTTGACAAGGTAAGGCCAAAAAATGGGAGATCTTATTGGAGGGGGAGGGAAATCTAACACTATAATCCATAGGGATTGGATTAAATCTCACTGGGCCCCACCTATCATTATTACTCTGCTTTTTTTTTTTTTTTTTTTTTTGGTGTCTTCCTATCCAGTTATAAAGAGTTGTTCAATAAAATGAGAACAGGAATTCAGACATCCAAAGCTTTGGGGGGAAAATATCTTTAGTCCTTTTAACCAAAGATTTTACTGGTTGCATAGTTTTAGGTAGGAAGCCAGTTAGAACCATTCAGAATTCCTGTAACAAAGGAAATTTACAGGAAAGAATATTTTTGTGTGAACTACAAACACAAGGACTTGCTTAAACACTGTGTTAAGGGACTTGACCAAACTTTAGCTTCTCTTCCATTTGTACTTAGGTCATGGCTTGTGTCCTTAAAAATATCCCCACCTTCCATGTTGAATCTTTGCTCAAGAAAATGTGATCCTGACAACAACACATACATCGTCTAACTCATCTTGCCATGCCATTTTCAGTAATTTTCTACTTACTCTGTGATTTTCTGTGATTTTCCATTTCCATATAGCCCCCCAGGATCTTTTTTGTTCTTTATCTGCCATCCCTTAAAAACATCAGTCACCTTTGTCTTAGTTGGAGTTGAACTCAGTTTATACTGTGAGCTCCCCTGCTGCAGTGGTATGAATAAAAACTGTCCATTTTTAACAAGTGTTCAGCTGTGTTTTTCTTTGTCAGGGACACATGTATTCTATTTGATTGATTTACATATACAGATGTTTTCTGAAGATGTTAATAAAAACAATCAGGCTTCTTAAGTCAAAGACTAAAGCTCTACTGAGTTTTTTTCAGTTATGAAATTATGTCAGTAGTAAAGTAGAACTGTTTGAGGATTTATAAATTAGAATTATAAGTAGAATGTAATCCATCTTTATAGGTACCATGCTCTCTTTGGTTTGATGAACAGAATTGAAGACTCTCAAGAAGAATATTGAAGGAAGTAGTCAAAAAATATATAGGGTTATTTCCCTCTTAGGGTAGAATGGATTAACTAACAATATGGTTAGCCAGGAGTAAACATATTGGGTGAGGTACAGGTCTTATATGGAGGAGAGTCTGTCACAACTTGATCCACAGTGGTTGAATTAAATGAAGTGATCTTACTTATACTTACTAGCTTACTATGCCTACTATGTCTCAAAAGTCTATTCCCCTTCTTTTCTTGAACTTTTGACAACAAAACAACATTTTATGACGAGGAAAGTAACAGTTGCCACAGAGGCCAATAGGAGCCCAGTCACATCCAAAGAGTGGTATTGGAACCAGGTGAGGTTGTAAGAAGCTGGGCATAGGTGCTTGGCTCCTTTGTGATGAATGGCAAACTCAATCCAGAAGACTGCTTGATCCAGAGGCTTTGTAAACTGATTATGATGAACGATTGATAACCACATGGCATTCTTTATAGCTGAAGGGAAATCAAATAATTTGTAGAACTAGAAAAAATACATAAGTGAAATTTTCATGTGGATGATAAAAATGAGTGCCACATAACACTAGAAGAAAAATATTATTTTTCTTAGAGGCAATTACAGAGATCTTTATGGACTGGAATTTGTTGGATATCTAGGACTTGAAGCTGTAAGGAAAAAAAAATATGGGAGATGACAAGTATTTCTAGCTTAGAAAGTAGAATGATTTAAGTCCCAAAGGCAAAAACAAAAAACATCTTGACACACAAGTTTTGAATTATCCAGTTAGGAATTATTAATAGATCTAATAAGCAGGTTTCAAAATACTATCATAATCTAGAGATAGGAGACAAATCCATAATGAGGTTCAGGGATGTGTCCAGGCAGAGCTGATCAGGAGCTGGTATTGACCGTATAGTGGTAAATTAGTGATTACCAGTGTGGAAGTGGATTGTATTCGTTTGAGTCTTGACTCTGACACCTTGTATGCTTTTTTTTTTTTTTTTAAATCATTTCTGTTCTTCAGTTTTTCACTTTTGAGTGGATAGGAATGGTATCCTATCTGATTATTTTGAGGAATAATGTATTGACAGGAGTTCCTGTCATTTGTAGACTCTGTGTTTGGTATTGTGGTTTTTCTTGTTAGTATTGTCATTTTAGAATTTGGAAAGTGTTCAACATTTCACTTGCGGGCATTGCCAATTGCATTTGTTTCTACTGTTGAAATGATTATGGACTATAACAGACAAGGAAGAGAAGGGTGAATAAAGAGAGAGGGCTTACAAACTAAATCATGAAGCGCTATAGTCCAGCACTGTAGCAATAACCATGAAGGTAACCTTTGTCCCTGTCCTGTGAAAACCATGGTGACAGCACTGGGTTTTTGAAAGGAGGTAAGTAATCCTGAAACATATTTGTAAAAGTTACTTAATCTCTACAAAGAATTGGGTACAGTGTGTACCAATATAATAACATTCACTATTTAACAGCTAATAAGTTTTCATTTTTGAGCACAGCTTAACCTTGTTAAAAATTTAAAAATGTAGAAAGACATCTATTTTAGAAAGATGTGCTTTCACATAAAATTACCAAATGAAAACTACAGTCCTTGGAAAAACAAAATATGTGCTTCTCATGTACTTCTTTAGAGTGAATAATAGTTGGGCTAAATTAAAATTAACATTGCTTTTGAAATGCAAATGTTCACTATGATAATATAACCAAATAATCTCAAAATTTATTATTTATTTATTTTAAAGATTTTACCTATTTATTCATGAGAGACAGAGAGTGGCAGAGACAGAGAGAGAGGGAGAAGCAGATTCCTCGCAGGGAGCCTGATGCAGGACTCAATCCCTAGATCCAAATCATGCCCTGAGCCAAAGGCAGATGCTCAACTGCTGAGCTACTCAGGCATCTCTAATCTCAGTTTTATTTCTAAAGTCATGAAACAAAAAGGAGAAAATATATATACATAACTATTTTAATAATAGGAAGAGTATAGCAAATTAATGTATATCCTCAAATACTTTGGAAATGAAATATTTCTGGTCCAGATAATTTGGCTTTTAAATAGGAATATTCCAATATATCTCTTCCAAGTTACTTGCTTTTTGATTTTACAGTTCTATCAAATAAAACAAGAACAACCAAAATTACTAAGACTATAACTGCATTTATAAGTAGTATTCACAGGGACGCCTGGGTAGCTCAGCAGTTGAGCATCTGTCTTTGGCTCAGGGTGTGATCTTGGGTCCAGGGATCTAGTCCCACATCGGGCTCCCTGTGAGAAGCCTGCTTCTTTTTCTGCCTCCCCTCTCTGTGTCTCTCATGAATAAATAAATAAAATCTTAAAAAAAAATAGTATTCACATAGTTTTAATTGGATAAATTTGAAAGTTGTAGTTCTTTATCAGTGATGGGATCAAAATATTAGCATAGAAAATTTGGAAGTGTTTAATGGGAATTTGAGATTGATAATGTCATACTGGTTTACAGAAATAAACCACTTTAGAAGAGTTTAAGACAGTTGAGTTCTCAGGTTGAAAGTCATAATTGTGCAGATTAGTACTGTTATAACATTCATAGTTCCTTCAACTTAATTCTCAGTGCTTCCTTTTAATCTTTCTGTTAACCATTTTTCTGATTCATTTTATTGATTAAGTCAAAATTTCTCTACTATCCTTAAGCATCTTACAAACTTTTCCTGTGAAACCACTGGTAAAAACTTACTCTGACACAATGTAATTGACGGCTGTCTTCATTGCATTGAGCAAATCTTACTCATAATTTAATTGTTTTCGTATCAGGACTCATTGCTGCCTGCCTGGCTTTCATATGAGCATCTCTCTAGAAATAATATCTAGTAAAAATAAAAAAAAAGTTGTACCAGTGAAGGATCATTAATGAGTGTCCTCAATGCATTGAGCAAATCTGTACTTGACATTATGTTCAAGTTCAAACCAACAGCTGCTCCCTTGGCCTTCATATAAAGGTTGTTATCAGGTTGACCCTCAAACAAAGAAATGCCCACTGTAGGGGATACTGTGATAGATGGCCTCATAGAAGCTGTTGGTTCCACCATGAGTTATAAAAGCTTTGGTTTTTGGATGACATAGGATTGAGTGAGTTTCACTAAAATTATTAATTTTACGTCTTTGAAATGAGAAATGAGCCTTATAATGCACTGAATTCAGAGGCAGTATTTTAGATAACCTTATACATGTGAAACTGCATTTAAATTGCTTTCAGAACTCAGAGCAAGAATCATGTAAGTCTGCTAGGGAGGTAGATGTGACATGTCACAAGATTGGCAGGTGAACAAACTGAAAGAACATTTTGGATAAAAATATGTGCAAAGGTGGGGGCATGTTAGAAACATTGTCAAAGAAATAGTGAAGTCACTGAGTTTGATTATGAAGGGTGTCAGGGCAGCAGGAAGGGTGATGATGGTAGTGGTACTGGAAACAGGAAGAAAAAGCTACATTTAATCATAAAATGTATTATTAATGAAAAACATTATAGATTTTTTCCTATAGGAAATGGAGAATCACTGGCAATAAAAGAGTTATTTTTTATTTTTTTTTCAGTCACATCTTTACTTTTATGCCTCTCCCAGGAGACCACGGTGGGCCCCAGGTCTGAGGGCGCAGCGTGCACACACACACCCCCCAGACACCTGGGAAGGGATTGGTTTCTACACGGGGGTATTCGGGTCACAAGAGGGCAGTGCTCGCTCCAAAAGCAGACACGAATGGGCCAGGACAGACAGGGTGAGACAGCAGGCACGGGCTGCTCTGGTTTCTGAGCCAGAGTCAGGGGAGCGCACACACCAGGGCCAGTGGAAGAGGGCGTGCCACATGGAAGGACACGTTTGCTGATCCTACGCACAGATCGGGGCTTAGTTATTTATCCCGTCCGCACTGCTCACTGTCTGCCACGCAGGCAGGGGGACAGAACTGGGAGCACAGGGCAGGGTCCGGAAAGATCACCTACTGCTGCCCAAACTGTCACGACCCACTCAGACTTTGGTCCTAAGCTCTCAGTTCACTGACGCTGAGCCTCGCTAACAGCTGTAGCCAGCACCCTTTAGAGCCAGGCAAAGGAAAAGGCAAATACCCCTGCGCAGACTGCCCGGCGTGGCAGTGCTGTCCCCCTCAGGCAGAGGCCACGGAAGGGCTGGCCATGGGCAGGGTGTGGCTCCATGTCCTCTGTGGGGTCAAAGGCCAGGCTGGGAGAGCCTGGGAGCTGCGAGACCAAGTGTGGGAATCACAGGATATTGCTGCATCTAGGGTGACAAGAGGCTGAGCACCCAAGTCTGAGGGAGCCCAAGGGCTTGTCTTGTTTGGTGGTGGTGGGGGGGTCCCATTCCTGGAGGAGCACGAGCACCGTGTGGCTCTTGTGCCGGGCACGCCACCTCTCCCAGAAGTAAGGAAAGCACATCTGGGTGGGGAAGGGAAGGACGGCCTCGCTGCAGCCCGCAGTGGAGGGTCCTCACTCAATGAGCTCCACATAGTTGGCAGGAAACATGCCAAAGTGGCCATCTGGCCCGTAGCCAGGCCACCAGCCCTCATCGATCACCTGGATGCCTGTGATGAGGTTCTCGGGGTCAAAGGAGATCTCAGTGTCCTCGGCCGCCTGGTAGTCGTGCAGGGCCCGGGCACGCAGCCCCGGGTAGGAGTCCACATGCTCAGAACCGGGTCCTGCTGCAGCACCACTGGGGGCCCCTCGTAGAGAGTCTCCTGCTCCGGGGGCTCCTCGTACGCAGCCTCCTCTTCCGCCTGCACCACACCTGGCGGACCGCTGGACACGGGCTCCTCGGGGCTGTCTGCCCCGGGCCTGGAGGAGGCCTGGGTGGGCTCCGGGCTGCGATGGGCCTCTGGCTGGGGGAGCTGTTTGTGCAGGAAGGGGCTCCGCAGCTTCCCTGGCTGGGGGCTGGGGATGGCAGCGGTGGACATGGCCCTCTCCTTCTGCTTAAAGGTCTCCCGCGGGTGTGCTGGCCGACTGGCTGACCGGCTCCTGCCCTATGTTCCCCGGAGCCACTTCCCGCTGCTCACTCCGGCTCTGGGGTCCCTCGCTGGCCTGCGCCTCTTGATAGCGCCGCTCCCGGAGGGCGGCCTCCCGCGGCTCCGGCCCCGCGCTCCTGCTGCAGTCGCTGCCGCTCGTCCTCTGCCCCCGCTCCTCTTCCAGCCTGCGGTTCCCCTCCTCCTCCTCTGCTGTGGCCCAGAAGCTGTCCTTGCCGACCCTTTGACCTCAGAGACGGCGTCGGTCTTCTGGCACACGGAGCCCACTGGGGCCTGAGGGCCTGTCCTGGAAACGGCCGCTCTCCCTGTGGAAGGCACGGTCGGCTCCCGAGGCCCTGGCCACCTGCCGCGCGATGCACCCAGGCTCCACGTCCTCAGAGAGCTGGCCGTGGTGCTGACGTGGTTGGCCACGCTCCCTTCCGCACGTCGTTCACACCTTCGCCTGTCCCGTTGATGAGGACGCACCTGGGCAGGCCAGACTGGGGGCCTTCACCCTGCAGGAGGCGCACATCACCTGCCCGCTGTTGAGCTCCTCCAGCATCTCCTCCAGGGCCCCTCCCCTGTGCCAGCCACACGGATGTCATCGCTGCTACCCTCATAGGTAAGGAGCGCCCGGTCAGTCGGGGACTTCTCGGTGACCACCCTCATAGGCCTCCTGCAGCGCCGGCCCGTCCGGCTCAGGTTCGCAGCCATCGCCGGCCCCGCGCTCCCCTCGCTACCGCCGCCGCCGCCGCTCCCGGGCCCCGCCTACCCCCGCCAAAAGAGTTATTTTTCTTTCTTTCTTTTTTTTTTTTATTATTTATTTATGATAGTCACAGAGAGAGAGAGAGGCAGAGACACAGGCAGGGGGAGAAGCAGGCTCCATGCACCGGGAGCCCGATGTGGGATTCGATCCCGGGTCTCCAGGATCGCGCCCTGGGCCAAAGGCAGGCGCCAAACCGCTGCGCCACCCAGGGACCCCCAAGAGTTATTTTTCAATAGTGTTTGAAGTACCTCTGCATGTAGGAGAAAGATAAGTATAAGGAGATATCTTTTAAGTATATATATATATATAAAAGACAGCAAAAAAAAAAAAAACCAAACAATTTAGGATGTTAATGAAAAATTCATCTATGAGAAGTGATTACACCCAAAATAAAAATATTTTGATTCTGGCCATAAGGAGTGTGACTGTGTAATAAAATGGCAACTCATATTGTTTTCTTGTTTTTCCTAGGACTGGAAATAATACAAAGAACTTAAGTTTTGGGATCCCTGGGTGGCGCAGCGGTTTGGCGCCTGCCTTTGGCCCAGGGCGCGATCCTGGAGACCCGGGATCGGATCCCACGTCGGGCTCCCGGTGCATGGAGCCTGCTTCTCCCTCTGCCTGAGTCTCTGCCTCTCTCTCTCTCTCTGTGTAACTATCATAAATAAATAAAAATTAAAAAAAAAAAAGAATTATATAAAAAAAAAGAACTTAAGTTTTATTTTTTAGTATTTCAGTAATACTCAATGAATTTGTTTTTTTGTTGAGCTATCACTCTGCCCAGGGGTTATCAGCTGTTATTCATGTTTTCAGTATTTGTTCTCCTAAGTTATACCAAGAAAGTCATTCAGGGGGACTCACTTATACAACCGAGTATTGGGTCCTGAGGTTTCTGGTTTCTTCACATCAAATCTCCATAGAACCTGTTAGGTAAAGAAAATACTTATTCTATGAGTTGAACTTCAAAGTTACAGCATGTTAGAATTCTAGAGAGATTTAAAGATATCTAATTAAATGCCTTGCATATGACAGATGAGGAAATGAAGACAGGAGCTTTTAGGTAATGAGAACCAATAAAACACTGATGTAATAGAAATGCTTATATAACGTGTACATGTTTTTCGTGTTCAGTCAGGTATAGAATAAAGTCATGGCATTTCACACATCATGGCATAGACAAATCACAGTGGCATAGATGACAAATTCAAACAATAAAGAAATTATTAGGCAGTCATGATTGTAGAGCAGAAAACAGTGGCAAATTAATCTACACATTTGTTTTGCTGTATATACTAGCTCTTATTTTATAAACTTATTATTAACCTCTATTTCTTTTTGACTTATAGAAGGGAATTTACTTATATCTACTTGTTTCTCAAGTTCTGACATTGAAGATTTACATCTTTTGATGTTCAAAAGGCTAATCTATGCAATCAGTTGCTTGTGAGAAATATTTGTGTTTCCTTATAATTTATTGATAATTTTGCTTAGTAAGTATCTCTTAGATTATAAATTGTTAAACACTACCTCCAAGAAAAATTTCAGTTGATAATTTTTGACATGAACCCAGAATAGTATCACTATTGCTAGGTTTGGGAATTCTTTTGATTTAGAAAGAGTTTGTTGGTAATTCATAAATAACAATGTGGCTGTTGGAAAAAATTCCAGAATCGGAATGCTAAAATTTATTCAGCTTTTAACACTTCAAAAATAAGGCATAAAGCATTGACAGTACTGATTAATATAACTTATTTATATGCCAGTACCAAAATAAAGTGCCAACTTTGGAATTCCCAAGCAATCTGCATAAACAGGATTATGATTTATTAGTGTTTAACTTCTTTTGTTACGTAAATGTTAAGTAACTTCCGATTTTCAGCAAAAAATTAACATCGGTGATTAGGTGAAGATGCTATCAGACAGGAAAAAGATATTTTATATATTAGTAAAACCAATACATTTTATGGAGGAGGCATCTGAATGCTTTTCTTCCTTCTGCTTGACTCCTTTTATTCCCTTCTTGAATCAGTAGTAGTTAATCTGATTGATTAGAAGCAGAGTCCATTTGAAGCCAGATTTTATAATGCATAGGGTTCTCCTTAGGACAGGACCCATCTCCACCCTTTATTTTTATCTTCCTATCTCAGACTTTGGTAGGGCCCGGCCAACTGGAGCGGACCAATTTTTCTTTTTATAAATCACTGTGGCTGGCTTGGGCACCTGGACACAGTTTGGTGAGCTCTGGCCATCCTTTTCTGAATAGCACCCTGAAAAGACACTGAATGGGCATATCCAAAGTTTAGGGAAAATAAAAGAGGCCAGG
The DNA here is from genome assembly GCF_003254725.2 of Canis lupus dingo. Classification (NCBI taxonomy): domain Eukaryota; kingdom Metazoa; phylum Chordata; class Mammalia; order Carnivora; family Canidae; genus Canis; species Canis lupus. The sequence goes on from NC_064255.1 coordinate 59,322,556, forward strand.
ATTACATGGGAAGTGCAAAAACTGCATGACACATTCAGATTTTTATCAATATTGCTTAATATTGTGCTGGTACAGCTACTGTTAAAGTTTAGCTTTTTTCTGATAACATCTATAGTGTGTACAGTGCCTTCAGGAATCCTTCATTGAAAAGGAGCAAATGACAAGGCAAAATTCGGTGATTTTTGTACCTGCTCACAATACCACTATCATACCAAAATTTCATACTACCCCCTTTATATATGTATATCTAAGGATATATATCACGGTTTAATGTCAAAGTTATGGTCAATAAAAGACACCCTCTGTACTACTTTAGCATCTGCTGTGTATGTTTAGGTTTTTTTTTTTTTTAAAGGTTTTATTTATTTATTCATGATAGAGAGAGAGAGGCAGAGACACAGGCAGAGGGAGAAGCAGGCTCATGCAGGGAGCCCGACGTGGGACTCGATCCTGAGACTCCAGGATCGCGCCCTGGGCCAAAGGCAGGCGCTAAACTGCTGAGCCCCCCAGGGATCCCCATGTTTAGGTTTTCAAACTGATATCTGAGGGGCACCTGGGTGGCTTAGCGGTTGAGCATCTGGCTTCAGCTCAGGGCATGATCACAGGATCCAGGATCTAGTCCCTCATCAGGCTCCCTCTGGGTAGCCTGCCTTTCTCTCTGTGTGTCTCATGAGTAAATAAATCCCCACCCCTACTCCCCCCAAAACCCCTGATATTGAGATAAATTGTATAGTTTACCTTTCTTGTAGGAATTGTTTGTAATCAAAACTTTGTCACAGAGTTGGACTCATTAAGTAGTTGTTCACAAAAGGTGCTTTCTCTACCTTTTGTGGAATCTGGGCAAGGGCTGATGCAATCACATTAGCTCTTTGTTCTGTCCCGTTAAGGACCGACCACTGACCCCGGAGTAAAAACCACAATACCATTTTGTCCAGAACTCTGGGCAAACTCTTCTGTTCCTTTTGAAGAAAGAATTTGTTCTATCATGAAAGAGGAACAGCAAAGCAAACGCTATCGAGAGGATTACTATAAACAAATTGAGAAAATCAAATATAGTCAGGAATTAAAGTAGCATCTGTGTTTTTAAAATGGAAAATTGTATAATATATATAAATGTTACCATCTTGTACGTAAGTATACAGTTCAGTAATGGAAATATATTCATTGTGCAATCAATCTTCAGAACTTTTTTATCTTCTAAAACTAGAAGCCTATGCTTATTAAAAGAATTCTCTATTTTCCTTTTCCCCAGCACTAGGCAGTTATCATTCTACTTTCTGTTTCTATAAGTTTGACAAGTCTAGAAACCTCTTGTAAGTTGAATTGTATAGTATTTATCTTTTTGTGACTGACTCATTTCACTCACAACAGCTTCTTCCATGTTGTGACGTGTTGAATTTCTTTCCTTTTAAAGACTAATATTCCATTGTTTGTATATACCGCATTTTGTTTATTAACTGTTGGTGGCCTCTTGGGTTGCTTTGGCTTCTTGGCACTTATTAATATGCTATTGTGAGCATGAGTCTGCAAATATCCCTTCTGTATCCCGATTTCAGTTATTTTGGATATATACCCAGAAGTGGAATGGGGTGGAGGGATCATGTGGTAATTCTGTTTTAACCTTCTCAGGCAACTCTTTACTGTTCTCAGTAATGGCTGTTTTTTAACAGACCTAAGTCCTCAGGTTCTTGAGAAAGAGATATGTGCACGAGGTCAATTTATTATCTATATTTGTACAAATGAGTGTGTGTGTAAGCAAGAAATGAAATAGAACCTGTGTACAATAGTGAGGGGGAGATAGATACCTTTAGACAATAATAGACAATATATGTAGATTCTTGGAAGCAGGCCACACAGCAAGATCTTAACTTACCTTTAATTCTTTATTGTTACAGTTCTACTAAATCATTTGTGTTTATTCTAGGCAGATTTTCTGGAGAATTATTTTAGTCATTAGTATTTCATTTCCCTGACTTATGAGCACTAAGAAAAGGTTACTTATGATTAAAGTAACTTTATCATTATCTCAGCCCTAGAGTCCTTTATTCCTTACTTAAACTTTGTCAAAATTTCCCAAACGCTCTCCATAAATTACTAACTGCTGACATTGAGGAGGGTGATATTGTACTTTGGAATTTCTGTGAAATCATCCTACAAGTCTTCTTTATAACCCAGAGATATACTTGTGTAGTTGCATATTTGAGTGACAATATTACTGGGTTTGTTTACATATGATGCCCTTTTGCCCTGAAATCATATTGTAAAATTGATGTCTCATTAGGATGTGCTCTGTGTAACTGGCAGTGAGGGTGGGGCCCTGGTCATCACCACAATGAGTGCCCTGGGGAGCACTTGCACCACAGTGGGAGAGGTACAGCAGGGTTTTCTTAAGCAGAGATGTGGTCACCCTCCTGAGTAGCTCAGTTCGAAGTATATAAAACTCCTGCTGAAGATATGTTTGCCTGGAATTGTTTCAGAATCATTCTGTCTTGTCCCTGATCCATGCCAATTAAAAAAAAATTATTACTTTCTATGCTAGAATAATTCAGTGTACTTTCCTACCAAAGGGGAAGAAAAATGTAGAGGAGCAACAGTTTCCTGGGTATTCAGTCAAAGCCAACCTAACTACCTACCTATCTTCTTCCCTCCCTCCCTACCCCCTCCCTCGAACATAATGATCTAGTTTTCCATTATAAAAACTATACATACTTGATCATCCTAATCGTTGTCATAAAACCTCTTTTCAAAATCATTTTTACAGAGAAAGGAAACAGTTTTAAACCTCAGTGGTCTAGTAGACTATATACTGTAGAGCATTCTTCAAAAGAATAGTTCCACCCTGATGGCATTAATTTTAATATGAAGATACTGAACTTTCCTGTGTCTCATATAGTGCATCCTGGTAGTGTGTGTGATTCCAGTGACCTGTGGCAACAGTTAAGATGACCTATTTTCAGTGTTTTGTTTCATTAGCCTAAAACTTCTTCATCCATGCTGTGGAAGATGGTTCCCTACAGTATTATAGTAATATATTCTCTGCAGATTAGTCACTGATATGAACTAGTTGCTCTCATTCCCTGACATTCTTATGAAAATAAGCTTATTGCAAGATAATTTGCAAAAATATAAAAAATTGCAAAAAAGGAAATAAGATTCACTCATGCTATCTGGGAATATGCCTGGTTTAAAATTTGTATGCTTTATTTTTTAAAAATTGAAATATATATAACGTGCAACTTAAGGTACACAACATGTTGACTTGATACATTTATATATTGTAGTATGATTGCCATTGTAATTATAGCACCTCTATCATGTCTCATAATTATTTCCTGTTTTTTTTTGTGGTAGGATAATTAAGATCTAGTCTCTTAGCAAGTGGGGGGATTATAATACATTATTTTTGTATTCACTACACTGTGCATCAGTTCTCTAAGACTTATTACTGCTAGTTGCAAGTTTGTACCCTTGAACAGTATCTTTCCTATTTCCCCACTTGCCAGGGTGGTTAGCCCCTGATAACTATCATAACCATTCTGTTTTTATGAGTTTGGCCTATTTAGATTCCACATACAAGTGATCATATAGTATTCATTTTTCTCTCCTTTTGAAAGGATAAACAAAATTGACAAACCTTTAGATAGACCAAGAAAAAAGACTCCAAACAAAATTAGAAATGAGAGAGGAGACGTATTATCAATACGGAAGTGCATAGGATCATAAGAGACTACTATGAACAATTATATGCCAACAAGTTAGATAACCGAGAACAAATAAAGTCCTAGAAAAACAGAACAGACCAACACTGAATAATGAAGAAACAGAAACCTGAACAGACTGATAATGAGTAAAGAGATTGGATCAGTAATCAAAAGCTTCCCAACACAGAAATTCCCCAAGAACAGACAGCTTCACTGGTGAATTCTATCAAACATATAAAGAAAAATTAATTCCAGTCCTTCTCAAATTCTTCCAAAAACTTGAAGAGGAGGGAACACTTCCAAAATCATTCTCTGAGGCCAGCATTACTTGATACTAAAGCCAAATAAGGACACAAGAAAGAAATCAATATCCTTGATGAATATAGATACAAAAATTCTCAACAGAGTATTAGCAAACTGAATTTAAGACCATATTAAAAAGATTACACACCATAACCGAGTGGGAGTTTTCCTGGGATGAGAAAATAGTTCAACTTGGAAATCAGTAATAGTGATACATCACATTCATAGAATGAAAGATAAAAATAACATGATCTTCTCAATAGAGGCAAAAAAGGATTCGACAGAATATAGTATCTTTTCATTAAAAAAAACCTTAACGGGGATCCCTGGGTGGCGCAGCGGTTTGGCGCCTGCCTCTGGCCCAGGGCGTGATCCTGGAGACCCGGGATCGAGTCCCACGTCAGGCTCCCAGTGCATGGAGCCTGCTTCTCCCTCTGCCTATGTCTCTGCCTCTCTCTCTCTCTCTCTCTCCCTCCCTCTCCTCTCTCTCTCTGTGACTATCATAAATAAATTAAAAAAAATTAAAAAAAAACAAACCTTAACGTACTAGATATAGAAGGAACACACCTCAGCACAATAAAGGTTATATATGGCAAACCGATAATTGACATTTTATTGTGAAAATTTAAAAGCATTTCCTCTAAGATCAGGAAGATAAGTATGCTACTCTTGATACTCGTATTCAGTATAGTGCTACAAGTTCTAACTAGAGCAACTAGACAAGAAATAAAAGGCATCCAACTGGAAAAAAGTCCCTATCAAAATGTCAATGACAGGGGCACCAGGGTGGCTCAGTTGTTTAAGGGGCTTGATTCTTGATTTTGGCTCAGGTCATGATCTCAGGGTTATGAAATGGAGCCCCAAGTTGGGCTCTGTGCTGAGCATGGAGCCTGCTTACCAGCCTTTCCCTCTCTCTCCTCCTCTTCCCCCCACTCATGCTCTCTCTCTCTCTCAAAAAAAAAAAAAAAAAAAAAGTCAATGACCTTCTTCAAAGTAGAACAAACAGTCCTAAAACTGACATGCAACCACAAAAGACTACAAATAGGCAAAGCAACCCTCAGAAAGAACAAAGCCAAAGTCATCACACTCCCTGATTTCAAACTGCATTACAACGCTATAGTAAATAAAATAGTATGGAACCTGCATAAAAATAGACACATAGACCAGTAGAACAGAATACAAGAGTCCAGGGGGCACCTGGGTGGCTCAGTCAGTTAAGTGGCCGGCTCTTGATTTTGGCTCAAGTCATGATCTCGGGATCCTGGGGTCAAGCCCTGTGTTGAGCTCCACACTCAGCAAGGAGTCTGCTGGAGGATTCTCTATCCCTCTGCCCCTCCCCTGCTCATGTGCATGTACATGCATGCTCACTCTCCCTCAAATAAATAAACCTTAAAAAAAAATACAAGAGTCCAGAATCAAACTGTATATACTGTCAACTAATATTCAGCAAGGGAACAAGAACACCCAGTGGGGAAAGGATGATCTCTTCGGTAAATGGTGTTAGGAAAACAGCGTATTAATGCAGAAAAATTAAATTTGATGCTTATATTACACCACTCACAAAAATTAACCCAAATATATCAGAGACTTAAACATGAGATCTGACACCATAACATTCCTAAAAGAAAACATAGGGAAGAATCTCCTTGACATTGGCCTTGACAGTGATTTTTTTTTGGACATGAGATTAAAACCACAAATGACAAAAAAAAACTGACAAGTGGGACTACATCAAACTTAATAGCTTTCACACAGCAACAAAATGAAAAAGCAACGTGTAGAATGGGAGACGATTTTTGAAAACCATATAATGGATAAGGGAGTTAATATCAAAAATATATAAGGAACTTGTGCAACTCAATTATAAAAAAATCTGATTAAAAAATGGGCAGAGGAACTAAATAGACATTTTTCCAAAGACATCAAAGTGGCCAACAGGTGCATGAAAAGCAGCTCAGCAGCACTAATCATCAGGCAAATATGAATCTAAATCACAATGAGCTATCACCTCATGCCTATTAGAATAGCTATTATCAGGAAGTGATAAGTATTGGCGAGAATGTGGAGACAAAAGTGTATCCTTGTACCCTGTACATGAGACTGTAAATTGGATCAGTCACTAATGATAAACAATATGGAGATTCCTCAAAAATTAAAAACAGATCTACCATATAATCCAGCAATGCCACTTCTGGGTGAAAAGAAAGAAAAACAGGATATTGACCAGATCTATGCACTACCATATTTGTTGAAATATTATTCCCAACAACCAATGGAAACAGCCTAAGTGCCATTTGTGACCACCTGGATGGATTTCTAGGACATTATGCAAAAACTTGTATGTTTTCATTCTAAACTTTATTCCTGTAATTAAATCTACCTTATGACATGTTTTGAAAATTTCAATCCTAATTTGTATTCTTTTTTACCCTACAAGAAAATTGTGATCTATTTATCATTTTGCCCATTTTCAACTAAATCGCATATTACAACTAATTTAGTGTAATTAAGCATTCTTTGATTAAACCTGTTATAATGGTGTGATATACACAAATATAAGTTGTTTAATAATTACATAATTTTGGATATTTAGATTAATTCCAGTGTTTACTTTTATGAATAATTACCCCAAATAGGTTTTGCACATCTTGATTATTTTTTCTGTATGTTTTAATGAGTATATTATGAAGTCAAAGCCTATAAAGCATTTTTAAGATTCTTGATGCATTTTGCCAAACTTAATTCTTTAAAAATGGTACAAAAATTTTCTGAGAACTTAATTAATGGAAAAATAAGTAGTTTGGAGAAACCACTTCTTTATATATTCTTAACAATCACTGACATGGATTCAAATCTTGTTTTTGCAACTTAACAACAGCTACTATTAGTTATTATTATAATATTTATCCTTCTGATATTTATCCTTCTCATCCCTCTCTTCCTCCTATTTTTCCCCTTTCTATTGAGTTGTTTTCAAAATTAAATGAGGAAATCTTTCAAAAATGAGGTTAGATAACATAGAACTTTCACTAATCTTGTCTCAGTTTTTGAATCTTCTGAAAGTTATAGATAGCTTAAACAATTTGCAGTCAAAAGGTATATTTTGCTGCTCTATACCCTGTCCCTGGGTCCTAACTCATGGTTTCAACCCTTTATTGCTGGGGCCACTGCTGCTACTCTGAGCTTCACCCCTGAGTCCTAACTCAGGACTTTGAACTACCATTACTAGGGCCATGCTGGTGCTTCTCTGCAACTCACCCCCTTGGTCTTGACATATGGCTTTAATGGGCTATTAATGGATATGTGCTGCTGCTGCTCTAGGACTCTTTCTGGCACCAGAGTTGGAAATTTGATCTACTATCCTCAGGCTGTGCTGCTAAGTGTATCCTGTCTACCTGGGTGCAGGCCACTGTTGAACCCTGTCATCTAAGGGCTTGTGCTACTACCATACCCCTGCTGCCCTCCTGGGCCCAAGTCACTGAGGCAAACCCCAGACACAGAACCCAGTTCCACAGGAAATCTGCAGATGCTTGCACCTCTGACTGGCACCACTGTGACAGCAAATGTACTTACATGCCATGGCCAGAGCAAGGTAGTATTTTTGCATGAGCCTGATCCCAGTACCTCAGCCCTGCTGCCATTCTGAGTGCCAGTGCACCAGACGTGGTGCTAAGAGGGATTTCTTTGGTTAGAACTATCTACCGTGTACCCAGCAGACTTCACCTTTAGTGACCTCAATACCCCCTACCTGCTACTGCCACCTGCAAGGCCTCTGTAGTCTTGGCCATAGAACCTCCTGCAGTCTGCGGATTTGGCTTATGCTGATTGAGCTGCACAAAGGCTATATCACTGTGTATTCCCAGGATCAAAGATACTACACTCTACACATCCAGTGGCTTTGCAGCAACCTTCAGGTGAAAGTCTTTCCCCAAAAAACTCCAAAAATGCTGAGAAAGTGACTGCAACCTCTAATGCACAGATATCAATACAAACCATCAGAAAGATGAAAAAGGACACATGACACCACCAAAGGAACACAGTTTTTCAGTAATCTCAGAGAAATGGAGATCTGAAAAAATTATTAGGGGGAAAAAACAGGGACGCCAGGGTGGCTCAGTGGTTGAGCATCTGCCTTCAGCTCAGGGTGTGATCCTGGAGTCCCAGGATTGAGTCCCCCATTGAGCTCCCTGTAGGGAGCCCGCTTCTTCCTCTGCTTCTGTCTCTGCCTCTCTCTGTGTGTCTCTCATGAATAAATAAATAAAATCTTAAAGAAAATACAACAACATCATTATTTTAAGGAACCTCAGTGAGATTTAAGAGAACACAAATCAATGATTCAATGAAATCAGGAAAACTGCATAAACAGAATGAGAAGTTGAACAATGCAGTAGAAATCATAAAAAAAAATTCTGGAACTGAAGAACACAATGAATACAATGAAAAGCAATAGAGAGCTTCAATATCAGGAGCAATCAAACAGAAAAAATAATCTATGAAGACAGATGTCTGGATATTATCTAGTCAGAGGAGAAAAAAGAAAATAAGAATGAAAAGTAGTGAAGAGTGTACATGGAACTTTCTCCAGAATAGACCAAGTACTGGGTCACAAATCCGGTCTCAACTGATACCAAAAGATTGGGATTGCCCCCTACATATTTTCAGATCACAGTGCTTTGAAACTAGAACTCAATCACAAGAAGAAATTTGGAAGAAACTCAAAAACATGGAGGTTAAAAAGCATCCTACTAAAAGATGAATGAGTCAACCAGGAAATTAGAGAAAAATTAAAAAGATTCATGGAAACTAATAAAAATGAAGATACATCCATTCAAAATCTTTGGGATATAGCAAAAGTCGTCCTAAGAGGGAAATACATCGTAATACAAGCCTCCCTCAAAAAATCGGAAAAAACTCAAATACACAAGCTAACCTTGCACCTAAAGGAACTGGAGAACAGCAAGTAAAACCTACACCAGGCAGAAGGGTGATAATAAAGTTTGGAGCAGAACTCAATGAAATAGAGACCAGAAGAACTGTAGAACAGGTCAACAAAACCAGGAGTTGGTTCTTTGAAAGAATTAATAAGATAGATAAACCCCTAGCCAGCCTTATTAAAAAGAAAAGATGCAATAAAATCACGAATGAAAGAGGAGAGATCACAACCAATACCAAGGAAATACAATATTTTAAAAACGTTTTATGAGCAGCTATATGTCAACAAAATATAGCATCCATTCCTGATCAAAACTCTTCAAAGCGTAGGGATAGAGGGAACATCCTTCAATATTTTAAAAGCCATTAATGAAAAGCCTACAGCAAGTATCATTCTCAATGGGGAAACACTGGAAGCCTTTCCCCTAAGATCAGGAACACGACAGGGATGTCCACTCTCACCACTGCTATTCAGCATAGTCTTAGAAGTCCTAGCCTCAGCAATGAGACAACAAAAAGACATTAAAGGCATTCAAATTGGCAAAGAAGAAGTCAAACTCTCCCTCTTCACAGATGACATGATACTGTACATAGAAACCCAAAAGCCTCCACCCCAAGATTGCTAGAACTCATACAGCAATTCGGCAGTGTGACAGGATACAAAATCAATGCCCAGAAGTCAGTGGCATTTTTACACAGTAACAATGAGACTTAAGAAAGAGAAATTAAGGAGTCAATCCCATTTACAATTGCATCCAAAAGCATAAGGTACCTAGGAATAAACCTAATCAAAGAGGTAAAGGATCTATACCCTGAAAACTACAGAACACTTCTGAAAGAAATTGAGGAAGACACAACGAGATGGAAAAATATTCCATGCTCATGGACTGGCAGAATTAATATTGTGAAAATGTCTATGCTACCCAGGGCAATGTACATGTTCAGTGCAATCCCTATCATGGACTTTCTTCAGAGAGTTGGAACAAATCATCTTAAGATTTGTGTGGAATCAGAAAAGACCCCGAATGGCCAGGGGTCTTTATTGAAGAAGAAAACCAAAGTCAGGGGCATCACAATGCCGGATTTCAAGCTGTACTACAAAGCTGTAATCATCAAGACAGTGTGGTAGTGGCACAAAAACAGACACATAGATCAATGGAACAGAACAGAGAACCCAGGAGTGGACCCTCAACTCTATGGTCAACTAATATTTGACAAAGCAGGAAAGAATCCATAGACCATTTTCTTACACCATACACAAAGATAAACTCAAAATTGATGAAAGATCTAAATGTGAGACAAGAATTAATCAAAATCCTAGAGGAGAACACAGGCAACACCCTTTTTGAACTTGGCCACAGTATGTACCTTCTTGCAAGATACATTTATGAAGGCAAGGGAAACAAAAGCAAAATGAACTATTGGGACTTAATCAGAATAAAAAGCTTCTGCACAGCAAAAGAAACAGTTAACAAAACTAAATTTGGAAGAAACTAAAAAACACAAGCTAACCCAAATGACATATCAGGCAAAAGGCTAGTATACAAGATCAATAAAGAACTTATTAAACTCAACACCCAAGAAACAAACAATCCAATCATGAAATGGGCAAAAGACATGAAGAGAAATCTCACAGAGGAAGACATAGACATGGCCAACAAGTACATGAAAAAATGCTCCCCATCACTTGCCATCAGGGAAATACAAATCAAAACCACAATGAGATACCACCTCACACCAGTGAGAATGGGGAAAATGAATGAGACAGGAAACCACAAATGTTGGAGAGGATGTGGAGAAAGGGGAACCCCCTTGCACTGTTGGTGGGAATGTGAATTGGTGCAGTCACTCTGGAAAACTGTGTGGAGGTTCCTCAAAGAGTTAAAAATAGACCTGCCCTATGACCCAGCAATTGCACTGCTGGGGACTTACCCCAAAGATACAGATGCAGTGAAATGGCAGGACACCTGCACCCCAATGGTTATTACAGCAATGTCCACAATAGCCAAATTGTTGAAGGAGCCTCGGTGTCCATTGAAAGATGAATGGATAAAGAAAATGTGGTGTATATATAGATAAAGAGATAACAATATCTATAACAATATCTATCTATCTATCTATCTATCTATCTATCTATCTATCATCTATCCAGTGGAATATTACTCATCCATTAGAAATGACAAATACCCACCATTTGCTTCAACGTGGTTAGAACTGGAGGTTATGCTGAGTCAATCGGAGAAGGACAATCATCATATGATTTATGCATACAGGGAATATAAGATATAGTGAAAGGGATTATAAAGGAAAGGAGGGAAACTGAGTGGGAAAAATTTGAGAGGGTGACAAAACATGAGAGACTCCTAACTGAGAAACCAACAAAGATGTAGTGGAAGGGGAGGCGGGCAGTGGGATGGGACAACTGGGTGATGGGCACTGAGGAAGGCACTTGATGGGATGGGCACTGGGTGTTATATGTTGGCAAATCAAACTTCAATAAAAAATAATCTTAAAAAAAAAAAAAAGAAAGAAAAGTAGTGAAGAAAGCTTATGTGAATTGTAGGCACTACCAAGGAAGCAATATTCACATGATGAGAATCCCAGAAGAAGAGAGAGAGATGGACAGAAAATTTATTTGAAGGAATAATGGCTGAAAATTTCCCAAATCTGGGAAAATATATGGCCATTCAAGTACATGAAGTTCAAATATCCTCAAGCAGATTTAACACAAAGAGGAGGTCTTCATTGAAAACCTTATAATAAAGCTCTCAAAAATTAAAGACAGAGATCATTTTGTAAAACAGCAAGAGAAAAAGGGAACCTCATAAGACCATTAGCAGACCAGAAGAGAGTAGTGATATAGTCAAAGTGTTCAAAGAAGAAAACTGCTCACCAAGAATGCTTTACCCAAAAACTTGTCTTTCAGAAATGAGATAAAGACTTTCCATGACAAACAAAAGCTGAGGGATTTTATTACCACTATACCTCTCTAAGAAGAAATGCTAAAGGGAGCTCTTCAAGCTGAAATGAAAGCACACTAATTAGTGACATGAAAACATTTGAAAACATACAATTGACTGGTAAAAGTAAATATATAATCATACTCAAAGTACTCTAATACGGGCAGCCCCAGTAGCATAGTATTGGAGCACTTAATATATTGAACAACCATAATATGAAGGGAAAAATAGAGAGCAATGCAATAATAATGAGGGATTTTGGTAGCCAACCTATAACCACAGAAATCATCCAGGCATAAAGTCAAAAAGGGAATTATGGACTATACTATACTATACTTTAGAACTATACTTTAGAACAAATGGAACTAACAGACATATACCGAACATAACCATCCAACAGGAAATATACATTCCTCTCAAACACATGTGGAATATTCTCCAGGATAGATCATGTGATAGGTCACAAAACAAGTCTTAGCAGATTTAAGAAGATTCAAATCAAACCATTATCTTTTGCAAACACAATGGTATGAAACAAGAAATCAATAAAAGGAGAAAAAACTGGAAAATTCACCAATAAGTGCAAATTAAACAGCACACCCCAGAACAACAATGGGTTGAAGAAGAAAAGGAAAATAAAAAATATCTTCAAATAAATGAAAATAAAAACATAAAATGCTGGGAGCCTAGGTGGCTCTGTTGATTAAGTGGCTGACTCTTTGTTTCAGCTCAGGTCATGATCTCATGGGTCATGAGACTGATTCCTGCAATGGGCTCTGTGCTCAGCAGGGAGTTTACTTGAATGTTCTCTTCCTCTGCCTCTCCGTCCTCCTTCGAATAAATAAATAAATCGTAAAAAAAAACCATAAAACTTATGGGATAATGCAAAAACAACACTAAGAGGCTAATTTATATCAATAAATGCCTATAGTAAGAAAAAAAGCTCAAATAACCTAACTTTATACCTGCAGGAATTAAAAAGAAGAAACTAAGCCCAAAGTTAGTTGACCAAAGATCAGAGCAAAATAAATGAAATAGAGACCAGAAAAACAATACAAAATCAATAAAAGTAGAGCTGGTGTTTTGAAAAGATAAAATCGACAAATCTTCAGCAAGAAGAGGATAAAATTGTAAAGAAAAGGAGACATTACAACTGATACTACAGAAATACAAAGGAGAATAAAAACCTACTTTCAACAATTATATACCAACAAATCAGATAACTTAGAAGAAATGGTAATTTTCTAGAAACATACAACTAACTATAACTGAATTATGAAGCAACATAAAACCTGAACAGACAAATAATTAGAAAAATTGAATTGCTAATAAAAACCTTCCAAGAAAAGCCCAGGACCAGATTATTTCTGGGTGAATTCTGTCAAAGATTTAAAAATATTTTTACCAGACCTTCTCAAACTCTTCCAAAAAACAAAAGAGGAGAGATAGCTTCCAAACTCATTTTATAAAGCCAGCATTATCTTGATACTGAAGCTCAATAAGGTCTCTATAAGAAAACAAAATGATAGACCAGTATCTCTGATGATCATAGATGCAAAAATCCTCAACAAAATGCTAGCAACCAAATTCAAAGACCTTTAAGAGGATCTTACACCATAGTCAAGTGGAAATTATCTCTTGAATTAATGATGATTCAACAAATTAATGTGATACATCACACTAACAGAAGGAAGAGTAAAAGTCATAATTATTTCAATAGGTGCAGAAAAAGCAATTGACAAAATTTAACATCCTTTCATGATAAAAGTTCCCATAAAATTATTTATATAAAGAACATAGGTCAGTATATCAAAGCCATATATTGCAATCCCATAGTTAGCATCATACTTAATGATAAAAATTTGAAATCCCTTCCCTAGAAAGGAAAAAAGGATTAAACAAAGACAAATATTCCTACTCTTTCCACTTCTATTCAATATAATGTTGGAAGTGCTAGTCAGAGCAAATTAGGCAAGAAAAAGAAATAAAGGCATCCAAACCGGAAAAGATGTAATATTATCTCTGCAGGTGATGTGATATATACAGAAAACCCTAAAGACTCCACCAAAAAACTATTACAACTAATAAATGAATTCAGTAAAGCGGTAGGATACAAAATTAACATATAAAACCCAGTTTAGCTTCTATACACTAACAATGAACTATCTGAAAGAGAATTAAGAAAGCAATCCTATTTAGAGTTGCATCAAAAAGAATAAAATACTTAGGTGTACGTACGTGTAACCAAGGAGGTGAAAAATCTGTACACTGAAAACTGTAAGACATCGGTGACAGTAATTGAAGATATCCCAAATAAATGGAAAGATATCCCATGCTCATGAATTGGAAGATCTAATATTGTTTAAAATGTTTATACAGTCCAAAGCGATCCACTAATTCAATTATTATCAAAATTTCAATGGCATTTTTCACAGAAAACTGGATATACACATGAAAAGAGTGAAACTTTATCCCTACCTTATACCCTATACAAAAATTAACTCAAAGTGGATTGAAGGCTTAAATGTGAGATCTGAAGCCATAAAACATCTAGGAGGGAAACAGGAAAAAACTTCTTGACTTCGATCTTGGCAATGATCTTTAATTTAATTTAATATTTATTTTTTTGTATATTTTTCTTATTGGAGTTCGATTTGCCAACATATAGCATAACACCCAGTGCTCATCCCGTCAAGTGCTCCCCTGAAGTGCCCATCACCCAGTCACCCCAACCTCCTACCCATCTCCCTTTCACTACCCCTTGTTCATTTCCCAGAGTTAGGAGTCTCTCATGTTCATCTCCCTCTCTGATATTTCCCACTCATTTTCTCTCCTTTCCCCTTTATTCCGTTTCACTATTTTTTATATTCCCCAAATGAATGAGACCATATAATGTTTTTCCTTTTCTGATTGACTTACTTCACTCAGCATAATACCCTCCAGTTCCATCCACGTTGAAGCAAATGGTGGGTATTTGTCGTTTCTAATGGCTGAGGAATATTCCATTGTATACATAGACCACAGCTTCTTTATCCATTCATTTTTCCATGGACACTGAGGCTCCTTCCACAGCTTGGCTATTGTGGCCATTGCTGCTAGAAACATCGGGGTGCAGGTGTCCCGGCGTTTCATTGCATCTGTATCTTTGGGGTAAATCCCCAGCAGTGCAATTGCTGGGTCATAGGGCAGGTCTATTTTTAACTCTGAGGAACCTCCACACAGTTTTCTAGAGTGGCTGTACCAGTTCGCATTCCCACCAACAGTGTAAGAGGGTTCCCCTTTCTCCACATCCTCTCCAACATTTGTTGTTTCCTGTCTTGTTAATTTTCCCCATTCTCACTGGTATGAGGTGGTATCTCATTGTGGTTTTGATTTGTATTTCCCTGATGGCAAGTGATGCGGAGCATTTTTTCATGTGCTTGTTGGCCATGTCTATGTCTTCCTCTGTGAAATTTCTATTCAGGTCTTTTGGGTCTTGGCAATGATCTTGTATAAGATATTGAAAGCAGAGGCAACAAAAGCTAAATTAAAGAAGTCTACATCAAACTAAAGATCTTGTACACAGCAAAGGAAACTAAAAAAAATTGAAAAGGCAATCTACAGAATGGAAGAAAATACTTGCAAATCATATATTGGATAAGGGATTAATATCCATAATATCTAAAGAACTCATACAAATCAATAGCAAAAGAAGCAAATAATCTAATTAAAAATGGGCAAAAGACCTGAATAGACATTTTCCCAAAGAAGACATATGAATTGCCAGGAAACATGAAAATGTGGTCAACATCATGAACCATCAGGGAAATGCAAATCAAACCCACAATGAGGTATCACCTTGCACTTGTTAATAGAGCTATTTTCAAAAAGATGACATTTAAAAGTCAGGATGTGGAGAAAAGGGAACTCATAGTTTTGGTGGGAATTTAAATTGGTACATCCATTTAAGAAAACTATCAAGTTCCTCAAAAAATTAAATGTTAAGATACCATATGTTTGAGTAATCTCACTTGGAGGTATATATCAAAATGAAATGAAATCACCATTTCAAAGAGATGTATGAACCTCCATATTTATTGTAGCATTATTCATAAAAGTCAAGATATAGAGCCAACCTAATTGTCCTTTGGCAAATGAATAGATAAAGAAGAAAATGTGGTACTTATACAAAGAAATGTCATTCGGCCGTAAAAAAGAAGAAAATTCTTCCATTTGCCAAAAGTCAACATGGATTTATTTGGAGGACATTATGATAAAGGAAATATGTCAGGGAGAGAAAGACAGGGTTTATATCACTTATGTGTGGAATCTTTAAAAAAACAAGCAGATTTTTTAGAAACAATAGAATAGTAGTTGTCAAATGCTTGAGGAGAAGAGAAAATAGAAAAATGTAGGTCAAAGGGTAAACTTTTGTATAGGGAGAGTAAGTCAATATAATCTGCAGTGTATGACGGTAGTTAATAATACAATATTGTATAGTTGAAAGTTGCTGAGGGTAGATTTAAGCATTTCACACAGACACACACACACATACAGCTTTAATGATGTGATGAATGTGTTAATTACCTTGATCATGGTAATTATTCTACAATATAAATATCAATTTATCATGCTGCATATATATATACACACACACACAAACACACATATATATGCACACATATAATTGTATTTTTCAATTATTTCTGAGTAAAGTTGGGAAAAAAGAATTAGAAATAATTATACACCTGAATCACAATTTCTTGGATATCAATATTCAGACATTTCTGGGTTTTTTTTTAGACTTAGACTTTGTTGATATGCAATTCACTTACCATACAATTGGCCAGTTAAAAAAATGCATAATTCAGTGGTTCATAGTATATTTGCAGAATTGAGCAACCATGAGAATAATCAATATTATATCACTTACATCATTCCATAAAGAAAACCTATAATCTTTAGCCATTACTCACCAACTTCGCATTCCTCCAGCCATAGGCAACAATGAATTTATAATTCTACAGATTTGCCTATTCTAGGCACTTCATGTAAATGAAATCATACAATATGTGGTTGTGACCTGCTTCTTTAAATTAGCAAAATATTTTAAAGGTTTATCTTTGTTGTACCATGAATCAGGGCTTCATTCCTTTTTATTGTCAAATAATATTATATAGGATAGATGTACTACATATTGTTTTTAGTTGGTAAACATTTGTGTTTCTTTTTCTGATATTTGGCCATTAAATGTACAAGTTTTGTGTAGACATATCTTTTTCATAGATATATACTGGTTTGAGGTGAGGGGGGTCCAACTTCATTATTTTACATGTGGATAATTAATTTTTCCAGAAGAATTTATTCTGGATTATAAACTTGTTTCCATTGATCTATATGTCTCTCTCTTTGCCTGTAACATGCTCTCTTGAGTACTGTCGATTGAGAGTTGGCTTTGAAATCAGGAAGCAACTAGATCTTCTTTAATTTCCTTCCACAATATTTTAGAGTGTGCAACAATATGAGTTTTGAATTTCTTTTGTTAACTTTATTTGTATTTTATTCTTCTTGATTGTATTGTAAATGGAATTGTTTTCTGAATTTCATTTTGGAGTGGTCATTGCAAATGAAGTTGATTTCTATATATTGATCTTGTATCCTGAAAACTTGCTTAATTTGTGTTTTGATCTAATAGTGGCAGTCTTTAGATTTTCTCTATGTAAGATCATGTCATTTGACAATAGAGATAGTTTTATTTCTTCCTTTTAAATTAGGAATCATTTTACTTCTCATTCTTTTCTAATGTCTTAGGAAGGACCTACATAACACATTGAACAGAAGTGGAGAGTGGCTTTCCTTATCTTTTATTTTTTCTTATCTAAGAAAGGAAAATATTTAAATCTTTCACCATTAAGTATGATGTTGGCAAGAGTTTTTGGTAGATGCTTTCTTTCATTTGAGGAAGTTCACTTCTATTCCTAGTTTACTGAGTATTCTAATCAGGAAAGATGCTGGAGTTCATAAACTAACAGTAAATTTGTTTGCATTTATTGAGATGATCATGCAGTTTTGGCTTTTATGCTATTGTATGTGGTATTATATTAATTGATTTTTCAGATATTACAACTACTTTTCATTCCTGGGATTAATTCTACTTTTTTTGTGTGTGTATAATTCTTTTTATATGGTTAAGGATTTTGTTTGTTAGCATTTTGTTGTACATTCATAAGGAATATTGGTTTGTAGTTTTCTTGTGATGTCATTGTTTGGTCTTAGTATCATGTTTTGTTGAATGTGTTTTCTCCTCTTGTATTTTTTGCAGAATTTTTAAAAAGAATATTAAGGAACACCTGGGTGGCTCTGTGGTTGAGCATCCGCCTTCTGCTCAGGGCATGATTCCAGTCCTGGGAATGAATGGGTCCCACACTAGGCTCCCCACAGGGACCCTGCTTCTCCCTCTGCCTACGTCTCTGCATCTCTCTCTGCGTCTCTCGTGAATACATAAAATCTTAAAAAATAAAAAGTATTACTTTTTCTTTTAATTCTTGGTAGAAACATTCAGTGAATCCATCTGGCCCTGGACTTTTCCTTGTGGTAGTTTTTTTTTTTTTTTTTACTAATTCAATCTCTCTTTTTGTTGTTGTTATAGGTCTATACAGATTTTCTCTTTCTACTTGAGTTCATTTCATAGTTCTTGTCTTTCTAGTGATTTGTCCATTTCACCTAGGTACCTCATTTGTTGGCATACAATTTATGTTAATATTCTCTTATCCTTTTTATTTGCCTAAGGTTGGTAGTAATATCTCCAATCTCATTTCTTATTTTAGAAATGTGAGACTTCTCTTTTTTTGGGAGTCCTTCTAGCTAACGGTTTTTTAATTTTGTTGATATTTTGAAAAAAACAAATTTTGGTTCAGTTATTTTGCTTTATTGTTATTCTCTATTTTTTGGTATCTCAGCTCTAATCTTTGTTATTTTCTTTCTTCTACTAGCTTTGGGTTTTGTTTGCTCTTTTTTCCCTTAGTTTCTATGTTTTTAAAATTTGTTTTCCAGTTTTACTGCAATATATTGGCATATAACACTATAAGGTATAACTTAATAATTTGGCATATGTATATATTGTGAATTGATCACTGTAAGTTTAGTTAACATCATCACCTCATATAGGTATAGTTTTTTTCTTGTAATGGGAACTTTTAAGATCTACTCTCTTAACAGCTTTTAAATATACAATAATACAATATCATTAATTATAGTCCATATGCTGTACATTACATCCACAGGTCTTACTTATGTTATAAATAAGTTTATACTTTTTGACCACCTTTACCCATTTCCCCCAAATTCCAGCTCTGGCAACCACCAATCTGTTCTCCATTGTTATGAGCTCAGCTTTTTTGATTTCACATGTAAATGAGATCACATAGTATTTGTCTTCTCTGATTTATTTCAGTATCATGCCCTTGAAGTCCATTCATGTTGTCAAAAATGGCAGAATTTTTTTCTTTCTTATGACTGAATAATATTCACACACACACACACACTTATTGAAGAGAGTGCCCATTCCTCACTGCATATTTTTGCCTCTTTTGTCTTAAGTTAATTGACCATATATGTGCGAGTTTATTTCTAGGCCCTCTATTCTCTTCCATTGATCGATGTTTTTATGCCCATATTGTACTGTTTTGGTCCCTATAGCTTTGTAATGTGATTTCAAATCAGGGAGTGTGATGCCTCTAGCTTTGTAGTTGTTTTTCAAGATTGTTTTCACTATTTGGGGTCTTTTGTGGTTTCATACAAATTTTAGGATTGTTTGTTCTATTTCTGTGAAAAATACTATTTTTTTAAGGATTGCATTGAATCTCCAGATTGCTTTGGGTAGTGTGGACATTTTAACAATGTTGGTTTTCCCAATACATGAGCATAAACTATATTTCCAATTGAGTCTTCTTCAATTTCTTTCATCAGTCTCTCTCTTTAGTTTTCAATTTATAGATCTCTCAACTCCCTAGTTAAATGTATTTGAGTATTTTACTCTTTTTCTAAAAAAATATTTTTATTTATTTATTTCAGAGAGAGAGAGAGAGAGAGTGAGTGTTAAACAAGGGAAGCAACGGGGATAAGCAGACTCCACACTGATGGAAGAGCCTGACACAGGGCTTGATCTCACAACCCTGAGATCATGACCTGAGCCAAAATCAAGATTCAGATGCTTTACTGACTGAGCCACCCAGGCACCCCAGTATTTTATTCTTTTTGATGTAGTTATAGATGGGATTGCTTTCTTAATTTCTCTCTCTCTCTTTCTCTTTTTTTTTTTTTTTTTTTTGCAGTTTTATGGCTTTACTAACACAAGTACAACATGCACATAAACTGTGTATTCACTTCCTTTGACTGTGTATCCTGGCATTGGGATTGGGGACTGATGGCCAGGTGGGCTGCTCTTTCCATGATTTTGTGGTTCTTGGAGGAGACATTGTGAGCAATCTCTGCACAGTAAGATTTGTTGTATATCAGCAGCACTGCAAGCTCCTTCATGACTAGGAACTTCTGGAAGTCACGGGCAGTAGTGCTTTGTTGTTGCTCCCATAACTAGTGTTGGTCATCAAGATCTGGCACTTGAATCTTCTATGCACCCTATTATCAGTGCCCCCGTGTTTCTGCCAGTTGTGCTTCATTTTGACATACCGGTCTGACTGGTGCTGGATGAATGTCTTTGTCCTCTTTTCAATGACCTTAGATCGGTCCTCTTTTTAATGATCTTGGGCTTCACCAGAGGTATGAGGGCAGCCATGATCTTGAGTAAGAGCTGGCTACTACCTTCTCCAGCAATGCTTACAAAAAGTGCTTAACTTCTCCATCTGATAGTTGATGTTAGTGTATAGAAATGCAACTGATTTTTGCATATTGATTTTGTATACTACAACTTTACTGACTTCCTTTATTCTAGTGGTTGTTTGTTTTGGTTTATGCAACTTTATTGAAGAGCAATAAATCAATTACTAGCAGAGCTACTAGTTGATCACTCATCCATCAAAAACTTATATCATTTATTCAGTGCTATATTAAACAGTATATTGGAAGATAGATTAATTAATAGCTCCAAGCCTCCTAACAATTTAAATGAGAATTACAAAATGTTTGAGCCCTATTTTGGAATGCAAAGAGTGTTTGATTTCCAATTTCCATTCTCTGTAGAACAAGACAGGTCATTCTTTCATTGACATACATAAAATATATCACATTTTCTGTTCTACTGATGCTATAAATACAATACCAATTCTCTAGCCACATCAGTTATGAGCATAAAGTATATCATGTTAACCTCAAATCTCTAACAATGGAAGGCTTAAAAAAGTTTGGGTGCCAGAATAATGCTGCTTCCTTTG
This sequence comes from Canis lupus dingo, assembly GCF_003254725.2. NCBI lineage: Eukaryota > Metazoa > Chordata > Mammalia > Carnivora > Canidae > Canis > Canis lupus. The sequence goes on from NC_064255.1 coordinate 59,343,820, forward strand.
ATGTGAAAACTAAGCATTCATCTCCCCCCCCCCCCCCCCCCCCGCCCAGATGATTTCTTCAGCACGTTAGAACAGTGAGGAATGGTTTTAGTCTCATAACCAAGTTAAAGTAAAGACTTTGGCCACATAGTAAATATGCTCTATTTTTAAAAAAAAAATTCTGAATCTTGGGCAACTGTTCTTCATTTTCTAAAAGCAGTTATTGTCTAAAGCTGGAAGAACTTAAGTTTTCTCAGATGAGCATGTGAATGAATGGAGGGAGGTAAACACAAAATAAAATTTAAAAAGATGAGGTCTGATAAGGGAGCAGCTGGATAAGAAAATAAAAAAAGGAACAGTAACTTAAAGTTTATTCCAGCTATAATGCAGGTTATTCTGACTTTAAGGTAGCATGACATGGCATACTTCTGAGTCCACTCCTCAGATATTCTGTTGTACTTATCTCTGTTTTATAGATCCATGCAATTTCTGGTACTACAGGGTCATCTGGGTTTGGATCACATAGCAGTGAACAAATGGATAAAAGAACGTGAGAAACAGTTAAAGCAGGAGACCACTGTGATCTTAGAATATTGAGACAAATGCTACCATTATTGTTAATACCTGATGAATAAATTCTTGTAAATACAACCATTGGTGTTTGAAGGGGTAATCTATGGGAAAAGGAATTGTCAAAAAGAATACACTGCCTTGATATGGGCTGTCATTAGGTTCCATAATTGTTACTTGCCAATGAAACATATAATCCCCAACTGGATCTGCAGAACATTCTGATGGTGGATCATGGGCCAAATCACTAAATTCCTTACTAATCCATTTCAGTGCCATAGTCTGTGCTTTTCATCTGGCTCCTCAGATGTATCCTCGGTGTATACTCAAAGGTGTATACTCAAAGGTCCGGCCAAAACTCTTGATTGTCCGGGCAGCAGGGAAGGATCGCCATTTCATCTCACACTGGCTCTGCCAGACACAGAGGCCTGGTCCTAACTCAGGCTGCAGCCTCAGTCTCCTCCCTGTGGGGAAGCTGGGGTCTCCCCATAAGGGTTCATTCTCATGACACAGTCCTAGTAATTGGTTTTTGTTTTTTCGTGGAGTCTTTATAGTTTTCTATATATAATATTATGTCACCTGCAAATTGAGACAGTCTTAATCCTTCCTTTCCAATTTGGCTGATTTTATTTTTTCTTGCCTGATGCTCTGGGAAGGATTGCCAGCCAGTATTGTGTTAAATAAAAGTGGCAAGAATGGATATCCTTGTCTTACTCCTGATCTTAGAGGGAAAGCTTTCAGCTTTTTACCTTTGGAATGTCATCTTATCTATGAGATTGCCATATATGGCTTTTATTAGGTTGAGGTGTTTTCTCTCTATACCTTCTTTGTTGAGAGTTTATATCATATATGGATGTTGACTTTTTTCAGTTGTTTTTTCTTACATTTATTGAAATGATCATATGACTTTCATCTTTAATTTTGTTGAGGTGGTATATTACATTGGCTGACTTGCAGATGTCGAACCACCTCTGGAATAAACCACACTTAATGATGGTGTGTGATTCTTTTAATACATTATTTTAATTTATTGTTAAATTCAGCTTGCTAATATTCTGTTGAGGATTTTAGCATCTATGCTTATCAGGGATATTGGCCTGTGATTTTCTTTACATGTATGTTCTTGGTCTGGTTTTGGTTTCAGGTTAATGTGGGCCTCATAACATAAGTTTGGAACTGTTTTCTTTTATTTTTTTGGAAGAGTTTGAGAAGGATTGGTATTAATTTTTCTTTAAATGTTTGGTAGAATTTGCCAGTGAAGCTATCTGGTTCTAGACTTTTATTTGTTGGGAGATTTGATTACTGAATCAGCCTTCTTACTGATTGGTCAGTTCAGATTTTCTATTTCTTCATAATTTAGTCTTGGTGGGTTGTGTGTTTCCAGGAATTTTCCCATTTCTTTTAGGTTGTTCAAATTGCTGGCATGTACTTTTTCATGGTAGTCTCTTATGATCTGTCATATTTTTGTGGTATCAGTTATAATGTCTCTTCTTTCATTTCTAATTTTATTCATTTGAGCCCTTTCTCTTTTTTCTTCATAAGTCTAACTCTAGGTTTTACATTTTGTTCATCCTTTCCAAAAAATGGCACTTAGTTTCATTGATCTTTTCTATTGTCTTTTTGGTCTCTATTTCTGCTCTGATCTTTATTATTTCCCTCCCTCTACTAATTTGGGTATAGTTATTCTTTTTCTAATTCGTTGAGGTATAAAATTAAGTTGTTTTTGTTTTGTTTTGTTTTTTTAATTTGGGATCTTTCTTTTTAGGTTTATCCATATGGACTTCCCCCTAGAACTGCTTTTACTGCATCTTCTAAGTTTTCTTACTTTGTGTTTTCATTTGTCTCAAGATATATTTTTTAAAGATTTTATTTATTTTTTCATGAGAGACACAAAGAGAGAGAGAGGCAGAGACACAGGCAGAGGGAGAAGCAGGGTCCTTGCAGGGAACCTGACACGGGACTCGATTCCAGGACCCTGGGATCATGCCCTGAGCCAAAGGCAGACACTCAATCGCTGAGCTACTCAGGCAACCCTGTCTCAAGATATTTTACAATTTCTCTTTAATTTTTTCTTTGACTTGTGGGCTGATTAATGCTGTATTGTTTAATCTCCACGTATTTGTCAATTTTCCAGTTTTCTTTTTTGAATTGATGTCTAGTTTCAGAACTATGTAAGGAAAACACCTCAATCTTCTTCCTGTGTTTCTCTTTTACTCGTATACTACTACCATGCTCACAATACTTTTGGCACTTTTGGCCACCAACTATGCATTTTTTTTTCCTACCACATCAAGCAATTCCCTGTGATACCACCTGGGTGTCCTTGAATTTAACTCGATTCTGGAGGCAACATCAGATCTCACAGATTGAGGGCTCTTGTCTCATGTGCCACTTCAGATGCCAAGTATAAGTAGCACATCTTCTGGCTACCCACAACTTCTGTTCAACTTGGGTACAAATTGGAAGATTCTATGACCTCCTCCCCGTTGGATTTGATTATTTGCTAGAATAGCTAACAAAATTCAGGGAAACACTAAATTACACTTATCAATTTATTAAAGGATATGAACAGCCAAATAAAGATACATAACACAAGGTCTAGGAGGTTTTGGAATATAGCAGATTCTATGTCAGTGAATTTGAGGTGTACCACCTGCAAATACATAGATATGTTCTCTAATCTGAAAGTTCTCTGAACACTGTATTTTGGGAATATTTATGAAGGCTTCCTTGCATGGGCATGATCAATATTTATCTCAATTCTAGCCTTTCCCCTCTCTAAAGAAGTGGAGGGTGAGGTTGAAAATTGTAAGCTTCAATTAAGCTGTGGTTTTTCCAGCGTCCCCTCTCCCCCAGTCATCCAGGAGAATTACCTCATTAGAATAAAAGATGCTTTTACTGCTCTTATCACTTAGGATTTTATAAGGGTTTTAGGAGCTCCATGTCGGGGATTAGGGTCACAGACAAAAGATGCTACTAGTGTACTTATCACTAAGGAATTCATAAAGATTTTAGAAGCTCTTTGTTAGGAACTGGGAGCCAAGATCAATATATGTATTTCTTGTTATTTCACAATACAACGCTTCTTACACTTCTGGCCACCAAATCAGGGAAGTTGCTTGACATGATTTCAATTTTCTTAAATTTATTTAGATATTTTTGTGGCCTAACATATGATGTATTTGAAGAATATCTCAGAGCCAGGTGGTCAAATTTTATGCCTTCTGAGCGGCTGCCACAAAAGCCAGCATGCCAGACATGTGTACATTCTCATTCCAGTGAGACAGTGGTGATCTTGAAAATGGCACCCACTGGACACGAGGGAGGATTAAAGTCTGTTGCTAGATGGTGCTGAATTTGAAACGCAATCCTTGGGCAGCAGTTTTAAAGTAAGCAAATGAGCCTCTTTCAGGAAAAAGGTAGATGGGCATTTCTGTCTGCTGCCTCTGTTGAACCATGAGGGGACTAGCCAGTTAATAAGACCTTGCATGCATGATCAAAGACTGAACATGAGAGTGAAAGCAACCAGATGAACGTTTTTATATTTTTTTAAATATTTTTTAAGTTTTAATTAATTATTTATTTATGAGAGAGAGAGAGAGAGAGAGAGAGAGAGGCAGAGACACAGGAGGAGGGAGAAGCAGGCTCCATTCCAGGAGCCCGACGTGGGACTTGAAACCGGGACTCCAGGATCACGCCCTGGGCCAAAGGCAGGCGTCAAACCACTGAGCCACCCAAGGATCCCCGAGATGAATGTTTTTAAGGTCAAGAAGAGAGAAAAGAGAATTTGGTCTTGAAATCAAAGACTTTCATATAGTTCATTTTTATAATAGGATGCAGGTAGTGGTTGTTATATTTTAATTTCACAAACATTTCACTGAAAAATGAGTAAACTGGAAGAAGGCCATCAACTTGCTATGTTCTTTGGTAAGGAGTGATGCTCAGGCTGGGTACACGATAAAAGCCCAGGAGAATTAGTGGTCACCCAAAACAAAATGGATGGAAAAGTCATTTTATACAATTTTAACTATCTGTAGTTTCTCCAGCAAAGGACGGAACGACAAATTTTGCACCAAAATGAAGTGAAAATATTCTGAGTATTTATTTGCACAGTAACAGTGATATTGTGAATAGCCTACTTAATGTTCTTATATTCATGCCTAATGTTGGAAACACAGGTAAGCTCAGTAATTTTTGGAGGGGGAAGACTTTTCGTTTAGAATAAAAAGTTTCTGTAAATTCCCGTAGAGTTTTATTTTAATTTAATTTTAATTTGCCAGTTTTTCTGTTGGCATGACATATTTCTGACTCTTAAACAGGCAATAAATCCCTTGAGAGCAGATGTTGATCTCAGAAGCTAAGTTGTGAGGAGTTGTTTCTTCACAGGGAGGGGAACTTTGCATCATAACTCCTTGCTGGCAGAAACCGGAGGAGCCCGTCTAGGAGGCAGACCAGCTGGAGGCCTCAGATACGACTACTCCTTTTTTATCTTCTTCCCAGTTTTTGCGACCTTCCGACAACAAAACAGACAACATTGTGTGGTGACAAATATAGCAGTTGCCACACAGGCCAGCAGAAACCCAATCACATCCAAGGAGTGGTACTGGAACCAGGTGAGGTCATGGGAGGCTGGCCGCAGGTGCTTGGCTCCTTGGTGGCGCATGACATACTCGATCCAGAAGACTGCCCGGTCCAGGGGCTTTATAGGCTGATCGTGGTGAATTCCTGATAACTTCATAGCATTCTCTTTGTACCTAAGGGAGAAACGTAAAGATGCCGACATTGAAAGGAAGTTAATTTGCCAAACCAAAGAATTCCCATGAGAGGAATAGTCTTCACGGAATACCCATACATTCAGAATCAGCTAGAATATTATTGTGAAGTGGATGTAATAATGTACCTACTACTAAGATGTTGGTATGGGGTGTCACAAGCTACCCAGAAGCACCCCGTCTGCCCTGATCCTTTTAGTCATCATACATTAGTTTTTATTATTTATGTGTTAGAATATGAAGTGAGCACTCATTTCCTTTTGTCTTTTGTGTAAGAGTTGTTGGTTACTTCTCGCACTGTATGGTATTCCATTGTTTGGCAATACCGCAGGTTATTTCATCATTTAACGGTCAATAGCCATTTGTGTTACTAATCGTTTGGCCATTACTACCAATGCTGCCATAAAAATCTTGTATCTTTTGATTTACATGTTTGTACATGTGTTTGTATATATGTAGAAGTGGAATTGCGGAGAAGAGGTGTATTTATGAGTAGGAGTTCTTTATTGGCTGAGTTATGTAGAAGTATATTGCTGAATTTCCAAAATGTAGAGAGGTTTTAGTTGTCTTTCTTTTTGATGATTCTAAGTGAATCCCAGTAGAGCCGAACAGTGTGCTCTTGATGATTTATATTTTTCAAAATTGCTTTTGGTTTATGGCCCACGTAGGGTTAATTCCAGTATCTATTCCATTCTTGAAAAATGGGTATTCTCTGTTGTTATATATATATATATATATATATATATATATATATATATATATGTCAGATGGGTTGCATTTTTAAATTGTGTCCTTCAAAACACTTAGGTATTTCTCCCTTCCATTATCTTGTTATCGTTTTTCCCTTGTTTTGATCTTATTTTTCTATGTTACTGAGAAAGATGTTTAAAAATTCAATATTATGACTGTAAATTTGAATGTTTGTTCTTTGGCCCCCTTCTACTGCATTTTGATGTTTTTTGTAGTAGGCGTCACTAATTGGTAATTTGTACTGTTTTGAAAGATCAATCTATTCGTCATTATGAAATACTTCTCTTTATTTTTGTTGGTGACTCTAGACTAGTGTGTCTGATATTAGCATGGGTCCAACATCTTTCTGCGGTTACTGCTAGAATAGATCATTTCCTACCTTCTTCGTACTTACAATCTTTTTGCACATTTCTATTTGAACATGTCTTATAACTGGCATATAGTTTAAAAAATGTGTTCTGACAATCTTTGTCTTTAAATTATTTAGTCTGTTTAGATTTAATGTCTTGGCATATTTATATTTTCATCTACTGTCTTAGTCTGTTTTCTTTTCTATTTGGCCAACCTGCCTTATATTTCTTTACCTTTCTCTCTTGTTTTAAGGTATTTTTATTATGCAATTACTCTACCATTTTCTCCCCATAATACATTTTTCAGTATTTCTGATATGTGAATGACAATAAGTACATGAAAAGATGTTTAGTAACTTTGGCTGTAAGAGAAATGAAATGAAGACCACAAGGAGAGACCCACTAGGATGGCTGTAATAAAAAAGATGATACCAAGTATTGAAAATGATGTGGAGAACTTGAATCTCCCATACTTAGCTGGTGGAAATGTAAAATAGTGCAACTTATTTGGACATCAATTTGGCAGCTCCTCATAGAGATAATCTGTGGCCTAGAAGTCTACCCAAAATTCTACTCCTAGATGTCTACCCAAAAGAAGTGAATAATTTTGTTCACGTAATAAATGTGTAGCAATATTTATAATACCAAATTTGTGGAAATAACCCAAATGTTCACGAACTGATACATGGATAGATTGTAGCATATCCATACCATAGGATACTTATCATTCAGCAAAACAAAACTACCACACAAATGAAACACAAAAACATGCCAAATGAAAGAAGCCACATGCAAAAGCCCATAAGTGGTATGATCCCACTTGTATGAAACACCCAGAACACAGCAATTTGTAGAGACAGAAGTAAATTGATGTTTACTTGAGGCAAGAGTAATGGGCAAAAACTCCTAAGTCAGTCGTATGTGATTTCTTCTGGGCTAATGAAAATGTCCCAAACTTAGATTATGGTGATGGTTTCATAATTCCATAATACACTACACGTATTTGAGTTTTATACTTTTAGTTTTATGGTACACAAATTACATATTATAAAATATATTAACAATGAGAACCAAAATCAATGTTTGAGCAAAAAGAGATTTATAGCTTTGGAAATTTTGGTACTGAATTGAGTCACTTTACATGACTTCAAGTTCTTCATTCTTTCATTCTATGGTTTCTATCATAGGAACTTTGAAATGTTCTTACAGTTACTCTATAATAGTTTGCATTTGTGTATGTAGAAAAATGTTGCAGTAATTGGTTGCCCATTAAGTCAAAGGGATTTAAATGCAACTGTGAAATAAATGTCTGGTTGAAAATAAAAGTAGATTTAAGATCCGTTCTATCACTTGGCTTCTTTCCAAATTAGCCTCTTAAGAATGGGAGGAAACTCACAGCCACCGTTGACTGAAGAATCTATCGATAAATTCCATCTATTGAAAAAAAAGTAATACTCACGAAGGGTCATTAATGACCGTCCTCAATGCATCGAGCAAGTCTGCACTAGACATTGTGCTCAAGTCCAGTCTGATAGCTGCTCCCTTAGCTTTCATGTGAACAATGTTATCAGCTTGATCGGCAAACAAAGGAATGCCCACCATGGGGATCCCGTGGTAGATCGCCTCATAGATGCCGTTGGTTCCACCATGGGTTATAAAGGCTTTGGTTTTCGGATGACCTAGGATTGGATGAATCTCAGCACATTATTAACTGTAAGTCTTAGAAATCAAATGAGAATTGGGCAACATAAGACATATGTTATTATATAAACATGAAACAGCATTCAAATGTCTTTTGGCTCTCAGCGCAAGAAGCACATAAATGTGCTGGAGAGGTAAATGAAGATTGGTGTGGTGCTTGTAACTTGAAAAATGAATACAAGATTGCTGGACAGACAAATTGAACGATAACATTCTGGTTATCACCAAAAAAAGGGAAAGGGTGCAAAAAAAGGAAAGGCAGGTGGCATGTTAGAACATATTCTCTTAAAGGCACAGTAAAGTCACTGAGTTTCACATGTAGGGTGTCAAGGCAGCAGGAAGTGTGATGCTGGTGGCTCAAATCAGGGGAAGGAAAGATAGCACTGTATCATGAAATGTGTTGTGACTTCATGGAAAAGATTATGGTATTTTTCTAGAGAAAATGTAGGGTCACTGGTAATAAAAGAGAGGCTATTATTTTTCATTGGCACTGAATACCCATGCAGAAGGAGAAAGGATAGGAATAAGGTGGGAAAATTCGGAGACAGAGCGATGTTCTAGGTAGTTAGTAACAAATTATGTGGGAGAAGTAATTACAGCTGAAATACAGATACTTTGATTCTGGCCCTAAGGAATGGGACTGTGTATAACAACATGCCAACTGTTGTAGCTTATCTTTTTCCCTCTAGGTCTGCAAAATAAATTTAAGAAAGTTAAGTTTTAGTTTTGAGTTTTTGAGTAGTAAATGCTCAGTTAGATTGCTTTTTGGTGAACTGTTATCATTTTGTTTAGAGTTCCTTTCAGTTCAATATTTTCCAGATTCTTACCAAGAAGGTCATTCTGGGGAAGCCACTTATACAGCCGAGTATTTGGCCCTAAGGTGTCTGGTTTCTTGCCATCAAATCTCCATAGAACCTTAGAAAGAAAATACCTTATTTCATGAGTTGAACTTTGAAGTTATAGGTTGTGAACATTTTAAAGAAATTAAGAGATGATCGTTAGACTCCTTTCATTGACTGATAAATAACAAGGCAAAAGATATTAAAAATGAGACTACTAAAACCCTAGTATAGTAAGAATACCCCCATCTTGTTACTTATTTTTATATTCAAGCAAATATGAATGTAATCATAATATTTCACTCATGAAGATTAGATGAGATTATCAAGGACAAAACAAGCATTTAAGAAATTTTTAGGCAGTTACTATAATTCTAGTGCAAACGAATAGGAAATTACTAAGATCCACACCTTTGTCTGTTATCATTGCTTTCATCTTCCAATGTAATACCAACCTATTTACATCTTTTTAAGTGATACAGAAGGACGTTCCCTTATATCCACATGTTCATAGCCACTTGTTCCATAAGTTCTTTTATTTGAGTTTTACATGTTTTGATACACAAAAAAGCTAAATGTGCAATCTGCTGCTTGTGAGAAACAAGTAATTATGCTTATTAGTAATTCATTAATATCAATAATTTCTCCTTAGTACGTTTAACTTCTTCCACATTACTAATGATTAGGCACTACTTCCAAGAAAAAGGTAATTTTTTTACATGAATGCAGAATATTATTAGTATTTCTTGGTTTGGCAGTTCTTTACATGTGGGAAGAAAAGCCTGTTGGCACTTCAGAAATAACAGTGTACATGTCAAAAAAACTCCAAAAGTGTAGTGGTGCTAAGTTTTATTGAACTGGTTGTTGACATTTCAGTGATGCACTACAAAGCACTGACAGCATTGATTGATATGAAATCTATGCCCAAGCAATTTCCATTGCCAGTACTAAATAGATTCTGATTTTAGAATTTCCCAGCAATCCTCATAACTGGATTATAGTTTACATTGGGTAGCATATATTTGCTATATGCATGTTAAAGTAACTTGCGATGGTAAGCAAAAATTAGCATAAGGAGAAACTATTACAGTGACCAAAAAGTAGTTCACAAATACCCAAATATGCCAGGTGCATTCTATGTATTGGAAAAGAATTTACTACTGTAGTTTATGTAGAAAGAGGCATATGAAACTTTCCCATGCTAGGCTTTCTTTCCGGTTGACTCCTTAATATGTTTCTTTTTCCTTCCTTAATTGGGAGCAGTTATTATTCTGATAAGTTAGAGTCCTTTGGAACCAGATATTAATAAGCACTTGGTCACCTTGAGGAGTGGACCCATCTTCTCCCTTTTCATTGATCTTACTCTTTCACTCGTAATAGGGCCCATTCCATCAGTCATGTCAATTTTTCTCTTTCTCTAAGTCATCTTGGCTGGAGGAAAGCCTAGACATACTTTGGTGAGCCCTGGGCATTGTTTTTCTGAACAGCACACTGAGGAGGATTACCTCAAAATTTAGGGGAAGGAAGAGAAACCTGGATTATCTGATAAGGGTAAACTGCAGGGTGCTTTTCAGACTTTTATCAGTTCCTCTTTAACATAACTGTTGAAATTTAACTCCTTTCTGAGAACAGCTATGAGGTAGGCAGTGCCCTTGGAAATCTTGAAAGGAATGCACATCTTGTAAGGAAAAGGAAAGAATGACAGACAGAATTTGGTGATTGCTATTCCTGCCCAGGACACATTACAATACCAAGCTTTACTCTGCACGTCCTAAATATATTTCTTTCCAATCTCAATGTTAATGCCAAAGTTATTGTCAAAACAACTTCTGTAGTACTTAGCATCTGCCATTTATATTTTCCTCATGTTTGAGGTAAATTGGAGCTATCATAATGATGTTCATATCATGAAGGAAAGGGTAATCTGGCCCTTTACAGAGTTTAACAGCCTCATTAAGTAGTTGTATACAATTAAGATACTCTATCTAACCTTTTGTGGAATCTGGGCAAGGGCTGATGCGATCACATTGGCTCTTTCCTCTGGCATGTTATTGATCATTGACCCTAGAGAAAACACCACAATACCGTTTTCTCCAGAGCTCTGGACAAACTCTTCCATTTCCTGTGAAGAAAAAATTTGCTCCATCACAAAAGAGAAATAGCATAGCAAACACTATTGAAAGAATTTCTATGAGGTTGCGTGGGAGGCTCAGTCGTTTCAGCATCCGACTCTTGATTTGGGCTCAGGTTATGATTGCAGGATTGTGAGATTGAGCCCTGGGTCTAGCTCTCTGCCCAGAGGGGACTTTCCTGGGTGTTCTCTCTCTCCTTCTGCTCCCTTCCCCCACCCAATGTGCAGTCTCTCTCTCTCTCATAAATAAATAAATAAATAAATAAATAAATAAATAAATCTTTAAAAATTTTTCTTCAATTAAAGATAGATATCAAATATCATCAAGAATTATTAGAGTAATGCCTATATTGATTCTTATTGTGATAAACTACACATAAAAATTATCATTTTAAGTATATCTGAGTATGCAGTTCAATAGTGTGTATATTTTATACTGTTGGTCAACTAATCACCAGAACTTTTTCACCTTGTTAAACTGGATCTCAGTACCCATTATATAACAATTACCAATTCCCTCATAGACCATCTTTATTTATTTATTTATTTATTTATTTATTTATTTATTTATTTTAAAAGATTTTATCTTTTTATTCATGAGAAACAGAGATAGAGAGGCAGAGACACAGGCAGAGGGAGAAGCAGGCTCCATGCAGGGAGTCCGATTTGGGACTCGATCCCGGGTCTCCAGGATCATGTCCTCGGCCAAAGGCAGGTGCTAAATCGCTGAGCCACCCACTGATCTCCCCTCCTTGACCATCTTTATCAACCATCATTATACTTTGTATTTCTGTGAATTTGAGTGATCTGGATACCTTATATCAGGGAATCATACAGTATTTGTCTCTTAATGATCGCCCACTTTCACTTTGCATAATATCCCAAAGCTTTGCCACTTTGGAGTAGGTGTTAGAATTTTCTTCTATTTTAGGCCGAATATTCCGTTGTGTGTAAATACATTTTGTTTATGGATTTATCTGTTGATGGACACTTGTGTTAGACTGAATAGAACTTTTGCTAGTTTTACATCAGGATTTAGACCTTGAGAAAGTTACCATATACACCTAAATATTTTGCAATCAAAATCGATATTAGGTTAACCATTGAATAAGATCTTAATTTCAGGGTAATCAGACCCTTTGCAGAGTTTAACAGACTCATTAGTAGTTATATATGATTAAGGTTATTTATCTAACCTTTTGTGGAATCTGGGCAAGGGTAGATGTAATCACAATGGCTCATTCCTCTAGTAGACATCCAGCATGATGAAGAGACCATCAAGTAACTCAGTAAGGGATGCTTATTTTTCAATTATGTCTTGAAGGTTCAATATCAACCTAAAACTTATTACATCATTGCTTTTTTCATGAAGATTTTCACCTTATATGCTAAGAGTGTACTTTTGCAATATTATACTATGGATTTTTTCAGATATAAGTGGTAGGAGTTATTTGGTCTTTATTAAATATGCAGAATTCATGGTCCTCATTAAATACACATTGTAGCTTTCATGAAGATTATCACCTTATATGCTAAGAGTGTACTTTTGCAATATTATACTATGGATTTTTTCAGATATAAGTGGTAGAAGTTATTTGGTCTTTATTAAATATGCAGAATTCATGGTCCTCATTAAATACACATTGTAGCTTTCATGAAGATTATCACCTTATATGCTAAGAGTGTACTTTTGCAATTTTATACTATGGATTTTTTCAGATATAAGTGGTAGAAGTTATTTGGTCTTTATTAAATATGCAGAATTCATGGTCCTCATTATATACACAGTGTAGCTTTCTCTGTGCTCAGGTTTACTGAGATTTTGTCTGGCCTTGGTGTGTGGCAGAAAACATATGTTCTCATATATTAATTAAACCTGTTAATGCTCTAAGTCGTCAAACCTTGGAATCTCAAATGAGGAATTGTGTAAAGTTGGAATGACAGCAAGGAAACATTAGATTTGCCTGCAGATATTGTTGGGGCACACACCATTGTTGAGGAATGATCTTTTTAAGCTACAAAAATGGCCCAGAGGAAACAAAGCAAAAGAAACAGGAATCAGGTACCGTAGGCAGGGATTTGGCGGGTTTGCAGTGGAGGCCTCCAACAAAGTCAAAATGGGGTAGGCGTGGGCGAGGATATTCAAAATCCCAGTAGGTTCGAATGAGCCATATATCAGCTTTCCTCATTAACTCATATAGTGTAGTGGGTCTTCCTGAAGGGGAAAAACAAACAGATCACATCAATAAGAGAAAGGATGGGTATCCCTGGGTGGCTCAGCAGTATGGCGCCTCCCTTTGGCTCAGGGCGTGATCCTGGAGTCCCGAGATCGATTCCTGCCTCGGGCTCCTGGCATGGATCCTGCTTCTCCCTCTGCCTGTGTCTCTGCCTCTCTCTCTCTTTCTGTGTCTATCATCAATCAATCAATCAATCAATCTTTAGAAAGCTAAAAAAAAATAAGAGAAAGGATAAAAAGTATATGATCATTTCCACATATGCAGAAAAGGCATTTGACAAAGTAGAACAGCCATTGAAGATAAAATCCCTCAGCAACATTGGTTTCGAGGGAACATACCTCAACAAAATAAAGGCTAAAATGGAAAACCCACAGTGAACATCATACTCAATGGGAAACAACTGAGAGCTTCTCCTCTAAGGTCAGGCAGAAGACAAGGATGTCCACCCTTACCACTTTTATTCAACATAGGACTAGAAGTCCTGGCTACAGCAATGAGACAATGAAAAGAAATAAAACCATCCAAACTGGTCAGGAAGAAATAAAACTGTCACTATTTGCAGTTGACATGATACTCTGTATAGAAAACCCTGAGGACTTAAGCAGAAAAGTCCTAGAACTGATAAACTAATTCAGTAAAGTCACAGGATACAAATCAGTGTACAGAAATCTGTTATATTTCTATGTACTAATAAATGCAGCAGAAGAGAGACATTAAGAAAACTATCCTGTTTCCCATTGCACCAAAAATAATAAAACTTAACCAAAGAGGTGAAAGACCTGTACTCTGAAAACTATAAAATACTGATGAAAGAAATTGAGGATAAAAGGCATTCCATGCACAAAACTTGGAAGAATAGTATTGAACTGTTTATAATACCCAAGGCAAACTTTAGATTTAGTGTGATCCCTATCAAAATACCAACAGCATTTTTCACAGAACTGGAGCAAACGATCTTAAGATTTGTTGGAACGACAAAAGATTTCAAATGACCAGAGCTATCTTGAAAAAGAAAAACAACCAAACTGGACGTATCACAATACAAGAGCTCAAGTCATGCTACAAAGTTATAATGATCAAAACAGTATGATCGTGACACAAAAATAGACACATAGATCAATGGAAGAGCATAGAAAACCCAGAAATGAACCCACAATTATATGGGCAATTAATCTTTGACAAAGCAGGAAAGAATATCCAATGGGAAAATGACAGTTTCTTGGTGTCGGGAATATTGGACAGCAACATGGAAAAGAATGAAACTGGACCACATTTTTTTTTAGTCTTCTTTTATTTTTTTTATCCTTTTTTTAAAATTTTTATTTATTTATGATAGTCACAGAGAGAGAGAGAGGCAAAGACATAGGCAGTGGGAGAAGCAGGCTCCATGCACTGGAAGCCCGACGTGGGATTTGATCCCGGGTCTCCAGGATCGTGCCCTGGGCCGAAGGCAGGCACCAAACCACTGCGCTACTCAGGGATCCCTTTTTTATTCTATTTTTATTTTTAGTATTTTATTTTATTTTATTTTATTTTATTTTATTTTATTTTATTTTATTTTATTTTATTTTTTTTATTCATGAGAGACAGAGAGAGAGAGAGGCAGAGACACAGGCAGAGGGAGAAGCGGGCTCCATGCAGGGAGTCCAAGGTGGGAGGGTCTCCAGGATCATGCCCTGGGCTGAAGGAGGTGCTTAACCGCTGAGCCACCCGGGGTGACTTGACCACTTTCTTATAGTATACACAAAAATAAATTCAAGGTGGAATGAAAGACCTAAGCGTGAGACAGGAAAACCATCAAAATCCAGGAGAAGAAAACACGCAGTGACCTCTTTGACCTCAGCAAGAGCAATTTCTTACTAGATATATTGATGGTAGTAAGGAAACAAAAACAAAAATGAACTATTGGCACTTCATCAAGATAAAAATCTTCTGTACAGCCAAGGAAATAATCAGCAAACCTGACAGGCAACCTACAGAATGGGAGAAGGTATTTGCAAATGACATTTTCAGTAAAGAGATGGTATCCAACATCTATAAGGAGCTTATCAAACTCAACAACGACACCCAGGGAACAAATAACACATTTAAAAAATGGGCAGGAGACATGCATAGGCATTTTTTTAAAAGATTTTAGTAACTTATTCATAAGAGACACAGAGAGAGCGAGCGAGGCAGAAACACAGGCAGAGGGAGAAGCAGGCTCCATGCAGGGAGCCTGAGGTGGGACTCGATCCTGGGTCTCCAGGATCACACCCTGGCTGAAGGCAGCGCTAAACTGCTGAGCCACCCGGGCTGCCCATATGTCAAATTTAATGAACCAACCAAACAAGCAAAATACAAAAAGAGAGAGAGAAACCAAGAAATAGATTTTAACTGTAGGGAAAAAAACTGATGGTTATCAGAGGGGAGGGGAATGTGGGGGATGGGTAACATAGGTGATGGGGATTAAGAAGTGAACTCATGATGAGCACTGAGTGATGTATGGAAGTGTTGAATCACTATATTGTACACCTGAAAGCAATATAACACTCTGTTAACTATCCTGGAATGAAAATTAAAACGTGGTAGAAAACTAAGAGTAAATAAAGAAGCAAAAAAACTCATAACAAGCAACTTCTACTACAAGCAAGTAGAAGAAATGAGAATAATGGAATGTGAATTTACTATGGAATCTTCTGAAAGGAGTTTTGACTAGTTAGAAAAAAGGGTTAAAAGTATTTGTAGTTTGCTAACAGACACATATATGATACAAACATGTATTGATGCAAATATATACATTTGCATATATATATTGATCATATGCAAATATGAGAGACAAAGTGTTAAGACTCATTTCTCACATCACAGTAGTACGTTCAAAACCAAACAATTTGTTAATCTAAGCCACTATGAAAATAAACCATGCATTTATTTATTCTTGAATTCTGCAAAAGCAACAGATGCAAATGTATACTATTGAGCCCCCCCATCAATTAACCAATGGAAACACCTTTCCCGCGTGTACTCAGTGTAATTTCTACAATTTAGCAAGTTATTCCCTTGATCCTAGATTTTCCAAGAAAACTGTGAGTTTTGGGAGGTATGGCTTGTACCGACCATTGTAATTAGTTAATATTTGGAGCTTAACAATATTTATGTAATAAATAATATTTGCAAGTCACAGCTGGAATATTTTCCACAAGTATGGAAATAGAACGTGCACTCTTAATGGTGGCACATTACGTCTTTAGGGCAGTAACATAGTTTTTTTTTTTTTAATGTGAACTATTAACGTGTATGTGCACCCCTCAATAAGATTTAGACTCTAAATCACTCTAAATCTAATCACCATTTAGACCCGGTGGCGCAGCGGTTTAGCGCCACCTTCTGTCCAGGGTGTGATCCTGGAGACCCGGATCCAGTCCCACATCAGGCTCCCTGCATGGAGCCTGCTTCTCCCTCTGCCTGTGTCTCTGCCTCTCTCTCTCTGTCTGTGTGTCTCTCATAAATAAATAAATAAATAAATAAATAAATAAATAAATAAATAAATAAATATCTTTAAAAAAATTTTAAAAACCCAGGATTTATAAGCCCTGGTGAAAGAATATGTAATCATTAGAAACTTCATACTATAGATTCCTGAGTCTAACGTAGCCATTGTATCTCATAGCCTTCTAATTGGCTGTGGTGAAGGAATTATGAAGGAGGTATTCACAGTCATAAAACATTATTAAACCTAAGCCACTGTCAAATTAAACATGCATTTGTTTATTCTGAAATGCTGCGAAAGTGACAGATGCAAATGTAAACAATTTTTTGAGGTCCCCTGTCAATTAACCAATGGAAACACTTTTCCCTAGAATACTCAGTCTAATTTCTACAACTCAGCAAGTTATTCCCTTGATCCTAAAATTTCTTTCAGGTAATATGTAAACACTTTAGTTCTTTTTTAAAAAAAGATTTTATTTATTCATGAGAGACAGAGAGCGAGGCAGAGACACAGGCTTAGCGTGAAGCAGGCTCCATGCAGGGAGCCTGATGTGGGACTCTGTCCCGGGACCCTGGGATCACACCCTGAGCCAAAGGCAGACACTTAACCGCTGAGCCACCAGGCATCCCAACACTTTAATTCTTAACTAAGGAAACTGAGCAAACAAGTGGGAATAATATCCTCAACACTATAGACAGTTGTACTAGAAATATATGACTCCTCAGTTGACATGTCTGCTTTCATCAAGATAGTGAAATTTCTAATGCCATTTTTTTAAGATGGAAAAAGTAGAATAAAATGGATATATAGAAAATAAGTATAGTAGAGAAGAATTTAAAGCAGCGAAACTACTCTAATAGTGGTAGATGCATATCATTATAAATTTTTAAAACTCATAAAATGTACCAAGCTGAGAGTAAACTCTTATGTAAACTATGAACTTTGGATGATAATAATGTGTCAGTGTAGGTTCATGAGTTGCAACAAATGTACCACTTTGATGGGGGATGTTGATAATGGAGAAACTTATGCCTGTGGGGGGGTGAGGGTTATATAGGAAATCGTGATTCAAAATGCTGTGACTTAAAATTCTTCTAAAAAAGTAAAGCATAGCATAAGTAATATTTTCAGTGTGTATTTCATAAACAAGGAAGGATAAAATACTTTACTGAGAAAAAATTAAAAAGCAAACCACAGAAACCCCTTTTTAAAGCTATTACAAACAAACACATGGAATGGATATGTCATTGGTTCAAGAATTCCTCAGTGCTCTAATGTCAGTTATTGACTCCCTAGAGTGTGATGTACCCATAATGGACAGTGGGATTCTAACTGGCCCTGTCATATAAGTCTTTGCATGTGTTTGTGAGATTGAGAGATCATTTTATACTTTCGTGTCATCATTTTACTTCTAAAAGACAAATTTCCTCCCTCTTAGTACTTCTACAAACTCTCCTCCCCAGCACTAGGAGAGTTAGGACTTCATGTTACTAATGAAAAGCATGACTTACCTAGTACTTCGCTGTAAAACTGATCCCAACTCTTCTCATTTATTGTTTGGAACCAAAAGTCAAAATAAAGTACATATATCATATTTTTTACTCTCTCCATGAATGTCATTTGATCAGTTAATTCTGATAGAATAACAGGTACGTAGGATGGAGGGAGAGGAAGTCCTCCACTGTGTTTCTCAAATGCGTAGCCTGGAGAGAAACGGAGACTGTACACTAAAGGTATTTTAAGGAGCTCAGCCAGCAGCTCACCGCAGGGTCCGACAGCGTCTGCAAGAATGACATCGAACTTTGATTCTTGTAGTTTTGTCATGAGTTTCTTGTTCAAAACTACATCTTTACAGAGCTTCTGAGCACATTCATAAAATTCCCAAAAAATTTCTTGCATTACTGAAAAATATGTCCAAAATGAATCTTTTGGCATATCATATATCCAAATGTTGAGCAGTTTTATGAACAAAGCCTCAAAATCACCTCTAGATAAATGTGCAGAATAAATCTCAAATTTAATAGCAGATAATTTGTTCGGATCAACAAGAATGGAAGCTGACGATGTCAGAACAGTCACTTCATGACCCCTCTGGACAAGTTCATCCAGGATTGTCTTTACATTGATCCAGTGGCTGTATTCCGTGGGCCACACCAGCACCTTTCCGCAACTCCCAGAGCTAAAGTAACAGCTCAGCTGTAGCCCCAGAAGCACTGAAATCCATTTCATAGACATCCTGGTGGGATGCGCTGCTTCTTCTGAAATCCCTGCCTTCTTCTGCCATTGCTTGCACTTATATCCGAGGAGCATCAATCAGGAAGTTAAACTATAACTCCTACCTTTCAAAGTAAATACATTATATGAACTGTCCGAGCATTTGGATGGCAAGTGGAAAAAGCCAAAGTAGACGACTTTGTTTGTATGCAAATGTGTGTAATGTCTGTTTGATGATTTTAGTCCTATCATCTAGCTAAGAGTCAATGTGCAAGTCATGTGTCTTACGTAATATATTTTGGAAGAGTGTCGAGGACGCTGCTGCGAGGTGACTGCAGTCCTCTTGACACAAGAATGAAAGTTATTATACAGGAAAATTATCTTTCTGGTTATGATGACCCGAGAGATGTTTTTGTTTTGTTCATAAAAATTTGGTTGACATGTACTTCCATACCGTACAAGTGCCAGATTTAAAGTGTACAGTTCAGGGGTTCATAGTATATTCACAGAATTGTGCAACCGCTCCGGTGATCAATTTTAGAGCACTTTCATCACCCCAAATGGAAACCTTCACTCTGTAATGGAACTCTTCATTTTCTGCATTTCCCAGCCTTAGTCAGCATTTTGTCTGCTTTTTTTGTCATATATATTCCTGTTTTGAGCATTTCGTATAAATGAAGTGTCTTTTGTGACTGGTTATTTTAATTAGCATACTATTTTATTTAAAAAATTTTTTTGACTTTATTGAGAGATCCTTGATATAACATTGTGCAGTGGTCAGGTGTACAACATGATGACTTGATTCGCTTTATATATTGTGACGAGATTACACCATTCTCATCCATCACCTCACACACTTATCTTTTTTTCTGGTGAGAACTTTATAAAAATCATTTTTATTACTTTTTTATTGAAGTACAGTTGACACACAATGTTACATTAGTTTCAGGTTACAACATAGTGATTCCACAAGTCTATCCGCTAGGGTGTGCTCACAGGCGTAAATTCCATTTGTCACTACACAATGTCACCACAATTACTGACTATGTTCCCTGCGTTTTAGGTTTTATTCTCCTGACATTTATTGCATTTATTTCATACCTGGAAGCCCGTATCTCCCACTCCCTTTCACTCATTTGGCCTTCCCTCTCCCCCTTTTTTCTAGAAGCTATCATTTCTCTATATTTGTCTTTCCGCTCTGTTTCTTTATTCGTTTTGTTTAGATTCCACATATAAGTAAAATCATATGACATTTGTCTTTCTCCTTCTGACATATTTCACTTAGCATAATACCCTCTCGGTTTGTCCATGTTATCACCAATGGCAAGATATCATTCTTTGTTTGTGGTGGAATAATATTGCATTGTCTCCATATAGTACGTCATCTTTATCCATTCATCTATTGACGGACACTTGGATTATTTCCATCAGCTCCTCTTTCAAATAATGCTGCAGTAAACATAGGGTGTATATATCTTTTTGAATTAGTGTTTCGTTTTCTTTGGGCAAATACCCAGTTGTGGAATTACTGGAGCATATGGTATTTCTATTTTAGTTTCTTGAGAAACCTCCGTACTGCTTTCTCTAGTGGCTGCACCACCTACAGTAGACAAGGGTTGCTTTTCCTCCATCTTTGCCAATACTTGTATTTCTTGCCTTTTGATTCTAGCCATTTTGACAGGTGTAAGATGATATCTCCTTGTGGTTTTGATGTGTATTACCCTGATGATTAGTGATGTTGAGCATATTTTCATGTGTCTGTGTTCCATCTATTTGTCATCATTTTTTTCTCCTCCTCCCCTTCTCCTCCTCCTCCTTCCCCTCCTCCTCCTCCTCCTTCTCCTCTTCTTCTTCTTCTTCTTCTTCTTCTTCTTCTTCTTCTTCTTCTTCTTCAGTAGGCTCCGTGCTCAATGTGGTGGTTGAACTCATGACCCTGAGATCAAGAGTCATATACTTTACCAATTGAGCCAGGCAAGTGCCCCTTCATTGCTGGTCTTCTTTGGGAAAAGTCTATTCAGGTTGTTGCCCATATTTTAATTGGATTATTTCACTTTTTTGGCGTTGGATTGTATATGTTCTTCATATATTTTGGATATTAATCCCCTACTGGGTATGCCATTTGGGAACATCTTCTCCTCTTCTGTAAGTTGCCTTTTGGTTTTGTTGATGGTTTCCTACATTGTGCAAAAACTTACTTTGGTATAGTTCTAGTGGTTTATTTTAGTTTTGGTTTCCCTTGCCGGAGGAGGGATATCTAGAAAAATGTTGCTGCAAACAATGTCAAGGAGATTGCTGCCTATGTATTCTTCTAACTTTTTGATTTCATGCATCACATTTGGTCTTTAATCCATTTTGAGCTTATTTTTGCTTATTGTGAAAGAAAGTGGTTCATTTTTATTCTTTGATGTGTAGTGGTCCAGCTTTCAAGCACCATTAATTGAAGGGGCTGTCTGTCCCCCATCATATATTCCTACCTCTTTTGTCCTAGATTAATTGGCCATAGAAGTGTGGGTTTTATGTCTGAGCTCTTTCTTCTGTTCCACTTCTCAGTATGTGTTTTTGTGTCAGCACCGCACTGTTTTGATTACCATAGCTTTGTAGTGTATCTTAAAATGTAAGATTGTGATGCCTCCAGCTTTGTTCTTCCTTCCTGAGATTGTTTGGGCATTGGGGATGTATTTTGATTCTATACAGGTTTTAGTATTATTTGTTTTGATAATGTGAAAAATGCTGTTGGTATTTTGATAGAGATTGCTTTTTTTTTTATTGGCAAATTGAAAATGCAGTCACCTTTCATGTTCTTGGCTTGAAATATTTAGAATTACATCTTGTCCCATTCGTTGAACTGAAATTTACTGAACATTTTCAATGTTTAACACTGTTGTGGCCTTGTTTTTAGGAATATTGGAGGGTAATGCAACAAAATTACCCCTTAGGGAACTTGGAAAGGAAATCAAAAGGGCAATACAGACTGAAAGAAAATATTTGCAAAAGATTCATTTGAAAAAGAACTTGCATCTGAAATAAAGAAATTCTTATAACTGAAAAGTAAGAGAATCCCATAAAAATACATATTCCATCAAAGAAAAGTTAAAGATGATGAATACATAAAAAACGCTGAAAATCATTATTAGGGATGTGCAAGTTAAAAAGCACAGTAAGATATCACAGTTGGGTATTGGGTAGTATGGGCATTTTAACAATTTACTCCTAGTTTGTGAGAATAGACTATTTTTCCATCTGATTGTGTCATTTTAAATGAGTTTCACCAATGTTTCATAGTTTTTTTTTTTTTTAAGATTTTATTTATTTATTCATGAGAGACCCAGAGAGAGAGAGTCAGAGACCCAGGCAGAGAGAGAAGCAGGCTCCATGCAGGGAGCCCGACGTGGGATTCGATCCGAGGACTACAGGATCAAGCACCGAGCCAAAGGCAGGTCCCAAACCACTGAGCAACCCAGGGATCCCTGTTTCATAGTTTTGAGTAGATATTTCAGCTCTTTGAGTTTATCCAAGGTTTTTTTTTTTTTTTTTTTTTTCTTTCTGGGAAACTCTTTTATCTCTCTTTCCATTCTGAATGATATCCTTTCCAGGTAAACTATTTTGGATTGTAGCCTTCTTCCTTTCAGCACTGTGAATATGCCATGTGTTCCATGAGAGGGAAGTATATGCAAAATGACTTCCAAAGGCTAGAAGTGCTGTAAGACAGAATAAAACGACTGACAAGTCTAGCTTGAAGACAAATGGTTTACTAAAGGGGACTTAGGGACAGAAGCATTTCTTGGGTGGCTCCAAGTAAATCTTTGTAAACTCACCTCCTGTTAGACCTACATTTATAGCTCTAGTGGCTGAGGAGTATATGCTGATAGACCACTGAAGAGGAGATGTTAGAGTTATAGTCATATCGCTAAGAAGATCAAGGACATTATGCCACAAGGGTTTACTTTAGGGTTGGTGAAACCCAAACTGTGACCAGCTAATATAGTTTACCTATTAAAATTCAGCTTGCTCAGCAAACAAGTTTTAAGATCTTACTTCGCTATGTCCAGCAATCCAAAGTTATGTCATAACCTTTCCCAGTCCCAACCACTTCCATGTGGTATAAATTTTGAGTTCTGCAACCCAAGTACCAACTTAGGATGATCTTCCCTTGACTTCCTTCATCTCAAATCATAGTAAAACTCTGTCAAGGTGTGTTCTCCCTCTTGTTATGTCAAATAAACCTAGCTTTGCTTGATCAACTTTTATTTTTTCGAATGCTGTTGGAAGAGTTAGCAATTGACTTGTGTATTCAAAAGGTCTGCCCTCCTCACAGAAACCCTTGAATAAAGTGAAAGAGAATGTGAAACTAGGCTTCTTGCATTTGTGTGTCACTCTGTGTCCAACATAGTTATTATTGAATTGACTCATATTTCCTCTTGGCGATTTTTCATGAAGTCTCTTTTGATATGTAGGCTTTCCAGATTGTGAAGGCTACATATGACAATACATCCTAATTATGAGATTACATATAATCACTTTGGGAAAAGAAGGAAAGTGCTCTTGTTAAATCATATATATGCACACAAGGAAAAGCCCTCAAATTATTAACTACAACCTTTTCTGGTTTTTAAATTCCCACTGTCAACAGGCTCCCTAAATTGAAACTTTGTCTAAGATTCATCTATTGATCTCTTTTTCAGGTGTTATTATATGAATTGACCGAACAAGACCTAGATTTACAAACAAAATTCACCATTCCTAAGTGTTGTTTTTCAAAGATTTTATTTATTCATGAGAGACACAGAGAGAGAAGCAGAGCTATAGGCAGAGGGAGAAGCAGGCTTCCTGCGGGGAGCCTGATGCGAGACTCGATCCCAGGACCCCGGGATCACGACCTGAGCCAAAGGCAGGCACTGAGTCACCCATGTGCCTTTTCTTAATGTTTTATATTATTTTTATTTTTGTCTCATGCTCTTGCAATATCTGGCATGGTATATTAATCTTACCTCACATCAAGGAAATAACTTTTCACAACTTTGTGTACTTTGTTTCTTCCTATTTTTACTCAGAGTTCTAAAGAAATTGCAACGATGTGTATTAACATTATTTTTATACAAAATGTTTAAATCATGGATAGAAATTTGATTCTATTTCTGATCCTGGCCCAGATATTTTGAGGAAACTAAGGCCATGAATATAATGAATGTGACAAATTTTGCTTATAAACTCTTTATGTTGAGTGGATTTTACTCCTTGAGAGTGTGATTTAATGGATATGACATCCATTAGTCTATATATAAACTAACTGGAGTCCATGACATAAAGTTATTGAAAACTTTGGTTTGCATTTCTAACTCTGTGGCTTGTTGTGTAAGTTAATATTGAACTGGATATTTCCTCCTTGATATCTTACTTATTGTATTTGTTCTCAAGCCTCACTACTGATAGGAGGCATGTTAATTGAATGAAATAAAATTACCTAATTTATCCACCATTGAATGATTTTTAATGCACTGGAACAAATAATTCCTGAGAGAGGCTTATTTCCATGAATCGTATTATCAGACTACAATGATCTGTGCTGTTTTGTGCTGTGAAATTCTTATCTCATATGTATATGTCAGGAAGGATGCTTCCGGTTTAGATTACTGGTGAGACCTCTTAAAGCTTCAAATAGATTTAAACATTTTTATCTTATATTTTGGTTTTGAAACATTGATTCTCTTATTCAAAGGGGCACTGATAAAAGGTGAAACCATAATAGCTAATATTTATTAAGCACTATGTTCTTGACACTAGGTAAAGGCCTTACATATTTAGTGAATTCTTATTATCACAGTACTCATGTTTTATAACAGAACATGTTAGCAAACACTGACTCATTCCTCCCAGGGGAAATACAGGGTTAGGGTCCTACCAGCTTCTCCTCACATTTTCATGAGTCGATACACACATAGCCCTGTTTTGTATGCTTATCTGTTTCAAGACACCTTATTTAATATGTATTATCGATTTATTGTCATTAAACTCATAGCCAATAAATAGTGCTATAACTAATGGAACTGAGTAAGCTTAGATAACAATTATGTTTTCTCCCTGAGGCACATCTTTTTGCTTCTTCTTAGGAACTCTACAAAGTACTCTGCAATGTCGTCAGGGGCCATTCTAAACAGTGAAATCACATAGAAAAAGCACAAAAATTTTTTAAAAAGTGTCATAAAATATAATGGGAAAGGGACACTTCTTTACTGTACGAGATGCAACAACAAGGTAATACTTTGCCTCAACTGAGAGAGACTGGGAGAGACTGTTTTATAGTGTCTATATCCACATTATCTTGAATTTCTCCCATAGTTTTCCCAACTGTTATGCGGCCTAGAATTTTCAGTGATAATGAGATATGAATCATTACTCTATGAGGGAATGGTGTGAAGAAATTTTATACATTGGCCCATGTCTTTTTTCATAAGATGTATGGATTGCAAGATGGAAAACTTCCAGAGAATCACGTTTTACCTTAGGCAAGGTTTTGGCAGGTTTACATTAGGGTTCTCCAATGAATTCAAAATTAGGTAAGAGAGGGTGAGGAAATTCAAAATCCCAATATTTATATCAACCACATATCAGCTTTCCCCACTGATTCACATAATGTAGTAGATTCCTGAGAAAGGATGTAGAGAAATGAAAATACATAAGTTTGTGAATTTTTATTTATTTATTCTTAGGAGATTGTAGTAATAAAATTTCAGGTCTCTGTAGGGTAAGATAATCAAAGTATGCCAGTGTTTTAAAGTTTAAGCAAACATTTCAACAATAACAAAAATGAAAAGAAAATCATGTACGTGAGAGAGTTACATAGCTAATAAAACATTCTCAAAAAAAAAAAAAACACTCTCACCTCTGCCCCTTTCTAGATTCAGATATTCAATAATTTCTCTTCTCATGCATTACAAATTGAAGGTAACTGGTACATTCTATTTCTAAGTCAGTATTTCTCTGGTGTTTATGTTTATGATTCATGCTAAATTCTAAATGACTATCATGTTTTCCATCTCCTCAGCATTAGGTTTGTATCTCTTATGATATTTGTGGTGTGTTTACTTCCTCCTATAGCATTTTAAGCATGTTTTATTTTCTGTTCTACCTGTTGATCCCTATGATTTGGAGAAGACAGCGTTTCACATGGGACATGGGCTTAGGTCAGAACTCATTGTCCTGCTCCCTGAAAATGAAGAAATGCCCTACCCCAAGGTCGATGTCAGTAGTTGAATAAGATATTGTTTTCTAAAGCTTATACTTCTCTTCCACATTAAATATAGATCTGCTGCATGGAGAATTTGCATTGATCACTCTTGTCTCAATCTGGTCTCCAGTTGTACTCAGCCAGCTACCACAGCACAGACAGGTTACTTGTGGGAAGGTGACTATCCTTTAGGGGTATAGTGAAAGGCAAGCAGAGAAACCTCATGGTTCAAAAGTCCTCCCTACTGATGCAAACCTCACCATGAATCAGCAACCTTTCCCTTTTATAGTGCTCAGACTCATCCTTCCTTGTATATTATATACAAGAAATATTATTACAGGACCAAATTCCTGGACTTTCTGCAATCAGTAAAGTGCATGGTAAGTGAGATGCACTAAATAAAATAGTGTCTTTCACCTTCATATCCATGTCATTTATTTTTTCTGACCAAGGAAACTTGAAGTTCTGACATGTGTTAAATATTATGGTTTAATGTAAAGGGAAGGCTGCTTGATAACTGCCTGGAAAGAATAGAAGCCTGAGAACTGTCCCATGATTCAGCTCATCAAGTGTTTCCTGGATCTAAATTTGTGTCATTGGAAAAATAATAAAATGAAAAACTGTGGATAAATATTACTAAGCATGAGGGAATGGGTAGTAAGGGAGATTCAATCACGAAATGCTGCACATCTCCTTTTGGTATATTTGTAATTTGACCAAGGGACTGATCTGCTTTGTCAGTTTCTACCCCTAGAATAAATAAGCAATGCTGATTATGCATGGATGCATGGTGGGTGCCTATTCAAGAAAGGCAAACCATTTCTGGAAAGCCAGACAATAAAACTGACTTTGTTGTAAAAAGTTTATGTGTATTGATCTCTTGTATCTCTGTCCCCTTAATTACCTAAAATGTTCCCTATGTTTCTTTCCTTTTAGTTTCGGTTTTTTTCCCACAAATTTTTGTTTAAATTCTAGTTAACTAACCTGTAGCGTAATATTAGTTTCAGGAGTAGTAGAATTTAGTGATTCATCACTTACATATAACATGCAGTGCTCATCATAACAAGTGCCCTCCTTTATACCTATCACCTATTTAACCATCCCACACCCACCTTTCTCCTTCAACCCTTCATTTCTTCTCTATGGTAAGAGTCTCTTATGGTTTGCTTTCCTTTTGTCCCCCTTCCCCTATGTTCATCTGTTTTGTTTTTTAAGTTCCACGTATGAGTGAAATCGTATGGTATTTGTCTTTCTCTGACTGACTTATTTCATGTAGCATAATACTCTCTAGCTCCATCCACATTGTTGCAAATGGCAGATTTCATTCTTTTTGATGGCTTTGTAATATATATGTATATATTATTAAAATAAGAATATTTTTCTTTATTCATTCCCTATGCTCTTTGTGACTGGATAATTTATTTCATCTTTTATTCCCAATGACCCACGAACCCACCCACCCATTCCACTCACTGTCCATTTTTCTACTTTGATTGTTTACATTTTGATGTCCTGTTTTCTTTTCATAATATTGTGCAAGCCTTTATATAACATCATCTAAGAGATTATTCTCTATGACTATGATTCTTGGTTAATTTTTAGCAGATTTGTCTTAGAAACTTTGGCCTTTGTATTATCTGTTTAATGTTTTTGTTTGTTTGTTTCTTCTGGTTTGTTTTTAGGTCATGGATCTGCCCGCCTTCTCACCTCATTTACTAACCAACTTTCCATTTTGGTTGTTTCTCATTTGATGCCCTGTTTTCCTTCACATTACCTTGCATGAACTTGCATGAACTCGCTATGGAATCACATCTAAGAGCTTTTATTTCTGTGATCTGTGACTCTTTAATTTTAGCGATCTTCCTTGTATTCTCTAAGTCATTGCCTCCTATAACCTCATACAAAGTATATGGTTTTTAGGTTAATGATAGGTTAATGTTTTTATAACTCAGATCTTATTTTCTCTGCAATCTTTTTTTTTAAAGATTTTATTTTTTATTCACAAGAGACACAGAGATAGGCAGAGACATAGGCAGATGGAGAAGCAGGCTCCCTACAGGGAGCCCGATGCGGGACTCAATCCCAGGACCCAGGGATCATGACCTGAGCCAAAGGCAGATGCTCAACCACTGAGCCACCCAGGTGCCCCTGTAATATTTTTTAAAAAGTCGATTTTATTTAATCTTGGGAGACAGAGAGAGAGAAAGACAGAGAGAGCAAATAAGTGAGGGAAGGGGCAGAGGGAGAGGGACAAGCAGAGTCTCCACTGAGGAGGGAGCCCCATGCAGGGCTCAATCTCGTGTCTCCATCCTAGGACCCTGAGATCATGACTTGAGCTGAGGGGCAGATGCTTAACCAACTGAGCCACCCAGACACCCCATTTTGTCTGTAATATTGATAATTCTAATGTAATCCCCAATGTTTTAAGTTTACCTCCCAGATGATGTTTAATCCAGGAAGGAAGGAAGGAAAATGCTAAACCTGCCCAGAGACAACTCATCCACAGGTAAGCAATGTTCCTCGTGGAGAGATCAGATGATTAGATTAGACATAATAGAGATAGAATGACTGAAAGATTGAATCCAGAAGACAGATATCAGAGACCCTGATTCTGAAAGTTGAAAGGAACCTTAGCTACATGCTTATAGAAATGTTTAATAGGAAAGGCAAGTAAACTTAAAGTTTACACAAAGTAGTCATACTGCTTACACATAAAGTCTATTTTTTTATTAGAAACTGGTTTTTATTAGAAAACAGTTACATTTTCCCGTGACTGACCTTCACTTGATTTCATAAATATATTTAATAATGTTTCTTGCCGTAGTATATTAAAAATGGCTATGTAGTCTCTGCAACTCATGCTATCAAGGGGTGCAGGCTATTTCTCCAACCTTGAATTGGCCTTGCTTCTTGACCTTCTTACCAATACAAATGTCAGAGTGACACAGTGCAGATTCTAACCCTAGCCCTAGCACTTCCACATGAGCTCATGTGGATTTCTCTATCACTGGAAGAGGTCCAGGCTTGCTCATGGGAGAGGCATAGGAAGTGATAATCAAAGTGTCCTGCTAACCCAGCAAACCCAAGCCATGTGAGTGACGCTTTCCTGGACCATTTGTCCTTAGCCAAGCTGATAGCTAACTGCATCATAACGAGTGAGCCCAGGCAAGCCCCAAAGAGGAAACATTTCCCTGAGCCCAGCCCAAATTGCTGGTCCACAGGATCACGAGCAAATGCTTCTTGCTGGTTTAACCCTAAGTTGTGAGATGGTGGGTTATACAGCAGGAAATAACACAGACATTAGGATTTATGAAAAACACAGTCTGTATGGTGCTTTTTAAAGAAACAAGCTCTAAGAATTTAAATAGAGTGGATCAATGTATAAATAAGGGAGGTATAAACTATTAGAAGATACTTTGCACAAGTGGTCTACAATGGTTAAATTTCATTTTTCTAACTTTTAAAGTTTTATATTTATTTCATTTTTATATTCAATTTTAAAATTTTAAAATTTTATATTTTATATTATATTTTAATTTTTATTCTATTTTTAAAATTATTATTTTCTAATATGTTTAATTTAATATATAACATGTTTTATTTATATGACTATATATTATATACACAACACATAAATAGACAACATATATAAGATATGTTATATATTACAAAACATGTCACATGGAACATGTCACATACATGTCACATAGCATACATTTTATATGTTACATATGTTCTATGATATTGTATACATAACATATATTTATTGATAATGGAGTGGATAAAATGGAATAAACATTGCCTAAAAGGTTACTTAAAATGGAGCAAGATAAAATAAATAAATAAAATAAAATAAAATAATAAAATAAAATAAAATAAAATAAAATAAAATAAAATAAAATAAAAAAATAAATAAAATAAAATCGAGCCAGGAAAGCCTGGTGGCTCAGCGATTGAATATCTGCCTTCAGCTCAGGGCGTGATCCCTGGGTCCCAGATTGAGTGCCATATCGGGCTCCCTGCAAGGAGCCTGCTTCTCCCTCTGCCTGTGTCTCTGCCTCTCTCTCTGTGTTTCTCATGAATAAATGAATAAAATCTTTTAATATAAAAAGTAGATAGATAAATAAATAAATAGATAATAAATAAATAAATAAATAAATAAATAAATAAATAAATAAATAAAATGGAGCCTGAAGGACATGGAAGAAGTTGGGCTCATGCACATCTTCT
Source organism: Canis lupus dingo (assembly GCF_003254725.2). Classification (NCBI taxonomy): domain Eukaryota; kingdom Metazoa; phylum Chordata; class Mammalia; order Carnivora; family Canidae; genus Canis; species Canis lupus. The sequence goes on from NC_064255.1 coordinate 59,374,290, forward strand.
ATCTCTAATTCTCAGAATGTTGCAGAACTCAGCTGAAAGCCAACATATCTGCTTCATGTTAGAACAGATCTAAGTGGACTTTCTGCCAGCAACCAATCGCATATAGATTACAGTGTAACCGTACCTATACCAGCAGATTTCATTCAGATTCAATTTGATTTCATTCAATTTCAATCTGATTTCAATCAGATTTCATTCAAAACAACCTATTCTCCTTCCTGTTTTAAAACCCTAATCTCCTTTCTCTCTCCAAAACACACTATCAACTTGAATCAACTCTATGTTTCCCAGATTGCAATTCCTAAGATCCCCAATAAATGCACACATTTTCTTTTGCGGCTTGTAATCTTGCTCTTCACTGCTTGATACCATTAAAAGGAAGACAGTGATTTGTAGGTCTTCTCAGGAGTTAAAGAAGTCCTAGCATATTACATTGCTGTCAGAGGTGGAATGCTCAACCATGAGATACCATATTGATGTCCACCGGAGAACATCCATCACAGCAGAGATTCTAAACAATAAAAAGGCAAAATGAGTCAGCCAGTTGACATCAGTAAACTTCTATCATCAACCATCATAGTGCTGGCTGCAGGAGCAAATTAGCAAAGTGACTGTGGTAACTCTCTGAAAAGGTCCATGGTATTTTGATAGGGATTGCATTGAACGTGTACATTGCCCTGGGTAACATTGACATTTTCACAATATTAATTCTTCCAATCCACGAGCATGGAATATTTTTCCATCTCTTTGTGTCTTCCTCCATTTCTTTCAGAAGTGTTCTGTAGTTTTTAGGGTATAGATCCTTTACCTCTTTGGTTAGGTTTATTCCTAGGTATCTTATGCTTTTGGGTGCAGTTGTAAATGGGACTGAATCCTTAATATCTCTTTCTTCAGTCTCATTGTCAGTGTATAGAAATGCCACGGATTTCTGGGCATTGGTTTTGTATCCTGCCGCACATCAGGATACCAACGCAAGAGACTATAGAGCCATAGCAGATAATATGGTTAAACCGTGAATACGGGTTTAATTAATTGTCCTCAAATCTATCCTGTAACACACCTGACACGTTAAAGGTTGGTCAGTATTGAAAAGCCAGAAACGTTACAAACCAGAAAAAAAAAAACAACAAACCCAAAACCCAGTAGATGACACGAAACGGAGGATGCGAACAGGCAATTCCCAGGAGCAAACAAGCAAGCAAGCAAACGAAACCCAGTAACAGCAGGAACAACAGGTGTGAGTGCACAGGGAACCGCACCTGCAGCCCGTCCGCTGTGTCCGCAGGTGTGAGGAGCAGGGGACTCCGGAGAGGGGGGAGGCGGCGGGGCTCCCGGGGAGGAAGTGCTCCCTGGCGGGGCAGGGCCCTCGGGAGGAGCGCCTGGGCTCCCTGCTCCCTGCGGCAGAGGCTGGGCCGGAGGCTGACGGCGGGTTCGCCGCTTCGCTGGCAGGGCTGCGGGGGAGGGGACCTTCCGCGCCCGCCCCGCCGAGCGCCGCACCTGCCCGCAGCGCCGCTTGGAGGCCACGTCCCCGCCTGGCGGCCCGGACCCGCTTCCTGCCGTGGCCACCCGCCGACCCCCAGGGCTGGCCCCTGCTCCCCGGCGCGGCCCCTGCAGCCTCAGCCCGGCCGAGCCCCCGGGGACAGGGCTGCTGCCTACACCGAGCGCGCAGCTGCACCCCGGAGCCGGGCCGCCGCTGGGACGGGCTGAGGGCGCGGGGACGGCGCAGCCACAGCAGGGCGCGGCTCCTGTGTGCGGCTGCGGGGCCTCCCCTGGGGCCCCCGCAGCTTCCTCTTCCCCGGCCCCCTCCCGCCAGGATGGTGACCAGCCTGCAGATGGATGCCGGGTGCTGGGGTCCCCTGGGGTCCTCAGCCTCTGCAGACTGTCCAAGTACCGGGGACCCCGGGGCCTGGGCCTCTCTCCAGGGAGCGGCCGGGCCGGCCCGTGGCCCTGGGAGCCTCCCCTGGCTCCTGGCCTGGAGCAGTGACAGACGCTGAAGGGCAGCGGCTTCGCTCCACGAAGATGTTCTTTGACTTTTATTTCCGTTTCAAGTGGTAGACGAAGTCTTACAAAAGTAAGCGCTTAGAACGGGAATTGTTTTAGTTCTCCGGGAAGTGGTCCTTCTAGTGAATATTTTGAATTAATGCCAAAGCGAGATAAGGGAACCGCGTCAACATTCTGTAGCTTCTCTCTAAACGGCTGATGGTTTTCCTTCAGGTTAGCTTCAGGGTCCACTGTATGTTGTACACATGCAACATTTTCTAAACTTTCCACTAGGTTTGGCTTGCTTTGCAAGTTTCCAGTCCAAGTCCCGACCTTCTGCCTCCCAGGGACCTGTTCTCCTAACACAATCTGTGGCCTTTATTTTGGCTTTCCTGTATGCTCAGAACCCCACATGCAATTTTGAGCTGAAGTGCAATTGTCACCACTCTTGTCTCCTTCCCAATCTCAGGTGAAAAACTTGACTATTTCACCAATATTGCCTGTTATTGCCTCACGATAGATAAATACGCTTTAGCAAATTCAGAAATTTCCTTCTGCTAAAAGAGGGGGAGAAAGAATCTGAGAACACTATTTTTATGAAGTACAATGTAGTATGATGCTTTCCGATAAGATTTAAACACGCTATTTAACCCTGCAATTCCACATCTAGGAATCAGCCACCTAGAAATGCACACATACACATTTATGTACAGCATATTCCCTAAGTACCTAAATATATACCAAAAACACATTCGATGAGAGATGTAATGTATACAGTAATTACGGCAAAGATGTGGTGACAGGCATCATTTTTGCATGATCTCCATGTCACATTGCTACATGAACAAGTTCCAGGAAAAATATACAAGCACGATACTCTCTTTTGGAAATAAAATAAAATATATGTAAATTTCTATAAACACAAAACAGACAGGATTTCATATTATGGTAATTTAAACATTTACGTATGTCTTCATTTCTTGACATTTCACAACATGATTTTCATATGCCTACTATGTGGAATAATAAATTTGTTAACAAAATAAACATATTGATGCAAGATGTCAAGTTCCAACACTTTGATATTGTGCTATCGGTTCAGTAGTGTCGTTCAGAATATTTAATTGACCAAAATCTGATGGACCATCTTCTATTACAAATTTGGGCCCTTCTTCCTTCTTTCCTGTTTAAGAAATCTTTCCTCTAAAAAAACTAGTAATAAATATATGAGAGTATTTATTAAAAGTTTCAATACATGTGAAGATCTAAGTTCAACAATTCTTAACTGTTTTAAGAAGACCAACAATGAAGGGGCACTTGCCTGGCTCAATTGGTAGAGCATAACACTTGATCTCAGGGTCATGAGTTCAACCACCAATTGAGCATGGAGCCTCAAGAAGAAGAAGAAGAAGAAGAAGAAGAAGAAGAAGAAGAGGAGGGGGAGGAGGAGGAGGAGGAGAAGGAGGGGTAGGAGAAGGAGGAGGAGAAAAAATGATGACAAATAGATGGAACACAGACACATGAAAATATGCTCAACGTCACTAATCACCAGGGTAATACACATCAAAACCACAAGGAGATATCATCTTACACCTGTCAGAATGGCTAGAATCAAAAGGCAAGAAATACAAGTATTGGCAAAGATGGAGGAAAAGCAACCCTTGTCTACTGTTGGTGGTGCAGCCACTATAGAAAACAGTACGGAGGTTTCTCAAGAAACTAAAAATAGAAATACCATATGCTCCAGTAATTCCATGATTGGGTATTTACCCAAAGAAAACGAAACACTAATTCAAAAAGATATACACACCCTATGTTTACTGCAGCATTATTTGAAAGAGCAGCTGATGGAAATACCAAGGGTCCATCAATAGAGGAATGGATAAAGATGACGTACTATATGGAGACAATGCAATATTATTCCACCACAAACAAAGAATGATATCTTGCCATTGGTGATAACATGGAAAAACTGAGAGGTTGTTACACTAAGTAAAATATGTCAGAAGGAGAAAGACAGATGTCATATGATTTCACTTATATGTGGAATCTAAACAAAACAAATGAATAAACAGTGGAAATATTCACAAATATAGAGAAATGATAGCTTCTAGAAAAAACGGGGAGAGGGAAGGCCAAATGAGTGAAAGGGAATGGGAGATACAGGCTTCCAGGTATGAAATAAATGGAATAAATATCAGGAGAATAAAACATAAAACGCAGGGAACATAGTCAGTAATTGTAGTGACATTGTGTAGTGACAAATGGAATTTACGCCTGTGAGCACACCCTAGCGGATAGACTTGTGGAATCACTGTGTTGTAACCGGAAACTAATTAACATTGTGTGTCAACTGTACTTCAATAAAAAGTAATAAAAATGATTTTTATAAAGTTCTCACCAGAAAAAAAGATAAGTGAGTGAGGTGATGGATGAGAATGGTGTAATCTCGTCACAATATATAAAGCGAATCAAGTCATCATGTTGTACACCTGACCACTGCACAATGTTATATCAAGGATATCTCAATAGAGTCAAAAAAATGTTTAAAATAAAATAGTATGCTAATTAAAATAACCAGTCACAAAAGACACTTCATTTATACGAAATGCTCAAGACAGGCAATATATATGACAAAAAAAGCAGACAAAATGCTGACTAAGGCTGGGAAATGCAGAAAATGAAGAGTTCCATTACAGAGTGAAGGTTTCCATTTGGGGTGATGAAAGTGCTCTAAAATTGATCACCGGAGCGGTTGCACAATTCTGTGAATATACTATGAACCCCTGAACTGTACACTTTAAATCTGGCACTTGTACGGTATGGAAGTACATGTCAACCAAATTTTTGTGAACAAAACAAAAACATCTCTCAGGTCATCATAACCAGAAAGATAATTTTCCTGTATAATAACTTTCATTCTTGTGTCAAGAGGACTGCAGTCACCTCGCAGCAGCGTCCTCGACACTCTTCCAAAATATATTACGTAAGACACATGACTTGCACCTTGACTCTTAGCTAGATGATAGGACTAAAATCATCAAACAGACATTACACACATTTGCATACAAACAAAGTCGTCTACTTTGGCTTTTTCCACTTGCCATCCAAATGCTCGGACAGTTCATATAATGTATTTACTTTGAAAGGTAGGAGTTATAGTTTAACTTCCTGATTGATGCTCCTCGGATATAAGTGCAAGCAATGGCAGAAGAAGGCAGGGATTTCAGAAGAAGCAGCGCATCCCCCAGGATGTCTATGAAATGGATTTCAGTGCTTCTGGGGCTACAGCTGAGCTGTTACTTTAGTTCTGGGAGTTGCGGAAAGGTGCTGGTGTGGCCCACGGAATACAGCCACTGGATCAATGTAAAGACAATCCTGGATGAACTTGTCCAGAGGGGTCATGAAGTGACTGTTCTGACATCGTCAGCTTCCATTCTTGTTGATCCGAACAAATTATCTGCTATTAAATTTGAGATTTACTCTGCACATTTATCTAGAGGTGATTTTGAGGCTTTGTTCACTAAAATGCTCAAGATGTGGACATATGATATGCCAAAAGATTCATTTTGGGCGTATTTTTCAGTAATGCAAGAAATTCTTTGGGAATATTATGAGTGTGTTGAGAAGCTCTGTAAAGATGTAGTTTTGAACAAGAAACTCATGACAAAACTACAAGAATCAAAGTTCGATGTCATTCTTGCAGATGCTGTCGGACCCTGCGGTGAGCTGCTGGCTGAGCTCCTTAAAATACCTTTAGTGTACAGTCTCCGTTTCTCTCCAGGCTACGCATTTGAGAAACACCGTGGAGGACTTCCTCTCCCTCCATCCTACGTACCTGTTATTCTGTCAGAATTAACTGATCAAATGACATTCATGGAGAGAGTAAAAAATATGCTGTATGTGCTTTATTTTGACTTTTGGTTCCAAACAATAAATGAGAAGAGTTGGGATCAGTTTTACAGCGAAGTACTAGGTAAGTCATGCTTTTCATTAGTAACATGAAGTCCTAACTCTCCTAGTGCTGGGGAGGAGAGTTTGTAGAAGTACTAAGAGGGAGGAAATTTGTCTTTTAGAAGTAAAATGATGACATGAAAGTATAAAATGATCTCTCAATCTCACAAACACATGCAAAGACTTATATGACAGGGCCAGTTAGAATCCCACTGTCCATTATGGGTACATCACACTCTAGGGAGTCAATAACTGACATTAGAGCACTGAGGAATTCTTGAACCAATGACATATCCATTCCATGTGTTTGTTTGTAATAGCTTTTTTTTTTTAATATTTTTTATTTATTTATGGTAGTCACAGAGAGAAAGAGAGAGAGAGAGAGAGAGGCAGAGACATAGGCAGAGGGAGAAGCAGGCTCCATGCACCAGGAGCCCGACGTGGGATTCGATCCCGGGTCTCCAGAATCACGCCCTGGGCCAAAGGCAGGCGCCAAACCGCTGCGCCACCCAGGGATCCCTGTTTGTAATAGCTTTAAAAAGGGGTTTCTTTGGGTTGCTTTTTAATTTTTTTCTCGGTATTTTATCCTTCCTTGTTGTTTATCAAATACAGGGTGAAAATATTACTTATGCTTGCGTTACTTTTTAGAAGAATTTTAAGTCACAGCATTTTGAATCACGATTTCCTATATAACCCGCACCCCCTCCACAGGCGTAAGTTTCTCCATTATCAACATCCCCCATCAAAGTGGTACATTTGTTGCAACTCATGAACCTACACTGACACATTATTATCATCCAAAGTTCATAGTTTACGTAAGCGTTTACTCTCAGCTTGGTACATTTTATGAGTTTTAAAAATTTATAATGATATGCATCTACCACTATTAGAGTAGTTTCGCTGCTTTAAATTCTTCTCTACTATACTTATTTTCTATATATCCATTTTATTCTACTTTTTCCATCTTAAAAAAAACGGCATTAGAAATTTCACTATCTTGATGAAAGCAGACATGTCAACTGAGGAGTCATATATTTCTAGTACAACTGTCTATAGTATTGAGGATATTATTCCCACTTGTTTCTTCAGTTTCCTTAGTTAAGAATTAAAGTGTTGGGATGCCTGGTGGCTCAGCGGTTAAGCGTCTGCCTTTGGCTCAGGGTGTGATCCCGGGGTCCCGGGACAGAGTCCCACATCAGGCTCCCTGCATGGAGCCTGCTTCACCCTAAGCCTGTGACTCTGCCTCGCTCTCTGTCTCTCATGAATAAATAAATAAATCAAATCTTTTTTAAAAAAGAGAATTAAAGTGATTACATATTACCTGAAAGATTTTTTCATAATTTCCAAGAAAACCTCAGAGTTTTCTTGAAAAATTGAGGATCAAGGGAATAACTTGCTAAATTGTAGAAATTACACTGAGAACTCTAGGGAAAAGTGTTTCCGTTAGTTAATTGACAGGGGAGCTCAAATAATTGTTTACATTTGCATCTGTCACTTTCGCAGCATTTCAGAATAAACAAATGCATGTTTAATTTGACAGTGGCTTAGGTTTAATAATGTTTTATGACTGTGAATACCTCCTTCATAATTCCTTCACCCCAGCCAATTAGAAGGCTATGAGATACAATGGCTACGTTAGACTCAGGAATCTATAGTATGAAGTTTCTAATGATTACATATTCTTTCACCAGGGCTTATAAATCCTGTTTTAAAGGTCTAAATATTAATGAGGGGAGCACACACACGTTATCAAGTTCACATTAAAAAAAAAAAAAAACTGTTACTGCCCTAAAGACAAAATGTGCCACGATTAAGAGTGCACGTATTTATTTCCATACTTGTGGAAAATATTCCAGCTGTTACTTGCAAATATTGTTAATGCATAGATATTATTAAGCCCTTAATATTAACTAATTACAATAGTAAATACAAACCATACCCCCAAAAACTCACAGTTTTCTTGGAAAATCTCAGATCAAGGGAATAACTTGCTAAATTGTAGAAATTACACTGAGTACACGCGGAAAAGGTGTTTCCATTGGTTAATTGATGGGGGGGGGCTCAATTGTTTACATTTGCATCTGTTGCTTTTGCAGAATTCAAGAATAAATAAATGCATGGTTAATTTTCATAGTGGCTTAGGTTAACAAATTGGTTGTGAACGTATTACTGTGATGTGAGAATTGAGTCTCTTACACTTTGTCTTTCATATATACATATGATCAACATATATATATGCAAATGTATATATTTGCATCAATACATGTTTGTATCATATATGTGTTCTGCTAGCAAACTACAAATACTTTTAAGCCTTTTTGCTAACTAGTCAAAACTCTTTTCAGAAGGTTCCATAGTATATTAATATTCCATTACTCTCATTTTTTCTACCTGTTGCTTGTTATGAGATTTTTTTACTTTTTTATTTACTCTTATTTTTCTACCAAGTTTTACTTTTTAATTCCAGGATAGTTAACAGAGTGTTATAATACATTCAGGTGTACAATATAGTGATTCAACACTTCCATACATCACTCAGTGCTCATCACAATGAGTTCACTTCTTAATCCCCATCACCAGTGTTACCCATCCCCCACATTCACCTCCCCTCTGATAACCATCAGTCTATTCCCTACATTTAGGGTCTATTTCTTGGTTTCTCTCACTCTTTTTGTATTTTGCTTGTTTGGTTGGTTCATTAAATTCCACATACGAGTGAAATCATATGGTACTCGATTTTCTCTGACTTATTTTGATTAACATTATAGTATTCTCTAGCTCCATCTGCGTCACTGCAAACCTGAAGACTTCATCCTTTTTTTTTTTTTTTCCTAAGATTTTTTTTTAATTTATTTGAGAGGGAGAGAGAAAATGAAGCAGACTCCATACTGATTGCAGAGCTCCACTCAGGGCAGGATCCCAGGACCACAAGTTCATGACCAGAGCCAAGACCAAGAGTTGGATGCCTAACCAACTGAGCCATCCAGACACCCCAAGATTTCATTCTTTTTATGGATTAGTAATATTCATTGTCTAAATATATCATTTCTTCTTTAGCCATTCTTCAGCTGATGGACACTTGGGCTGTTTCCATAATTTGGCTATTGTAGACAATGCTGCTGTAAACGACCAGGAGCATATGCCCTTTTGAATGAGTATTTTTATAATCTTTGGGTAAATACCTTGTAGTGTAATTCCTAGATCATAAGGTAGTTCACCTTTAACTTTTTGAGAAACCTCCACACTTGTTTTCGTGGCTTTAATTTGAGCCATTTTGCAAGATGTGAGGTGATACCTCATTGTGGTTTTGATTTGCATTTCCCTGATGATGAATGATGATGAACATCTTTGCAAGTGTCTGTTAGCCATCTGGATGTCTTCCTTGGAAAAATAACTATTCGGGGCAGCCTGGGTGGCTCAGTGCTTTAGCACCACCTTCAGCCCAGGCCTGATCCAGGAGATCAGGGATCGAGTCCCACATCAGGTTCCCTTCATGGAGCTTGCTTCTCCCTCTGCCTGTGACTCTGCCTCTCTCTCTCTCTCTCTCTCTCTCTCTCTCTCTTTCTCTCAGTGTCTCTTATGATTAGATTAATAAAATATTTTTTAAAAATGCATATTCATGTCTTCTGCCCATTTCTTAACTGCGTTATTTGTTTCCTGGGTGTGGGTGTTGAGTTTGAGAAGTTCTTTATAAATGTTGGATACCATCTCTTTACTGAAAATGTCATTTGCAAATACCTTCTCCCATTCTGTAGGTTGCCTTTTAGTTTTGTTGGTTATTTCCTTGGATGTACAGAAGATTTCTATCTTGATGAAGTCCCAATAGTTCATTTTTGTTTTTGTTTCCTTTGCTACCATCAACATGTCTAGTAAGAAACTGCTCTTGCCGAGGTCAAAGAGATCACTGCGTGTTTTCTTCCCAGGATTTTGATGGTTTCCTGTCTCACGCTTAGGTCTTTCATTCTACCTTGAATTTATTTTTGTGTATACTCTAAGAAAGTGGTCAAGGCAGCCCAGGTGGCTTAGCGGTTTAGCGCTGCCTTCACCCCAGGGCATGACTCTGGAGACCCTCCCAACTCAGACTCCCTGGGTGGAGACTGCTTCTCCCTCTGCCTGTGTCTCTGCCTCTCTCTGTGTCTCTCTCTCTCATGAATAAAAAAATAAAATAAAATAAAATAAAATACAGAATATTTAAAAAGAAGAAAAATAGTGGTCCAGTTTCATTCTTTTGCATGTTGCTGTCCAATTTTCCCGACAACAAGAAACTGTCATTTTCCCATTGGATATTCTTTCCTGCTTTGTCAAAGATTAATTGCCCATATAATTGTGTGTTCATTTCTGGGTTTTCTATGCTCTTCCATTGATCTATGTGTCTATTTTTGTGCCACGACCATACTGTTTTGATCACTATAGCTTTAGTATAACTTGAAGTCTTGAATTGTTATACCTCCAGTTTTTTTTTTTTTTTTTTTTTTTTTTCTTTTTCAAGGTTGCATTGGTTATTTGGGAACTTTTGTAGTTCCAACAAGTCTTTGGATTGTTTGTTCCAGTTCTGTGAAAAATGCTGTTGGTATTTTGATAGGGATCGCATTAAATCTAAAGATTGCCTTGGGCAATATAAACAGTTCAATACTATTCTTCCAAGTTTTGTACATGGAATGCTTTTAATCCTCAATTTCTTTCATCAGTATTTTATAGTTTTCAGAGTACAGGTCTTTCACCTCTTTGGTTAAGTTTTATTATTTTTGGTGCAATGGCAAACAGGATTGTTTTCTTAATGTCTCTCTTCTGCTGCATTATTAGTACATAGAAATATAACAGATTTCTGTACACTGATTTGTATCCTGTGACTTTACTGAATTAGTTTATCAGTTCTAGGACTTTTCTGCTTAAGTCCTCAGGGTTTTCTATACAGAGTATCATGCCATCTGCAAATAGTGACAGTTTTATTTCTTCCTGACCAATTTGGATGGTTTTATTTCTTTTCATTGTCTCATTGCTGTAGCCAGGACTTCTAGTCCTATGTTGAATAAAAGTGGTAAGGGTGGACATCCTTGTCTTGTGCCTGACCTTAGAGGAGAAGCTCTCAGTTGTTTCCCATTGAGTATGATGTTCACTGTGGGTTTTCCATTTAAGCCTTTATTTTTGAGGTATGTTCCCTCGAAACCAATGTTGCTGAGGGTTTTTATCTCCTTATACATTGTCAAATGCCTTTTCTGCATATGTGGAAATGATCATATACCTTTTATCCTTTTTCTTATTGATGTGATCTGTTTGTTTTTTCCCCCTTCAGGAAGACCTACTACACTATATGAGTTAATGAGGAAAGCTGATATATGGCTCATTCGAACCTACTGGGATTTGGAATTTCCTCGCCCACTCCTACCACATTTTGACTTTGTTGGAGGCCTACACTGCAAACCTGCCAAACCCCTGCCTAAGGTAACTGATTCCTGTTTCTTTTGCTTTGTTTCCTCTGGGCCATTTCATCAGTATTGTAGCTTAAAAAGGTCATTCCTCAACAATATTCATGTGCCCCAACAATATCTGCAGGCAAATCTAATGTTTCCTTGCTATCATTCCAACTTTTACACAATTCCTCATTTGAGATCCGAAAGTTTGACGACTTAGAGCATTAACAGGTTTAATTAATCTATGAGAACATATGTTTTCCGCCACACACCAAGGCCAGACAAAGTCTCAGTAAACCTGAGCACAGAGAAAGCTACACTGTGTATATAATGAGGACCATAAATTCTGTATATTTAATAAAGACCAAATAATTTCTACCACTTATATCTGAAAAAATCTGTAGTATAAAATTGCAATAGTAAACTCTTAGCATATAAGGTAATAATCTTTGAAAAAAGCAATGATGTAATAAATTTTAAGTTGATATTGACCCTTCAAGACATAATTGATAAGCAAGCATCCCTTACTGAATTCCTTGATGGTCTCTTCATCATGCTGTATGTCTATCAGGAAAGAGCCCCTGTGATTACATCAGCCCTTGCCCGATTCCACAAAAGTTTAGGTAAATAACCTTACTCATATATAACTAGCTAATGAGTCTGTTAAACTCAGAAAAGGGTCTAATTACTCTGAAACTAAGATCTTATTCAATGGTTAACCTAATATCGATTTTGATTGCAAAATATTTGGGGGTATATGGTAACTCTCTCAAGGTCTAAATCCTGACGTAAAACTAGCAAAAGTTCTATTCAGTCTAACACAAGTGTCCACCAACAGATAAATCCATAAACAAAATGTATTTACACACAACGGAATATTTGGCCTAAAGTAGAAGAAAATTCTAACACGTACTCCAAGGTGGCAAATCTTCGGGATATTATGCAAAGTGAAAGTGGGCAATCATAAAAAGACAAATACTGTATGATTCCCCTGATATAAGGTATCCAGATCACTCAAATTCACAGAAATAGAAAGTATAATGATGTTTGCTAATGATGGTCAAGGAGGGGGGATTCCTAGGTGGCTTAGCGGTTTAGCACCTACCTTTGGCCCAGTGATCCTGGAGTCCCGGGATTGAGTCCCATTGGGCTCCCTGCATGGAGCCTGCTTCTCCCTCTGCCTGTGTCTCTGCCTCTCTCTCTCTCTCTGTGTCTGCCATGAATAAAAAAATAAAATCTTAAAAAAATAAATATAAAAAATAATACAGATGTTCAAGGAGGGAATGGGTAATTGTTATATAATGGGTATTGAGATCCAGTTTAGCAAGATGAAAAAGTTCTGGTGATTAGTTGACCAACAGTATAAAATATACACACTATTGGACTGCATACTCAGGTATACTTAAAATGATAATTTTTATGTGTAGTTTATCACAATAAGGATAAATACAGGCATTACTCTAATAATTCTTGATAATAATTCTTGATAATACTCTAATAATTCTTGATAATATCTTGTATCTATCTTTAGGTGTTTGTACAAAAATTTTTAAAGATTTATTTATTGGAGGCAGGGCAAGAAGGTGGAAGAGTAGGGTCCCCAGGTCACCTGTCCCCACCGACTTACCTAGGTAACTTTCAAATCATCCTGAAAACCTACAAATTCGGCCTGAGATTTAAAGAGAGAATAGCTGGAATGCTACATTGAGAAGAGTTTGTGCTTCTATCAAGGTAGGAAGATGGAAAAAAATAAAGAAATATAAAGCATCCAAGGGGGAGGGGCCCCGCGAGGAGCCGGGCTGAGGCCCTGGCGAGAGCTCCCAGGACAAGAGAGCCCGGGCCCAGAGAAGCAGGAGCTGCACCAACCTTCCCTGAGGGAACTGCGCTGGCAGGGAGCTCGGGAAGGCTCCCAGGGGCACTAACAGCACCTGCACCCCGGGGAGAGCATGCAACACCCCGCGGCCGAGCTCCCTAAAGGGCTGGAGTGCGCCCAGCGGGGGCCCAGAAGCAGCTCAGGCGGTGGTTCCATGCAGAGGGGGCTGCGCGGGCCACAGGAGCTTGATTCCTGCGGTGCAGGCCCTGCAGCCCAGGACGTCCAGGGGGCACAGCCCAGGATCCTGCACTCCCCCCGGGACAGGCAGAGGCCGGGAGGGCACAGGACAGCCAGGACGCTCCTGCCCCCGGGTGGCCCCGAGCTGTACAGATTGGCGTCCCCTGCCCCCCGGAGCATCCAGGTCCCTGCGTACTAGGAGCTGCGGTAGTTACTGCAATAGTTACTCCAGAGCTGGAGAGCTGGATGCTGCCACTGTTGTTGTTTCTCCTGGTGTCAACTTGTACCTGGGACGCAGCAGGGCTGACAGGGAGCAGGGGCCTCACAGGATAAACAGCTCCCACTGAGCCGTGCACCTGTCAGGGGGTGGGGCAGCTCCCGCAGGTGCACACACCTGAGAATCAGCACAGCAGGCCCGTCCCCAAGAAGACCAGCTGGAAGGACAGGGGAAGACCATGTTCTCGACCAAGCAGTGCTGGAAAGTTCCAGGGGAATCTGCAACTTACAGTATATAGAATCAGAGGATACTACTCCTTGTTTTTTGTTTCTTGTTTGTCCCCCCCCCCCATTTTTCTCTTTTTCTTCTTTTTCCAGTACAACTTGTTTTAGCCACTCTGCACTGAGCAAAATGATTAGAAGGAAGAACTCACCACAAAAGAAAGAAACAGAAACAATACTCTGCCACAGTGTTTCGGAATTTGGTTTATAATTCTATGTCACCCAATTCAGAAGCACAATTATAAAGCTACTAGTGGCTCTGGAAGAAATCAAAAGGATTCAAGAGACTTCATGACTGCAGAATTTAGATCTAATCAGGCTGACATTAAAAATCAACTAAATGAGATGCAATCCAAACTGGAGGTCCTAATGATGAGGGTTAATGAGGTGGAAGAAAGAATAAGTGACACAGAGGACAACTTGATGGCAAGGAAGGAAGCTGAGGAAAAAAGAGAAAAACAATTAAAATATCATGAGGATAGGCTAAGGGAAATAAATGACAGCCTCAGAAAGAAAAATCTACATTTAATTGGGATTCCAGAGGGCGCCTAAAGGGCCAGAGGGACAGAAAGTGTATTTCAACAAATCATAGCTGAAAACTTCCCTAACTTGGGAAGGGAAACAGGCATTCAGATCCAGGAGATTGAGAGATTCCCCCCCCTAAAATCAATAAAAACCTCTCAACCCCCAACATTTAATAATGAAACTTGCCATTCCAAACATAAAGAGAAGATCCTTAAAGAAGCAAGAGACAAGAGATCCCTAATGTTTATGGGGAGAAATATTAGGTTAACCACAGCAACCTGGCAGGCCAGAAAGGGCTGGCAGGATATATCCAGGGTCCTAAATGAGAAGAACATGCAACCAAGAATACTTTATCCAGCAAGGCTCTCATTCAGAATAGAAGGAGAGATAAAGAGCTTCCAAGATAGGCAGAAACTGAAAGAATATGGGACCACCAAAAGAGCTCTGCAAGAAATATTAAGGGGGACTCTGTAAAAGAAAAAGGAAGCCCCAGGAAACAATGCACAAAAACAGGGACTGAATAGGTATCATGATGACACTAGGTTCATATCTTTCAATAGTAACTCTGAACATGAATGGGGCACAGGGTTTCAGACTGAATAAAAAAGCAAGACCCATCTATTTGCTGTCTAAAAGAGACTCATTTTAGACAGAAGGACACCTACAGTCTGAAAATAAAAGGTTGGAGAACCATTTACCATTCAAATGGTCCCCCAAAGAAAGCAGGGGTAGCCATCCTCATATCAGATAAATTAAAGTTTATCCCAAAGACTATAGTAAGAGATGAAGAGGGACACTATATCATACTTAAAGGATCTATCCAAGAAGAGGACCTAACAATCATGAATATTTATGCCATGAATGCGGGAGCTGCCAAGTATATCAATCAATTAATAACCAAAGTTAAGACATAGTTAGATAATAATACACTTATACCTGGAGACGTGAACACAGCGCTTTCTACAATTGAGAGATCTTCTAAGCAAACATCCCCAAAGAAACAAGAGCTTTAAATGATACACTGGACCAGATGGATTTCACAGATATCTACAGAACTTTACATCCAAACTCAACTGAATACACATTCTTCTCAGGTGCACATGGAACTTTCTCCAGAATAGACCACATACTGGGTCACAAATCAGGTCTTAACTGATACCAAAAGATTGGGATTATCCCCTGCATATTCTCAGACCACTTGGAAACTTAAACTGATCACAAGAAGTTTGGAAGGATTTCAAACACGTGGAGGTTAAGGACCATCCTGCTAAAAGATGAAAAGGTCAACCAGGAAATTAGAGAAAAATTAAAAAGATTCATGGAAACTAATGAGAATGAAGATACAACCATACAAAATCTTTGGAATACAGCAAAAGCAGTCCTCAGGGGGAAATACATCGCAATACAAGCATCCATCCAAAAACTGGAATGAACTCAAATACAAAAGCTATCCTTGCACCTAAAGGAGCTGGGAGAAGGAACAGCAAATAGATCCTACACCCAGCAGAAGAAGAGAGTTAATAAAGATTCGAGCAGAACTCAACAAAATCGAGACCAGAACTGTGGATTAACCAAACCAGGAGTTGGTTCTTTGAAAGAATTAATGAGATAGATAAATCATTAGCCAGCCTTATTAAAAAGAAGAGAGAGAAGACTCAAATTAATAAAATCATGAATGAGAAAGGAGAGACACCACCACTACCAAGGAAATACAAACGATTTAAAAAACTTATTATGAACAGCTTTATGCCAATAAATTAGGCAATCTAGAAGAAATGGACACATTTCTGGAAAACCACAAACTACCAAAACTGGAACAGGAAGAAATAGAAAACCTAAACAGGCCAATAACCAGGGAGGAAATTGAAGCAGTCATCAAAAGCCTCCCAAGACATAAAAGTCCAAGGCCAGATGGCTTCCCAGGGGAATTCCATTAAACGTTTAAAGAAGAAACCATACCTATTCTCCTAAAGCTGTTTGGAAAGGTAGAAAGAGATGGAGTACTTCCAAACTCATTCTATGAGGCCGTCATCATCTTAATTCCAAAACCAGACAAAGACCCTACCAAAAAGAAAAATTATAGACCAATATTCCTGGTGAACACGGATGCAAAAACTCTCAACAAGCCAATAGGATCCAACAGTACATTAGGAATATTATTCACCATGACCAAGTGGGATTTATCCCTGGGATGCAAGGCTGGATCAACACTCATAAAGCAATCAATGTGATTGATCATTTCAACCAGGGAAAAAACAAGAACCATATGATCCTCTCAAAAGATGCAGAGAAAGCATTTGACAAAATACAGCATCCATTCCTGATCAAAAGTCTTCAGAGTGTAGGGATAGAGGGAACATTCCTCCGCATCTTAAAAGCCATCTAAAAAGCCCACAGCAAATATCATTCTCAATGGGGAAACACTGGGAGCCTTTCCCCTAAGATCAGGAACACGACAGGGATGTCCACTCTCACCACTGTTATTCAACATAGCACTGGAAGTCCTAGCCTCAGCAATCAGACAACAAAAAGAAATAAAAAGCATTCACATTGGCAAAGAAGAAGTCAAACTCTCCCTCTTCACAGATGACATGATACTGTACGCAGAAAACCCAAGACTCCACCCCAAGATTGCTAGAACTCATACAGCAATTCGGCAGTGTGGCAGGATACAAAATCAATGCCCAGAAATCAGTGTCATTTCTATACACAACAAGGAGACTGGAGAAAGAGAAATTAAGGAGTCAATGTCATTTACAATTGCACCTAAAAACATAAGATACTTAGGAATAAACCTAACCAAAGAGGTAAAGGATTGATACCCTAAAAACTACAGAACACTTCTGAAAGAAATTGAGGAAGACACAAAGAGATGGAAAAATATTCCATGCTCATGGATTGGCAGAATTAATATTGTGAAAATGTCAATATTACCCAGGGTAATTTACACGTTTAATGCAATCCCTATCAAAATACCATGGGCTTTCTTCAGAGAGTTGGAACAAATCATCTTAAGATTTGTGTGGAATCAGCAAAGACCCCGAATAGCCAGGGGAATATTAAAAAAGAAAACCATAGCTGGGGGCATCACAATGCCAGATTTCAGGTTGTACTACAAAGCTGTGGTCATCAAGACAGTGTGGTACTGGCACAAAAACAGACACAGAGATCAATGGAACAGAACAGAGAACCCAGAAGTGGACCCTGAACTTTATGGTCAACTAATATTCGATAAAGGAGGAAAGACTATCCACTGGAAGAAAGACAGTCTCTTCAATAGATGGTGCTGGGACAATTGGACATCCACATGCAGGAGAATGAAACTAGACCACTCTCTTGCACCAGACACAAAGATAAACTCAAAATGGATGAAAGATCTAAATGTGAGACAAGATTCCATCAAAATCCTAGAGGAGAACACAGGCAACATCCTTTTTGAACTTGGCCACAGCAACGTCTTGCAAGATACATTCATGAAGGCAAGAGAAGCAAAAGCAAAAATATGAACTATTGGGACTTCATCAAGATAAGAAGCTTCTGCACAGTAATAGACACAGTCAACAAAACTAAAAGACAACCTACAGAATGGGAGAGGCTATTTGCAAATGACGTATCAGATAAAGGGCTAGTTTCCAAGATCTACAAAGAACTTATTAAACTCAACAGCAAAGAAACAAACAATCCAATCATGAAATGGGCAAAAGACATGAAGAGAAATCTCACAGAGGAAGACATAGACATGGCCAACACGCACATGAGAAAAATACTCCGCATCACTTGCCATCAGGGAAATACAAATCAAAACCACAATAAGATACCACCTCACACCAGTGAGAATAGGGAAAATTAACAAGGCAGGAAACAACAAATGTTGGAGAGGATGTGGAGAAAGGGGAACCCTCTTGCACTGTTGGTAGGAATGTGAACTGGTGCAGCCACTCTGGAAAACAATGTCGAGGTTCCTCAGAGTTAAAAATAAATCTACCCTATAACCCAGCACTGCTGGGGATTTACCCCAAAGATACAGATGCAATGAAACGCCGGGACACCTGCACCCCGATGTTTCTAGCAGCAATGTCCACAATAGCTAAACTGTGGAAGGATCCTCGGTGTCCATCGAAAGATGAATGGATAAAGAAGCTGTGGTTTATGTATACAATGGAATATTCCTCAACCATTAGAACGACAAATACCCACCATTTGCTTCAACGTGGATGGAACTGGAGGGTATTATGCTGAGTGAAATACGTCAATCAGAGAAGGACAAAGATTATATGGTCTCATTCATTTGAGAAATATAAAAATTAGTGAAAGGGAATAAAGGGAAAGGAGAGAAAATGAGTGGAAATATCAGTGAGAGTGACAAAACGTGAAAGACATCTAACTGGGAGAGAACAAGGGGTAGTGGAAAGGGAGGTGGGTGGGGTGTTGGGGTGACTGGGTGATGGGCACTGAGTGGGGCATTGGCGGAAAGAGCACTGGGTGTTATGGTATATGTTGGCAAATTGACTCCAATAAAAAATTTTTTTAAAGATATACTTATTAATTTATATGAGAGAGAGAGAGAGACTGCACATGGGGTGGGGAGCAGAAGGAGAGAGAGAACACCCAGGAAAGTCCCCACTGGGCACAGAGCTAGACCCAGGGCTCAATCTCACAATCCCGCAATCATAACCTGAGCCCAAATCAAGAGTCGGATGCTGAAACGACTGAGCCTCCCACGCAACCTCATAGAAATTCATTCAGTGGTGTTTGCTATGCTGTTTCTCCTTTTTGATGGAGTTAACTTTTTCTTCACAGGAAATGGAAGAGTTTGTCCAGAGCTCTGGAGAAAACGGTATTGTGGTGTTTTCTCTAGGGTCAATGGTCAATAACATGACAGAGGAAAGAGCCAATGTGATCGCATCAGCCCTTGCCCAGATTCCACAAAAGGTTAGATAGAGTATCTTAATTGTATACAACTACTTAATGAGGCTGTTAAACTCTGTAAAGGGCCGGATTACCCTTTCCTTCATGACATGAACATCATTATGATAGCTCCAATTTACCTCAAACATGAGGAAAATATAAATGGCAGATGCTAAAGTACTACAGAAGCTGTTTTGACAATAACTTTGGCATTAACATTGAGATTGGAAAGAAATATATTTAGGACATTGAGATTGGAAAGAAATATATTTAGGACGTGCAGAGTAAAGCTTGGTATTGTAATGTGTCCTGGGCAGGTATAGCAATGACCAAATTCTGTCTGTCATTCTTTCCCTTTCCTTACAAGATGTGCATTCCTTTCAAGATTTCCAAGGGCACTGCCTACCTCATAGCTGTTCTCAGAAAGGAGTTAAATTTCAACAGTTATGTTAAAGAGGAACTGATAAAAGTCTGAAAAGCACCCTGCAGTTTACCCTTATCAGATAATCCAGGTTTCTCTTCCTTCCCCTAAATTTTGAGATAAGCCTCCTCAGTGTGCTGTTCAGAAAAACAATCACCAAACTATGTCTAGGCTTTCCTCCAGCCAAGATGACTTAGAGAAAGAGAAAAATTGACATGACTGATGAAATGGGCCCTATTACGAGTGAAAGAGTAAGATCAATGAAAAGGGAGAAGATGGGTCCACTCCTCAAGGTGACCAAGTGCTTATTAATATCTGGTTCCAAAGGACTCTAACTTATCAGAATAATAACTGCTCCCGATTAAGGAAGGAAAAAGAAACATATTAAGGAGTCAACCGGAAAGAAAGCCTAGCATGGGAAAGTTTCATATGCCTCTTTCTACATAAACTACAGTAGTAAATTCTTTTCCAATACATAGAATGCACCTGGCATATTTGGGTATTTGTGAACTACTTTTTGGTCACTGTAATAGTTTCTCCTTATGCTAATTTTTGCTTACCATCGCAAGTTACTTTAACATGCATATAGCAAATATATGCTACCCAGTGTAAACTATAATCCAGTTATGAGGATTGCTGGGAAATTCTAAAATCAGAATCTATTTAGTACTGGCAATGGAAATTGCTTGGGCATAGATTTCATATCAATCAATGCTGTCAGTGCTTTGTAGTGCATCACTGAAATGTCAAAAACCAGTTCAATAAAACTTAGCACCACTACACTTTGGAGTTTTTTTGACACGTACACTGTTATTTCTGAAGTGCCAATAGGCTTTTCTTCCCACATGTAAAGAACTGCCAAACCAAGAAATACTAATAATATTCTGCATTCATGTAAAAAAATTACCTTTTTCTTGGAAGTAGTGCCTAATCATTAGTAATGTGAAAGAAGTTAAACGTACTAAGGAGAAATTATTGATATTAATGAATTACTATAAGCAGAATTACTTGTTTCCAAAGCAGCAGATTACACATTTAGCTTTTTTGGGTATCAAAACATGTAAAACTCAAATAAAAGGACTTATGGAACAAGTGGCTATGAACAAGTGGATATAAGGGAACGTCCTTCTGTATCACTTAAAAAGATGTAAATAGGTTGGTATTACATTGGAAGATGAAAGCAATGATAACAGACAAAGGTGTGGATCTTAGTAATTTCCTACTCGTTTGCACTAGAATTATAGTAACTGCCTAAAAATTTCTTAAATGCTTCTTTTGTCCTTGATAATCTCATCTGTCTAATACTCATGAGTGAAATATTATGATTACATTCATATTTACTTGAATATAAAAATAAGTAACAAAATGGGGGTATTCTTACTATATTAGTGTCTTAGTAGTCTCATTTTTAATATCTTTTGTCCTTGTTATTTATCAGTCAATGAAAGGAGTCTAACTAGATCATCTCTTAATTTCTTTAAAATGTTCACAAGCTATAACTTCAAAGTTCAACTCATGAGATAAGGTATTTTTCTTTCTAAGGTTCTATGGAGATTTGATGGCAAGAAACCAGACACCTTAGGGCCAAATACTCGGCTGTATAAGTGGCTTCCCCAGAATGACCTTCTTGGTAAGAATCTGGAAAATATTGAACTGAAAGGAACTCTAAACAAAATGATAACAGTTCACCAAAAAGCAATCTAACTGAGCATTTACTACTCAAAAACTCAAAACTAAAACTTAACTTTCTTAAATTTATTTTGCAGACCTAGAGGGAAAAAGATAAGCTACAACAGTTGGCATGTTGTTATACACAGTCCCATTCCTTAGGGCCAGAATCAAAGTACCTGTATTTCAGCTGTAATTACTGCTCCCACATAATTTGTTACTAACTACCTAGAACATCACTCTGTCTCCGAATTTTCCCACCTTATTCCTATCCTTTCTCCTTCTGCATGGGTATTCAGTGCCAATGAAAAATAATAGCCTCTCTTTTATTACCAGTGACCCTACATTTTCTCTAGAAAAATACCATAATCTTTTCCATGAAGTCACAACACATTTCATGATAAAGTGCTATCTTTCCTTCCCCTGATTTGAGCCACCAGCATCACACTTCCTGCTGCCTTGACACCCTACATGTGAAACTCAGTGACTTTACTGTGCCTTTAAGAGAATATGTTCTAACATGCCACCTGCCTTTCTTTTTTTTGCACCCTTTCCCTTTTTTTGGTGATAACCAGAATGTTATCGTTCAATTTGTCTGTCCAGCAATCTTGTATTCATTTTTCAAGTTACAAGCACCACACCAATCTTCATTTACCTCTCCAGCACATTTATGTGCTTCTTGCGCTGAGAGCCAAAAGACATTTGAATGCTGTTTCATGTTTATATAATAACATATGTCTTATGTTGCCCAATTCTCATTTGATTTCTAAGACTTACAGTTAATAATGTGCTGAGATTCATCCAATCCTAGGTCATCCGAAAACCAAAGCCTTTATAACCCATGGTGGAACCAACGGCATCTATGAGGCGATCTACCACGGGATCCCCATGGTGGGCATTCCCTTGTTTGCCGATCAAGCTGATAACATTGTTCACATGAAAGCTAAGGGAGCAGCTATCAGACTGGACTTGAGCACAATGTCTAGTGCAGACTTGCTCGATGCATTGAGGACGGTCATTAATGACCCTTCGTGAGTATTACTTTTTTTTCAATAGATGGAATTTATCGATAGATTCTTCAGTCAACGGTGGCTGTGAGTTTCCTCCCATTCTTAAGAGGCTAATTTGGAAAGAAGCCAAGTGATAGAACGGATCTTAAATCTACTTTTATTTTCAACCAGACATTTATTTCACAGTTGCATTTAAATCCCTTTGACTTAATGGGCAACCAAGTACTGCAACAATTTTCTACATACACAAATGCAAACTATTATAGAGTAACTGTAAGAACATTTCAAAGTTCCTATGATAGAAACCATAGAATGAAAGAATGAAGAACTTGAAGTCATGTAAAGTGACTCAATTCAGTACCAAAATTTCCAAAGCTATAAATCTCTTTTTCCTTAAACATTGATTTTGGTTCTTATTGTTAATATATTTTATAATATGTAATTTGTGTACCATAAAACTAAAAGTATAAAACTCAAATACGTGTAGTGTATTATGGAATTATGAAACCATCACCATAATCTAAGTTTGGGACATTTTCATTAGCCCAAGAAGAAATCACATACGACTGACTTAGAAGTCTTTGCCCATTTCTCTTGCCTCAAGTAAACATTAATCTACTTCTGTCTCTACAAATTGCTATATTCTGGGTGTTTCATACAAGTGGGATCATACCACGTATGGGCTTTGCATGTGGCTTCTTTCATTTGGCATGTTTTTGAGTTTCATTTGTGTGATAGTTTTGTATTGCTGAATGATAAATATCCTATGGTATGGATATGCTACAATCTATCCATGTATCAGTTCGTGAACATTTGGGTTATTTCCACATTTAGGTATTATAAATATTGCTACACACTTATTGTGTGAACAAAATTATTCACTTCTTTTGGGTAGACATCTAGGAGTAGAATTTTGGGTAGACTTCTAGGCCACAGATTATCTCTATGAGGAGCTGCCAAATTGATGTCCAAATAAGTTGCACTATTTTACATTTCCACCAGCTAAGTATGGGAGATTCAAGTTCTCCACATCACTTTCAACACTTGCTATCATCTTTTTTATTACAGCCATCCTAGTGGGTCTCTCCTTGTGGTCTTCATTTTCATTTCTCTTACAGCCAAAGTTACTAAACATCTTTTCATGTACTTATTGTCATTCACATATCAGAAATACTGAAAAATGTGTTATGGGGAGAAAATGGTAGAGTAAATGCATAATAAAAATACCTTAAAACAAGAGAGAAAGGTAAAGAAATATAAGGCAGGTTGGCCAAATAGAAAAGAAAACAGACTAAGACAGTAGATGAAAATATAAATATGCCAAGACATTAAATCTAAACAGACTAAATAATTTAAAGACAAAGATTGTCAGAACACGTTTTTTAAACTATATGCCAGTTATAAGACATGTTCAAATAGAAATGCACAAAAGATTGTAAGTACGAGAAGGTAGGAAATGATCTATTCTAGCAGTAACCGCAGAAAGATGTTGGACCCATGCTAATATCAGACACACTAGTCCAGAGTCACCAACAAAAATAAAGAGAAGTATTTCATAATGACGAATAGATTGATCTTTCAAAACAGTACAAATTACCAATTAGTGACGCCTACTACAAAAAACATCAAAATGCAGTAGAAGGGGGCCAAAGAACAAACATTCAAATTTACATTCATAATATTAAATTTTTAAACATCTTTCTCAGTAACATAAAAAATAAGATCAAAACAAGGGAAAAACGATAACAAGATAATGGAAGGGAGAAATACCTAAGTGTTTTGAAGGACACAATTTAAAAATGCAACCCATATGACATATATATGTATATATATATATATATAATATATATATATATATATATAATCAACAGAGAATACCCATTTTTCAAGAATGGAATAGATACTGGAATTAACCGTACATGGGCCATAAACAAAAAGGAATTTTGAAAAATATAAATCATCAAGACCACACTGTTCAGCTCTACTGGGATTCACTTAGAATCATCAAAAAGAAAGACAACTAAAACCTCTCTACATTTTGGAAATTCAGCAATATACTTCTACATAACTCAGCCAATAAAGAAATCCTACTCATAAATACACCTCTTCTCCGCAATTCCACTTCTACATATATACAAACACATGTACAAACATGTAAACCAAAAGATACAAGATTTTTATGGCAGCATTGGTAGTAATGGCCAAACGATTAGTAACACAAATGGCTATTGACCGTTAAATGATGAAATAACCTGCGGTATTGCCAAACAATGGAATACCATACAGTGCGAGAAGTAACCAACAACTCTGACACAAAGACAAAAGGAAATGAGTGCTCACTTCATATTCTAACACATAAATAATAAAAACTAATGTATGATGACTAAAAGGATCAGGGCAGACAGGGTGCTTCTGGGTAGCTTGTGACACCCCATACCAACATCTTAGTAGTAGGTACATTATTACATCCACTTCACAATAATATTCTAGCTGATTTTGAATGTATGGGTATTCCGTGAAGACTATGTGCATATTTCTTATGTAATATGCCTAAAGGTCATTTTGGAAAATAAATCATGTTTTCAAGTTCTGGGTTGCAAATAGCAAAACACATACACACAGACACAAACAGAACAAATGTGTGAAGGTGCTAGGATAGTGTGGCCCAGAAAAGTCTCTCTGAGACGGGACACAAAGCTGGGTCATCCATCCAGAGGTAGAAGCAGCCTTGGGGTGTGGCAGGGAAGTGTCCAGCAGAGACCGAGGAGCCAGAAAGTGCAAAGGTGCTGGCTGAGGTGGGATACGTCTGGCAACTTCAGTGACCTGCAAGCGAGCCTCTGTGCCTGCAGCAGAGTGTACGTGGGACAAAGGGACAGGAAACGAAGTTGCCGGGTGTCTGTATTTGCAAGATCCTAGAGTCCAACATCCATACTTGAATTTTACTGTAGGTAGTGAGAAGCCAGTTGGAAATTTTTAGTAGGGAAGTGTCACAATCTGATGTCTGTTTTCAAAAATCAGAATGGCTACATGATGGAAAATAAAGAGTAGAGGATAGAGGAATGGAAGGACGAGCCCCGGTGAGGCGGCATTTTACTCACCATGACGCAGTTCCCTCTCCTGCTTCAGGAGGATCATTCTCTAAGTGCGTTTCCACCATCTCTTTTATAGCTGATACAAGGGCTCCTATCCTTTTCTCTGTTACAAAAGATCAAACTACCCTAACTTCCATTTCTACTTTTCAAAACATTTGGCACTCAGAAAATTCCAATTTAAAAGCAAAAACTCCTATGAGGACCCAAATAAAAAACACACGACTTCTGTAACTCTATGGCACCTGTTTTGAATCATTTGTATGGCACTTTTCAAAGACCTCTCATGGGAATTCTTTGGTTTGGCAAATTAATTTCCTTTCAATGTCGGCATCTTTACGTCTCTCCCTTAGGTACAAAGAGAATGCTATGAAGTTATCAGGAATTCACCACGATCAGCCTATAAAGCCCCTGGACCGGGCAGTCTTCTGGATCGAGTATGTCATGCGCCACCAAGGAGCCAAGCACCTGCGGCCAGCCTCCCATGACCTCACCTGGTTCCAGTACCACTCCTTGGATGTGATTGGGTTTCTGCTGGCCTGTGTGGCAACTGCTATATTTGTCACCACACAATGTTGTCTGTTTTGTTGTCGGAAGGTCGCAAAAACTGGGAAGAAGATAAAAAAGGAGTAGTCGTATCTGAGGCCTCCAGCTGGTCTGCCTCCTAGACGGGCTCCTCCGGTTTCTGCCAGCAAGGAGTTATGATGCAAAGTTCCCCTCCCTGTGAAGAAACAACTCCTCAACTTAGCTTCTGAGATCAACATCTGCTCTCAAGGGATTTATTGCCTGTTTAAGAGTCAGAAATATGTCATGCCAACAGAAAAACTGGCAAATTAAAATTAAATTTAAATAAAACTCTACGGGAATTTACAGAAACTCATTATTCTAAGTGGAAAGTCATCCCCCTCCAAAACTTACTGAGCTTACCTGTGTTTCCAACATTGGGCATGAATATCAGAACATTAAGTAGGCTATTCACAATATCACTGTTACTGTGCAAATAAATACTCAGAATATTTTAACTTCATTTTGGTGCAAAATTTGTCGTTTTGTCCTTTGCTAGAGAAACTACAGATAGTTAAAGTTGTATAAAATGACTTACCCATCCATTTTGTTTTGGGTGACCACTAATTCTCCTGGGCTTTTATGGTGTACCCAGCCTGAGCATCACTCCTTACCCTAGGACATGGCAAGTTGATGGCCTTCGACCACCTTGTCAGTATCCTGTGCAATGTCGGTGAATTTAGAAATATAGCAGCTGTTTCCTATTATAAAACTGAGCTATTGGGCACCTCAGTCCATTAAGCTACTCACTCTCCGTTTGAGCAGAGGTCATGGTCTCAGAGTTGTGGGATCAAGCCCAGCACGCCTCTGGCAGGCCCCCGCAGCTTCCTCTTCCCTGGTCCCCTCCCACCGGGATGGTGACCAGCCTGCAGATGGATGTCGGGTGCTGCGGTCCCCTGGGGTCCTCAGCCTCTGCAGACTGTCCAAGTACCGGGGACCCCGGGGCCTGGGCCTCTCTCCAGGGAGTGCCGGCCCGTGGCCCTGGGAGCCTCCCCTGGCTCCTGGCCTGGAGCAGTGACAGACGCTGAAGGGCAGCGGCTTCGCTCCACGAAGATGTTCTTTGACTTTTATTTCCGTTTCAAGTGGTAGACGAAGTCTTACAAAAGTAAGCGCTTAGAACGGGAATTGTTTTAGTTCTCCGGGAAGTGGTCCTTCTAGTGAATATTTTGAATTAATGCCAAAGCGAGATAAGGGAACCGCGTCAACATTCTGTAGCTTCTCTCTAAACGGCTGATGGTTTTCCTTCAGGTTAGCTTCAGGGTCCACTGTATGTTGTACACATGCAACATTTTCTAAACTTTCCACTAGGTTTGGCTTGCTTTGCAAGTTTCCAGTCCAAGTCCCGACCTTCTGCCTCCCAGGGACCTGTTCTCCTAACACAATCTGTGGCCTTTATTTTGGCTTTCCTGTATGCTCAGAACCCCACATGCAATTTTGAGCTGAAGTGCAATTGTCACCACTCTTGTCTCCTTCCCAATCTCAGGTGAAAAACTTTGACTATTTCACCAATATTGCCTGTTATTGCCTCACGATAGATAAATACGCTTTAGCAAATTAAGAAATTTCCTTCTGCTAAAAGAGGGGGAGAAAGAATCTGAGAACACTATTTTTTTGAAGTACAATGTAGTATGATGCTTTCCGATAAGATGTAAACACGCTATTTAACCTTGCAATTCCACATCTAGGAATCAGCCATCTAGAAATGCACACATACACATTTATGTACAGCATATTCCCTAAAGTACCTAAATATATACCAAAAACACATTCGATGAGAGATGTAATGTATACAGTAATTACGGCGAAGATATGGTGACAGGCAGCATTTTTGCATGATCTCCATGTCACATTGCTACATGAACAAGTTCCAGGAAAACTATACAAGCACGATACTCTCTTTTGGAAATAAAATAAAATGTATGTAAGTTTCTATATACACAAAACAGACAGGATTTCATATTATGATAATTTAAATATTTACGTATGTCTTCATTTCTTGACATTTCACAACATGATTTTCATATGCCTATTATATGGAATAATAAATTTGTTAACAAAATAAACATATTGATGCAAGATGTCAAGTTCCAGCACTTTGATATTGTGCTATCGGCTCAGTAGTGTCATTCAGAATATTTAATTGACCAAAATCTGATGGACCATCTTCTATTACAAATTCGGGCCCTTCTTCCTTCTTTCCTGTTTAAGAAATCTTTCCTCTAAAATAACTAGTGATAAATATATGAGAGTATTTATTAAAAGTTTCAATACATGTGAAGATCTAAGTTCAACAATTCTTAACTGTTTTACCGTGTTTTTCACGTCAGTATTTCATGAATTTTATAGTAGCTTAGTAACCTCTGTTGGCTGGCTTCAAAAGATTATATTCATGGTGATTTTGAAATATGACTACCAATACCATGACAATGCTCCCATCGTGTCTCCTCCCCTTGACCTTCGGCAGGCCTCGCAGTAGTCTCAACAAAAAGAATGCAGTGTAGTGATACAGCTTAACTTCCAAGGCTCTCATAAAAAAGGCAATACATTCTTTACCTCTCACTTTCTCATTCACGCTTTTTCCCTCCAACCCCCTCCTCTCTCTCTCAGTCCACTCACTTTAGAACCCTGTGCCAAACCCCAAGAACCCATGATGAAGGCTAAGTGGTGGAGACATTACAATGTTGTGCCTTAGAAACTCTGTTGCTCCAGCTCCACAGCAATTTGACTATTCCCAAAGTATCACTAGAGGTGTGAATGAACATCCTCCAGTGATTACACCTCATCTACCCTATGCCTGTAACCATCTGAGAAACCCAAGAACCAACCCGAAGAACCACCTACTGGCTGAGGCCAGCTGACACCCAGAATTATGAGAGATAATAATTAAAAGATTATTGATGTTGTAGGCCTCTATACGTGAAGGCAGTTTGTTATGCAGTGAAAGAACTCTGAAATGACATTTCTACACTTTCTAAAAATTATACATTAGTAACAAAATTACACTTAAGAAATAGACTAAAAACTGGGAACTTACAAATGTTACATTTTGAAAATAACTGGAACTTAGGAATGCACACAGCATACACCTGAAACGTTCCCCAAAGCACCGGGCCCTGGACAGTATGTGACCTCTTCTTAATACAGTCATTATTCTCAGGAGTAGGAAACAAAATAGGCTTTCCTAACACAAAGACGGAGACCTAGACAAAATGCCAAGATGGAGAGATTCATCCCAAAAGAAAAAACAAGACGACATCACAGCCAGGGATCTAACAAACAGAGATATAAGGAATATGCCTGGGCAAGAATTTAAAACAACAATCACAAAGAGATGAGCTGGCCTTGAGAAAAACTTAGAAGATACCAGAAAGTCCCTTACCACAGAGATAAAAGACCTAAAAACTAGTCAAGCTGAAGTGAAAAATGCTATAAACGAGATGCAAAACCCACTACATGGGCTTGACCACAAGGATGGAAGAAGCAGAAAAAAATGAATAAGTGATACAGAAGATAAAATAATGGAAAATAATGAAGCTGAAAAGAAGAGGGGAAGAAAAATACTGGGTCAGGAAGGTAGACTTAGGGAACTCAGTGACTCCATAAAGTGTAATAATGTGCATAATGTAGGAGTCCCAGAAAAAAGAGACAGAAAAAGAGGCAGAGGTTTATCTGAGCAAATTATAGCTGAAAACTCCCCTAATATGGGAAAAGATGCAGACACCCAAATCCAGGAGACACAGAGAACTCCCATCTAAATCAGCAAAAGCAGGGAAACACTAAGGCATATTGTAATACAATTTGCAAAACACAAAAATAAAGAAAGAATCTTGAAAGCACCAAGGGAAAAGAAATCCCTAACCTCTAACGGAAGAGGAAACTGGTTAGCAACCGATTTCTCCACAGAAATTTAGCAGGTCAGAGGAGAGTGGCATGGTATATTCAACGTGCTGAATGAGAAAAATATGTAGCCAAGAATACTCTATCCAGCAAAGCCTCCATTCAGAATAGAAGGAGAAATGAAAAGTTTCCAGGACAAAAAAACAAAACAAACAAACAAAAAACCTAGAGGAGTTCATGACTACTAAACCAGTCCCACAATAAATATTAAATGGGACTCTTTTCAGTGGGAAAAAAATTCTAAAACTGTCAAAGACTAGCAACAAACAGAGAGAATCTCAGGAATCAGTGAAAAAAAAAAACAAGCAAAAAAAATAGCACTAAGTACATATCTATCAATAATTACTCTGAATGTAAATGAACTAAATTGTAAAAAAAAAAAAAAAAAAAAAAAAAGACCCAACTGTAGACTGACTACAAGAGACTCATTTTAGGCTTAACATCACCTGAAGATTGAAAGTGAGGGGTTGGAGGAACATTTAACATGCAAATGAATATTTCAAAAAATAAAAGCCAGAGTAGCAATACTTCCATCAGACAAACGAGATCTTAAAGACTGTAAAAAGAGATAAAGAAGGGCAGTATATCATAATAAAGGAGACTACCCAACATGAAGATCTAACAATTGTATATATTTATGCCCCCAACTTGGGAGCACCCAAATATATAAAACAATTAATAACAACCATAAAGGAACTCAGTGATAACAAAGCAATAACAATAGGGGACTTTAACATCACATTCCGAGCAATGGACAGATCACCTAACACAGAACATCAACAAGGAAATAATGGCCTCGAATGACACACTGGCCGAGATGGACTTCACAAGTATCCTCAGATTGTTTCACCCTAAAGCAGCAGAGTACACATTTTTTGCAAGTGCACATGGGACCTTCTCCAGAATAGATCACATACTGGGTGGGAGAGGAATGGGTAAATAGGTGATGGTTATGAAGAGAGCACTTGCTGTGACGGTCTCTGGGTGTTGTGTTTAAGTACTGAATCACTAAATCGTACACCTAAAAATAATATCACAATGTATGTTAACTAGGATTTAAATAAAACTAGAAAAGAAAAGAAAATGAATTATTGAATCCCTATATAGCACACCTGAAGCTCATATACATTAATTATACCGGAATTTAACATTTTTAAATGAATTTTACCATAAAAAGTAAAGTCTCTAGGAATTCTTGTAAGAACCTACAGCAAATAAAGAAATATTTATACTATTTGCTAATACATGGTAATAAAAACAGTGAGAATGGGATTCAAAGAGCTGAAAACCAAGAAACAGACCCTATAAAAAAAAAAGGGAGAAAGGGGTGGGAGGGAGGGGGGAGGGGCAGAGAAAGGAAAAGAGAGAGAGAACCTTGAGCAGGCTCCATGCTAGCTTCAAGCCCGACACAGGGCTTGATCTCAAGAGTCTGAGATCATGACCTGAGCTGAAATCAGAAGGTGGATGCTTAAATATCTGAGCTACGCAGGTATCCCCCACCCCCCCCACCCCCCGCCAAGAAACACACTCATAGCCATAGAGAACCAACTGATGGTTACCAGAGGGGAAGTGGCTGAGGAATGGGTTAAATGGGAGCTGTTAAATGGCCTCCTGATGTGATGAGCACCAGATGTTCTATGGAACTGTGGAATCACTAAATTCTATACCTGAAACTAATATTACACTGTATGTTACCTAACTGGAATTTCAATAAAAACTTAGAAAGGAAAAAAGATCAACAAGAACCTATAACATTTGAAATATGAGCCACTTTTTTGTCACCCACTCAACTCATTGCAACAGAAACTCCAATGCTAGTAGGTGCAGAAAATATGAACTATTGAGTAGACTCAAGATGAAAAAGAAAATCTGCATAGGTAAGTAGAAGACCTGTTTCATCTGATCCTAGGAATTCAGCTAGATAGCTATCAAATCATTCTGAACACCTGATAACTCATCTGGTGATCTAAGAAAATAGCTGCAACTCTACAAAAGTGACAACTTTCTGCAACGCCGAAGGTGCAGAGAGGTGAATCTGAGGTGATACATGAGAAGATAAACCCCAGGGGTAGGCAGCTTCTGGCAGCCAGCTGTTGAAAAGTGGTAGGGTAGCAGAGCACAAAATCAGAACTTTTTGAAGTCTGCTCTGGGGAGGGATCTCCTGGCCTGAGAGCTGCTCAGGTGGTGAAGCAGGGGCGGAATACTAGGTGGGGTCATAGGCTCCTTGGGGGTCACAGGAAGACTGGGGTGCCCTAGTGTGAAGGAGTTCTGGGGCATAGGTGTGGGGGATACTGGGCACAATCAGCAAGTCCAGGAGCGGGCCGGCAGCTCAGGGTGGCCATAAACCACGAACCCTGCACAGAATGCATGCCCAATCTCCAAGCAGGGGCCCAACAAGTAGCAGAACCAGTGAGATGCCCTTCCCTCCCCCAGGAGGAGTAGCATGTATGGGAGCGCCATGGGAGCCTGCGTCGTTTGGAGACTCAAAACAGGGGTCATGTGCCTGAGATAGAAACAGTCACAGTCTGGGTGAACACGGAGTGTGGACGGGGACCAGGGAGACAGGAGTGAGTGTATGCTTTTCCCTGAGGGCGCACTGAACAGTGGGCTCATGAGCTCTTGGCTCCAGGGCTGGAGACTGGGAGGCCACCATTTGCAAGTCCATCCCCTGAAGCTGTGCAGAGAGCCTTCAGGGAACAAAAGCCACCTAGAGCAATCCTGAGCACATGACTTAGCCTGGCCCCCTGGCAAGGGTTCTGGGCCAAAGACACCTGAGAATCAGTGCAACGAGCCCCTCCCCCCAGAAGTTCAGCAGGAACATCCAGCCGAGATCAAGTCTACCAAACACTGAGACCTGCAAAACGCAGGCACTAGGGGAATACAGCATATAGAATGCACGGTTGTATTTTTATCCCCCCCCTACTATTATTTAGTCTTTCAATTTTATTTTTCCTCTATTTTTCTCAACCAATTTGTTATTTTATCAACTTTTTAAAAATCTTTTTTTAATTTTCATTTTTACGGTTAGTTCCATTCTACCCTTTCATTGTATTTAATTTTATCCTGTATATATATATATATATATATACACACATATATAGGTATACATATATATCCTTTGTGTGTGTGTGTGTGTATATATGTGTATATATATATATATATATATATATATATATATATATATATACACACAGGATTTTTTTTCCTTTCTTTAAAATTTTGGGATGCACTTTCTTCTAATATACAGAAATACACCCAGAATCTAGTGTATGGCTCTATTCTCTTCACCTGTCTGATCATATTCACTCTTTTTGTTTTGTTTTGTTATTCTTTTATTTTATTTTTTCTGTTTAAAGTCTTCCTTAAATTTCATTTTTACATTTACATGTTCAAGAGATTTAACTTTATTTTTGTATATATTTTTCATTCCAATGAGAATAGAGACCCTGAGGAAAAGAGAGATAAACAAGTACTGGATCAGCAGGGGAGAATTCGAGAGATAAGTGATGCCACAAAGCAAAACAGTATTAGAAACACTGGAATCCCAGAAGAGCCAGAAAGAGAGAGGGGCAAAAGGTACATTGGAGAAAATTATAGCAGAGAACCTTCCATAATGTGGAGAAAGAATGAGGTATCTATGTTCAAGAGTCATAGAGAATCCCCTCAAAATCAATAAAAATAGGACAACAGCCTGACCTATAATAGAGAAACTTACAAATCTCAGAGACCAAGAGAAAACCCTGAAAGCAGCTCAGGACAAGAGGTCTGTAACCTGCAAAGGTAGAAACATTAGACTGGCAACAGATCTATGCACAGAGACCTGTGAGGCCAGAAAGAACTGGCATGATATATTCAAGGTGTGAGATGAGAAAAATATGCAGCAGCTAGGATCTCGATCAAAATAAAAGGAGA
Source organism: Canis lupus dingo (assembly GCF_003254725.2). Taxonomy (NCBI): domain Eukaryota; kingdom Metazoa; phylum Chordata; class Mammalia; order Carnivora; family Canidae; genus Canis; species Canis lupus. The sequence goes on from NC_064255.1 coordinate 59,408,177, forward strand.
GAGAAAAAGTTTCCAGAAACTAAAAGTTTTTGTGATCACCAAACTTGCCCTACAAGAAGTATTTTATAAAGATCCTTTAAGCAAAGAACAAGCCCAAAAGTCACGTAGGCCAAAAGGGAACAGAAACCATATACAGAAACAGTAACGTTACAAGTAACACTATGGCACTAATTTCATATCTTTCAACAGTTGCCCTGAATGTGAAGGGACTAAATGCCCCAATCAAAAGAAACAGGTATCAGACTGGACAAAAGACCAAGCCTCATTGATATGCTGTCTACAAGAGCCTCATTTTAGACCTAAAGATACCTCCAGATTGAAATTGAGGGTGTGGAGAACTATTTATCATGCTAATGGACATCAAAAGAAAACCGAGGTAGCAATCTTTATAGCTGACAAATTAGATTTTAAACCAAAGATGTTAATAAGAGATGAATTATATGTTCTCATTCATTTGGGGAATATAAATAATAGTGAAAGGGAAAAGAAGGGAAGGGGGAAGAAATGTGTGGGAAATATCAGAAAGGGAGACAGAACGTAAAGACTGCTAACTCTGGGAAACGAACTAGGGGTGGTAGAAGGGGAGGAGGGCGGGGGGTGGGAGTGAATGGGTGACGGGCACTGGGTGTTATTCTGTATGTTAGTAAATTGAACACCAATAAAAAAATAAAAAATAAAAAAAAAATAAAAAAATGAAAGAAAAAAAAAATAAAAATAAAATAAAAATAAAATAAAATGAAATAAAATAACATAATAAAATAATAAAGAAATTAAAAAAAAAAACAAAGATGTTAATAAGAGATGAGAAAGGACAGTAATATCCAAATTTTTTACACCACATCATGATTAAAAAGTCTATGCAATAAGATCTAACAATTGTAATTTTGATATCCCTAACACGGCAGCAGCCAGTTGCACAAGCCAATTAATAGCAAAGTTAAGGAAACACAACACCTATAATCACAATAATAGTAGAGGACTTTAACACCCCCCTCACTGCAACAGACAGATGGATCATCTAAGCAGAAGACCAACAAGGAAACAAGGCCTTTAAATGACACGTTGGACCAGATGGACTTAACAGATCTATTTAGAACATTTCATCCTAAAGCAACAGAATACATTCTTCTCAAGTGCACATGAAACATTCTCCAAAATAGATCACATAAAGGGTCACAAACGAGGTCTCAACCAGTACCAAAAGATTGGGATCATTCCCTGGATATTTTCACAACACAATGCTTTGAAACTGGAACTCAGTCACAAGAGGAAACTTGAACTCAAATACGTGGAGGCTAAAGAGCATCCTACTAAAATAATGATTGGGCCAATCAGGAAATTAGAGATTAAAAAAAACTCCGTGGAAATAAACGCAAAAGAAAACACAACTGTTCAAAGCCTGTGAGATGTGGCAAGGGCGGCTCTTAGAGGGAAGTATAGAGCAATACAAGCCTTTCTTAAGAAACTAGAGGTTTCAAATACACAACCGAATCTTACACTGAAAGGGGAAATAACACAAATCAAACCTAAACCCAGCAGAAGAAGAATAACAAAGATTAGAGCAGAAATCAATGAACTAGAAACCTAAGAACAGTAGAACAGATCAACAGAACCAAGGTGGTTCTTCGAATGAACTAATCAGATCAATAAACCCCTGGCCAGACTTATCCAAAAGAAAAGAGAATGGACCCAAATGAAAAAAAAAAAAAGAAAGAAAAAAACAAGAATGAAAGTGGAGGGATCACAACCAACACCAAAGAAACACACACAATTATAACAGCATATTATGAGGAACTATATGCCAAAAATTGGGCAATCTGGAAGAAATGGATGCATCCCTGGAGAAGTATAAACTACCAAAACTGAAAAAGGAAGAAATAGAAAAACTGAATAGAGCCATAACCACAAAGGAAATAAAAAACCTCCCAACAATCAAGAGTCCAGGGCCAGATGGCTTCCCAGAGGAATTCTACCAAACATTTAAAGAAAAATTAATATATATTTTTCTGAAGCTATTTCCAAAAATAGAAATGGAAGGAAAACTTCTAAACTCTTTCTATGAGGGCAGCAATACCCTGATCCCAAAACCAGACAAAGACCACACCAAAAAGGAGAATTCTAGAACAATATCCCTGATGGAACATGGATGCGAAAATCTCACCAAGATACTAGGATCCAATAGTACATTAGAAGGATCATTCCCCACGACCAAGTGGGATTTATTCCTCGCCTACAGGGATGGCTCAACATCTGCAAATCAATCAAAGTGATACACCACATTAATAAAAGAAAGAACAAGAATCATATGATCCTCTCAATAGATGCAGAAAAAGCATTTGACAAAGTACAGTCTTCCTTCTGATTAGACTCTTCACAGTGTAGGGATGGAGGGAATAGACCTCAGTATTATAAAAGCCATGTATAAAACCCAAAGGCAACCATCATTCTCCATGGGGAAGAACCAAGAACTTTTTCCCTAAGGTCAGGAACACGGCAGGGATGCCCGCTATCACCACTGCTGTTCAACATGGTACTAGAAGTCCTAGCCTCAGCAATCAGACAACAAAAAGAAATATAAGGCATCCAAATCAGCAAGGAAAATGTCAAAGTTTCAGTCTTTGCAGACAACATGATACTGTATGTGGAAAGCCCAAAAGACCCCACCCCAACATTGCTAGAACTCATACAGGAATTGGGCAAAGTGGCAGGATATAATACCAATGCACAGAAATCAGTTGCATTTTTAGACACTAACAATGAGACAGCAAAAAAGAGGATTTAAGGAGTCAATCCCATTTGTAATTGCACTCGAAATCATGAGATGCCTCGGAATAACCTAGCCAAAGAGGCAAAAGACCTGTACTCAGAGGACTAGAGAACTCCCATGAAAGAAACTGAGGACGACAGAGAAATGGAAAAAGGTTCCACGCTCATAGACTGGAAGAACAAATATTGTTAAAATGTCTATGCTACCTAGAGTAATCTATACATTCCATGCAGTCCCTATCAAAATACCATCCACTTTTTTCACAGAGCTGAGACTAATAATCCTAAAATTTGGACGGAACCAGCAAAGACCCCAAATAGCCAAACGACTATTGAAAAGGAAAACCAAAGCTGGGGCCATCAAAATTTCAGACTTTAAGCTCTGTTACAGAGCCGTAATCATCAAGACAATATGGTGATCAGACACAGAGATCAAAAGAACAGAATAGAGAACCCAGAAATGGACCCTCGACCCTATAGTTAACTAATCTTTGACAGAGCAGGAAAGGATATCCAATGGTAACAATCTCTTCAACAAGTGGTTTTGAGAATATTGGACAGCCACATGCAAAAGAATGAAACTGGGCCATTTTCTTACACCACACTCACAAATAGAAAGACCTAAATGCGAGACAGGAAACCATCAAAATCCTGGAGGAAAAATGCATGCAGAAATCTCTTTGACTGTGGCTGCAGCTCTGGCCTGACCGCTCTCCAAGGGCAAGGGAAACAAAGGCAAAAATGAACTATTGGGACTTCATCAAGATAGAAACAAACAAACAAAACTTTTGCACAGCAAAGGACTCCGTGGACAAAACCCAAAAGACAGCCTACAGGATGGGACAAGATATTTGCAAATGTCTTATCAGATAAAGGGCTAGTATCCAAAATCTATAAAGAATGTATCAAACTCAAGGCCCAAAGAATAAAGAATCCAATCAAGAAATGGGCAGAAGACAGGAACAGACATTTCTCCAAAGAAGACATACAAATGGCCAACGGACACATGACAAATGCTCCACATCACCAGCCATCAGGGAAATACACGTCAAAATCACAATGAGATACCACTTCACATGGGTCAGAAGGCCTAATTAACAAGTCAAGAAACAACACATGTTGGCGAGGATGCAGAAGAAGGAGAACCCTCCTCTTGTGGTGGGAATGTAAGCCAGTGTAGCCACTCTCGAAAACGGTTGGAGGTTCCTCAAAAAGGTGAAAATAGAGCCACTCTATGACCCAGCAATTGCAATACTGGGTATTTACCCAAAAGTTACAAATGTAGTGAATAAAGGGACACTTGTACTCGGATATTTATAGCAGCGATGGCCACAATAGCCAAACTATAGAAAGAGCTGAGATGTTCACCAACAGGTGGATGGACAAAGATGTGGTGTATATATACAATGGACTATACCACTCAGCCATCAGAAAAGTGCAATCTTGCCATTTGCAATGATGCGGATAGAACTAGAGGATATTATATTACGTGAAATACGTCCATCAGAGAAAGGTAATTATCTTATGACCTCACTCATATGTGTTATTTAAGAAACAAAACAGAGGAACATAGGAGAAGAGCGGAAAAAAAATTATTAAACAAGACAAAATCAGAGAGGGAGAAAAGCCATGAGACTTTTCATCATAGGAAACAAACTGCAGGTCACTGGAGGGGAAGTGTGTGGGGGAATGGGGTGCCTGGGTGATGGACATTGAGGAGGGCATGTGGTATAATGAGCACTGGGTATTGTGTAAGACTGATGAATCACAGACTTCTTCCTCTGAAACCAATAATACATTAGATGTTAATTAATTGGACTTAGATAAAATTAACATCAAAAACAAAAGTTCTTGGGCAGCCCGGGTGTTGAGCGGTTTAGTGCCGCCTAGCCCAGGGCGTGATCCTGGAGACCTGGGATCAAGTCCCACATCTGGTTCCCTTCATGGAGCCTGTTTCTCCCTCTGCCTGTGTCTCTGCCTCTCTCTGTCCCCTCTCTGTGTCTCTCATGAATAAATAAAATCTTAAAAAAAAAAACAAAAGTCCTCAACAAAATGCAAGGAAGCCAAATACAGGAATATGCAAAAGAAATCATACACCACGGAAATCTGGGATTTATCCCAGGAATGCAAAAGGTGCTTTAACAGTTCAAAACCAATTATTACTACACCCTATACCAAGAGATTGAAAAACAAAGACCGCATGATTATCTCAATAAACGCAGAAAATCATTACAAAGTCCAATACCCTTGTGATAAAAATACTCAGTAAACTACTAATAGAAATGAACCTCCTCAAATGGATAAAAGGCATCTGCAAAAACCCCACTGCTGACAGCATACTTTATGGTTAAGACTAAATGCTTTCTTTGTAAGACAACAAAGGAGAATAGGACATCGATTAGGACATGCACCCTCAACGCGTCTCTTCAGCAGTTGTACTGAAGGTTCAAACCAAATGACTAGCCAAGAAAATAAGATAAAGAAATCCACGTTGGAAAGGAAGACATCGCACTATTTTAATGGAGAGGTGACAGGATCCTATGTAGAGAAAAACCCTGGGAATTCACTAGAAAATATACAATACACAAGTGCAATAAACAATCCAGAATGAAATTAAGAAAACAATCCCCACTATAGCACCATCAAAAGAACAAAATGCCTCATCAATTTCACAAGGAAAGGGTAAAGTCTGTACTAGGGAAACTACAAAACATTGCAGGAAGATACTTTAAAATTTCTAAAAGGAAGACACCTCATATTCATGGATTTAAACAACATTGTTGTAATAGTAATTCTCCACAAATTGATACACAGTCCAACACCATCTCCTTCGCTATCACAATCCCAGCGGACCCTTTTACAATGGATTGACAAGCCAGTCTCAAATTTATGTAGATATTTCAAGGGACCTAAAAGTAGTCCAACAACCTTTATATAACTTTGAATAAAAATGGAGGAATTAAAAAAAAAAAATGGAGGAATTACACTGATTGATTTTAAAAATAACTACACTGCACCGGGTGTTGTCTGTAAGTGATGAGTCACTATGTCCTACACGTGAAACTAATATTACACTGTATGTTGACTAACTGGAATTTAAATAAAAAGTCGGAAGAGGAAAACTAATGATAAATTACAGTAACACAGGCACAGAGATAAGCATATGGAGCCACAGAATAGATTTCAGAACCCAGGAATATTCTCACACACTGATGGCTGATTCACTTTTTTTAAATTTTTTATTTATTTATGATAGTCACAGAGAGAGAGAGAGAGAGAGAGAGGCAGAGACACAGGCAGAGGGAGAAGCAGGCTCCATGCACCGGGAGCCCGATGTGGGATTCGACCCCGGGTCTCCAGGATCGCGCCCTGGGCCAAAGGCAGGCGCCAAACCACTGTGCCACCCAGGGATCCCTGATTCATTTTTGACAAGGAAATGAACACTCTTTTTAATCTCTCAAGCCATATGCAAAAACTACTCAAAATGGACCAAACATCTAAATGAAGAAGGAAGGCACAAGTAATGACAACAGGGAACAGCAATTTGAAAAGAAGCAAAACGTCTGTGAAACGGGTTTCAGTTTTGCTGCTGCTCCAGCTGAGCTGTTCCTTCAGCTCCGGGAGTCGTCCCGGAAAGGTGCTGCTGTGGCCACGGAATACAGCCACGGGATCAGTATAAAGGCCTTCCTGGATGAACTTGTCCAGAGGGGTCGTGAAGTGACTGTGCTGACATCTTCAGCTTCCATTCTTCTTGGTCCCGACAAACAACCTGCTAGTAAGTTGGAGACATACCCTACATCTTTGGCGACAAAGGATACTGAGGTTACTATGACGCAACTGGCCAATAGATGGACACGTGATCTCCCCAAACATACATTTTGGCCCCCTTTTGCACTAATGCCAGAAACCCTTTGGAAATGTGCTGGTTGTCTTGATAAACTGTACAGATGCGTCTTTAAACGAGAACCTCATGACAAAACGACAAGGATCAGAGTTCAAGGTCATTCCTGCCGACGCTGTCGGACCCTGCGTGAGCTGTGGCTGAGCTCCTGAGAATACCTCTAGTGTACAGGCTCCGGTTCTCTGCAGGCTACGCGTTTGAGAAACACCGTGGAGGACTTCCTCTCCCTCCCTCCTAGTAGCTCTTATTCGGTCAGAATTAACTGATCAAATGACATTCATGGAGAGAGTGAAAATACGTGCTCTACGTGCTTTATTTTGACTTTTGTTTCCAAACATTTAATGAGAGGAGTTGGGATCAACCTAAGACAGTGAAGTCTTAGGGAAGTCATGGTTTTTATTCTTTTTCTATTTAAATATTTTACTTATTTATTTGAGAGAGAGAGAGAGAGAGAGAGAGAGCCCAAGCATGGGGAGCAGCAGGCCAAGGGAGAGGGAGAAGCAGGCTCCCTGCTGAGCAAGGAGCCCGATGCTGGACTCAATCCCAGGAGCCTGGGATTATGACCTGAGCCAAAGGCAGACGCTTAACCCATTGAGCCACCCAGGCTCTCCTCAGTCATGTCTTTAATTGGTAGCATGAAATCTTAATTCTCCTAGTGCCTAGGAAGGTGACTTTGTACAACCTCAACGGAAATTGTCTTTTATAAGTCAAATGATGGAATGAAAATATGAAGTGATCTCTCAAGCTCACAAATACTATGGAATGCTTAAATTATAAGGTCAGGTAGAATCCTGTGGTCCGTCGCTAATACAGAACGCTCCCAAGAAGTATAACCTACAAACAGAAGCACTGAGGAGTCTTTGAGCAATCGCACATGCATTCTTGTTTCTTTGTGTGTGACAGGCTGCTCTGTAAGGAGGAGTTTTAGGTCCACAGCAATATTAAGTAGAGCTTCACCTTATATGCCCTGGCGCCTCACGTGCATTGCCTCCTGTATTATCCGCATCCCGCAGCAGAGGAATACAGAGTGTGTTACAACTGAGGAAACCGTATCGACAGATCATTATGCTCCAAAGTCCATAGTTCATGTGAAGGTTCATTCTTGGGGTTGTACATTTGATGAGTCTGGAAATAGTTGTAATATTATGTATCCACCACTCTATTTTACAGAGTAGTTTCAGTGCCCTAAACATTCTCTGTGCCCTTCCTAGTCATTCTACATATAAATTCTATTATCCTTTTTCCATCTTCAATAGAAAGCATTAGGGATTTCATGAACTACCGTTATCAAAGAAGACCTGTAGACTTAGGATGTACATATTTCTAGCACAACTGTCTATGGAGCATTGAAGGAAATTGTGTCCTCCTTGTTTTAGTTTCACTTAAAAATTAAACTGAGTTGCCAAATTATCTGAAGGACTCCTCCACAATTGAAAGTCTGGACTCCCACACTCAGGAGCCTATAAGTTGAAGTTTCTAATGACTACATACATATTCCTTAAGTAAGTACTTAAATTTTGTTCAAGTATGGACACACATGTTATTAGTCTATATTTTTTTCCAAAATTATGGCTTTCCATTAAAGAAAAAAAATGAGCTAAGATTAAGGGTGAACATGCCTATTTCCAGACATTATGATAATTTCCAGCCACCTTTTTAAAAAAGATTTTATTTATTTATTCATGAGAGACACAGAAAGAGAGGCAGGGACCTAGTCCGAGGGAGAAGCAGGCTCCTCGAGTTCCCAGCTGCTTTGATAAATATTTTTATTTAATGCACAAATATTATTAAGCTCTTAACATGAACCAAATAGAGTAATGGCCATACCCTCAAAACCTCACAATATACTTGGAAAATCTAGAATCAAATAGCTTGCTAAATTATAGACAGTAGACTAGAGTACTCGAGGGAAAAGTGTTTCCATGAGTGTGGGTAGGGCTCATTGATTGAGGAGTTGAAATCAGTTTTTACATTTGCATTTGTTACTTTAACAGCTTCACGGAATACATAAATGCATGTTAAATATTTTAGTGGCTTAGGTTTAATGAGTCTGTTGCACTTTTTCTTTGTGTATATGTTTATAAACAATATACATATTTACATATTTTTATTTTCAAACCACAGACACTTTTAAACACTTTTGGCTAAGTCATTTCAAGCTCCTTTCAGAAAATTACCTGGTATATTCACATACAATATTCCTGTTTCCTCTACCTTTTGCTTGCTCTTTTTCCCGTCAGGAAGACCCACTACAATATCGGAGATAATGAGGAAAGCTGATACATACTGGGATTTGGAATTTCCTCGCCCACTCCTCCACATTTGTCGGAGGCCTCCACTGCAAACCTCCCAAACCCCTGCTGACGGTAACCTGTATCTGTTTGTTTTGCTTTGTTTACTTTTTACTTTGCATTGTCAGTAGAAATGATTCTGTACCCTTTATTCAGAATGTCTGATTACAGTGAGAAAGATATGGGAAGCTGGGTAAAATGACCTGATGATTAGAAATGTAAATATTTCAATATCATTACAATAATGTGAATTTCATTATTATTGCAAAATAACATTATACCTGGAGACCTTGGGAATAGGGTTCGGTTAAGTTAAGGCCTTCATTATCCTACACACAAGAAAGTATCAATCATTCATTCAGAGAATATTCTTAAAGTGACTAGCATAGTTCAGACGTAAGTGCTGCATATTCAGAGAACAGCGTAGACACAAATTTCCACCCATATGCACCTGACATTCTACTTGGAAAGAATTTAAGCATGTGATTAAAACTATGTGAGAAGTGTTATAATAAGGAGAAACCACAATACTGAAGAACACCTAGCAGGGATCATAGAAAGTACCTCATACCATTGCTACCTGAGATCTGAAGGATGTGCAGTTGTAAGAGGAAGAGATGGGGAGAGAGGAAGACTACAAAAAATAAATCAGGTAGAGTAATAATGACATTTGCTGAGAAGTCTGAGTTCTGTCTGGTAGAAAGAGGCTGAATAAAGAGGCAGATGATGCTAGAGAAGTATGTGAGAGGCAAAGAATTACGAGGATTTTGAAGTATCTACTAAGGGCATTAGGGAGCTAAGGAAAAGGAGAAAAGGGGTGTGAAAAGGGAAAGATACGATCAGATTTGCTTTTTCAAAAGGCTCTCAAGACGCGATCACTGGATTGGACAGCAGAGGGGCAAGAGTGAAAAAGAACCAGTTAGGAGGTCGTTGCAAGAGTTCAGGTAACATGACAGAAGAACAGGACATTAAAGATATGACTATGCCTACTCTTTATAAGATAGCCTCATATTTCTATCCAATGAGATAACTACTTAACATTTACAAAATTTTTGGAATTTCTCTGGCGCATATTGATACAGAAGGAATATTAAGTGCCGTCATGATTTTGTTACTATTATGTTATTAATAACCCAAACTGTCAGACTAATTTGATATGATTCCTCATTAAATAAGAACTGGTTTCCAGGGCTCCCTGGGTGGCGCAGCGGTTTAGCGCCTGCCTTTGGCCCAGGGCCCGATCCTGGAGACCCGGGATCGAATCCCACGTCGGGCTCCCGGTGCATGGAGCCGGCTTCTCCCTCTGCCTGTGTGTGTGTATCTCTCTCTCTCTCTGTGACTATCATAAATAAATAAAAATTAAAAAAAAAAAAAAGAACTGGTTTCCAAAAGATAAAGATGGCATTTTCTAGCATAGCCATAGAGAATAGATATTCTGTGCAGTACTTAAGAGTAAATGTGTAGTTTGGCAACCAGATGAGGGCATTGAAATGCTCAGAGTATTCGGTAAGAGTTAAGGCTCTTAACCAGTATTCTAGCTTACAGGGAAGACCATTCCCCAATAATATTGCGTGTACCCTAAGAAAATTGGCAGCCAAACCCAAAATTACTTGGCTTCTTTACAGCCTTTAAATAATTCCTCATCTGTGATCCCAGACTTTGACATTTAGAGCATAAAATGGATTAGCTTTTATTGGAGTAAGTCCGTATACCATATACCAAACCTGTGTGAAATTTCAGTAAAGATCCCATAGGGAACACCGTTCTAGATATCATAGCTTCCTGTCAGTCAGCATGATCAAAGAGAAAATGGGCATTGCGTGTATAATAAGGATTATACATTCTGCACACTTGTTACATTTCTACACTTCTCTCTGAAAACTCCCTAGAGACTAAAATTACAAAGTGATGCTGTTAGTACATAGAATGATATTCCTTATGAGAGAAAGAGTCTATATGTTTTAAACTGATGGCATATCTTTAAGATACTAATAGACAATAAGCATCCTTTACTCAACTCTTAATTGACCTATTAAGAGATCCTTTTTGTCTACCATTTGATTGGCAACAACATAAAACTGAAATCTTGTTCAAGGGTTAATGCAATTTCTCTTGATTACAAATTATTTAGGCCACCTGTGGAAACTTTCACAAGGGTAAAGGCCGAGGTAAGATTAGGGAAAGTGCTATGCAATCTATACCTATTCTTGAGAGATGTCCCCTTCACACTAAGATAAGGTGACAACATCAGTAGGAGTGGAAAAGAGGAAGAAGAAGAGGACAAGGAGAAGGATGAATAGATGTATAATCATAAAGATTAGTACCAATAGCTGCTGTTATTAAGTTGCAAAATAAGATCTGATTCCAAGTCAATGATTGTGAAGCCTGTCTAATATTCTTTAATATATAAAATAAATTCTTCTTCCAAACGACTTGCTTTCCATTAATTATTAGGATCCCAGGATATTTCCATACTCTCCATTTAAGAAATAAGACATTTGGAAAATTCCTATAAGAATCTTTAAATGTGCTTATGCACTTTGGGGTGCCTGGGTGGCTCAGTCAGTTAAGCAACCACCTCTTGATTGTGGCTCAGTCTGTGATCTCAGCATCATGAGGTGCTGAGTGTGGAACCTGCTTAGGATTCTCTCTCTCCCTCTCCCTCACCACCTCCCACCACTCATGTGCATGCTTGCTCTCTCTCTCTCTCTCAAAAAAAAAAAGTCTATACATTTTGACTTCATAATATGCACATATAAAACTATACAGAGAAAAATAATCAAAATGTGCAAAAATGTATATATTTTTCACCCCAAGGATAAACGTGGATGGAGACTAGGGAGTGAATCTTACTTCCTTTTTTATTCTCTTTCAAGCTTTTCCAAATGTTCTTTCAATAAACCCATGTTATTTATTTTTAGAAGAATGTTATAGAATGAGAACGACTAGTCTAAGTCAGTGATGAACCGAAGGAAAGATTATAGGGAGCTATAGAGAAGCATCTTCTACAGCATGGTTGAAGAAGGCTATCAGCAGGGAGCTAATGAGACAAAACATTGAACATAGGTAACTATCAATGTTGCTACAGGTTACTGACTCCCAGAGATCACGAGGATGCCAAATGTTAGTCATAGGAGAGTAGAGTGACCATATGTGAAACTAATATCATTAGGGTGGAATTATACTTTTTAAAAAGATTGTATGTATGTACGTATGTATGTATGTATGTATGTTTGTATTTAAGCAGGGGGTGGGCAGAGACAGAGGGAGAGAGAGAATCCCAAGCAGACTTCCTGCTGAGGGCAGGATCCTATGGGGGGGGGGTGACCTCACGACACTGAGATCATGACCTGTGCTGAAATCAGGACTGGAACACTTAAATGACTGAACCACCCAGGCACCCCTGGGTAGAATTCTACCTTTGAAGAAGTCTCTGGACACCATATAGTCTACAAGGTCAACGTTTGAAACTTTTTTTTATTCTATTTTTTTAAAAAAAGCTTTTAGAGAAGCTATACAACAATGAGAAAGAATGAGAAAGCATACTCTTTGTATTGGAAGGATTAATCATTATTTTCCAGAGAGAAAATAAGAAATAATGAATTTAAAACAGAGAGACCAAAAGGAAACAAAACGAAACCAAAAAGGTAAGTGTAGTATTGACAAGATATCCAGGAAATTTTGGCTCCTTTCCATTTGTTTCTCTTCTTTCTTTATTTCTTCTTTCCTTTTTTTTTTTTTTTTTTTTTTTTTTTTTGGTAGGAGAGTGCATTGAGCAATGAGGAATTATTCTAGCATACAAAGTAGTAAATATTCTTAAATTGGCAAGGATCCGGGACTACAAGCCAGAATAATTACAAAACAATTCCAGTAGAACACGGCTTTACCAAGAGCTTTATATAGTCTGAATTGAGCTACTCAGGAGGGTGACCACATCTCTGCTAAGCCCTGCTGTACCTCTGCCACTGTGGTGCAAGTGCTACCCTGGGCACTCACTGTGGGGATGACCAGGGCCCCTCCCCTCACTGCCACTAATGCATAGCACATTCTAATGAGACACTAATTACACAAAATGATTTCAGGGCAAGAGATGTCATACTTAAGGAAGACAAAAATATGGTCATTGAAGTAAGTTACTATATATCTCTGAAGTGTCAATAGGAATCACAGGACTACTTTATGCAAATTCCAAAAAGAGAACCCAATTCGTGAATGACAGCACGTCTTAGCCTCTAATCCTTAAAGAGCGTTTTGAGAGGAGAGCTTGGGAAATGCTGGCAAAGTTTAAGGTTAGGTATAGATGATGAAGCTAAGAGAAAAAGGATATAACGTCATCTCAATCACAATATGATTTTTTTTAGTGCTCACAGTCAAAGAAATAAAATACCAATGACTAAAGAAAAGCAACTTTTCAGAAAACCTGCCTAGACTAAACACAAGTAGTTTAATAGGACTATAATAATAAAGAAGTAAAGGTGAGTTCATATCCTGCTGTGTGGCCTCCTTTCAGGAATCTATGTTAGTCATGATAACATTATAAAGAATCCAGGTATAATCCAACACATCTAAGAGCATTTCCTCCTTGACACTGCATACTGGCTCTCCTTTGTTTCTTGCTTGTACATACAAACACACACATCCACATAGAAACGCACACTCATTTGTACAAATATACTGATAAAGGAAATCAATCTCATATCAATTGTATACTCCAAAGGAAAGAGGGATTAGATCTATTATAAATAACACTGATGAAAAGGGGATGGAGGCTCCTGAAAAGGTATTAATAGAATTACCATTTGGTCCAGCAATAAGACTTATGGGTCCATATCAAAAAAGAATTGAAATTAGGACACCCATCTTCCTGACATCGCTATTCACAAGAGCCACAAGGTAGAAACAACCCAAGTGTCCGTTGATGAAGAGATCAGTCGATGAAATGCCGTATATGCACACAATGGAATAATACTCAGAAGAAAATTTTAACATGTGCCATCATGAATGAACCTTAGGACTTTTTTTATGATTTATTAAAAATTTATTTCATGTAATAAATTATATAATTCACTTTTATTTTTAAACAGTCTACACCAAAATATATTTTTTTGAAACATCTTTTTCTTTTGGTAAAACGTACAGGGTAGCAGGCTGACATGAGCTTCAATTCTAGTAGGTAAAGTCCCCTCACAATTGTTACGGTGAAATGGGGCCATTTACAAAAAGACAAATACTGTATGACACCAGTTCTAGAGGAATCTAGACTGGTCAGATTCATAAAAATAGAAAGGAGAATGATGGTTGCCAGGGAATGGTGAAGGGAGATATGGGGCATTATGCTATAATAGGTTTAAAGTTCCAGTTTTGCCAGAAGAGAAAGTTCTACAAAGTGAACATAGTTAACACTACTGATCTATATACTTAAGAATGCTTAAAATGGTAAATTTTATGTTATACCTATTTTACCACAATAAAAAAATCCATTACTTTAATAACTCCTGCTAATACATGATTCAGTTGTTCGTAGCAATCTTTTCAAGAGTAGTTTCCACGCTGTTATTCTTTTATGATGGAGCAAATCTTTCCCCACAGGAAATGGAAGAATTTGCCAGAGTTCTGGAGAAAATGGGATTGTGGTGTTTACTCTGGGGTCAGTGGTCAGTAACATGACAGAAGAAAGGGTCAATGTGATTGCATCAGCCCTGCCCGGAGTCCACAAAAGGTTACATAAAGTACCTTATAGTGGACAACCACGGTAAAGGTTCCGGGGCGCCTGGGTAGCTCAGTGGTTGGGCGTCTGCCTTTGGCTCAGGGCCTGACCCAGGGTCTGGGGATCGAGTCCCGCATCACGCTCTCTGTGAGGAGCCCGCTTCTCCCTCTGTCTGTGTCTCTCATGAATAAATAAATAAATTTTTTTTTAAAAAAAAACCTCTGTAAAGGTTCTGATCATTCAAATTCCATGCATGAAAATGAAAGGTAAACTATTATGATAGCTCCAATTTATCTCAGGTATCAGTTTAAAAACCAAAATAGATAAAGCAGGTGCTAAAGTGGGTGATTTGATTGACAATAATTTTGGCATTAATATTGTAATCAAAAGAAATAGTGTCTAAGAGGTACAGTGTGAATTTTGGTATTATAATAGTATCAATGGCAAGTACAGAAATCATGAAATTTTGTTCTGTCATTCGTCCATTTTCTGAGGATTTCTGAGGGCTCTGTATACACCACCCATGTTCTCAGAAGGAAGGTAATTTTAATAGTAGTGTTAAGCAGGAAATCATAAAATCTGAAAGGCATCGGTCATGCAGTTTGGGCTTCCCAAGTAATCCAGGTCTCTCTTACTTCCCCTAAATTTTGGAATAGGCCTATTCAGTGTGTTTTTCAGGGTGCTGTTCAGAGAAAGGATGGCCATGGCTCACCAAACTATGTCTAGGTATGCATCCAGCCAGGATGATTTAGAAAAAAGAGAAAAAACGGCCTTAGGTACTGGGCCCTGCTAAGGCCTGAAGAGGTGGGGGGGAGCCCTTAGAGAGACCCTGTGCTTTAATCCATCAGGAGGACTCTGCTTCTAGGTCCCATATTCTTTCAGTTCCTGCCTATCTTGGAAGCTCTTTATCTCTCCTTCTATTCTGAATGAGAGCCTTGCTGGATACAGTATTCTTGGCTGCATCTCATTTAGGACCCTGAATATATCCTGCCAGCCCTTTCTGGCCTGCCAGGTCTCTGTGGAGAGGTCTGCTGTTAACCTAATATTTCTCCCCATAAAAGTTGTCTCTACCTGCTTTAAGGATCTTCTCTTTTTCTTTGGAATTTGCAAGCTTTACTATTAAATGTCGAGGTGTTGAGCGGTTTTTATTGATTTTAGGGGGGGATCTCTCTATTTCCTGGATCTGAATGCCTGTTTCCCTTCCCAGATTAGGAAAGTTTTCAGCTATGATTTGTTCAAATACATATTCTGGCCCTCTGGCCCTTTCGGTGCCCTCGGGAACCCCAATTAAACGTAGATTTTTCTTTCTGAGGCTGTCATTTATTTCCCTTAACCTATCCTCATGATCTTTTAATTGTTTGTCTCTTTTTTCCTCAGTTTCCCTCCTTGCCATCAACTTGTCTTCTATGTCACTCACTCGTTCTTCTACCTCTTAACCCTCATTGTTAGGACCTCTAGTTGGGATGGCATCTCATTTAATTGATTTTTAATTTCTGCCTGATTAGATCTAAATCCTGCAGTCATGAAGTCTCTTGAAGGACTCTGCTTCTAGGGACGCCCCGGTGGCTCAGTGGTTGAGCTTCTGCCTTGGCTCAGGGCATGATCCCGGGGTCCTGGGATAGAGTCCCATTCAGGCTCCCCACAAGGAGTCTGCTTCTCCCTCTACCTGTGTCTCTGCCCCTCTCTGTGTGTCTCTCATGAATAAACAAATAAAATCTTGTTTAAAAAAAGGAATCTGCTTCTAGTCCATAAGAATATTATCTTCCCCAGATTGAAGAAGAGCATATAAAAAGGAATCAACCAGAAGCAAGCCTAGCATGGGAAAGTTTCAGATGCCTCTTCCCTATAAGATAAAATTATAAGTTGTGTCTAATATATAGAGAATACACATGGAGTTTCTGGTTTTTGTGAACTAATTTTTAGTTTTCTTACTGGGATAGTTTTCTCCTTATCACCCTAATTTGCTGAGAACCTGTAGTTACTTTAATATGTTAACCACTTATAAATTAGAATCCAGCTGATGAGGATTGCTGAGAATTCCAAAATCTATACCTAATTTATGGCACTGTACTTGGAAAGCACTTGGCTATAGGAAAACACATTAATCAATGCTGTCAAAACACTGTAACATATCCTTGAAACATTAGGAGTCAGTTAAAGAAAAGCATCCATTTCAACAGCTAGACGGCTATTTATAAAGTGACAAAATGCTCTTCATTTCTACATTTAAAGAATCTTCAAATCCAGCCATTTTGGTGACACTGGATCCATTTTCAAAATTACTGCTTGAAATTTTTCTTGGAAGTGGTCACTAATAATTAGTTATCTAAAAGAAGCTAAGCATACTTATAAAGCAGAAATGTATTAGTAATAAATTGTTAAATATCAGTTTTCATTCTAACAAATAACCGTGCTGATTTGGTAAATCAAAAGATGTAAAACTCTAATAAAATAATTTGTGGACCAAGTAGATATAAATAAGCTACTTCCCCCATCATTCAAAAAAGAATTAAATAGGAGAGAACTAGTATAATAGTTAAATGACACATCATTAGTAGTTTGCTACCTTTTCTGACTAGAATTATAAGGACTAAAATGTTTTATATTCTTTAAGTCGTCATTGATAGTCTCATTTGCCTAACCCTTGAGTATGAAACATTATGATTGCATTTATACTTGATTGAATATAAAAATAAGTACATGTAGTATGCCTCTTCCTATTACATGAGTATTTCATTGGTTTTCCTTATATAACATCTCTTGTCCTCGTTTCCTTATCTGTCATATGTCAGGCCTTTTTACTAGATGTCTCTCCATCTATTTAGATTCTAACATGCTATCACTTCAAAGTTTGACTCATGAAATAAGGTATTTTCTTTACCTTATAGGTTCTATGGTGATTTGATGGTAAGAAACCAGATACCTTAGGGCCAAATACTTGACTGTGCAAGTGAATCCCGCTGAATGACCTTCTTGGTAAGACTCTGGAAGAAAAATGCTGAAATAAGTAACAACCAACCAGACAATGATAGTTCCCCAGGAAAGAAAGACACTGAACATTTCCTTTCTCATCAAAAGCTTCAAAAATTAAAAAAAAAAAAAAATTTAACAGCCTTATATATATTTCCCAGTCCTTGGGAGAAAGGATAAGATATAACAGTGGTATTTTATATAATTGTTAGCATTTTATTATACACAGTCACATTCCTGTGTAAAGAAGGAAGCTTCCTCTTACAGAGCATTTTCCAACACCTTTCTGGGTGGTGTCTCTGTCTCCTAATTCTCTGCTTATACCAACTCTTTTCCCCACTGTGGGGGTGTGTCAGGGGCCACTGAAAATTAGCATCTCCTTTTTTATTACCAGTGACTCTTTTCTATAGGAAAAAAAAAAAAAAACCCAGTCTTCCATAAAGTGATAACATATTTCATGATAAAGGACAGCCTTTCCTTCCTCTGATTCCTATGCCACTACCATCATACTTCCTGCTGCCTTGACACAGTACTGGTCAGATTCAGCGGCTTCACTACTTAATTAAGAGAATATATTCCAACATGCCTCCAGATTAATACACACTCTTAAATATTTTTCAAGTCACAAGAAATGCACCGGTCTTCTCTGGAGCCTTCACTTACCTTTCCAGCCGAGTTAGTACCTCTTCTTTTAAAGAATGTCTGAAAGACATTCTAAGGCAGTTTGAAGTGTATACAAATCTGTTGTATAAATACACTGCCTCTTTCAAAGCCTTAGATTGTCCTACTCTGGTTGTATTTCTAAGACTTATAATCAACAATTTGCTGAAATTCACCCAATCCTAGGTCATCCAAAAACCAAAGCCTTTATAACTCATGGTGGAACCAACAGCATCCATGAGGCATCTGCCCCGGGATGCCCATGGTGGGCAGCCTTTGTTTGCTGATTCAACCTGATAACATAGTTCACAGGGGGGTTAAGGGAGCAGCTGTCAGACTGGACTTCAACACAATGTCTAGTGCAGAATTGCCCAATGCATTCAGGATGGTCATTAGTGACCTTTCCTGAGTATTGTAATTTTTTTCAATAGATAGAATTTATAGATAGGTTCTTCTGTCAATAGTGACTAGGAGTTTCATCCCATTCTTAAGGGGCTAATTTTGAAATTAGTAAAGTGAAATAACTGATCTTAAATCTACTTTTCTTTTCTTTTTTTTTTTTTACTTTTATTTTCAACCATTTATTTCAAAGCTGTACTTTAACCTCATTGGTTTAATAGGCAACTACTCCCAAAGCGTAAAATAGTACAAGTAATTGTAAAAACGACACTTCTTTAAAAATATGATAGAACCCACAGAAAGTGAGAATGATGAATTGGAAGAAATACCATAGATTATATCAATTCAGAATCTAGAATTTCTGAAATTATAAAACTTTTTTACTGGAGGCGGGGCCAGAAGGCAGAAGAGTAGGGTCTGCGGGTCACCTGTCCCCACCAAATTACCTACATAACTTCAAATCATCATGAAAACTTACGAATTTGCCTGAGATTTAAAGAGAGAACAGCTGGAATGCTACAGTGAGAAGTTTGCGCTCTGATCAAGGTAGGAAGACGAAAAAAAGAAAAGAAAAGAAAGAAAGAAAGAAAGAAAGAAAGAAAGAAAGAAAGAAAGAAAGAAAGAAAGAAAAAAGCATCCAAGGGGAGGGGCCCCGCGAGGAGCCGGGCTGAGGCCGGGGGAGTGTCCCCAGGACAGGAGAGCCCCGTCCCGGAGGAGCAGGAGCTGCACCGACCTTCCCGGGGGGAAAGGGGCTGCAGGGAGTTGGAGCAGGACCCGGGAGGGCGGGGATGCCCTCGGGCTCCCGGACACTAACAGACACCTGCGCCCCGGGGAGAGCCCCACACCCCGCGGCCGAGCTCCCTAAGGGCTGCAGCGCGCACGGCGGGGCCAGAGCAGCTCGGAGGGGCTCGGGGGCGGGAGCGCGATGCCAGCGGCGCAGGCCGGGATCCCAGAGGCCGGGGGCACAGCCCAGGATCCAGTGCTCGCCCGGGACAGGCGGAGGCCAGAAGGCCCGAGGACAGCAAGGAGCTCCTGCCCGGGCAGCCCGGGCTGTGCAGGGCAGCGCCCCCTGCCCCGGAGCATCCAGGCCCCTGCAGACTGGGAGCTGCGGTAGTTACTGCGGGAGCTGACTCCAGGGCTGGAGAGCTGGCCGCTGACACCGCTGTTGTTCCTCCTGGGGCCTCACAGGATAAACAACCCCCCACTGAGCCTCACAAGATAAACAGAATAAACAGCTCTCTCACAGGAATTATTTGTTCTGGTGCATTAAAACTCATTCAATGGTGGATAAATTCGATAATTTTATTTGATTCAATTAACATGCCTCCTATCACTAGCGAGGCTTGAGAACAAATACAAGAAGTAAGATATCAAGGACGAAATATCCAGTTTAATATTAACCTACACAACAGGCCACAGAGTTAGAAATATCCAAAGTTTTCAATAACTTTATGTCATGGACTCCAGTTAGTTTACATATATATTAATCGGATGTCTTATCTGTTAAATCACACACTCAAGGGAGTAAAATCCATTCAACATAAAGAGTTTATGAGCAAAATCTGTCACATTCATTATAATCATGGCATTAGTTCCCTCAAATTATCTGGGCCAGGATCAGAAATAGAATCAAATTTACATCCAAGATTTAATCATTTTATACAAAAATAATGTTAATACACATCGTTGCGATTTCTTTAGAACTCTGAGTAAAAATAGGAAGAAACAAAGTACAGAAAGTTGTGAAAAGTTATTTCCTTAATGTGAGATAAGATTAATATACCATGCCAGATATTGCAAGAGCATGAGAGAAAAAAAAAAATATATATATATATATATAAAACTTTAAGAAAAGGCACATGGGTGACTCAGTGTCTGCCTTTGGCTCAGGTCGTGATCCCGGGATCCTGGGATCGAGTCTCGCATCAGGCTCCCTGCAGAAGTTCTGCTTCTCTGTCTGTGTCTCTCATGAATAAATAAATTCTTTAAAAAAAAAAAAACACTTGAGAAATGGTGAATTATTTGTAAATCTTGGTCTTGTTCAGTCAATTAATACAATAACACCTGAAAAAAAGATCAATAGATAAATCTTAAACAAAGTTTCAATTTAGAGAGCCTGTTGACAGTAGGAATTTAAAAACTAGAAAAGGTTGTAGTTAATAAATTTAGGGCTTTTCCTTATGTGCATATAAATTATTTAACAAGAGCACTTTCCTTCTTTTCCCAAAGTGATTGTATGTAATCTCATAATTAGGATGTATTGTCATATGTAGCCTTCACAATCTGGAAAGCCTACATATCAAAAGAGACTTTATGAAAAAATCACCAAGAGGAAATATGAGTCAATTCAATAATAACTATGTTGGACACAGAGTGACATACAAATGCATGAAGCCTAGTTTCACATTCTCTTTCACTTTATTCAAGGATTTCTGTGAGGAGGGCAGATCTTTCTGAATACACAAGTCAACTGCTAACTCTTCCAAAAGCATACAAAAAAATAAAAAGTTGATCAAGCAAACTTAGGTTAATTTGACATAACAAGAAGGGAGAAGACCACCTTGACAGAGTTTTACTATGATTTGAGATGAAGGAAATCATGGGAAGATTATCCTAAGTTGTTGGTACTTGGGTTGGAGAACTCAAGAAAAACTTTAGACCACATGGAAGTGGTTGGGACTGGGCAAAGTTTAGGACATAACTTTGGATTGCTGGACATAGTGAAATGAGATCTTGAAACCTGTCTTGCTGAGAAAGCTGTATTTTAATAAGTAAACTATATTAGCTGGTCACAGTTTGGGTTTAACCAACCTAAAGCAAACCCTTGGGGGGCATAATGTCCCTGATCTTATTAGAGATATGACTATAACACTAACATCTCCTCCTCAGTGGTCTATCAACATACACTCCTCAGTCACTAGAGCTAAAAATGTAGGTCTAATAGGAGGTGCATTTACAAAGATCTACTTTCAGCCGCCCAAGAAATGCTTCTGTCCCTAAGTCCCTTTAGTAAACCATTTGTCTTCAAGCTGGACTTGTCAGCCTTTTTATTCTGTCTTCCAGTACTTCCAGCCTTTGGAAGTCATTTTGCATATACCTCCCTCTCATGGAGCACATGGCATATTCACAGTGATGAAAGGAAAAAGCCTATAATCCAAAATACTTTACCTGGGCAGGAGATCATTCAGAATGGAAAGAGAGATAAAATAATTTCCCAGAAAAACAAAACAAAACAAACAAAAAAAAAACCTTGGATAAACTTAAGAGCTGAAACATCTACTCAAAACTATGAAACATTGATGAAAATCATTTAAAATGACACAATCAGATGGAAAAATAGACTATGCTCACTAACTACAAGAAGTAATATTGTTAAAATGCCCATACTACCCAAAGCCATCTATAGATTCAAAGCAATCTGTATCAAAATACTAATAGCATTTTTCACATTATCAAAACAAATAATACTAAAACCTGTATGGAATCAAAAATGACCCCAAATAGCCAAAACAATCTCAGGAAGGAAGAACAAAGCTGGAGGCATCACAATCTCACATTTTAACATACACTACAAAGCTATAGTAATCAAAACAGCACGGTGCTGACACAAAAACAAATATACTGAGAAGTGGAACAGAAGAGAGAGCCCAGGCATAAACCCACACTTCTATGGCCAATTAATCTAGGACGAAAGAGGTAGGAATATATGATGGGGGACAGACAGCCCCTTCAATTAACGGTGCTGGAAAAGCTGGACCACTACACATCAAAGAATAAAACTGAACCACTTTCTTGCACCATATGCAAAAATAAGCTCAAAATGGATTAAAGACCAAATGTGAGGCATGAAATCAAAAAGTTAGAAGAAAACATAGGCAGCAATCTCCTTGACATTGTTTGTAGCAACATTTTTCTACATATCCCTCCTCAGGCAAGGGAAACCAAAACTAAAATAAACCATTGGAACTACACCAAAGGAAAAAAAAAAAAAAGGAACTACACCAAAGTAAGTTTTTGCACAATGTAGGAAGCCATCAACAAAACGAAAAGGCAACTTACAGAAGAGGAGAAGACATTTCCAAATGGTATATCCAGTAGGGGATTAATATCCAAAATATATGAAGAACATATACAATCCAACACCAAAAAAAGTGAAATAATCCAATTAAAATATGGGCAGACAACCTGAATAGACTTTTCCCAAAGAAGACCAGCAATGAAGGGGCACTTGCCTGGCTCAATTGGTAAAGTATATGACTCTTGATCTCAGGGTCAAGAGTTCAACCACCACTTTGAACATGGAGCCTTCTGAAGAAGAAGAAGAAGAAGAAGAAGAAGAAGAAGAAGAAGAAGAGAAGGAGAAGGAGGAGGAGGGGGAGGAGGAGGAGAAGATAATGATGACCGATAGATGGCCTACAGATACATGAAAATATGCTCAACGTCCCTAATCATCAGGGTAATACACATCAAAACCACAGGGAGATCTCATCTTACACCTGTCAGAATGGCTAGAATCAAAAAAACAAGAAATACAAGTATTGGCAAAGATGGAGGAAAAGGAACCCTTGTCTACTGTTGGTGGTGCAGCCACTAGAGAAAGCAGTACGGAGGTTTCTCAAGAAACTAAAAATAGAAATACCATATGCTCCAGTAATTCCATGATTGGGTATTTATCCAAAGAAAACGAAACACTAATTCAAAAAGATATACACACCCTATGTTTACTGCAGCATTATTTGAAAGAGCAGCTGATGGAAATACCAAGGGTCCATCAATAGATGAATGGATAAAGATGACGTACTATATGGAGACAATGCAATATTATTCCACCACAAACAAAGAATGATATCTTGCCATTGGTGATAACATGGAAAAACTGAGAGGTTGTTACACTAAGTAAAATATGTCAGAAGGAGAAAGACAAATGTCATATGATTTCACTCTTATGTGGAATCTAAACCAAACGAATAAACAAACAGAGCGGAAAGACTCACAAATATAGAGAAATGATAGCTTCTAGAAAAAAGGGGGAGAGGGAAGGCAAAATGAGTGAAAGCGAGTGGGAGATAGGGCTTCCAGGTATGAAATAAATGCAATAAATGTCAGGAGAATAAAACATAAAACGCAGGGAACATAGTCAGTAATTGTAGTGACATTGTGTAGTGACAAATGGAATTTACGCCTGTGAGCACACCCTAGCGGATAGACTTCTGGAATCACTATGTTGTAACAGGAAACTAATTAACATTGTGTGTCAACTGTACTTCAATAAAAAAGTAATAAAAATGATTTTTATAAAGTTCTCACCAGAAAAAAAGATAAGTGTGTGAGGTGATGGATGAGAATGGTGTAATCTCGTCACAATATATAAAGCGAATCAAGTCATCATGTTGTACACCTGACCACTGCACAATGTTATATCAAGGATCTCTCAATAAAGTCAAAAAATTTTTTAAAATAAAATAGTATGCTAATTAAAATAACCAGTCACAAAAGACACTTCTTTTATACGAAATGCTCAAGACAGGCAATATATATGACAAAGAAAGCAGACAAAATGCTGACTAAGGCTGGGAAATGCAGAAAATGAAGAGTTCCATTACAGAGTGAAGGTTTCCATTTGGGGTGATGAAAGTGCTCTAAAATTGATCACCGGAGCGGTTGCACAATTCTGTGAATATACTATGAACCCCTGAACTGTACACTTTAAATCTGGCACTTGTACGGTATGGAAGTACATGTCAACCAAATTTTTGGGAACAAAACAAAAACATCTCTCAGGTCATCATAACCAGAAAGATAATTTTCCTGTATAATAACTTTCATTCTTGTGTCAAGAGGACTGCAGTCACCTCGCAGCACCGTCCTCGACACTCTTCCAAAATATATTACGTAAGACACATGACTTGCACCTTGACTCTTAGCTAGACGATAGGACTAAAATCATCAAACAGACATTACACACATTTGCATACAAACAAAGTCGTCTACTTTGGCTTTTTCCACTTGCCATCCAAATGCTCGGACAGTTCATATAATGTATTTACTTTGAAAGGTAGGAGTTATAGTTTAACTTCCTGATTGATGCTCCTCGGATATAAGTGCAAGCAGTGGCAGAAGAAGGCAGGGATTTCAGAAGAAGCAGCGCATCCCCCAGGATGTCTATGAAATGGATTTCAGTGCTTCTGGGGCTACAGCTGAGCTGTTACTTTAGTTCTGGGAGTTGCGGAAAGGTGCTGGTGTGGCCCACGGAATACAGCCACTGGATCAATGTAAAGACAATCCTGGATGAACTTGTCCAGAGGGGTCATGAAGTGACTGTTCTGACATCGTCAGCTTCCATTCTTGTTGATCCGAACAAATTATCTGCTATTAAATTTGAGATTTATTCTGCACATTTATCTAGAGGTGATTTTGAGGCTTTCTTCATAAAACTGCTCAACATTTTGATATATGATATGCCAAAAGATTCATTTTGGACATATTTTTCATTAATGCAAGAATTTTTTTGGGAATTTTATGAATGTGCTCAGAAGCTCTGTAAAGATGTAGTTTTGAACAAGAAACTCATGACAAAACTACAAGAATCAAAATTTGATCTCGTCCTTGCAGATACTATCATACCCTGCGGTGAGCTGCTGGCTGAGCTCCTTAAAATACCTTTAGTGTACAGTCTCCGTTTCTCTCCAGGCTACGCATTTGAGAAACACAGTGGAGGACTTCCTCTCCCTCCATCCTACGTACCTGTTATTCTGTCAGAATTAACTGATCAAATGACATTCATGGAGAGAGTAAAAAATATGCTGTATGTGCTTTATTTTGACTTTTGGTTCCAAACAATAAATGAGAAGAGTTGGGATCAGTTTTACAGCGAAGTACTAGGTAAGTCATGCTTTTCATTAGTAACATGAAGTCCTAATTCTCCTAGTGCTGGGGAGGAGAGTTTGTAGAAGTACTAAGAGGGAGGAAATTTGTCTTTTAGAAGTAAAATGATGACATGAAAGTATAAAATGATCTCTCAATCTCACAAACACATGCAAAGACTTATATGACAGGGCCAGTTAGAATCCCACTGTCCATTATGGGTACATCACACTCTAGGGAGTCAATAACTGACATTAGAGCACTGAGGAATTCTTGAACCAATGACATATCCATTCCATGTGTTTGATTGTAATAGCTTTAAAAAGGGGTTTCTTTGGGTTGCTTTTTAATTTTTTCTCGGTATTTTATCCTTCCTTGTTGTTTATCAAATACAAATCAAAGTGAAAATATTACTTATGCTTCGTTACTTTTTAGAAGAATTTTAAGTCACAGCATTTTGAATCACGATTTCCTATATAACCCTCACCCCCCCACAGGCATAAGTTTCTCCATTATCAACATCCCCCATCAAAGTGGTACATTTGTTGCAAGTCATGAACCTACACTGACACATTATTATCATCCAAAGTTCATAGTTTACGTAAGAGTTTACTCTCAGCTTGGTACATTTTATGAGTTTTAAAAATTTATAATGATATGCATCTACCACTATTAGAGTAGTTTCGCTGCTTTAAATTCTTCTCTACTATACTTATTTTCTATATATCCATTTTATTCCACTTTTTCCATGTTAAAAAAAACGGCATTAGAAATTTCACTATCTTGATGAAAGCAGACATGTCAACTGAGGAGTCATATATTTCTAGTACAACTGTCTATAGTGTTGAGGATATTATTCCCACTTGTTTCTTCAGTTTCCTTAGTTAAGAATTAAAGTGTTGGGATGCCTGGTGGCTCAGCGGTTAAGCGTCTGCCTTTGGCTCAGGGTGTGATCCTGGGGTCCCGGGACAGAGTCCCACATCAGGCTCCCTGCATGGAGCCTGCTTCACCCTAAGCCTGTGTCTCTGCCTCGCTCTCTGTCTCTCATGAATAAATAAAATCTTTTTTTAAAAAAGAACTAAAGTGTTTACATATTACCTGAAAGAAATTTTAGGATCAAGGGAATAACTTGCTGAATTGTAGAAATTAGACTGAGTATTCTAGGGAAAAGTGTTTCCATTGGTTAATTGACAGTGGAGCTCAAATAATTGTTTACATTTGCATCTGTCACTTTCGCAGCATTTCAGAATAAACAAATGCATGTTTAATTTGACAGTGGCTTAGGTTTAATAATGTTTTATGACTGTGAATACCTCCTTCATAATTCCTTCACCCCAGCCAATTAGAAGGCTATGAGATACAATGGCTATGTTAGACTCAGGAATCTATAGTATGAAGTTTCTAATGATTACATATTGTTTCACCAGGGCTTATAAATCCTGGGTTTTTTTATTTTTTAAAGATATTTATTTATTTATTTATTTATTTATTTATTTATTTATTTATGAGAGACACAGACAGAGAGAGAGAGGCAGAGACACAGGCAGAGGGAGAAGCAGGCTGCCCTAAAGACGTAATGCGCCACCATTAAGAGTGCACGTTCTATTTCCGTACTTGTGGAAAATATTCCAGCTGTGACTTGCAAATATTATTTATTACATAAATATTGTTAAGCTCCAAATATTAACTAATTACAATGGTCGGTACAAGCCATACCCCCCAAAACTCACAGTTTTCTTGGAAAATCTCGGATCAAGGGAATAACTTGCTAAATTGTAGAAATTACACTGAGTACACGCGGGAAAGGTGTTTCCATTGGTTAATTGATGGGGGGGCTCAATAGTATACATTTGCATCTGTTGCTTTTGCAGAATTCAAGAATAAATAAATGCATGGTTTATTTTCATAGTGGCTTAGGTTAACAAATTGGTTGTGAACGTACTACTGTGATGTGAGAAATGAGTCTCTTACACTTTGTCTTTCATATATACATATGATCAACATATATATATGCAAATGTATATATTTGCATCAATACATGTTTGTATCATATATGTGTTCTGTTAGGAAACTACAAATACTTTTAAGCCTTTTTGCTAACTAGTCAAAACTCTTTTCAGAAGGTTCCATAGTATATTAATATTCCATTACTCTCATTTTTTCTACCTGTTGCTTGTTATGAGATTTTTTTGCTTCTTTATTTACTCTTAGTTTTCTACCACGTTTTAATTTTCATTCCAGGATAGTTAACAGAGTGTTATATTACTTTCAGGTGTACAATATAGTGATTCAACACTTCCATACATCACTCAGTGCTCATCATGAGTTCACTTCTTAATCCCCATCACCTATGTTACCCATCCCCCACATTCCCCTCCCCTCTGATAACCATCAGTTTTTTTCCCTACAGTTAAAATCTATTTCTTGGTTTCTCTCTCTCTTTTTGTATTTTGCTTGTTTGGTTGGTTCATTAAATTTGACATATGGGCAGCCCGGGTGGCTCAGCAGTTTAGCGCTGCCTTCAGCCAGGGTGTGATCCTGGAGACCCAGGATCGAGTCCCACCTCAGGCTCCCTGCATGGAGCCTGCTTCTCCCTCTGCCTGTGTCTCTGCCTCGCTCGCTCTCTCTGTGTCTCTTATGAATAAGTTAATAAAATCTTTAAAAAAAAATGCCTATGCATGTCTCCTGCCCATTTTTTAAATGTGTTATTTGTTCCCTGGGTGTCGTTGTTGAGTTTGATAAGCTCCTTATAGATGTTGGATACCATCTCTTTACTGAAAATGTCATTTGCAAATACCTTCTCCCATTCTGTAGGTTGCCTGTCAGGTTTGCTGATTATTTCCTTGGCTGTACAGAAGATTTTTATCTTGATGAAGTGCCAATAGTTCATTTTTGTTTTTGTTTCCTTACTACCATCAATATATCTAGTAAGAAATTGCTCTTGCTGAGGCCAAAGAGGTCACTGCGTGTTTTCTTCTCCTGGATTTTGATGGTTTTCCTGTCTCACGCTTAGGTCTTTCATTCCACCTTGAATTTATTTTTGTGTATACTATAAGAAAGTGGTCAAGTCACCCCGGGTGGCTCAGCGGTTAAGCGCCTCCTTCAGCCCAGGGCATGATCCTAGAGACCCTCCCACCTTGGACTCCCTGCATGGAGCCTGCTTCTCCCTCTGCCTGTGTCTCTGCCTCTCTCTCTCTCTCTCTATGTCTCTCATGAATAAAAAAATAAAATAAAACAAAATAAAATAAAATAAAATAAATAAAATAAAATATAATAAAATAAAATAAAAGACTAAAAATAAAAATACAATAAAAAAGGGATCCCTGGGTGGCGCAGCAGTTTGGTGCCTGCCTTCGGCCCAGGGCACGATCCTGGAGACCCGGGATTGAGTCCCACGTCGGGCTTCCAGTGCATGGAGCCTGCTTCTCCCTCTGCCTATGTCTCTGCCTCTCTCTCTCTGTGTGACTATCATAAATAAATAAAAATTTTTTTAAAAGAATAAAAAAAATAAAAGAAGACTAAAAAAAAATGTGGTCCAGTTTCATTCTTTTCCATGTTGCTGTCCAATATTCCCGACACCAAGAAACTGTCATTTTCCCATTGGATATTCTTTCCTGCTTTGTCAAAGATTAATTGCCCATATAATTGTGGGTTCATTTCTGGGTTTTCTATGCTCTTCCATTGATCTATGTGTCTATTTTTGTGTCACGACCATACTGTTTTGATCATTATAACTTTGTAGCATAACTTGAACTCTTGTATTGTGATACGTCCAGTTTGGTTGTTTTTCTTTTTCAAGATAGCTCTGGTCATTTGAAATCTTTTGTCGTTCCAACAAATCTTAAGATCGTTTGCTCCAGTTCTGTGAAAAATGCTGTTGGTATTTTGATAGGGATCACACTAAATCTAAAGTTTGCCTTGGGTATTATAGACAGTTCAATACTATTCTTCCAAGTTTTGTGCATGGAATGCCTTTTATCCTCAATTTCTTTCATCAGTATTTTATAGTTTTCAGAGTACAGGTCTTTCACCTCTTTGGTAAAGTTTTATTATTTTCGGTGCAATGGCAAACAGGATAGTTTTCTTAATGTCTCTCTTCTGCTGCATTATTAGTACATAGAAATATAACAGATTTCTGTACACTGATTTGTATCCTGTGACTTTACTGAATTAGTTTATCAGTTCTAGGACTTTTCTGCTTAAGTCCTCAGGGTTTTCTATACAGAGTATCATGTCAACTGCAAATAGTGACAGTTTTATTTCTTCCTGACCAATTTGGATGGTTTTATTTCTTTTCATTGTCTCATTGCTGTAGCCAGGACTTCTAGTCCTATGTTGAATAAAAGTGGTAAGGGTGGACATCCTTGTCTTCTGCCTGACCTTAGAGGAGAAGCTCTCAGTTGTTTCCCTTTGAGTATGATGTTCACTGTGGGTTTTCCATTTTAGCCTTTATTTTGTTGAGGTATGTTCCCTCGAAACCAATGTTGCTGAGGGGTTTTATCTTCAATGGCTGTTCTACTTTGTCAAATGCCTTTTCTGCATATGTGGAAATGATCATATACTTTTTATCCTTTCTCTTATTTTTTTTTAGCTTTCTAAAGATTGATTGATTGATTGATGATAGACACAGAAAGAGAGAGAGAGGCAGAGACACAGGCAGAGGGAGAAGCAGGCTCCATGCCAGGAGTCCGAGGCAGGAATCGATCTCGGGACTCCAGGATCACGCCCTGAGCCAAAGGGAGGCGCCATACTGCTGAGCCACCCAGGGATACCCATCCTTTCTCTTATTGATGTGATCTGTTTGTTTTTTTGCCTTCAGGAAGACCCACTACACTATATGAGTTAATGAGGAAAGCTGATATATGGCTCATTCGAACCTACTGGGATTTTGAATATCCTCACCCACTCTTACCACATTTTGACTTTGTTGGAGGCCTCCACTGCAAACCCGCCAAATCCCTGCCTACGGTACCTGATTCTTGTTTCTTTTGCTTTGTTTCCTCTAGGCCATTTTTGTAGCTTAAAAAGATCATTTCTCAACAATGGTGTGTGCCCCAACAATATCTGCAGGCAAATCTAATGTTTCCTTGCTGTCATTCCAACTTTACACAATTCCTCATTTGAGATTCCAAGGTTTGACGACTTAGAGCATTAACAGGTTTAATTAATATATGAGAACATATGTTTTCCGCCACACACCAAGGCCAGACAAAATCTCAGTAAACCTGAGCACAGAGAAAGCTACACTGTGTATATAATGAGGACCATGAATTCTGCATATTTAATAAAGACCAAATAACTTCTACCACTTATATCTGAAAAAATCCATAGTATAATATTGCAAAAGTACACTCTTAGCATATAAGGTGAAAATCTTCATGAAAAAAGCAATGATGTAATAAGTTTTAGGTTGATATTGAACCTTCAAGACATAATTGAAAAATAAGCATCTCTTACTGAATTACTTGATGGTCTCTTCATCATGCTGGATGTCTACTAGAGGAATGAGCCACTGTGATTACATCTACCATTGCCCAGATTCCACAAAAGGTTAGATAAATAACCTTAATCATATATAACTACCTAATGAGTCTGTTAAACTCTGCAAAGGGTCTGATTACCCTAAAACTAAGATCTTATTCAATGGTTAACATAATATCGATTTTGATTGCAAAATATTTAGGTGTATATGGTAACTCTCTCAAGGTCTAAATCCTGATGTAAAACTAGCAAAAGTTCTATTCAGTCTAACACAAGTGTCCATCAACAGATAAATCCATAAACAAAATGTATTTACACACAACGGAATATTTGGCCTAAAATAGAAGAAAATTCTAACACCTACTACAAAGTGGCAAAGCTTTGGGATATTATGCAAAGTGAAAGTGGGCGATCATTAAGAGACAAATACTGTATGATTCCCTGATATAAGGTATCCAGATCACTCAAATTCACAGAAATACAAAGTATAATGATGGTTGATAAAGATGGTCAAGGAGGGGGGATCAGTGGGTGGCTCAGCGATTTAGCGCCTGCCTTTGGCCGAGAACATGATCCTGGGGACCCGGGATCGAGTCCCAAATCGGACTCCCTGCATGGAGCCTGCTTCTCCCTCTGCCTGTGTCTCTGCCTCTCTATCTCTGTTTCTCATGAATAAAAAGATAAAATCTTTTTAAAAAATAAAAAAAAATAAAGATGGTCTATGAGAAATCGGTAATTGTTATATAATGGGTACTGAGATCCAGTTTAACAAGGTGAAAAAGTTCTGGTGATTAGTTGACCAACAGTATAAAATATACACACTATTGAACTGCATACTCAGATATAGTTAAAATGATAATTTTTATGTGTAGTTTATCACAATAAGAATCAATATAGGCATTACTCTAATAATTCTTGATGATATTTGATATCTATCTTTAATTGAAGAAAAATTTTTAAAGATTTATCTATTTATTTATTTATTTATTTATGAGAGAGAGAGAGAGAGAGAGAGAGACTGCACATCGGGTGGGGGAAGGGAGCAGAAGGAGAGAGAGAACACCCAGGAAAGTCCCCTCTAGGCACAGAGCTAGACCCAGGGCTCAATCTCACAATCCCGAAATCATAACCTGAGCCCAAATCAAGAGTCAGATGCTGAAACGACTGAGCCTCCCACGCAACCTCATAGAAATTCATTCAGTGGTGTTTGCTATGCTGTTTCTCCTTTTTGATGGAGTTAACTTTTTCTTCACAGGAAATGGAAGAGTTTGTCCAGAGCTCTGGAGAAAACGGTATTGTGGTGTTTTCTCTAGGGTCAATGGTCAATAACATGACAGAGGAAAGAGCCAATGTGATCGCATCAGCCCTTGCCCAGATTCCACAAAAGGTTAGATAGAGTATCTTAATTGTATACAACTACTTAATGAGGCTGTTAAACTCTGTAAAGGGCCGGATTACCCTTTCCTTCATGACATGAACATCATTATGATAGCTCCAATTTACCTCAAACATGAGGAAAATATAAATGGCAGATGCTAAGTACTACAGAAGCTGTTTTGACAATAACTTTGGCATTAACATTGAGATTGGAAAGAAATATATTTAGGACGTGCAGAGTAAAGCTTGGTATTGTAATGTGTCCTGGGCAGGTATAGCAGTCACCAAATTCTGTCTGTCATTCTTTCCTTTTCCTTACAAGATCTGCATTCCTTTCAAGATTTCCAAGGGCACTGCCTACCTCATAGCTGTTCTCAGAAAGGAGTTAAATTTCAACAGTTATGTTAAAGAGGAACTGATAAAAGTCTGAAAAGCACCCTGCAGTTTACCCTTATCAGATAATCCAGGTTTCTCTTCCTTCCCCTAAATTTTGAGATAAGCCTCCTCAGTGTGCTGTTCAGAAAAACAATCACCAAACTATGTCTAGGCTTTCCTCCAGCCAAGATGACTTAGAGAAAGAGAAAAATTGACATGACTGATGGAATGGGCCCTATTACGAGTGAAAGAGTAAGATCAATGAAAAGGGAGAAGATGGGTCCACTCCTCAAGGTGACCAAGTGCTTATTAATATCTGGTTCCAAAGGACTCTAACTTATCAGAATAATAACTGCTCCCGATTAAGGAAGGAAAAAGAAACATATTAAGGAGTCAACCGGAAAGAAAGCTTAGCATGGGAAAGTTTCATATGCCTCTTTCTACATAAACTACAGTAGTAAATTCTTTTCCAATACATAGAATGCACCTGGCATATTTGGGTATTTGTGAACTACTTTTCGGTCACTGTAATAGTTTCTCCTTATGCTAATTTTTGCTTACCATCGCAAGTTACTTTAACATGCATATAGCAAATATATACTACCCAGTGTAAACTATAATCCAGTTATGAGGATTGCTGGGAAATTCTAAAATCAGAATCTATTTAGTACTGGCAATGGAAATTGCTTGGGCATAGATTTCATATCAATCAATGCTGTCAGTGCTTTGTAGTGCATCACTGAAATGTCAACAACCAGTTCAATAAAACTTAGCACCACTACACTTTTGGAGTTTTTTTGACACGTATACTGTTATTTCTGAAGTGCCAACAGGCTTTTCTTCCCACATGTAAAGAACTGCCAAACCAAGAAATACTAATAATATTCTGCATTCATGTAAAAAAATTACCTTTTTCTTGGAAGTACTGCCTAATCATTAGTAATGTGGAAGAAGTTAAACGTACTAAGGAGAAATTATTGATATTAATGAATTACTAATAAGCATAATTACCTGTTTCTCACAAGCAGCAGATTGCACATTTAGCTTTTTTGTGTATCAAAACATGTAAAACTCAAATAAAAGAACTTATGGAACAAGTGGCTATGAACATGTGGATATAAGGGAACGTCCTTCTGTATCACTTAAAAAGATGTAAATAGGTTGGTATTACATTGGAAGATGAAAGCAATGATAACAGACAAAGGTGTGGATCTTAGTAATTTCCTACTCGTTTGCACTAGAATTATAGTAACTGCCTAAAAATTTCTTAAATGCTTCTTTTGTCCTTGATAATCTCATCTGTTTAATACTCATGCGTGAAATATTATGATTACATTCATACTTGCTTGAATATAAAAATAAGTAACAAAATGGGGGTATTCTTACTATACTAGGGTTTTAGTAGTCTCATTTTTAATATCTTTTGCCTTGTTATTTATCAGTCAATGAAAGGAGTCTAACTAGATCATCTCTTAATTTCTTTAAAATGTTCACAAGCTATAACTTCAAAGTTCAACTCATGAGATAAGGTATTTTTCTTTCTAAGGTTCTATGGAGATTTGATGGCAAGAAACCAGACACCTTAGGGCCAAATACTCGGCTGTATAAGTGGCTTCCCCAGAATGACCTTCTTGGTAAGAATCTGGAAAATATTGAACTGAAAGGAACTCTAAACAAAATGATAACAGTTCACCAAAAAGCAATCTGACTGAGCATTTACTACTCAAAAACTCAAAACTAAAACTTAACTTTCTTACATATATTTTGCAGACCTAGAGGGAAAAAGATAAGCTACAACAGTTGGCATGTTGTTATACACAGTCCCATTCCTTAGGGCCAGAATCAAAGTACCTGTATTTCAGCTGTAATTACTGCTCCCACATAATTTGTTACTAACTACCTAGAACATCGCTCTGTCTCCGAATTTTCCCACCTTATTCTTATCCTTTCTCCTTCTGCATGGGGATTCAGTGCCAATGAAAAATAATAGCCTCTCTTTTATTACCAGTGACTCTACATTTTCTCTAGAAAAATACCATAATCTTTTCCATGAAGTCACAACACATTTCATGATAAAGTGCTATCTTTCCTTCCCCTGATTTGAGCCACCAGCATCACACTTCCTGCTGCCTTGACACCCTACATGTGAAACTCAGTGACTTTACTGTGCCTTTAAGAGAATATGTTCTAACATGCCACCTGCCTTTCTTTTTTTTGCACCCTTTCCCTTTTTTTGGTGATAACCAGAATGTTATCGTTCAATTTGTCTGTCCAGCAATCTTGTATTCATTTTTCAAGTTACAAGCACCACACCAATCTTCATTTACCTCTCCAGCACATTTATGTGCTTCTTGCGCTGAGAGCCAAAAGACATTTGAATGCTGTTTCATGTTTATATAATAACATATGTCTTATGTTGCCCAATTCTCATTTGATTTCTAAGACTTACAGTTAATAATGTGCTGAGATTCATCCAATCCTAGGTCATCCGAAAACCAAAGCCTTTATAACCCATGGTGGAACCAACGGCATCTATGAGGCGATCTACCACGGGATCCCCATGGTGGGCATTCCCTTGTTTGCCGATCAAGCTGATAACATTGTTCACATGAAAGCTAAGGGAGCAGCTATCAGACTGGACTTCAGCACAATGTCTAGTGCAGACTTGCTCAATGCATTGAGGATGGTCATTAATGACCCTTCGTGAGTATTACTTTTTTTTTAATAGATGGAATTTATCGATAGATTCTTCAGTCAACGGTGGCTGCGAGTTTCCTCCCATTCTTAAGAGGCTAATTTGGAAAGAAGCCAAGTGATAGAACGGATCTTAAATCTACTTTTATTTTCAACCAGACATTTATTTCACAGTTGCATTTAAATCCCTTTCACTTAATGGGCAACCAATTACTGCAACATTTTTCTACATACACAAATGCAAACTATTATATAGTAACTGTAAGAACATTTCAAAGTTCCTATGATAGAAACCATAGAATGAAAGAATGAAGAACTTGAAGTCATGTAAAGTGACTCAATTCAGCACCAAAATTTCCAAAGCTATAAATCTCTTTTTGCTTAAACGTTGATTTTGGTTCTTATTGTTAATATATTTTATAATATGTAATTTGTGTACCATAAAACTAAAAGTATAAAACTCAAATACGTGTAGTGTATTATGGAATTATGAAACCATCACCATAATCTAAGTTTGGGACATTTTCATTAGCCCAAGAAGAAATCACATACGACTGACTTAGAAGTCTTTGCCCATTTCTCTTGCCTCAAGTAAACATTAATCTACTTCTGTCTCTACAAATTGCTGTATTCTGGGTGTTTCATACAAGTGGGATCATACCACGTATGGGCTTTGCATGTGGCTTCTTTCATTTGGCATGTTTTTGAGTTTCATTCGTGTGATAGTTTTGTATTGCTGAATGATAAATATCCTATGGTATGGATATGCTACAATCTATCCATGTATCAGTTGGTGAACATTTGGGTTATTTCCACATTTAGTTATTATAAATATTGCTACACATTTATTGTGTGAACAAAATTTTTCACTGCTTTTGGGTAGACATCTAGGAGTAGAATTTTGGGTAGACTTCTAGGCCACAGATTATCTCTATGAGGAGCTGCCAAATTGATGTCCAAATAAGTTGCACTATTTTACATTTCCACCAGCTAAGTATGGGAGATTCAAGTTCTCCACATCATTTTCAACACTTGCTATCATCTTTTTTATTACAGCCATCCTAGTGGGTCTCTCCTTGTGGTCTTCGTTTTCATTTCTCTTACAGCCAAAGTTACTAAACATCTTTTCATGTACTTATTGTCATTCACATATCAGAAATACTGAAAAATGTATTATGGGGAGAAAATGGTAGAGTAATTGCATAATAAAAATACCTTAAAACAAGAGAGAAAGGTAAAGAAATATAAGGCAGGTTGGCCAAATAGAAAAGAAAACAGACTAAGACAGTAGACGAAAATATAAATATGCCAAGACATTAAATCTAAACAGACTAAATAATTTAAAGACAAAGATTGTCAGAACACATTTTTTATACTATACGCCAGTTATAAGACATGTTCAAATAGAAATGCGCAAAAGATTGTAAGTACGAGAAGGTAGGAAATGATCTATTCTAGCAGTAACCGCAGAAAGATGTTGGACCCATGCTAATATCAGACACACTAGTCCAGAGTCACCAACAAAAATAAAAAGAAGTATTTCATAATGACGAATAGATTGATCTTTCAAAACAGTACAAATTACCAATTAGTGGCGCCTACTACAAAAAGCATCAAAATGCAGTAGAAGGGGGCCAAAGAACAAACATTCAAATTTACAGTCATAATATTGAATTTTTAAACATCTCTCTCAGTAACATAGAAAAATAAGATCAAAACAAGGGAAAAACGATAACAAGATAATGGAAGGGAGAAATACCTAAGTGTCTTGAAGGACACAATTTAAAAATGCAACCCATTGAATATATATATATGTATATATCAACAGAGAATACCCATTTTTCAAGAATGGAATAGATACTGGAATTAACCATACGTGGACCATAAACCAAAAGGAATTTTGAAAAATATAAATCATCAAGAGCACACTGTTCAGCTCTACTGGGATTCACTTAGAATCATCAAAATGAAAGACAACTGAAACCTCTCTACATTTTGGAAATTCAGCAATATACTTCTACATAACTCAGCCAATAAAGAAATCCTACTCATAAATACACCTCTTCTCAGCAATTCCACTTCTACATATATACAAACACATGTACAAACATGTAAAT
Source organism: Canis lupus dingo (assembly GCF_003254725.2). Lineage (NCBI taxonomy): Eukaryota > Metazoa > Chordata > Mammalia > Carnivora > Canidae > Canis > Canis lupus. The sequence continues at coordinate 59,445,779 of NC_064255.1, forward strand.
CAAAAGATACAAGATTTTTATGGCAGCATTGGTAGTAATGGCCAAACGTTTAGTAACACAACTGGCTATTGACCGTTAAATGATGAAATAACCTGCGGTATTGCCAAACAATGGAATACCATACAGTGCGAGAAGTAACCAACAACTCTTACACAAAAGACAAAAGGAAATGAGTGCTCACTTCATATTCTAACACATAAATAATAAAAACTAATGTATGATGACTAAAAGGATCAGGGCAGACGGGGTGCTTCTGGGTAGCTTGTGACACCCCATACCAACATCTTAGTAGTAGGTACATTATTACATCCACTTCACAATAATATTCTAGCTGATTTTGAATGTATGGGTATTCCGTGAAGACTATTCCTCTCATGGGAATTCTTTGGTTTGGCAAATTAACTTCCTTTCAATGTCGGCATCTTTACGTTTCTCCCTTAGGTACAAAGAGAATGCTATGAAGTTATCAGGAATTCACCACGATCAGCCTATAAAGCCCCTGGACCGGGCAGTCTTCTGGATCGAGTATGTCATGCGCCACCAAGGAGCCAAGCACCTGCGGCCAGCCTCCCATGACCTCACCTGGTTCCAGTACCACTCCTTGGATGTGATTGGGTTTCTGCTGGCCTGTGTGGCAACTGCTATATTTGTCACCACACAATGTTGTCTGTTTTGTTGTCGGAAGGTCGCAAAAACTGGGAAGAAGATAAAAAAGGAGTAGTCGTATCTGAGGCCTCCAGCTGGTCGGCCTCCTAGACGGGCTCCTCCGGTTTCTGCCAGCAAGGAGTTATGATGCAAAGTTCCCCTCCCTGTGAAGAAACAACTCCTCAACTTAGCTTCTGAGATCAACATCTGCTCTCAAGGGATTTATTGCCTGTTTAAGAGTCAGAAATATGTCATGCCAAGAGAAAAACTGGCAAATTAAAATTAAATTTAAATAAAACTCTACGGGAATTTACAGAAACTTCTTATTCTAAATGAAAAGTCATCCCCCTCCAGAAATTACTGAGCTTACCTGTGTTTCCAACATTGGGCATGAATATAAGAACATTAAGTAGGCTATTCACAATATCACTGTTACTGTGCAAATAAATACTCAGAATATTTTCACTTCATTTTGGTGCAAAATTTGTCGTTTCTTCCTTTACTAGAGAAACTACAGATAGTTAAAGTTGTATAAAATGACTTTTCCATCCATTTTGTTTTGGGTGACCACTAATTCTCCTGGGCTTTTATGGTGTACCCAGCCTGAGCATCACTCCTTACCCTAGGACATGGCAAGTTGATGGCCTTCAACCACCTTGTCAGTATCCTGTGCAATGTCAGTGAATTTAGAAATATAGCAGCTGTTTCCTATTATAAAACTGAGCTATTGGGCATCTCAGTCCATTAAGCTACTCACTCTCCGTTTGAGCAGAGGTCATGGTCTCAGAGTTGTGGGATCAAGCCCAGCACGCCTCTGGCAGGCCTGCCACAGCTTCCTCTTCCCTGGTCCCCTCCCACCGGGATGGTGACCAGCCTGCAGATGGATGTCGGGTGCTGGGGTCCCCTGGGGTCCTCAGCCTCTGAAGACTGTCCAAGTACCGGGGACCCCGGGGCCTGGGCCTCTCTCCAGGGAGCGGCCGGGCCGGCCCGTGGCCCTGGGAGCCTCCCCTGGCTCCTGGCCTGGAGCAGTGACAGACGCTGAAGGGCAGCGGCTTCGCTCCACGAAGACATTCTTTGGCTTTTCTTTCTGCTTCAAGTGGTAGACGAAGTCCTACAGAAGTAAGCACTTAGAATGGGAATTGTTTCAGTTCTCTGGGAAGTGGTCCTTCTAGTGAATATTTTGAATTAATGCCAAAGAGAGAAAAGGGAACCGCGTCAACATTCTGTAGCTTCTCTATAAACGGCTGATTGTTTTCCTTCAAGTTAGCTTCAGGGTCCACTGTATGTTGTACACATGCAGCATTTTCTAAACTTTCCACTAGGTTTGGCTTGCTTTGCAAGTTTCCAGTCCAAGTCCCGACCTTCTGCCTCCCAGGGACCTGTTCTCCTAACACAATCTGTGGCCTTTATTTTGGCTTCCCTGTATGCTCAGAACCCCACATGCAATTTTGAGCTGAAGTGCAATTGTCACCACTCTTGTCTCCTTCCCAATCTCAGGTGAAAAACTTTGACTATTTCACCAATATTGCCTGTTATTGCCTCACGATAGATAAATACGCTTTAGCAAATTAAGAAATTTCCTTCTGCTAAAAGAGGGGGAGAAAGAATCTGAGAACACTATTTTTATGAAGTACAATGTAGTATGATGCTTTCCGATAAGATTTAAACACGCTATTTAACCCTGCAATTCCACATCTAGGAATCAGCCATCTAGAAATGCACACATACACATTGATGTACAGCATATTCCCTTAAGTACCTAAATATTTACCAAAAACACATTCGATGAGAGATGTAATGTATACAGTAATTACGGCGAAGATATGGTGACAGGCAGCATTTTTGCATGATCTCCATGTCACATTGCTACATGAACAAGTTCCAGGAAAACTATACAAGCACGATACTCTCTTTTGGAAATAAAATAAAATGTATGTAAGTTTCTATATACACAAAACAGACAGGATTTCATATTATGATAATTTAAATATTTACGTATGTCTTCATTTCTTGACATTTCACAACATGATTTTCATATGCCTATTATATGGAATAATAAATTTGTTAACAAAATAAACATATTGATGCAAGATGTCAAGTTCCAGCACTTTGATATTGTGCTATCGGCTCAGTAGTGTCATTCAGAATATTTAATTGACCAAAATCTGATGGACCATCTTCTATTACAAATTCGGGCCCTTCTTCCTTCTTTCCTGTTTAAGAAATCTTTCCTCTAAAATAACTAGTGATAAATATATGAGAGTATTTATTAAAAGTTTCAATACATGTGAAGATCTAAGTTCAACAATTCTTAACTGTTTTACCGTGTTTTTCACGTCAGTATTTCATGAATTTTATAGTAGCTTAGTAACCTCTGTTGGCTGGCTTCAAAAGATTATATTCATGGTGATTTTGAAATATGACTACCAATACCATGACAATGCTCCCATCGTGTCTCCTCCCCTTGACCTTCGGCAGGCCTCGCAGTAGTCTCAACAAAAAGAATGCAGTGTAGTGATACAGCTTAACTTCCAAGGCTCTCATAAAAAAGGCAATACATTCTTTACCTCTCACTTTCTCATTCACGCTTTTTCCCTCCAACCCCCTCCTCTCTCTCTCAGTCCACTCACTTTAGAACCCTGTGCCAAACCCCAAGAACCCATGATGAAGGCTAAGTGGTGGAGACATTACAATGTTGTGCCTTAGAAACTCTGTTGCTCCAGCTCCACAGCAATTTGACTATTCCCAAAGTATCACTAGAGGTGTGAATGAACATCCTCCAGTGATTACACCTCATCTACCCTATGCCTGTAACCATCTGAGAAACCCAAGAACCAACCCGAAGAACCACCTACTGGCTGAGGCCAGCTGACACCCAGAATTATGAGAGATAATAACTAAAAGATTATTGATGTTGTAGGCCTCTATACGTGAAGGCAGTTTGTTATGCAGTGAAAGAACTCTGAAATGACATTTCTACACTTTCTAAAAATTATACATTAGTAACAAAATTACAATTAAGAAATAGACTAAAAACTGGGAACTTACAAATGTTACATTTTGAAAATAACTGGAACTTAGGAATGCACACAGCATACACCTGAAACGTTCCCCAAAGCACCGGGCCCTGGACAGTATGTGACCTCTTCTTAATACAGTCATTATTCTCAGGAGTAGGAAACAAAATGGGCTTTCCTAACACAAAGATGGAGACCTAGACAAAATGCCAAGATGGAGAGATTCATCCCAAAAGAAAAAACAAGACGACATCACAGCCAGGGATCTAACAAACAGAGATATAAGTAATATGCCTGGGCAAGATTTTAAACCAACAATCACAAAGAGATGAGCTGGCCTTGGGAAAAACTTAGAAGATACCAGAAAGTCCCTTACCACAGAGATAAAAGACCTAAAAACTAGTCAAGCTGAAGTGAAAAATGCTATAAACGAGATGCAAAACCCACTGCATGGGCTTGACCACAAGGATGGAAGAAGCAGAAAAAATGAATAAGTGATACAGAAGATAAAATAATGGAAAATAATGAAGCTGAAAAGAAGAGGGGAAGAAAAATATTGGGTCAGGAAGGTAGACTTAGGGAACTCAGTGACTCCATAAAGTGTAATAATGTGCATAATGTAGGAGTCCCAGAAAAAAGAGATAGAAAAAGAGGCAGAGGTTTATCTGAGCAAATTATAGCTGAAAACTCCCCTAATATGGGAAAAGATGCAGACACCCAAATCCAGGAGACACAGAGAACTCCCATCTAAATCAGCAAAAGCAGGGAAACACTAAGGCATATTGTAATACAATTTGCAAAACACAAAAATAAAGAAAGAATCTTGAAAGCACCAAGGGAAAAGAAATCCCTAACCTCTAACGGAAGAGGAAACTGGTTAGCAACCGATTTCTCCACAGAAATTTAGCAGGTCAGAGAAGAGTGGCATGGTATATTCAACGTGCTGAATGAGAAAAATATGTAGCCAAGAATACTCTATCCAGCAAAGCCTCCATTCAGAATAGAAGAAGAAATGAAAAGTTTCCAGGACAAAAAAACAAAACAAACAAACAAAAAACCTAGAGGAGTTCATGACCACTAAACCAGTCCCACAATAAATATTAAATGGGACTCTTTTCAGTGGGAAAAAAATTCTAAAACTGTCAAAGACTAGCAACAAACAGATAGAATCTCAGGAATCAGTGAAAAAAAAAACAAGCAAAAAAATAGCACTAAGTACATATCTATGAATAATTACTCTGAATGTAAATGAACTAAATTGTAAAAAAAAAAAAAAAGACCCAACTGTAGACTGACTACAAGAGACTCATTTTAGGCTTAACATCACCTGAAGATTGAAAGTGAGGGGTTGGAGGAACATTTAACATGCAAATGAATATTTCAAAAAATAAAAGCCAGAGTAGCAATACTTCCGTCAGACAAACGAGATCTTAAAGACTGTAAAAAGAGATAAAGAAGGGCAGTATATCATAATAAAGGAGACTACCCAACATGAAGATCTAACAATTGTATATATTTATGCCCCCAACTTGGGAGCACCCAAATATATAAAACAATTAATAACAACCATAAAGGAACTCAGTGATAACAAAGCAATAACAATAGGGGACTTTAACATCACATTCCAAGCAATGGACAGATCACCTAACACAGAACATCAACAAGGAAATAATGGCCTCGAATGACACACTGGCCGAGATGGACTTCACAAATATCCTCAGATCGTTTCACCCTAAAGCAGCAGAGTACACATTCTTTGCAAGTGCACATGGGACCTTCCCCAGAATAGATCACATACTGGGTGGGAGAGGAATGGGTAAATAAGTGATGGGTATGAAGAGAGCACTTGCTGTGACGGTCTCTGGGTGTTGTGTTTAAGAACTGAATCACTAAATCGTACACCTAAAAATAATATCACAATGTATGTTAACTAGGATTTAAATAAAACTAGAAAAGAAAAGAAAAAGAATTATTGAATCCCTATATAGCACACCTGAAGCTAATATACATTAATTATACCGGAATTTAACATTTTTAAATGAATTTTACCATAAAAAGTAAAGTCTCTAGGAATTCTTGTAAGAACCTACACCAAATAAAGAAATATTTATACTATTTGCTAATACATGGTAATAAAACAGTGAGAATGGGATTCAAAGAGCTGAAAACCAAGAAACAGACACTTAAAAAAAAAAAAGAGAGAGAAAGGAGTGGGGGAGGGGGGAGGGGCAGAGAAAGGAAAAGAGAGAGAGAACCTTGAGCAGGCTCCATGCTAGCTTCAAGCCCGACACAGGGCTTGATCTCAAGAGTCTGAGATCATGACCTGAGCTGAAATCAGAAGGTGGATGCTTAAATATCTGAGCTACGCAGGTATCCCCCACCCCCCCACCCCCCGCCAAGAAACACACTCATAACCATAGAGAACCAACTGATGGTTACCAGAGGGGAAGTGGCTGAGGAATAGGTTAAATGGGAGCTGTTAAATGGCCTCCTGATGTGATGAGCACCAGATGTTCTATGGACTGTGGAATCACTAAATTCTATACCTGAAACTAATATTACACTGTATGTTACCTAACTGGAATTTCAATAAAAACTTAGATAGGAAAAAAGATCAACAAGAACCTATAACATTTGAAATATGAGCCACTTTTTTGTCACCCACTCAACTCATTGCAACAGAAACTCCAATGCTAGTAGGTGCAGAAAATATGAACTATTGAGTAGACTCAAGATGAAAAAGAAAATCTGCATAGGTAAGTAGAAGACCTGTTTCATCTGATCCTAGGAATTCAGCTAGATAGCTATCAAATCATTCTGAACACCTGATAACTCATCTGGTGATCTAAGAAAATAGCTGCAACTCTACAAAAGTGACAACTTTCTGCAACGCCGAAGGTGCAGAGAGGTGAATCTGAGGTGATACATGAGAAGATAAACCCCAGGGGTAGGCAGCTTCTGGCAGCCAGCTGCTGAAAAGTGGTAGGGTAGCAGAGCACAAAATCAGAACTTTTTGAAGTCTGCTCTGGTGAGGGATCTCCTGGCCTGAGAGCTGCTCAGGTGGTGAAGCAGGGGCGGAATCCTAGGTGGGGTCATAGGCTCCTTGGGGGTCACAGGAAGACTGGGGGTGCCCTAGTGTGAAGGAGTTCCGGGGCATAGGTGTGGGGGAAACTGGGCACAATCAGCAAGTCCAGGAGCGGGCCGGCAGCTCAGGGTGGCCATAAACCACGAACCCTGCACAGAATGCATGCCCAATCTCCAAGCAGGGGCCCAACAAGTAGCAGAACCAGTGAGATGCCCTTCCCTCCCCCAGGAGGAGTAGCATGTATGGGAGCGCCATGGGAGTCTGCGTGGTTTGGAGACTCAAAACAGGGGTCATGTGCCTGAGATAGAAACAGTCACAGTCTGGGTGAACACGGAGTGTGGACGGGGACCAGGGAGACAGGAGTGAGTGTATGCTTTTCCCTGAGGGCGCACTGAACAGTGGGCTCATGAGCTCTTGGCTCCAGGGCTGGAGACTGGGAGGCCACCATTTGCAAGTCCATCCCCTGAAGCTGTGCAGAGAGCCTTCAGGGAACAAAAGCCACCTAGAGCAATCCTGAGCACATGACTTAGCCTGGCCCCCTGGCAAGGGTTCTGGGCCAAAGACACCTGAGAATCAGTGCAACGAGCCCCTCCCCCCAGAAGTTCAGCAGGAACATCCAGCCGAGATCAAGTCTACCAAACACTGAGACCTGCAAAACGCAGGCACTAGGGGAATACAGCATATAGAATGCATGGTTGTATTTTTATCTCCCCCCTACTATTATTTAGTCTTTCAATTTTATTTTTCCTCTATTTTTCTCAACCAATTTGTTATTTTATCAACTTTTTAAAAATCTTTTTTTAATTTTCATTTTTACGGTTAGTTCCATTCTACCCTTTCATTGTATTTAATTTTATCCTGTATATATATATATATATATATATGTATATATATATACACACACATATATACGTATACATATATATCCTTTGTGTGTTTGTGTGTGTGTGTATATATATATATATATATATATATATATATATACAGGATTTTTTTTCCTTTCTTTAAAATTTTGGGATGCACTTTCTTCTAATAGACAGAAATACACCCAGACTCTAGTGTATGGCTGTATTCTCTTCACCTGTCTGATCATATTCACTCTTCTTGTTTTGTTTCGTTATTCTTTTATTTTATTTTTCCTGTTTTGTTAAAGTCTTCCTTAAGTTTCATTTTTACACTTACATGTTCAAGGGATTAACTTTATTTTTCATTCCCTTGCAATTTTGAGATACAAAACCCAACCAAAATATAGTTAGGATACCCTGCATTGCTCCTTTCTGTTCACCTTTCTGTTTATTCCTTCCCTTTCTTTGTCTTTTAATTTTTATTGTTACATTCTATCCTTTCATTGTATTTAATTCTTTTCGTGATATGTTTTCCTTTCCTTAGAAGTCTGGGATCTAGTTTTCTAACAAATGGACCAATATACACAGAGGATCTAGTGCTTTTTTCTATTCTGTTCACCTCTGTGATTATTTTCTCTCTCTCTCTCTCTCTCTCTCTCTCTCTCTCGGTTCAGGGTCTCTTCTGATTTGTTTTGTGTCTATTTCTCTGAGGTTGTTCTTGCCATTTTAGTATTTTAACCCTCATGTATCTATTCTTCTCTGGGTAGAACAAGAACATGGAAAAACTCACCTCAAAAAAGAGGACAAGAGGGGCACCTGGGTGGCTCAGTTGGTTTAGCATCTGCTTTTGGCCCAGGTCATGATCCCAGAGTCCAAGGATCGAGACCTGTGTCAGGCTCCCTGCTCAGTAGAGAGCCTGCTTCAACTTCTCCCCACTGCTCATGCTCTCTGTCACTATCTCTGTCTCTCTCTCTTTCTCTCTCTCTCTCTCAAGTAAATACATAAAATCTCTTTAAAAAAAAAAAGGAAGAGGAAGAAAAAAGAGAATAAGAAGCAGCACTGACTGTCAGGCCCTAATCAATATGAACATAAGTAAGATATTGGACCTAAAGTTCAGAATGATGTTTATAAAGATACTAGTGGGGCTTGCAAAAGCATGCAAGACACTACAGAACCCCTTTCTGGAGAAATAAAAGAACTGAGATCCAATCAAGTCGAAATTAAAAAGGCTATTAATGAGATGCAATAAAAAATGGAGTCTTCAACTGCTAGGATAAATGAGGCAGAAGAGAGAAATACTGATCTAGGAGATAAAATGATGGAGAATAGAGTCCCTGAGGAAAAGAGAGATAAACAAGTACTGGATCAGCAGGGGAGAGTTCGAGAGATAAGTGATGCCACAAAGCAAAACAGTATTAGAAACACTGGAATCCCAGAAGAGCCGGAAAGAGAGAGGGGCAAAAGGTATATTGGAGAAAATTATAGCAGAGAACCTCCCTAATGTGGAGAAAGAATGAGGTATCTAAGTTCAAGAGTCATAGAGAATCCCCTCAAAATCAATAAAAATAGGTCAACAGCCTGACCTATAATAGAGAAACTTACAAATCTCAGAGACCAAGAGAAAACCCTGAAAGCAGCTCAGGACAAGAGGTCTGTAACCTGCAAGGGTAGAAACATTAGACTGGCAACAGACCTATGCACAGAGACCTGTGAGGCCAGAAAGAACTGGCATGATATATTCAAGGTGTGAGATGAGAAAAATATGCAGCAGTTAAGATCTCGATCAAAATAAAAGGAGAGAGAAAAAGTTTCCAGAAACTAAAAGCTTTTGTGATCACCAAACTTGCCCTACAAGAAGTATTTTAAAAGATCCTTTAAGCAAAGAACAAGCCCCAAAGTCACGTAGGCCAAAAGGGAACAGAAACCATATACAGAAACAGTAACGTTACAAGTAACACTATGGCACTAATTTCATATCTTTCAACAGTTGCCCTGAATGTGAAGGGACTAAATGCCCCAATCAAAAGAAACAGGTATCAGACTGGACAAAAGAGCAAGCCTCATTGATATGCTGTCAACAAGAGCCTCATTTTAGACCTAAAAGTACCTCCGGATTGAAAATGAGGGGGTGGAGAACTATTTATCATGCTAATGGACATCAAAAGAAAAACGAGGTAGCAATCTTTATAGCTGACAAATTAGATTTTAAACCAAAGATGTTAATAGGAGATGAGAAAGGACAGTAATATCCTAATTTTTTATACCACATCACGATTAAAAAGTCTATGCAATAAGATCTAACAACTGTAATATTGATATCCCTAACACGGCAGCAGCCAGTTGCACAAGCCAATTAATAGCAAAGTTAAGGAAACACAACACCTATAATCACAATAATAGTAGAGGACTTTAACACCCCCCTCACTGCAACAGACAGATGGATCATCTAAGCAGAAGACCAACAAGGAAACAAGGGCTTTAAATGACACGTTGGACCAGATAGACTTAACAGATCTATTTAGAACATTTCATCCTAAAGGAACAGAATACATTCTTCTCAAGTGCACATGAAACATTCTCCAAAATAGATCACATAAAGGGTCACAAATGAGGTCTCAACCAGTACCAAAAGATTGGGATCATTCCCTGGATATTTTCACAAAACAATGCTTTGAAACTGGACCTCAGTCACAAGAGGAAACTTGAACTCAAATACGTGAAGGCTAAAGAGCATCCTACTAAAATAACGATTGGGCCAATCAGGAAATTAGAGATTAAAAAAAACTCCGTGGAAATAAACGCAAAAGAAAACACAACTGTTCAAAGCCTGTGAGATGTGGCAAAGGGCGGCTCTTAGAGGGAAGTATAGAGCAATACAAGCCTTTCTCAAGAAACTAGAAGTTTCAAATACACAACCGAATCTTACCCTGAAAAGGGAAATAACACAAATCAAACCTAAACCCAGCAGAAGAAGAATAACAAAGATTAGAGCAGAAATCAATGTACTAGAAACCTAAGAACAGTAGAACAGATCAACAAAACCAAGCTGGTACTTCGAATGAACTAATCAGATCAATAAACCCCTGGCCAGACTTATCCAAAAGAAAAGAGAATGGACCCATATGAAAAAAAAAAAAAAATCAAGAATGAAAGCGGAGGGATCACAACCAACACCAAAGAAACACACACAATTATAACAGCATATTATGAGGAACTATATGCCAACAAATTGGGCAATCTGAAAGAAATGGATGCATCCCTCGAGAAGTATAAACGACCAAAACTGAAAAAGGAAGAAATAGAAAAACTGAAGAGCCATAACCACAAAGGAAATAAAAAACCCCCCAACAATCAAGAGTCCAGGGCCAGATGGCTTCCCAGAGGAATTCTACCAAACATTTAAAGAAAAATTAATATCTATTCTTCTGAAGCTATTTCCAAAAATAGAAATGGAAGGAAAACTTCTAAACTCTTTCTATGAGGGATCCCAAAACCAGACAAAGACCACACTAAAAAGGAGAATTCTAGAACAATATCCTGATGGAACATGGATGCCAAAAATCTCACCAAGATACTAGGATCCAATAGTACATTAAAAGGATTATTCCCCACGACCAAGTGCGATTTATTCCTCGCCTACAGGGATGGCTCAACATCTGCAAATCAATCAAAGTGATACACCACATTAATAAAAGAAAGAACAAGAATCATATGATCCTCTCAATAGATGCAGAAAAAGCATTTGACAAAGTACAGTCTTCCTTCTGATTACACTGTTCACAGTGTAGGGATAGAGGGAACAGACCTCAGTATTATAAAAGCCATGCATAAAACCCAAAGGCAACCATCATTCTCCATGGGGAAGAACCGAGAGCTTTTTCCCTAAGGTCAGGAACACGGCAGGGATGCCCGCTATCACCACTGCTGTTCAACATAGTACTAGAAGTCCTAGCCTCAGCAATCAGACAACAAAAAGAAATATAAGGCATCTAAATCAGCAAGGAAAATGTCAAAGTTTCAGTCTTTGCAGACAACATGATACTGTATGTGGAAAGCCCAAAAGACCTCACCCCAACATTGCTAGAACTCATACAGGAATTGGGCAAAGTGGCAGGATATAATACCAATGCACAGAAATCAGTTGCATTTTTAGACACTAACAATGAGACAGCAAAAAAGAGGAAAAGAGGATTTAAGGAGTCAATCCCATTTGTAATTGCGCTAGAAATCATGAGATGCCTCGGAATAAACCTAGCCAAAGAGGCAAAAGACCTGTACTCAGAGGACTAGAGAACTCCCATGAAAGAAACTGAGGAAGACAGAGAAATGGAAAAAGGTTCCACGCTCATAGGCTGGAAGAACAAATATTGTTAAAATGTCTATGCTACCTAGAGTAATCTATACATTCCATGCAGTCCCTATCAAAATACCATCCACTTTTTTCACAGAGCTGGGACCAATAATCCTAAAATTTGGACGGAACCAGCAAAGACCCCAAATAGCCAAACGACTATTGAAAAGGAAAACCAAAGCTGGGGCCATCACAATTTCAGACTTTAAGCTCTGTTACAGAGCTGTAATCATCAAGACAATATGGTGATCAGACACAGAGATCAAAAGAACAGAATAGAGAACCCAGAAATGGACCCTTGACTCTATGGTTAACTAATCTTTGACAGAGCAGGAAAGGATATCCAATGGTAACAATCTCTTCAACAAGTGGTTTTGAGAATATTGGACAGCCACATGCAAAAGAATGAAACTGGGCCATTTTCTTACACCACACACACAAATAGAAAGACCTAAATGCGAGACAGGAAACCATCAAAATCCTGGAGGAAAAATGCATGCAGAAATCTCTTTGACCATGGCTGCAGCTCTGGCCAGAGCCCGCTCTCCAAGGGCAAGGGAAACAAAGGCAAAAATGAACTATTGGGACTTCATCAAGATAGAAACAAACAAACAAAACTTTTGCACAGCAAAGGACTCCGTGGACAAAACCCAAAAGACAGCCTACAGGATGGGACAAGATATTTGCAAATGTCTTATCAGATAAAGGGCTAGTATCCAAAATCTATAAAGAATGTATCAAACTCAAGGCCCAAAGAATAAAGAATCCAATCAAGAAATGGGCAGAAGACAGGAACAGACATTTCTCCAAAGAAGACATACAAATGGCCAACGGACACATGACAAATGCTCCACATCACCAGCCATCAGGGAGATTCACGTCAAAATCACAATGAGATACCACTTCACACGGGTCAGAAGTCCTAATTAAAAGTCAAGAAACAACACATGTTGGCGAGGATGCAGAAGAAGGAGAACCCTCCTCTTGTGGTGGGAATGCAAGCCAGTGCAGCCACTCTCGAAAACGGTTGGAGGTTCCTCAAAAAGGTGAAAATAGAGCCACTCTATGACCCAGCAATTGCAATACTGGGTATTTACCCAAAAGTTACAAATGTAGTGAATAAAGGGACACTTGTACTCGGATATTTATAGCAGTGATGGCCACAATAGCCAAACTATAGAAAGAGCTGAGACGTTCACCAAGATGGATGGAATAAGATGTGGTGTATATATACAATGGACTATACCACTCAGCCATCAGAAAAATGCAATCTTGTCATTTGCAATGATGTGGATAGAACTAGAGGATATTATACTAAGTGAAATATGTCCATTAGAGAAAGGTAATTATCTTATGACCTCACTCATATGTGTTATTTAAGAAACAAAACAGAGGAACATAGGAGAAGAGCGGAAAAAAAATTATTAAACAAGACAAAATCAGAGAGGGAGAAAAGCCATGAGACTTTTCATCATAGGAAACAAACTGCAGGTCACTGGAGGGGAAGTGGGTGGGGGAATGGGGTGCCTGGGTGATGGACATTGAGGAGGGCATGTGGTATAATGAGCACTGGGTATTGTGTGAGACTGATGAATCACAGACTTCTTCCTCTGAAACCAATAATACATTAGATGTTAATTAATTGGACTTAGATAAAATTAACATCAAAAACAAAAGTTCTTGGGCAGCCCGGGTGTTGAGCGGTTTAGTGCCGCCTAGCCCAGGGCGTGATCCTGGAGACCTGGGATCAAGTCCCACATCTGGTTCCCTTCATGGAGCCTGTTTCTCCCTCTGCCTGTGTCTCTGCCTCTCTCTGTCCCCTCTCTGTGTCTCTCATGAATAAATAAAATCTTAAAAAAAAAAAACAAAAGTCCTCAACAAAATGCAAGGAAGCCAAGCCAAATGCAAGGTGTATGCAAAAGAAATCATACACCAAGGAAAACTGGGATTTATCCCAGGAATGCAAAAGGTGCTTTAACAGTTCAAAACCAATTATTACTACACCCTATACCAAGAGATTGAAAAACAAAGACCGCATGATTATCTCAATAAACGCAGAAAATCATTACAAAGTCCAATACCCTTGTGATAAAAATACTCAGTAAACTACTAATAGAAATGAACCTCCTCAAATGGATAAAAGGCATCTGCAAAAACCCCACTGCTGACAGCATACTTTATGGTTAAGACTAAATGCTTTCTTTGTAAGACAACAAAGGAGAATAGGACATCGATTAGGACATGCACCCTCAACGCGTCTCTTCAACAGTTGTACTGAAGGTTCAAACCAAATGACTAGCCAAGAAAATAAGATAAAGAAGTCCACGTTGGAAAGGAAGACATCGCACTATTTCAATGGAGAGGTGACAGGATCCTATGTAGAGAAAAACCCTGGGAATTCACTAGAAAATATACAATACACAAGTGCAATAAACAATCCAGAATGAAATAAAGAAAACAATCCCCACTATAGCACCATCAAAAGAACAAAATGCCTCATCAATTTCACAAGGAAAGGGTAAAGTCTGTACTGGGGAAACTACAAAACATTGCAGGAAGATACTTTAAAATTTCTAAAAGGAAGACACCTCATATTCATGGATCTAAACAACATTGTTGTAATAGTAATTCTCCACAAATTGATACACAGTCCAACACCATCTCCTTCGCTATCACAATCCCAGCGGACCCTTTTACAATGGATTGACAAGCCAGTCTCAAATTTGTATAGATATTTCAAGGGACCTAAAAGTAGTCCAACAACCTTTATATAACTTTGAATAAAAATGGAGGAATTACACTGATTGATTTTAAAAATAACTACACTGCACCGGGTGTTGTCTGTAAGTGATGAGTCACTACGTCCTACACGTGAAACTAATATTACACTGTATGTTGACTAACTGGAATTTAAATAAAAAGCCGGAAGAGGAAAACTAATGATAAATTACAGTAACACAGGCACAGAGATAAGCATATGGAGCCACAGAATAGATTTCAGAACCCAGGAATATTCTCACACACTGATGGCTGATTCATTTTTTTTAAATTTTTTATTTATTTATGATAGTCACAGAGAGAGAGAGAGAGAGAGAGAGAGAGAGAGAGGCAGAGACACAGGCAGAGGGAGAAGCAGGCTCCATGCACCGGGAGCCCGATGTGGGATGCGATCCCGGGTCTCCAGGATCGCGCCCTGGGCCAAAGGCAGGCGCCAAACCACTGTGCCACCCAGGGATCCCTGATGCATTTTTGACAAGGAAATGAACACTCTTTTTAATCTCTCAAGCCATATGCAAAAACTACTCAAAATGGACCAAACATCTAAATGAAGAAGGAAGGCACAAGTAATGACAACAGGGAACAGCAATTTGAAAAGAAGCAAAACGTCTGTGAAACGGGTTTCAGTTTTGCTGCTGCTCCAGCTGAGCTGTTCCTTCAGCTCCGGGAGTCGTCCCGGAAAGGTGCTGCTGTGGCCACGGAATACAGCCACGGGATCAGTATAAAGGCCTTCCTGGATGAACTTGTCCAGAGGGGTCGTGAAGTGACTGTGCTGACATCTCAGCTTCCATTCTTCTTGGTCCCGACAAACAACCTGCTAGTAAGTTGGAGACATACCCTACATCTTTGGCGACAAAGGATACTGAGGTTACTATGACGCAACTGGCCAATAGATGGACACGTGATCTCCCCAAACATACATTTTGGCCCCCTTTTGCACTAATGCCAGAAACCCTTTGGAAATGTGCTGGTTGTCTTGATAAACTGTACAGATGCGTCTTTAAACGAGAACCTCATGACAAAACGACAAGGATCAGAGTTCAAGGTCATTCCTGCCGACGCTGTCGGACCCTGCGTGAGCTGTGGCTGAGCTCCTGAGAATACCTCTAGTGTACAGGCTCCGGTTCTCTGCAGGCCACGCGTTTGAGAAACACCGTGGAGGACTTCCTCTCCCTCCCTCCTAGTAGCTCTTATTCGGTCAGAATTAACTGATCAAATGACATTCATGGAGAGAGTGAAAATACGTGCTCTACGTGCTTTATTTTGACTTTTGTTTCCAAACATTTAATGAGAGGAGTTGGGATCAACCTAAGACAGTGAAGTCTTAGGGAAGTCATGGTTTTTATTCTTTTTCTATTTAAATATTTTACTTATTTATTTGAGAGAGAGAGAGAGAGAGAGAGAGCACGCCCAAGCATGGGGAGCAGCAGGCCAAGGGAGAGGGAGAAGCAGGCTCCCTGCTGAGCAAGGAGCCCGATGCTGGACTCAATCCCAGGAGCCTGGGATTATGACCTGAGCCAAAGGCAGACGCTTAACCCATTGAGCCACCCAGGCTCTCCTCAGTCATGTCTTTAATTGGTAGCATGAAATCTTAATTCTCCTAGTGCCTAGGAAGGTGACTTTGTACAACCTCAACGGAAATTGTCTTTTATAAGTCAAATGATGGAATGAAAATATGAAGTGATCTCTCAAGCTCACAAATACTATGGAATGCTTAAATTATAAGGTCAGGTAGAATCCTGTGGTCCGTTGCTAATACAAAACGCTCCCAAGAAGTATAACCTACAAATGGAAACTAATGTGAATCTAATATCATTAGGGTGGAATTATACTTTTTAAAACGATTGTATGTATGTATGTGTGTATTTAAGCAGGGGGTGGGCAGAGACACAATGAGGAAGAGAGAATCCCAATCAGACTTCCTGCTGAGGGTAGGATCCTACTGGGGGGAATGACCTCACAACACTGAGATCATGACCTGTGCTGAAATTGGGACTGGAACACTTAAATGACTGAACCACCCAGGCACCCCTGGGTAGAATTTTACTTTTGAAGAAGTCTCTGGACACCATACAGTCCACAAGGTCAACATTTGAAAACTTTTTCTTTATTCTATTTTTTTAAAAAGCTTTTAGAGAAGCTATAGAACAATGAGAAAGAATGAGAAAGCATACTCTTTGTATTGGAAGGATTAACCATTATTTTCCAGAGAGAAAATAAGAAATAATGAATTTAAAACAGAGAGACCAAAAGGAAACGAAACGAAACCAAAAAGGTAAGTGTAGTTTTGATAAGATATCCAGGAAATTTTGGCTCCTTTCTATTTCTTTCTCTTCTTTCTTTGTTTCTTCTTTCCCTCTTTTGGTAGGAGAGTGCGTTGAGCAATGAGGAATTATTCTAGCATACAAAGTAGTAAATATTCTTAAATTGGCAAGGATCCGGGACTACAAGCCAGAATAATTACAAAACAATTCCAGTAGAACACGGCTTTGCCAAGAGCTTTATATAGTCTGAATTGAGCTACTCAGGAGGGTGACCACATCTCTGCTAAGCCCTGCTGTACCTCTGCCACTGTGGTGCAAGTGCTACCCTGGGCACTCACTGTGGGGATGACCAGGGCCCCTCCCCTCACTGCCACTAATGCATAGCACATTCTAATGAGACACCAATTACATAATATGATTTCAGGGCAAAAGATGTCATACTTAAGGAAGACAAAAATATGGTCATTGAAGTAAGTTACTATATATTTCTGGAGTATCAGTAGGAATCCAGAGCTACTTTATGCAAATTCCAAAAGTAGAACCAGATTCATGTACGACAGCACATCTTAACCTCTAATCCTTAAAGAGCGTTTTAAGAGGAGAGCTTGGGAAATGCTGACAAAGTTTAAGGTTAGGTATAGATGATGAAGCTAAGAGAAAAAGGATATAACGTCATCTCAATCACAATATGATTTTTTTTGGTGCTCACAGTCAAAGAGATAAAATACCAATGACTAAAGAAAAGCAACTTTTCAGAAAACCTGCCTAGACTAAACACAAGTAGTTTAATAGGACTATAATAATAAAGAAGTAAAGGTGAGTTCATATCCTGCTGTGTGGCCTCCTTTCAGGAATCTATGTTAGTCATGATAACATTATAAAGAATCCAGGTATAATCCAACACATCTAAGAGCATTTCCTCCTTGACACTGCATACTGGCTCTCCTTTGTTTCTTGCTTGTACATACAAACACACACATCCACATAGAAACGCACACTCATTTGTACAAATATACTGATAAAGGAAATCAATCTCATATCAATTGTATACTCCAAAGGAAAGAGGGATTAGATCTATTATAAATAACACTGATGAAAAGGGGATGGAGGCTCCTGAAAAGGTATAAATAGAATTACCATTTGGTCCAGCAATAAGACTTATAGGTCCATATCAAAAAAGAATTGAAATTAGGACACCCATCTTCCTGACATCGCTATTCACAAGAGCCACAAGGTAGAAACAACCCAAGTGTCCGTTGATGAAGAGATCAGTCGATGAAATGCCGTATATGCACACAATGGAATAATACTCAGAAGAAAATTTTAACATGTGCCATCATGAATGAACCTTAAGACATTATGCTGAGTGAAATGGGCCATTTACAAAAAGACAAATACTGTATGATACCAGTTCTAGAGGAATCTAGACTGGTCAGATTCATAGAAATATTATTTTTGGCGGTGTAATACTTCCTTTTTAAAATTTTTTTGTATATTTTTTATTGTAGTTCAGTTTGCCAACATATTCTATAACACCCAGTACTCATCCTGTCAAGTGTCTCCCTCACCTACTTTCACCCAGTCACCCCCCACCCACCACCCCTTCCACTTCCCCTTGATCATTTCCCAGAATTTGGAGTCTCTCATGTTCTGTCACCATCTCTGATTTTTCCCACTCATTTTATCTCTTTTCTCCTTTAATCCCTTTCACTATTTTTATATTCCCCAAATGAATGAAACCATATAATGATTGTCCTTCTCTGATTGACTTACTTTACTCAGCATAATAACCTCCATTTCCATCCTTGTTGAAATAAATCATGGGTATTTATCATTTCTAATGGCTGAGGAATATTCCATTGTATATATAGACTATGTCTTCTTTATCCATTCATCTTTTGGAGGACAGCAAGGCTCCATGGTTTGGCTATTGTGGCCATTGCTGCTATAAACATCGGGGTGCAGGTGTCCGGGCATTTCACTGCATCTTTATCTTTGGGGTAAATCCCCAGCAGGGCAATTGCTGGGTCGTAGGGCAGGTCTATTTTTAACTCTTTGAGGAACCTCCACACAGTTTTCCAGAGTGGCTGCACCAGTTCACATTCCTACCAACAGTGCAAGAGGGTTCCCCTTCTCCACATCTTCTCCAACATTTGTTGTTTCCTGTCTTGTTAATTTTCCCCATTCTCACTGGTGTGAGGTAGTATCTCATTGTGGTTTTGATTTGTGTTTCCCTGATGGCAAGTGATGCAGAGCATTTTCTAATGTGCTTGTTGGCCATGTCTATGGCTTCTTTGGTGAAATTTCTGTTCATGTCTTCTGGCCATTTCATTATTGGGTTGTACATTTCTTGGATGTTGAGTTTGATAAGTTCTTTGTAGATCTTGGATACTAGCCCTTTGTCTGGTATGTCATTTGCAAATGTCTTTTCACATTTTGTAGGTTGTCTTTTAGTTTTGTTGATTGTTTCTGTTGCTGTGCAGAAGCTTTTTATCCTTATTAAGTCCCTATAGTTCATTTTGTTTGTTGCTTTTGTTTCCCTTGCCTTCGTAGAGGTATCTTGCAAGAAGTTGCTGTGGCCAAGTTCAAAGAGTGTATTGCCTGTGTTCTCCTCCAGGATTTTGATGGATTCTTGTCTCACATTTAGATATTTCATCCATTTTGAGTTTATCTTTGTGTGTGGTGTAAGAGAATTGTCTAGTTTCATTCTTCTGCACGTGGCTGTCCAATTTTCCCAGCACCATGTATTGAAGAGACTGTCCTTTTTCCAGTGGATAGTCTTTCCTGCTTTGTCGAATAGTAGTTGACAATAGAGTTGAGGGCCCATTTCTGGATTCTCTATTCTGTTCCATTGATATATGTCTGTTTTTGTGCCAGTACCACACTGTCTTGAGGATCACAGCTTGAAAACCGGCATTGTGATACCCCTGGCTCCGGTTTTCTTTCTCAATATTCCCCTGGCTATTCAGGGTCTTTTCTGATTCCACACAAATTTAAGATTTTTTTGTTCCAACTCTGAAAAAAGTCCATGGTATTTTGATAGGGATTGCATTAAATGTGTAAATTTCCCTGGGTAGCATAGACATTTTCACAATATTAATTCTTCAAATCTATAAGCATTGAATATTTTTCCATTTCTTTGTGTCTTCCTCAATTTCTTTCATAAGTGTTCTGTAGTTTTTCAGGTACAGATCCTTTATCTTTTTGGATAGGCTTATTTCTATGTATCCTAAGCTTTTGGATGCAATTGTAAATGGGATTGATTCCTTAATTTCTCTTTCTTCAATCAGTGTATAGAAATGCCACTAATTTCTGGGCATTTATTTTGTATCTTGCCACACTACCAAATTGCTATATGAGTTCTCGCAATCTTGGGGTGGAGTCTTTTGGGTTTTTTATGTGCAGTATCATGTCATCTGCGAAGAGGGAGAGTATGGCTTCTTCTTGCCAATTTGAATGCCTTTGATGTCTTTTTGTTGTCTGATTGCTGAGGCTAGGATTTCAGTACTATGTTGAATAGCAGTGGTGAGAGTGGACATCCCCGTCTTGTTCCTGATATTAGGGGAAAGGCTTCCAGTGTTTCCCTATTCAGAATGATATTTGCTGTGGGCTTTTTGTAGATGGCTTTTAAGATGCTGAGGAATGTTCCCTCTATCCCTACATTCTGAAGACTTTTGATCAGGAATGGATGCTGTATTTTGTCAAATGCTTTCTCTGCATCTATTGAGAGGATCATATGGTTCTTGTTTTTTTTTTTTTTCCTCATTGATATGGTCTATCATGTTGATTGTTTTATGAATGTTCAACCAGCCTTGCATCCTGGGGATAAATCCTACTTGGTCATGGTGAATAATCTTCTTAATGTATTGTTGGATCCTATTGGCTAGTATCTTGGTGAGAATTTTTGCATCTATGTTCATCAGGAATATTGGTCTATAATTCTCCTTTTTGGTGGGGTCTTTGGTTTTGGAATTAAGGTAATGCTGTCCTCATAAAACAAGTTTGGAAGTATTCCATCCCTTTCCATCTTTCCAGAACTTTAGTAGAATAGGTATTGTTTCTTATTTAAACGTTTGATAGTATTCCTCTGAGAAGCCATCTGGCCCTGGACTTTTGTGTCTTGGGAGGTTTTTGATGACTGCTTCAATTTCCTTCTTGGTTATCAGCCTCTTCAGGTTTTTATTTCTTCCTATTACAGTTTAAGTAGTTTGTGGTTTTTCAGAAATGTGTCTATTTCTTCTAGATCACTTAATTTATTGGCGTATAGCTACTCATCATATGTTTTGTATTTCCTTGGTATTTGTTGTGATTTCTCCTAATTCATTCATGATTTTATTAATTTGAGTCTTTTCTCTTTTGTTTTTAATAAGGTTGGCTAAGGGTTTATCTATCTTATTAATTTTTTTTATAATAAATTTATTTTTTCTTGGTGTTCATTGGTGTTCAATTTGCCAACATACAGAATAATACCCAGTGCTCATCCCGTCAAGTGCCCTCCTCAGTGCCCATCACCCATTCACCCCCACCCCCCGCCCTCCTCCTCTTCCACCACCCCTAGTTCGTTTCCCAGAGTTAGGAGTCTTTATGTTCTGTCTCCCTTTCTCATATTAATTCTTACAAAACCAACTCCTGGTTTTGTTGATCTGTTCTACAGTTCTTCTGGTCTCTATTTTATTGAGTTCTTCTTGAATCTTTATTAACTCTCTTCTGCTGGGTGTAGGTTTTATTTGCTGTTCTTTCTCCAGTTCCTTTAGGTGTGATGGTAGTTTGTGTGTTTGAGTTTTTTTCCCAACTTTTTAAGGAATGCTTGTATTGCATGTATTTACCTATTAGGACTGCTTTTGCTCTATCCCGGAGATTTTGAATGGTTGTATCTTCATTTTCATTAGTTTCCATGAATCTTTTTAATTCTTCTTTAATTTCCTGGTTGACCCATTCATCTTTTAGCAGGATATTCTTTAACCTGCACGTGTGTGAGTTTCTTCCAAATTTCTTTTTGTGATTGAGTTCAAGTTTCAAAGCATTGTGGTCTGAAAATATGCAGGGGCGATCCCAATCTTTTGGTATCGGTTGAGACTTGATTTGTGACCCAACATGTGGTCTATTCTGGAGAAAATTCCATGTGCACTTGAGAAGAATGTGTATTCAGTTGCGTTCAGATGCAAAGCTTTGTAAATATCTGTAAAATTCATCTGGCCCAGTATATCATTTAAAGCCCTTGTTTCTTTGGAGATGTTGTGTTAGAATATCTGTCATTTGCAGAAAGCAATGTGTTGAAGTCTCCCAATATTAGTGTATTATTATCTAAGTATGTCTTTACTTTGGTTATTAATTGATTGATATACTTTGCAGCTCCTACATTAGCGGCATAAATATTCATGATTGTTAGATCCTCTTGTTGGATAGATCCTTTACATGTGATATAGTATCCCTCTTTCTCTCTTACTACAGTCTTTGGAATAAACTTTCACTTATCTGATATGAGGATTGCTACCCCAGCTTTCTTTTGAGGACCATTTGAATGGTAAATGGTAAATGGTTCTCCAACCTTTCATTTTTAGGCTGCAGGTGTCCTTAGGTCTAAAATGAGTCTCTTATAGACAGCAAGATGGGTCTTGCTTTTTTATCCAGTCTGACACCCTGTGTCTTCTGATGGAATCATTTAGCCATTCACGTTCACAGTTACTATTGAAAGATATGAATTTAGTGTCATCATAATACCTATTCAGTGCCTGTTTTTGTGGGTTATTTCTTTGGGCTTCCTCTTTCTTTTACTGAGTCCCCATTAATATTTCTTGCAGAGCCAGTTTGGTGTCATATTCTTTCAGTTTCTGCCTATCTTGGAAGCTCTTTATCTCTCCTTCTATTCTGAATGAGAGCCTTGCTGGATAAAGTATTCTTGGCTGCAGGTTCTTCTCATTTAGGACCCTAACTATATCCTGCCAGCCCTTTCTGGCCTGCCAGGTCTCTGTGGAGAGGTCTGCTGTTAATCTAATAGTTCTCCCCATATAAGTTAGGGATCTCTTGTCTCTTGCTGCTTTAAGGATTTTATCTTTATCTTTGGAATTTGCAAGTTTCACTATTAAATGTCGAGGTGTTGAACGGTTTTTATTGATATTAGGGGGGGACCTCTCTATCTCTGGGATCTGATTGCCTGTTTCCCTACCGAATTAGGGAAGTTCTCAGCTATGATTTGTTCAAATATGCTTTATGTCCCTCTGTCCCTCTCGGCACTTTCTGGAATCCCAATTATATGTAGATTTTTCCTTCTGAGGTTATCATTTATTTCCCTTAACTTTTTTCATGGTCTTTTAATTGTCAGCTTCTCCCTTGCCATCAATTTGTCTTCTATGTCATTCACTCATTCTTCTACCTCATTAACCCTTGTCGTTAGGACCTCCAGTTTGGATTGCATCTCATTTAATTTGTTGTTAATTTTGGCCTTATTAGATCTAAATTCTGCAGTCATGAATCTCTTGATTCCTTTATGTTTTTTTTTTTTTCCAGAGCTACCAGTAGTTTTATAATTGTGCTTCTGAATTGCTTTCTGACATCGAATTATAATCCAAATTCTGTAACTCTGTGGCAGATAGTACTGTTTCTGATTCTTCCTTTTGTGGTGGGTTTTTCTTTTTAGTCATTTTGCTTATTGCAGAGTGGTGGTATGAGCGGGGTGCGTTAAGAATATCAACCACGATGTAAGTAAATTTCATCCTAGATGATTCTGCCGAGGTCAGAGACCAGAAATTGAAAACAAAGATCAGAACAAAATAAGAACAGGAGCACTAAAGTGAAAAACAAATTTTAAAACAAAGTAGTAAAAAATAAAAGACCAAGTAATCCCAAAGAAGAAGAGAAAAAAAAAAAAGAAAGAAGAAAAAAAATTAGAAGAAAAAAAGGAGGGTCTGGGAGATGGTGGTGGTGACAAAGTTATATTGGAAGGAGAATGTAGTCTACATGAGGGGTTCTAGAAGGTAATCCTCTTTTTTCTGAGTGTATTAAGTCTGTATATTTGAAGATGGTCAGTCCCAAATTTATATAAACCAGAAATACTTGTAGAAGACCCCAACATTGACTGCCAAAACATAAATGAGATAAAAGAGGGGGGCAGAATGGGAATGAGGAATGTCACAGAATGAACCAGCACGGTTTACCCCCTGGTTCTGGGTGCATGCTGGTCATGTTTTAGAAGGTATTAACTTCTGTCATTATAGAACAAAATGAGGCAGAGAAAACAAAAATCACAAAACAAAACAAAAAAAATATCTTGCATATCTCCCAAAATTAAGTTGAGTGTGTTAAAGGGAATCTAGAAATGGAAAATATGTCCAGGGCCTGTAATTGTAGAAATATGAATATCAAAAAGGCAGAATCTTTAAAATGAAGAAGTGGTAAACTATTGTAGTTAAGGTGGGAAAAAAGAAAAAAAAAACATTGGAAATTTACAGTCTGATTTAAAAACGAGTTGTACGGAAAAAGGAAGAAAAAATATAAAAGAGGGGGTACTCTCTGGTTCTATATACTGTAAATCCCTCGACTTCCCCTGGCGCTTCCCAGTGCTGCTCAGTGCAGAACTTGCTCTTGCCCTGTCCTCCAGCTGGTCTTCTGGGGCAGGTGCTGCTGTGCTGGTTCTCAGGTGTGTGCACCTGGGGGGGCTGCCCCCCCACCCCCCGCCAAGTGCACGGCCCAGTGGGAGCTGTTCACCCCGTGAGGCCCCTGTTCCCTGGCGCCCACCACCCCCCCAGGCTCAGGGTGACCCCAGGAGGGACATCACCACTGGCGGTGGCCAGGTCCCCAGCCCTGGAGTCAGCTCCCCAGGAACCACCGCAGTCTCCCGGTCCGCAGGGGCCTGGGTGCTCCCGGGGCGGGGGGCGCTGCCCTGCACAGCTGGGGGCCCCGGGGCAGGAGCCTCCTCGCTGTCCTGGGCCCTCCCCGCCTCTGCCTGTCCCAGGGGGAGCAGGAGCCCGGCCGTGTCCCCGGCGCCCTGGGTCGGGGCCTGCGCTGCTGGTATCATGCTCCCCGGGCCGCGGCTCCCGAAGGCAGCAGGTGCAGCCCCCCCCCCCAGCCCCGCCCGACCCCGGCTTCTCCCCGAGGCCCCTCCATCCCCCCCGAGCCCCGGCTTCTCCCCGAGGCCCCCCCAGCCCCCGCCCTCTCCCACTCGGCCGCGGGGTGCAGCCTCTCCCCGGGCCCCCTCCTCCGTGAGTGACCCTGGGAGCCTGGAGGCCCCGCGGCCCCTCCCGGTCCTGCCCGAGGTCCCTGCGAGCGCTTCTCCGCGGAGGAATCGGGGGGTCGGTGAGGTTCCCGCTGCTCCGGGCGGGGCTCTCCGTCCTGGGGGCTCTCCCTGGGCCTCAGCCCGGCTCCCCGCGGGGCCTCCCCCACTGGTTCTTTTTTGCTTTATTTTTTTCTGCCTTCCTACCTTGTTAGAAGTGAAAACCCTTCTCTCTGTAGTGTTCCAGCTGTTCTCTCTGTAAATCTCAGGTCGAATTTGTATGTTTTCAGGGTAGTTTGAAAGTTATCTAGGTGAGTTCTTGGGGCCAGGTGAGGTGAGGACCCCTACTCCTCCACTATCTTGCCCTGCCCCCCCAGAATTTTTCTCTTTGAGATAAAAAGATATATTCTGTAACTAATGCTATAAGAATAAAATATCTAAGTTTTCTTTCTTTTTTAAAAGAAATTGAGTACATTTTGGGCGCCTAAGTGGCTCAGTCAGTTAAGGGCCTGATTTCAGCTTAGGTAGTCATGATCTCAGGTCCTGGGATGGACCCCCAAGTTGGGTTCCTTTCTCAGCAGGGAGTATGCTTGTCCCTCTGCTCCTCCCTCTGCTCTTGCTTCACTCTCTCAAATAAATAAATACAACCTTAAAAAAATTAAAATAAAAGAATGGAGTCATACCAAAAGGATATAGGAACCAATATATAAAAAAGTTTCCAAAATCTGGGACGCTTTGAACAATAAATTAAATAATGATAATAATTGAGTAAAATATATAAAATAAAATAAATGTATATCTTATACTGATAAAGTAAATAAATAATAAACAATCAGTTTCTTGAATTCCAATAAAAAACAGAAAGAAAAAAAACAAAAAGAATGAAAAAATTTTAATTCACTAGGTTTTCAATATTAACATTTTTACATAAATAATAAAATGTTCAAAAGTAGGAATCCTTATTCAGATGTTGTCAATTATCCTGCTAGTGTTCTTTTTTCTTTCTGATACACGATCTAGGTTCCCTTCTTGAATTATCTTGCCTAGTGTCCTCACTCTTTTCAAGTTGTGACAGTTGCCACAGTCTTTCCTTAACTCTTATTTAAGAAGAGTATTGTCTGGTTGCTATTTTTAGACACTCCTTTAATTTGGGTTTTTCTGATATTTTCTCATACTAAAGTGAGGTTATACATCTTTGGTAAGAATGCTATAGAAGCAATCTTGTGCCCTTCACTGTGTGGCACATCAGGAGGCACATAATATGGATAGATTAATCTTAGTGACAATAATTCTGATCACTTAGTTAAGATGGTGTCTGCCAGGAGCCTCCTTATGTAATTAATAAATATTTTCTAAGAAGATGCCATGAGACTATGCAAATCACAGTAACCATATGTTTATGCATATTTTTGCGACCTTTTACCGTAAAATTCCAATTAACAACTGCAGAAGAATAACAAAAGTGGTAAATCACTATTAGGCAAACACCACACTAATAATCCCTGCAGGGTATACAGAAGTCTTTATAATTCATTTGTAATTTTCATAAATCTAAAATGATTATTAAAAACTTAAAAGAAACTGGGGGATTTGGTTGAAAGAACTTTAATATAGGAATTAGTCATGCAGGCCAGTTGTAGGAAAAGGGGCCAGCTTTAAACAGCAGAAAGGGAGTTGAGAGAGGAGACACCAAGTTGGTCAAACCCAACAACTAGATTTGGTTATCTGAGTTTATTCTCCATGTTTCTTGACCAGTCTATCATATTTTCTATTCCACGTTTTTTATTCAGAACTTAATTATATATCATGTCTTTGATTTCTCTTCTGGGTTACTGTTTATTTCAATAGCTGTGTCTACTCCTTTGATTTCATTCGTTGAATTTATAATTTCTAGAAATTCTCTTTGGCTCTTTAGCAAATTATCACAATTATTCTTTTTCATCTCTTGTTCCTTGCTAATGTTTTCAGTTTCTGCGTTCATACTCAAACATATTGAACAACATAATTTTATATATTTCATTTAAATAATAATGTTTAAAATTACTGTGTTAATATTTGGGGTTTCTGTTGGTTTTGCTGGTTTGCAGTCATGAGATGTTGTTTCCTTATACACAAATTCTAATTGTGCAGGGTTGATTGGCGATTTGACCCTAGATTTATCTTTGCATCTTTTAAACAATTCTGCTTTGGATCTTCTCTTTAACACAACAGAAAAACTCTCAAGGGATTTGAAATTTCAATATGTCCCTGTCAAATATTTTGATATAATTTTGTAATTGAATATAACATTGATAAAACCATGTCATACTTCTTGGAACAGAGATACATTAGTATTCTCTGTTACTTCCAAGTGATACTCTTCAACCTGTAAATACCACTCTTAAAGACTTAGCTAAAGCATTATATCATCATTCTCTTCTTCCACTAAGCAACCTCCTTTATGGGCTTGCCCTCCCTAATTCCTTCTAACCATCTAAGATCCATCTCCCTCCTGTGTGTAGAATAAGTATTGGTTGAACTGACATTTTTGCAGCAACCTGTGAAGTCATTTTGAACTGGAAATGATTTTTCTTGTTTATGCCCTGTGCATAGTACAGAATCTGGTATACACGGTGTGCTAAAAATTGCTTTGGGAGAGTATGAAGTATTAAAGGATTTGTAAAGGAATTCAAATTGGGTTAAATATAGATGGACAATCATCATATAGTTTCATCATATGGTTTCATCATATGGGGAACTGAGTGGGAAAAATTAGAGAGGGAGACAAACCATGAGAGACCCCTAACTCTGGGAAACAAAGGGTTAAGGAAGGGGAGGTGGGTGGGGGGATGGAGCACTGAGGAGGGTACTTGATGGGATGAGCACTGGGTATTATACTATATGTTGGCAAACTGAATTTAAATTTAAAAAATGTACAAAAAAAGAAAATATAGATGGACAACTGAACATAACATGTATATTTCTAAATATTACCCCTCCGTTGAGATTTTGGTGTTTACGTCAAGTCAATATTTCCACAGACATGTCCAGTTATTAACTCACACACACTACAGGTCACAAATCTTTCCACAGACACTATTCATTTAGTGCCTCATGGTTTTGCCTGTCATTATCATACTCTGGTTGCTCAAACTATAAACTGAGAACTTCTTTGTTTTTTAATTACCAACCATTTCTCACTTCTCCTGAACTATAAGGCATCATTCTATGCTTTCCTTTCATGAACCAAAATTATATTCTCCCTGGTATTCACATCAGATTTTGTTTTCCTAATATTTACTTTTAGCCCCTTACACATGTATTTTTTCTATAACATTCAAATCCTATTTATTTATTTATTTATTTATTTAATTTTAATAATTTTACTTTATTGATTCATGACAGATATATAAAGAGAGGCAGAGACACAGGCAGAGGGAGAAGTAAGCTTTCCATGGGGACCCAATGTGAGACCCGATCCTGGAACCCTGGGATTATGACCTGAGTTAAAGGCAGACACTCAACCACTGAGCCACCCAGGCATCCCTCAAATCCTATTTATAAGCTAGAATAGTTTCATTATAGGACACCTATGATCATGTTCTGAATCTCAGTTGCAAATCTGAGTAGACTTCTTTAATGGAAATTAAAATGGAACCCAAAGTACAAGATCCAAGGCTCTCCAAAGTGTCCTGTCTTAAATAGTATTTTCCTTGTGTGCACTGTCCTATGTTGGCTTTCACTCTAAACATACTGAACTGATAACTCTACACATAAATGGTCATGATTCCCATATCAGCATTCTTTTTTTCCTTTTCTTCAATTCACCTTCAGAACCCTCCTTCTGTCACGTTTGCTTCTGGGCTCAGGTGAAATGCACCCTCCATCTTGCAGCTTTGTGTGATTTTTTTTCACATTAGAGTGACAGCATCTTCTGAGGCCCTGAAATGCTGTACTTTAATCTACTATTTAGCACATTCCTCTTGTGACTATGTGATGTATGCATCTTACTCATATACTAGCATGTAACCAATTTTATGTCAAGGCTTACATTTTTGTTTCCCAAATTATCAATCATCATGTTCCATAAGATGTACTATATTATCTACTAGACTTGCTTAAATGGATTATTCTTTTATATTTAAAAATTGTCAATTAAAATATATCATTTTTTGTTTTAATATATTTAAAATGAACTCCTAAAATACTGCAGCCATTTCCTCTAACATATTTAAATATTTCATATCTCCTTTTAGACAAATACTCTATAAGACTGTGCCTCGTCAACAACGACAAAGTGCTGTCACATAGTGTCATTTCTTAACTCTAGAAATTAATTTTTAACTTGATCTGTATCTAAATTGCCTCTTCACTCTGTGCCCAGCAAACATTTAACTTCTGTAGAGCAGTGTGTAAGGAACCTACTGTCATGATGTCTACAAAATGGATTTCAGCAATTGTGCTGCTGCAGCTCTGCTACACTGGCTGTGGATTCTGTGGGAAGGTCCTGGTGTGGCCCTGTGACATGAGCCCTTGGCTCAATATAAAGATTATTCTGGAGAAACTCACAGAAAGGGGCCATGAGGTGACTGTGTTGGTGTCTCCACAGAGTTTCATCATTGACTACAACAAGCCTTCCACACTGAAATTTGAGGTGATCCCCATGCCACACGACAGAGAGGCTGCTGAAAAGTCGCTAGATCATTTTTTAGACATAGCTACTAATGTTATGCCAACATTGTCACACTGGCAGTCAGCATTAAAACTGGACGAATTCTTATTTCAAGATGATGGAAATTTCAAACTGTGTGAGACTGTAGTTTACAACCAGTCAATCATGAAGAAACTCCGGGAAGCTAACTACAATGTAATGGTCATAGACCCTGCATTACCCTGTGGAGAGCTGATTGCTGAACTACTGGGGGTCCCTTTTGTGTATACGGTAAGGTTCTCTATTGGTGACACTGTGGAAAAATACTGTGGGAAGCTTCCAGCTCCACTTTCCTATGTTCCTGTTACCATGGCGGCACTAACAGACAGAATGACTTTTCTGCAAAGGGTAAAAAATTTAATGTACTCCATTTTCTTTAAGTTCTGGATCCACCAACATGACAATCCATTTTGGGACCAGTTTTACAGTGAAGTATTAGGTAAGTGATTGCTTTTCATTCTAAAGTAGTTGTGTAAAGAAACTTAGGTGGTTTAAAAAAAGTCTAGGAAAATGAAGAGTATATTTTTAAAAGTTTCAATTCCACATAAACCTTTATAAATGATAGCAATGAACTGTTATCCACAATCAATTGGGAGGACGAGGCAAGAAATATCTTGGAATGGTTACCCTGTCTTTACAGTCATCTAACCAGTTTGTAAGGTACCGTGATACTTAATAGATTGTTATCCAAACAAAATATAAAACACTAATAAATGTCAGTCTAACGGAAGGTATAATTTTTTTATCAGATATAGGATATCGCAAATGAGTCTTGTATACTGAGTTTTCATAATGGAAGAGATTTGACATTTTATTGGTTAAAGAAGTGTAATATTTGTTGTAAAAGTAAGATAATCCTTTTGCCTGACTGTGGCAACAAACTGAAGCCTGAACTGTATTAACAACGGATTAACTTTGGCATATATAATTTCCTTTGTCTGAATTTTGACCCACAAATTTTGAGACTCATTAATTATTACATTTAAAATGTATATTATTCTCTCCTGTTGGGCCAGAGTCTTTGCCATTCATATCTCTCTCTTTTTTTTTTTTTTTTTTTTAAACACGGAATGAAACTTCATTAGTCTTACGTGAACTGTTTCATCATAGCTGGTCATACTGAAAAGTTTTCTAGAAGCTTTATACTCCTTAAGGGAGTACTACACAGAAACTAGAAAAATTAAATGGAAAACTAAAAAAGTTAATAGCTTGAGTTGTTGAAAGATAGCCCTTTTTAAGTTACTAATGACACATATTCTATTTTATCTGATTGCTTTTTCTAATAAGGAATGGTTTTGCTTTGCAATTTTCATATGTTTGGCTCTCATTTGATTCCATCAACTGAGGTTGGCTTCCACTCCCAACTATTTTTGAGAATCTTGGTGTTGCCAAGTCTGGTTTCTCTGGGATATTGGATTAAGGCCCACTCTTAGGACCTCATTCTAATATAATTACTTCTTTAAGGTATCTAATTCAAAAATATGATCAGA